>NC_080203.1:27234339-27859339 GCF_030028045.1 Hippopotamus amphibius kiboko
GGGAACTTATACACAAGGCTTGTCTTGGATGGCTGCAAGATGAGTAGATCTATGCACTGGCACGTCAGAATCTTAAAAGTTTACATAGAGGCCTTAACTGGGTTTGGTCACTTATACCATCCACATGGTCTCCACAGCATTTTACTTTCTCAAGGCTGCTTCTTTGAAACAACTCCTACTGTGGGAACTGTGAGCAGAACGTACAATTCAAGGGCAGGGGAGGGGATGAGGAGCCTCTGATTGCCCAGGTTCAGCTCAAGGGTCAACTGGCAGTCATGTCTTTTTTTTTTTTTTTTTCTTCAGGACTTTTTTTTTTTTATTATGAAAATTTACAAACATTTATATAAATAAAAAATGATGTTACAGTATACCACCATAAACAGTTCAGCATGGGGACTTCCTAGGTGGCGCAGTGGTTAAGAATCCGCCTGCCAATGCAGGGGACACGGGTTCAATCTCTGCTCCAGGAAGATCCCACATGCCGTGGAGCAACTAAGCCCATGCGCCACAACTACTGAGCCTGTGCTCTAGAGCCCGTGAGCCACAACTATTGAGCCCACGTGCCACAACTACTGAAGCCCACGTGCCTAGAACCTGTGCTCTGCAACAAGAGAAGCCACGGCAGTGAGGAGCCCGCGCACCACAACAAAGAGTAGCCCCCACTCACCGCAACTAAAGAAACCCTGCACACAGCAACAAAGACCCAACACAGCCAACACATAAATAACTAAATAAATTTATTAAAAAATCCACAAAAACAGTTCAGCATGCATATCATTAACATTTTCAATATTTGTTTACATTTCTTTTTTGAGGTAAAATTTAATCATGTCTTTTTGATGACCTCCTCCAGCACCCCCTCCATAGGCCCCTTCACAGCATGGTGGCTTCTTCAAAGGCAACGTGAGAGAGAGAGAGAGAGAGAGAGAGAGAGAGAGAGGAGGGGGCTCTCTATTATATACTGATAAAATGAGTCTTATATGTCCAAGTGGTAATATAATTACGGGAGTGATATTCTGTCACCTTTGCCATATTCTGTTGGTTAGAAGCAAGTCATAGGCTGTGTCTATGCTCAAAGGAGGGGATTATATAAGGGTATGAACATGGGGGACATTCTAGGGTCCGTGGGCCACAGTGCTCTGTGAAGTACAGTAAGTTCCCTACATATGGATGACTTACATTTCAAGAATGCGTTCATAAGTCTAATTTGTTCATAAGTCCAACAAAGTTAGCCTAGGTAGCCAACTAACACAATCCACTATACAGTACTTTACTGTAATAGTTTTATAATACTTTTCACACAAATAATACATAAAAAACAAAAAATAAAGAAAACATTTTAAATCTTACAGCATAGTACCTTGAAAAGTACAGTAATACCAGCTACATCACCGCTGCTTTTATGCTTGCTTCTGGACATCCTGGGCTTGAAATAAAGATACTGTAGTACTGTACTCTATACAGTACTATACAGTAAAGTACACAAAAGCACAACCACTTGCAGAGGATGCACGCGCGTGAAAATGTACACCAGACACGTGAACCAATTTACATGATTGGACATGCAAACTTATGTTCGAATTTTTCAAAGTTGGTAACTTGAAGGTTCGTATGCAGGGTGCTTACTGTAATAAATATTTCACTGGCCTAAAACCTAAGAGAAATAATGGGTGTGTCCCTTAATAATACTTCAATCTGCCTGATGAGAACTGTTACTAAATGTCTCTCATTTCTTTTCTTTGAGTGTATGACTTTTGAAACTAATGTTTTGGAGATTATTGCAGTATCATTTTACTGTAAAAATATTAGTTACACAATTAATATAGCATTATAAGCTTATTGCAGAAATGAAACAAACCATACAAAAGTATAAAACTGAAAACTCCTTTATTTTTCACACCACCTTGTCTCAACCTATCCCCCTATCCAGAGGTACTCAATGATAATAGTTTGGTAGGTATCCTTCTGTAATATTTTCAAAATCTGAAAAGGATCATGCTATATGTTATTTTATGACTGGCTTCTTCCCTTTCTTAACAATATAGATTGGATATCCTTTTATGTCAGTATATATAGATCTACCTCTGCTGCTTGATATTCCTTTATATGTATGGGCAATTAGGCCATTTCTAGTTTTTTACTTACATGAGCAACACTACAATGAATTCCACGTGCATACATATTTGTGCCCCTGTGTGATTATCCTTTAGGAAGTGGAGTTGATGAGTCAAAGGGTATACCCATTTCATATTTTGATAGGAAAATAAATGGAAGATACCTGATATATATATAGTGCTAGAATGTCCTCCCAAAAGACTACATATATTTACAATCCTACCAACAGTGTGTACTTAAGAGTGCCCATTCTTTTTCACAGAATGGTCTTTTCCAAAATCAGTAGTGTGTTGCATGTACTAACTCCATCTAACTCCATAGGGAGGGCAGTAGAAGTCGAAGAGCATAGGCATAAGTAGGAGTGGGCAAGCACTGGAAAGGATGGGCAAGGTCAGTGCCCCTTGGGCTGGCCATAGAAAATTTAAGTATACTAGTAGTGTTTGAAAATGACTTCCAGGGCTGTATTATAGCAAGAGATGCTGGCTCTCGTGGTATATAAAATTAGAGTGTTCATTCTAATTCAGCCCACATTATGTACACATACCTACATAGATGGGGAGGGAGGAGGAGGAGTGAAAGAGAATGAGAATGGCTCATTTAGAGAGTATTTTGGGAGTATAAAAAATATCATGGAATGTTGGTAATGCATGTTATTAACTCAACAGCTCTGAGTCCTTCAAAGCCATTTCCAAATCACCTATGATTACATGATTAGAGACCTCTTAAAACAAGTAAAATAGTTTTATAAACTAGGTTATCTATCAGAGTACTAAAAAGCCTGTTGAGACCTATCATGTAAAAATGTCACAATGCATAACCCCCCAAAAAAGAAATACAATTGCCTTGATAACTATCATAATGCCAAAAGATATACTGTAGGATGGTATTTCTGGGGCTGCATGGAGATTTTTCAATTTCGTGGTTACAAAGCCTACTCAGAATATCAAGGCTCATTCCAAACCATGTGGCTTGTTGAGACCCACATTTCTTGCTCAGTCTTTTGAAAGTAATTATGAATGCTGCAGAAATACTCAATTTTATCCAATTTCTGGAAAACTCCATTCTGATAACTACTCCAACTTAGTTTTTCTGTTTTGAATGAGGATGTATAGGAGGAATACAAGCAAATAGACCTTCTTTCTCCATGCTTTCTGTTTTGCACACACACACGCTTTTCATTAATTATGTCTACAATTTGTGGATCGATCATGTAAAGTGGTAATCTTGGCTTACTCCAGTTTCTTTAATCACTCTGAATTACATGTCCAATATGGAAGTTATAGACAAACTACACTGCCAATGCTGAAAGTTGCTGATTAGAGGACAGCATTGGAGAAATGTTTTGAGAGATTTGATGATATTTAGAATACAGGCAATTTTAAAAGAAGTGATTAAACAAGATTTATACCATTTCTTAAGTTTAGAAATAATGATTATTTCCAATACATTTTAATTTCCCAAAATATGTTAAAGTGAAGCCCTAGTTTTGAACGATGCACTGAAAAAGATAAACAGTCAGTGTGTTTAGGAAATGCTGCTAACCATATCCTTCTTTCAGTAATTGATGATACGGATACGTATCAGCATATTAAAGATTCTGAGAAGTCATATAATTAAGAAATCGGTACATATATGTTTAACACAAAGTTTCCCAAATTTATTTGCATTGAGAACTTTTTTTCTCTTAAAACACTCACTAACATTCCCATACATTAGGAAATGTTGATTTGAGATATTGCTAGTATTAGAATTATTTAGCTGTAAAATATTTATTTTGACATTTACCATGCTAGTTTCATGTCATTCCTTTTGATTCATTTGATGAAAATTTTCATCCCTTTTAAAAATACAAGAATGCCTCAAAATAGTAAGATAATATATTTGGCTGGCAAATTGATGGCGGCTTTTGTTTATAAAACTCATCATAAAAGGCTTATTAATTAAGATTGTTGAATTAGCCATGCAATGCGGAAGAATGATTCTGAATAACCACGCCCCTCATTTCAAAAGATTATTTGATTCATGTTTAATAAAAAACGCAACCCACAGAAGATGGCATTTGATAAACCCTCATCTCTGAATTAATTTATTTTTCCTGTTATCATTGTAGACTTTGCTTGTGAAAGATAATCTAAGGGCACCTCAGGAATTAGATAAAGAAGGGCCGCTGGGTCACCTTCATCCAAGTGATGAACTGATAACTGTGATTGAAAATTGTAGTCGACTTAAAACAAAACAAAATAAAAAAGGAAATTACTGTCAAATGGAAGTGTAGCTTTGGAAGCTGAACCATTATAAATTGTATTGACGGGGAGCCTCTGCACCTGAGCGACAGTGAATCACTTCACTTGGTTTGTATTTAATAGCAATTGGAAATATTCTTGTTTTTTATGCTTTTATTGTATGACACTTTTTTTTTTGGTTCAGCTCAGAAAGTTAAGTTTATTGGGAAGTAAATTTTCAGTGTTTCATATGTTGTCTTTAAAGAAACAGTGGTCACCACCTGCCGCTTGACACCCACTGAAGTCGTTTTTCTTCCCAATCAAAAGAGGCAGGTCAGCAATTTCCTAGCAGGACAAAAGTACTAAAGGTTCCTTTTTCCCCTGCACTGTATCATGGGCAAAGCTTACACCTCGTATGATTTGGGGCATATGTCTCCCTAACCTCCCTACAACTACCCTGCTCCCCTCAAGAAGAAAAAAGTATTTATACAGTTGTCACAAGGCGTGAAATTCCATGCTGCTCTCTCCTTTGGGTCTAAATATATTTTCTGTGAAAGGTACATTTTGACCAAGTGCTTATTCATGCAAAACTTTTATCACTTCTAAGCCTTTGTGTAATCTGTTCCCTGTGCCTGAAACATTCTCCTCCCCACACCCACTCACCCATCTCCTTCCCAGCCTACCAGACTCCTATGCAGCCTGTAGATCTAAACTGCAATGCCAGTTTCTCCAGAACTCTTCCCCACCCGCTTCCATACACATCCAATCACACCCTGCAATTTCCCTACCTTGTCAAACGTTTTTTAAAAAAGTATAAGTCCCAGTGTTTTATAAAATGAGACAAAATATTCATTTTTAGAATAATTGTGTTTCTTTTGTTTTTAACCCCCTGGTCACCTGGAGTGCTTATTATACATGCAGATTTCTAGACCACAGCCCCAGAGGTTCTGTATTACGTGGCCTATGATCGGTTCATGAATCTGCAGTTTTTATTTATTTATTTATTTATTTATTTATTTATTTATTTTTTGGGGGGGTACACCAGGTTCAATCATCCGTTTTTATACACATATCCCCATCTTCCCTCCCTTCTTTGACTCCCTGAATCTGCAGTTTTAACAAGCTGCATAGGTGACTGTGATGCAGGTGGTCCATGGACCTCATTTTGAAAAACAGTGGGAGGTTGGGAGTGATAAAGAGAGAGAATGCAATAAAAATATATTAAAATAAACACCATCTGCATAAGCCAATTGTAGATACTTCCCTAAAAATACAACACCAAATGGCAGATAGTTTATTTTCAAGGGACCAGGTGAGCAACATATTTTACCTCCAGCACAACTTTTATTCATGTTTGCTAAAGTTCCACAGTTAGTGATACATAATTTTTCAACATGGAATATTAGTTCTGTGGAAGGGCCTGTGGTTAAAAGCCTTAGCTATCATTAGCTATCAGAGCGTATATAGTCTTTTACAGGAAGCACTCAAAACATAGTACAAAATGATCACCCCTCCTCCTCCACCACTATCACCCCGTTCAACCACATAGTCCATCAAGACTGAGAAATTGCTGCTGGGAGCACCAAAGGGAATGTTGCAGAAGGGGAACTTTCTCTTCAAAATCCAGTGTAGATCTGTAGACTGTAGCCCATGCATTTATGAGAACTTGAGAATAGCTTGGGTCAGGATGTGTCTATTTGCCTGGCAAGAGATTCTAGAATTGAGTAATTAGATACGTCGGAAATGATAACCTGGGATACACCTTTACAATAGTTTGTGTGCTAAAAATAGTAAAGTATTTCCATAGCTGCATGCCCTTGAAAATTCCTTTTTACTTGGCTAGAAGGTCCAGTGCCATAAACTCTAGATGCAGCAGTAAAGGAGAGGCTTTGCGTATGTGAAGTAAAGATTCCACAGAGCACTGAACTAGAGGAAGGTAAGTCTGTTACATAAACAGAGCATCTAGAGAGGAAGGTGAGGCATAATGTGGTTCACAGTGGAAGGCAGGGAGGTTGATAAAGTTCTCGATTCCACTCTGGGCGCTAATGGTAATGCATCATTGAATACATCTGTTCATTGCATTCGTCTGGCATCCTAGGAGGAGAGGAACGTAAAACATAAAACCTCAAGGACGTTAAACAAAAACACAAACTGGAACACTAAGAAAAGCAGGCATCTCAGTGAATGGATCTACAAGCACCACATGGTGCTGCTTAGGAGGCAGGGGAGCCCAGCGGAGATTTACGTCATGACTTACATGGATTTATAAAGAAGAAACAGAATCAAGTTTGGACCCCTCCTTTAAGAAAGCAGTTTTTTGTGAAGGAAAACTGCTAATGATATCTGAATTTCCTCCCAATGGGCTGCTGCAGTGTTTTATGAATTAGATGAAAAATAAATTGATTGGCTTCCACTCAGCTTTGAGCATTGTTCAGGTTGGCTGGAGAACAACTAAGGAGGAGTCGTGAGGTGAGGATGAGATCTCGGAAATGGGGGAGGTTGTGATGGGGCTAGGAGGAGTGGAGAGGCAACAGGACTCAGCTGTGGCTAACACACTCCTAGGCTCTGAATGAAGTGGCAAATAGCTGTAAGAGCAAGGGGTTCCAGATGAATAGAATGCTGGGCAAAGATGCTCCAGGAGTTGATGGCATAGGTCTAGAAAAGTAGAAGAGAGTGCAGCTTGGATTAAAAAAAAAACAAAAACAAACAAACAAAAACACCACTGATTTTGAGAGTGCAACAACGCTTAGTGGGAACAAGTTTTGTTTGTTTATTACAGGTAATAGAAACGCCGTTAGCTATGATTCTAATATGGCTAGTGTACCAATAGGAATACGTAGTATGATTACTTCTTGTTAGTGCTTGCATTTGAGCTCGGATAAGGCAAAATGAATGACAGCATTTGAGGCTTCCATTAATACAGATATGTTCATGCTTGATGAGAGGACCTGACGTTTGAAAGAAGAGGTGGGACTATGTAGGCAGTGGCATCAGTTAATACAAGGAAACCTGAATAGAATGGTTGATGGTAATGGTGTCAAGAAATTCTATGCAGTTTTTTTTTTCCAGGTATATATTCCAACTGTATTCTGCCCTCCAGACTAGAAATCCTTGGTAATTAGCTTAAAAACAAAACCAGTGTGCTATGGGCTGCATTGTGTCCCTGAAAATTTACATGTTTCAGCCCTAACCTGGCAATGTGATGGTATTTGGAGATGAGCCTTTGGGAGGTAATTAGGTGTAGATGAGGTCATGAGGGTGGGACCCTCATGATGGCGTTAGTGCTCTGATAAGACAAGACACAAGAGAGTTTGCTGTTCCTCTCTTTGTCACGTGAGGACACAGCAAGAAGGTGGCCATCTGCAAGTCCTCACCAGAATCCGTCCACGCTGACACCCTTATCTCAGACTTCCAGCCCCCAGAACTGTGAGAAAATAAATTCCTGTTGTTTGAGTCACCCCATCTATGGTATTTTATGGCGCCCAAGCTGACACAGACACAGGGTAGTTGTCATTCAACTTCCAAATTAGTTTTCTTTTCATAAATAGAGCATCAGCAAAGCAGTCTGCTGCTTGGGAGTAAAGAATGGATGACGTTTGCATATCAGCCTTAATTATTTCAAACCCATGAGTTCATCTCATTTTTCTAGTCATTTCCCACGTCGCTGAGAAATTCTGTCAGACCTTGGGTTTTTTTCATTGATTATTTCACAAATATTTGTTAAGTGCATACTTTGCATCAGGGAGTACACTAGGCATTTGGTCACGGTAATGTGGATTTCTAGGGAGTAGACTGAGAGCATGAAAATCCCAGGGTGTGATGAAGAAATATCAGAAGAGACATAGAAAACTTAGAGGCAGGGAAGGTGAATGCCTGTGTCATGATTTTGTCTACACCCAGCTCTGATAACTCTGCAAGGAAGATATTCAGTGCTGCAAACTTTGCAATATTTCTAGGAAACCCCGTTGACTTTCTAGAGGCCAACTGCTCAAAGGCAAGTATAACTAGTTATTGAAAAACAGATCACAGACATAAACGTACTACTATATATAAAATAGATAACTAATAAAGACCTACTGTATAGCACAGGGAACTCTGCTTAGTACTCTGTACTGGCCTATATGGGAAAAGAATCTAAAGAAGAGTGGATATACGTATATGTATAACTGACTCACTTTGCTGTACACCTGAAACTAACACAACATTGTAAATCAACTATACTCCAATAAAAATAAATTTAAAAAAAAACCCACCAGATCACAGAGAAACCAACCTAGAGTGATTATGCATGAGAGACAAAGTTATTCAACATGTTCTCGATATGTCCTGGAGGTTTTGTTTACCAATCTTCAGGAGTTTATATAATCCCCAGCAGGGTCTCTTATTTCCATCAAGGTGATGCTGGCATCACATATCTTCCCGTTTGGGAAGTGGGTGGTGGTTTGAGGGCATCTGAGGTGATAAAGACATAGTAGGTCTTGACCACAGGTAAAAGGACCAGTAGGTGGCATGTTGATTCTGTGTCTATCAAATCCTCTCCAAATTCATTCCTTTTTTTTTTCTTAATCATTCTCAGAAAGAAGCAGCCAGATTACTCACCTGCTAGCCAAGATGGGTCACAGCCTATGCTCTTCATGCTTTTGAGAAGCCCCAGGGTACTGGGAATGATGCAGAAGCAATTGTACATGATTGGTACTCCTTGGGGTTGAGTTTTGTCCGCTCTTCCCTAATAATGGGGAACACATGTTGTGTACCAAGGAAGTCTTTTCGCCTTCGCAGGAGTCCAGGAGTCCTTGCTTTCATTTACAGAATACAAGCTCCCTAAATATTGTAGCTGGCTTTAGTTTTAGCTTAAATTCTATTGCTTCTCTGGTTGCTCTCCTGTATTTCCTTTCTTTCTTTAGCCAAAAGGGCAAAAGATGGTGTGTTTATCTAAGTGTGTGCTCTGCATTGAGGTAGAAAGGCAGAAGGAAAAATGCTTTCTCTGCCCAACTGAGGGTAATGTTTAGAAACAGCTAACTACTTTCTGACTGTTTTTGTTGCCTGTCGTTTTACCACAAGTATCTAGTTACATGGAAAGGTTTTACTTTTCTGAGCCCTTGGGTATAAACTCTCTAGAAGTAATTTTTGGCATAGAAATATCTTATCCATGGTGACTGTGTCCCTATTTTGATCAACAAAAAAGTGTAAATCACCTTGAAATAAGCAGAACAGATCATATTCTAACCTCATCCCTTTTTTGCTAGAGAAATCGAACTGAAATGTAAAAGTAAAATGGCATTTTAACTTGGCTGTAACATATTAATGCCTAAGTAAAATTCTAATATTTGCATTTGTGTGTGCGAGTGTGCGTGTGAGAGATCGTGTGTGAGTGTGTGTGTGAGAATGTGTGAGAGTGTGTGTGTGAGTGTGAGTGTGTGAGAGTATGAGTGTGTGAGAGTGTGTGTGTGTGTGAGAGTGTGTGTGTGAGTGTGTGAGTGTGTGTGAGAATGTGTGTGTGAGTGTGAGTGTATGTGTGTGAGTGTGTGAGTGTGTGTGAGAATGTGTGTGTGAGAGTGTGAGTGTGTGTGAGAGAGTGTGTGAGAGTGTGTGTATGACTGTGTGTGAGTGTGAGTATGTGAGAGAGTGTGTGTGTGTGTGTGTGTGTGTGCGTGTATACTTGGAGATATGTATGCACATCTCCAGGTATTTTTAGCTCTTTTCACTTGAGGTGATCAAATAGGCTGTTGGGTACTGATTATCACATATTTTAGGCGTGATCTGATTAACCTAAGGAGAATAGATCAGCAGCTTTTGGGAGTCTAAGGCATTCCAGAGATGTGCTACATGCATTGGCAGATTTGTATGACTTTTAAGCTATATGGCAGCCCTTCTTCTTTGTCTTTTTCACAGTTATCTACAGATGCACATTCAAGAGGTTAGTCCTCAGCCGTTTCTAAAGTTTACCATCTACCATAATTTGTACACATAAAGATACCTTAGCAGTCATTCTACGAGTTAAATAAATGTCTGAATGATTTTTCCATGCTTCTGCTATTTTTATTACTAAGTCTCATTGCAAAATGAATAGCTGATACTCAGCTCAGTGATGGTTAATCTGGAAATTTAATAAATATAATCATTATAATCACTGTGAAGTAGATCAATGTCTAGGCCCTACCTAGACAGTTTAGTCGATGGCGGGGGCGGGGGGAGGCTACCAGAAGAACTTATCAAGGTGGCTTTTGACTGTAAGGGAATCTTATGTCATGTGTTCCAATGACATCATTATCATAAGGTTGTTGTGTAGCACCGTGCATTTATCTAATGATGAGTATCCAAGAAAAGAAGTATATTTTAAAAGTAGTGTCTGGTGGTCGATATTGCTATCTTCACTTGAAAGAGGGAAGAACAGAGGTCCGGAGAGGTCAAGCCACATGTCCAACTTTTAAGAAGTCATTGCCAGAGATTGAATTCTCAAGGCTCCAATCCTGTACTCTATCCACTCCTGTCACTCAGCTGTGAAGCCATCAAGGATTTACTATAAGCAGAACTAAAAACAGCAGGACCTCCTTCACTTATGATGTGCCAAAGAGATAAGGTGCAATCACTTGACAGAATGGATTGAGGCTGATTACATCTGAAGGACAGGGGCCAGATGATTTAAAAGGACTTTTTTTTTTTGGTCCATGCCTAAAATGACTATTAACGTACTTCATTTAGAAAAAAAATGCTGTGAAGATGTTTCACTAATTCCCCTGTTCTGACTATGGTATCCTTACTGACTAGCTGATAAACATTTTCATTGGATGAGCAGAGCTGATGATATTGCTTCTGTCTAATTAGCGACTCTTCATTGCCCTTTTGTACAGAGGCACTCCATTTTCTGTCCCTAGTGTTTTCTAAGCACAAACATAGACTTTACTTTTCTGTATGAAACCTTTTAAACATATCCAAAAAAGTGCAGAAAATATAAAATGTATGTGCCCACAAGCAATATTAAACCAATATTAACATCTTGCCACATTTGTTCCACAGCACTCTTTCTTTTTAAGGAAACATGTTAAAGACCTCTGTAAAGCTCTACCCGCTCCTTTCCTTCTCAGAGTTAACCAGTTACCATTGCAGTTTCTTCCTCTGTAAATTGCCTCATTTTGCTTTTTCCTATTTCTTCTGAGTAATGTGTTTCTAACTGATTTGTAGGAATTCTTTATATATTCTGGATACTGATCCTTTGGCAGCTGTATGCATTGAAAATATCTCCTCTCAGTCTATGGCTTGCCTTTTTACTTTATGTTTTTGTAACGTTTTCCAGTCTTTTTCTTTTATTTCAATTTTCTGATGGAAAACAGATTATGGAAAACGTAGGTTCATACCCTATTAAGAGAGAGATGCCTTCTGTAAATATAATTGTTTTGATCTTCCTGTCTTCCATATAACTTCCAAACTTAAAAAAAAAATCCAGTTCAAATTCTAAAACGATTACCACATCTCTGTGATTACAGAGCAAAATAAGATTAATTTTGGATTGTACTGATGTGGTGCACATTTATTTCTTTTCCTCTTGGTCTTTCTGCTTCAGCACAAAAGCTAATTGCTTATGCATTCACCAGGCCCATCTGCCCAGTTGGAGGAAGAACCTCTCTACCTAGCTAGAGAACTGCTCTTCTTTACAAGTTTGACGAGCTGGTATGCCTGGGGGACATGTCTGAAGTCTCTCTGCTCATGTTTTATCCTGTTTGATTTCATTTTCTTTAAGTGTGAGCAATGTATTTTCTGTTTGTGAATAACATTAAGGAGCATACTTTTCCAATACACATCTGTAAAATACAAAATGTTTGGCAATGTGTTTTTGGTTTTTTACATCTAACTACGCAGCAGTAACATCCCTCTCTGCAATGTTGCAAAACTCTTTCTATGTGTTTTTCCCCCTGTCTAACATATAATAAAAATAATGCTGTGTTTAAAATGTTTTTCCATTGTCATCATCCTTGTGAGTTTCAGTAATTCCCTTTTGTTATCCCATAGGCCCAGTAGACATTTTAGATATGGAAGAGGCCGTGTCACATTCACTCAGATTTGATTGTTTCAGGTTCTTGATGGATGGTAATATGATATGTTTAGCGGCAGCATTTATGTGGTTTGAACATAACCCATTTTACACTTCACTGATTTTCACCAGGCAAGGAACATTTCTGCCTTTGTCTCCTACGCTGATGGAGCCATATTCACCTCTTTAGACATAATTGCCTTCAAGGGAAAGAACTACGGTTTTTTTTCAACTCCGTTTTATTAGAAGTATGTGTCACTGAAGCAACCGATCAGGACATGATAGAGAGAATAAGATCTATGTGCTGTAGTTGAATGGCAAAACCTAAGGCTCAAACTGCGTCTAGATTATACCTGGTTGAGGTAGGTGAGCAGCCCAGGAACATGACCTGATTAATATCACAAGTCATGGGATTAACAAACTGGAATCAGTAGAGTAAGAGTCCAAATCCAGACAGAGAACAAGGATCCAGACAATGCTTTAAGAGTGACAAAGATCCAAACTTAGAAAGCCAGGGCAGTAGGGAGTAGAGCAAAGATAAAATAACAGCAAATCAAGAGATTGCATGGAGACTGTTTTCTGAAGTGTTTTAAGTCTGATTCTAGGATGTGGGACATCACAGGAGACTAATGCTAAATCCAAATATCAGGAAACTGTCTACTTTTATGAGAGGAGCAGTTCAATAGTCAGGCAAATAGGTGGTGCAGAATATTCAGGTGGTTGTACTGCATTTTTAATCTATATATTTTCTAGTGCTTGGATATACAAGAGGTAAAAAAATTACAAGAAAAATATCTCTCTTCTCAAAAGCATAAAGATTTTATTATGCTTATGTAGAGATAAAGGGTAGTGGTTAGACTGATTACAAGTACTCTAGTGAGGAGTGGGAGAAGGAGGGAAAAGGCAGGAGGAGAAAGAGGAAAAAGAGACAAAATTTTTGAAGTTAGGGTTGTAAGAGAGCTGGGAGAGAGACTCAGACACTAATGATGAAGAGGGTTGTAAAGGACCTGGAGACAAAAGATAGATGGTACTTTGAAAGGGGGGAAGGGTGTATTTTCCTACAAAATCACAACTAGATTTATCATTTGTGTACATATGTACTCTTCTGTACAAAGTACTGATGTGGGCCTAGGAAATGATATATTTTAGACCACAGTTCTTAAAATCAAGTTATGTTGAACATGCTTTACTGGTGTGACATGAAATTGTAATTTAAAATGTTCACCCGCTTATCCCTTAAACCAATATCACTAAGCCACCTGTGGTCCATGGAAAATCATTTTATTGGCAAAGTCATCGTGAGCCTTTCCAGAGCCCACGCTATGTATTTTAAACTCAATTTCACCCCCTCCAAAAACATCCCTATTGTGCATGCAACAGCTGTGCCTCTTTCCTATGTCCTTGAAGCAACTTTTAATGAATGGCTAAGTGGGATGATTCCCCTGAGGAGTGATATTCCAATGATCATTTTTCACTTCTGGAGCCCCATTTTTGCTGTTATTTCTTTAATTTTAATATTTCTCATTACCTTGAATCATTTATGAAGGTAACTCTCTGTGCCAACTCTTAGTGACCAGCAAACTGAAAACAAATCAGTGACCTCTTAGAAGCTAATGTCGGAAATGTGTCCTATTGCTCCCAGTAGGATGGGAAATATTAACACTTAGGGTAAGATGTTAATAAAAACTAGAGTCGAATGTTGTAATGAATTCATTCGTCGAGCAGAAATGTATTTTAACATTTTGTAATATATATAAAACATTTATAAATATCAACTAATGTATATTTAATGAACATAGCAAGGATTCTACTGCCTAATATCCAAAGATTATATTTCATAATTATGATCTGCTCACTGGGCAACATTTTACAGATGAGAGGTCATGGCTGGGAAAACAATTTCTAGAAGCATAAGCCCCAAATGTACTTTTCATAGCATTTTAGCAAATCAGATTACTGTATTGACCCATGTTCATCTCTATCCCTTAATTCTGAAAAGGAAATAGCCTTTATTATTGTTGTTTTAGCCAGAAGATATTTACTGAGCACCTCGTATGTGCTGAGGAGTCTTAAAGGACAGACGGGAGTCTAGGTCATGAAACAGGGTTGACCTTTTCAGGCAGTGGGAATCACGTGAAAAAACCCAAAGGCATGAGAGCATGGAATTATTGGAGAAACTAAGGGCAGCTTAGTTTACCCAGAACAAAAGGTACCTGTAGGGGAGCTGAGACTAGAGAGGTGGGCAGGGACTACTTTACCATGGGCCTTCCTTCTTTGTCATCTGTGGAATTTGGACTTCATTCTGAAGTCAACGGGGAGCATGCAACTGACATGATTGCATTTGCATTTCATAAAGCTAAATCTAGCAGCAGCTTGAAATAAAGACTTGACTGAGGGATGGTTAAATCTGGAGGCAAGGAAGCCAATTAAGAGGTGGTTCCATTGATCCAAATGAGAAATAATGATTTGGACTAATGCTGTGGAAGGTGAAATCAGGTGACGGAAGAGGCAGCGTGGTGTGAGCATGGCCTTGGAGTCTGGCAGAAATAACTATTAATTCCAGCAGTTACCATTTACTATCTCTGTGGCTGTTGGAAAGTTATTAACTTCTTTGGGCTTACAGTGATGTGGCATGGTGCCTGGTGTGAGCTTTCAATTAATAGTTAATATTATTTTACTATTTGGATGGTACGATCTACAGAGGTTGGTAACCAGTTGTACATGGGGGTTGAAAGAAAGAACATAATCTACAATGACTCCTAAGTTTTCCCTTCAGATAAAATTGTCAGTGGCAAGCAAAGCCCCTGAGAAGTTGAAGAGTGGTGTAAATGGTTGTTTCTCAATAATGAGAGGAAAAGTATACAATCGTATTTGTACATTTGTATTTGGGGACATGGCTTAAAAATAGCAACAGTGGCTGGTGACTGTGGGGTAGAGAACTGGGGATAAAAAGAAAAGGTAAGCAAGAGAGATGGTAATGAGTTACTCTTCGTAGAAAGCTAATGGATGGTTTTAAGCATGCAAGTAATGTACTAAAAGTATAAGAAATATTGTATGTCATAGAATCATAGAATTTTAAAGCCAAAGTGAACTGTAGAGTCCATCTAGTTCAATTACCAAACCTACAACTCCAAGAATCCACTAAGCCCATAAGCATCTCTACTTGTGGTTCACTCAACTCAGTATCACCTGGGTAGAGCCTTTTTGGAAAGTAAGGTGGTGGTTTTCCATGAAATGCGTCTCCAGACTTAGAGGGATCATTTGATAACCACTCATAGATCTATCATTGAAAAGTGTTGGTAAAAATCTCTTGAGCTGATTCAGCCTGTGTTTAGAAGTTCATCTTTCTCTCTACCAATTTCACCTGTAACGTGTACCTAACTTTTAGCTTTTGGCTCTTGGAAATTTCCACCTATCAGTACAGGACATAAAATTTCTATGAACTTTCTTTCAGCTACTTTTATTTTTTGCTCTTTCCATAAAAAATGTCCTTTGATGGCCAAAAGGCACGTCACCAAAACGTTTTTTCCTATTACATCTAATAGTGTCGATAACACCTAACGTGTTTATTGCATACTTACTATCTGCCAGACACTGTTTTAAGTGCTTTGTGTATACGAACTCCTCTAATCCTTACCTGAGATAGACCCTATCATGATTCCCATTTTACATAAGAGGAAACCAAGGCCAGAGAACTTCAGTAGTTTTTCCGAGGCCATACAGCTAGTAAATTGCAGAGCCTATATTCAAATGCAGGCAGTGGCGGTCTGACTCCAGAGCCAGGCTCTTACCCTCTCATCACACTAACTAATATGTTTTGCTGGCTAAGAAACAGACACTATTTTGAACATTATACAGCACTGTTCTACTCAAGTATAATTATAACTCCCTTAATAATATTTATTTCTCTCATTTTGCCTCTGCTAAGGCCTTCATCCAGGCATTTATTTCTGTTTTGACAATTGCCTTAAGATGCATATGTTTTCATTTGTTCTAATTTTGTTTAAGTTTTTTATTATGAATATATGCCCAGGGCAACAGCAATGGTTGTATTAAAGAAAAGGGGGGGGGGGATAAATAAGTAAATAAGCACCCCCCCCAGGATCTCCAGGGATTCTAGAATGTGATAAAGCAAAACACCGTTAAAAATTCATACTAGTAACTTGTGTTGTATATTATGCATGGCAACTAAACTTTTTAGTGTCTTGGCAAAACCCTGGGGCAGCAGGGAGGTACCTCAGAGCACAGAAAGTACATTTGAAATGGTAATGAGAAGTGAGCTGTGTGACAAAGTGCTAGTCAGTGAAATATTTCTCTGAGACAAACATATATTTGGAGAGGTTGGAAAGTCATTGACTGCTGCCATATCTTGACCCATTTTAAGGTTTTCCTCCCCACCACCCATGCTGTGCTTAGGCGACTTCACAGGGCACGATTTTCATAATACAATAAATACCACTCCATTTGAAGGTTGGTGCTAACATGTTGCATTATTAGCTCTCAGAATGGGAATTTAGGATTTCATTGTTTTAAAACAGCAGATCCTATATTCAGGTACTTCCAAGGTTTAGAATCCTTGAAATACTACTCTGTTTTGAAGAAAATTCCAAAGTTCTTCCTCATCATGCCTTAGTAGACTATAATGTGGCTTTTTCTCTGGACTGTTGGATAAACAGTGCGTGAAGTTCCTTACATAACACATTTCTGTTGGTACAAAGTTCATGAAAGTCTCAGCCTTCTGGTTGCTGATGAATAAAATGTGATAATGAAAAAGCAGCATCTTACAAATTTTCAAGACTCATTGAGCAGCATTTCTCATCACACGCATATACAGTTCAATATGCAGGGAAGCCTGTGGGATGCTGGTACAATGAGCTGCCTTAAATCAGCTGGCACTTGCAGACGTTCTAGGTTTTTGTTCAGAACTTTTGAGCAAGAGATTAGGAAAGAGAGGCTGTCTAAGGAAGCTCTCAGTTCAGGCCCTAAGAAGAAATTTAAGGAAGGAGAAGCAGAAGGCTGCAGTGGACTGTGAAAACTAAAGAAACAATCTCCAGAGATAGAGCACTCAGGGGACAGAGAATGAAGTTGTGAAAATGCTGTGTTGGGAACAAGGGAGAAAGTCAAGGGACATACAGACCTTCAAAAAATTGTCCTTCACTAAGACAAAGACAACTAGGGACTTGTCCCGTGCTAAATCATCACAGCCTGTTACCCCCAGGAACTCCAGCTCCAGACGAGAACACCTGAGAACTTGGAACACAAACAAAACCAGTCTGGACTCCAGTGTCTTGACATGCATGTGATGTGCTCTTTGGTCCCCTTGAGAGGGCTTGTGGAGTTCAGTATCCTAACTTGGTAGCCAGCCTTGTGTGTATAAGAGGTGGGATTGGTCGTGGCTAAGCTCAACAGCCTGTTTAAGAAAATGCCTTGAATTTTTTCATTATTCAAAGACCATAGGCCTTCATCTGTCTGGAAACGAATGAGGTCACTTGGACATCAGTGCTCAGATTTCCCTAGCATTCCAATAAACACTCATAGGTTTTCCCTGCAATTTGCAGGATCACAGCTTCTCACTGCCTTTGTCTCTCCAATTATTTCTGCAATCACTGAGTACCTTACACACTCAAAGCCAATCCTTTCACGGTTTTCTGCTCTGGCCTTTCTATTGCCATTGCCGCAACTAATGCTGCATTCTTTACGTAGACGGTTTCCCTTTCAGGACTCCTAATGTCACCCACCCCTTCAATGTACCAAACTCTACCACTGCTTCTCAGCCCTTGCTGTGTTGCCAGAAGCATAGTATGTTCCATACAGAAGTGAGCAAATTGTCCCTCTCCCCTATTCCGTGTCAATTTTTGTCACCTGGTCCCTGAAGCACACCACTTACTTATGCTCAATCCTTCATGAACACAGATCATTCCATTTTGGTCAGCAGCCCTTATTAACATACAGGCTCCCGGAGCCAGGCGGAGAAAGTGTGTTATGTCAGGCCAGCCTCAGTTCTCCATCTCTAACCCCCAGATATCCCTCACTACAAATTTCCGTACAATACATGTACTCAAAGATCTTTCCCCCCTACTTCCTCTCTCATTCATTAATGCAGATAAACTCCCCTGGGAGTTGTGATATTTCCTATGCTCACTCTCAGTTTATGCTGTCAGGACCATCTAAGCACCTAACTTGGGATACCTGGTACCATGGATACTTACTATGTTTGACGGACTGGGGCCAAATGATTTTTTTTTTTTAGGTTTTATGTGCCATTTGAAGAAACATAAGGAGTGAGTATTTAAGAAAAGATGTCTGGGGTTTTGTTTTTGTTTTATGGGGAGGTGGGGTAGAGGTAGCTTGTGATGAATATTGCCCACAGATCAAAACATAATAAACTATGTAACAGCTACCACACAACTGTGAGCCCAAGAAGTCCTAACTTTTAATTACACAGGGTGAACACTTACAGGAAATAGTAAAGAGGTCTGAACTGAGCGATTTTCACCCTCCCCTTTGAATCTTTCACCCACTAGCTTTTGTTGCCTTGGACCTTTTAAAAGTAGAGGCCACTGGTCTTGTATATGATGCCCCTGAGGCTTGGGATATCTTAGTTTGAAGAATGTAATGTCTTAGAGGACACAGACTGTGTCTCCTGTGTATCTTTCCATCATCTAGCATGCGTGTACTCTCAATGAATATTAAACAATAAGGTATGACCCTCTTAACCATGAGAGATGATTCCTCGTTTTGAGATGATGTGCCCTGGGAATAAAGAATGCTTCCTTCATTTTCCATGGCTGTCAAACTGGCATCTTTCATCAACACTAAATTCCCTTTTAAGTAGTGGAATGCCTTACACAGTTTTAACAGGAAATCTCTCAGCACTTCTAGCTATTTGTTGAAAAGAAAACAACTCTTTTTTTTTTTAGATATATCTTGCAGAAAACCATTTCCCAAATAAAATACAAAAACTTGGTATCATATTTAGAGGGAAAGAAATAAGCCCCTGAATCATAGTGCCAGTTTCATGTTTTCCTTAATGTTGCAAAGGTGATTATTTTTGCCATAATCTCCTTCTGGCTGTTAGCCCAGGATGGCAAGCTGCATAGTGCCTTGTTCAATAAAAGAGAAGGGAGACTTTCTTGAGGCCATTTTTTCAGAGGATCTGTACATATGTGTGTGGGAAGAGTGTGGGTAGAATCCTCAGGACAAAAATTCCCATCTACTACTTTCATAATAATTCATGAAAAAATGGAGTTCTATCACTTGTTATTAATTCAAGCCCTGGGAATATACTCTAATCATCAATATTGTTTCCAAACAATGTATAAATATCATGGTGTTTTTCAAGTCATCAAAGAACTTACATTGTGATTTGTTCCCTTTCTTTCTTTCTTTCTTTCTTTCTTTCTTTCTTTCTTTCTTTCTTTCTTTCTTTCTTTCTTTCGTTGGGAGTCTCTGTTGGTTCAGTAAGGAGAGGAATGGGTACATGTAGAATCGGTTAGTTCCTTGCCTTTGGCCTCTTGGATAATCACTCTTTACGTTTCTTTTGTCTAATCAAGTGTGTACTGTGTGAAAAAGAACAGTTTGTTTGAAAAGGGTCTAATTGGCATGAGCTGCTGATGCTGTCACACTGAAGTCCTGCTGACAAGGCTGAGGTTGGCAGAGAAACAAATAAAAGCAACTGATAAATGTCAGAAGTGAGTTGTAGTAAAACATACTGTTTGTTTAATGTTGATAAAAGGGCAGGTGGAAAGTACATCAAATTCTCTTCTCGGAGAGTTCTTGACTCATAAATTGCAAATGCTTGCCAGAAATTAAATTTATGTCTTATTTAGTCGTGGCTAAAACAATTCGATAGTGAGTATACTAGGAGTGTAGCACATAGCAGGCCCTGCTCATATTCCATGCTTGACTCTAACAGATCTGAGAATTATGAAAAATGTGTTTCAAAAGAATGATATTCTAATGTATCCTTTAGCCATTATAAATACTTAGATTTTAATATCAGAGCAGAAGGACTGTAGTATTCCAGAAAATAACCCTAGAGTAAGATAAGTCACTGTTTGAAATGAAAATATCATTGGAAAATGTGTGTAAATGGTTGTTAATCAAAGACTGTTTTTCAATTGATTTGATTTACTTTTAAATTTCTGAGATCTGTTACCTTCCATTCTGATTGCTCTGAAATTGACCATGACTCCTAATGTTTTATCTTAAGTTTTTAATTTCCTGCTTTCTTTATATCATCTGACAATACTAGCACTGGGGCCCTTTCTATTTTAAGGGTCACCTTCTTCTGAAATATATACATATAAAAAAAAGGATTGACTTTCTATGTGAATAATAATTTACCTTTTTTTACCTGTTTTTTTAAGTCTGTGTTCACTATATTGACTTTTCCTAAATGGGAAAATCTGTGACTAGTTAAATCAGGCCCAAAATATTTTAAACTGCATGTTAATTTTTTGTTAATGCAGTGAGGCTATACAATAGCCTCTGACTTGGCATTATAACCAGGCTCTTCTCAGGATAATAAGGGCACACACATGCTGCTTATCTGACTGACACTTTTTTCAGAAGCAGGAGATAGTTTTATTGACTTTGGTGTAAATCCCATAGTCAGGTCTTCCTTCATATAAAAAATAATAATGTGAACCTTGGCTGTTGGGAAGGTCACAGATTTTGGATCTGAGCCAAACATCTAGGTTGTATTTGGGGCTCCCAAGCAAAATTTTCACACAAGAATTCCTCAGATTGACTTCATCACAACATAATCGCATTTCACTCCCTCCCAGGTTTAGTGTGAGAGGCTCCTTTGTGGCATGGGGCTGCTTGGGCAGTATTTACACTTTTATATTGACTACCTGCAAGCCTCTCAACTAGAAAGTGAAAGTCATCCAGGTGGGCTTGATAACAATTAGAAAACCACCTAAAATTTTTAGCAAATTCACTTTTCTTGCCTTGCTTTGCTCTTGTAAAGAATCTGCAATTTGGCTGCTCACTTCGGCAGCACGTATACTAACACTGGAACTATACAGAGAAGATGAGCATGGCCCCTGCACAAGGATGACACGCAAATTCGTGAAGCGTTCCATATTTTTAATGAGGTATCACCTCACACTGGTCAGAATGGCCATCATCACGAAATCTAGAAACAATAAATGTTGGAGAGGGTGCGGAGAAAAGGGAACCCTCCTGCACTGTTGGTGGGAATGTAAATTGGTACAGCCACTATGGAAAACAGTTTGGAGGTTCCTTAAAATACTAAAAATAGAACTACCATATGACCCAGTAATCCCACTCCTGGGCATATACCCAGAGAAAACCATAATCCAAAAAGAAACATGTACCATAATGTTCATTGCAGCACTCTTTACAATAACCAGGACATGGAAGCAACCTAAATACCCATCAACAGATGAATGGATAAAGAAGATGTGGCACATATACACAATGGAATATTACTCGGCCATAAAAAGGAATGAAATTGAGTTATTTGTAGTGAGGTGGATGGACCTAGAGTCTGCCATACAGAGCGAAGTAAGCCAGAAAGAGAAAAACAAATACCGTATGCTTATATATACATATATACACTACCAAATGTAAAATAGATAGCCAGTGGGAAGCTGTTGTATAATACAGGGAGATCAACTCAATGATGGGTGAGACTTAGAGGGCTGGGATAGGGATGGTGGGAAGGAGGGAGGGGATATGGGGATATATGTATAAATACAGCTGATTCACTTTGTCGTACAGCAAAAACTGGCACAACAGTGTAAAGCAATTATATTCCAATAAAGGGCTTTAAAAAAAAAAGAATCTGCAATTTGGAGAGAAGTGACACATTTACGCTCTTTGAAACAGCACTAATGTAAGAAACAACCAAGGGATGTTGCCGTGTACAGAAGTGTGACCTTCACAAATATTGGTCCTGTCAATAAAACAGAGTCCAAACCTTTGATGTCAGGTGACTTTTAAAAGTTTTGGGTTTTTTTCTGATTTTTGAGGAAATAGATGATCACTAGAAAATTAAGAAAGCATGGAGCAGTAAATTTCAAAAATACAGAAAAGTATAAATGTGGAAGGGGGGAAAACTGTTTTCCCACAACTCAGAAGGAACAACTGTCAATGTTTTGGCTTATTTTCTTACAGATTTTTCATTTTTTATTTTTTTATTTTTTAAAGATTTATTTATTATTTTATTTTTTTATTTACTTTTGGCTGCGTTGGGTCTTCGTTGCTCTGTGCGGGCTTTCTCTAGTTGCGGCCATCGGGGGCTACTCTCCGTTGCGGCGCACGGGCTCCTCAGTGCTGTGGCTTCTCTTGTTGCGCAGCACGGGCTCTAGGGGCGTGGGCTTCAGTGGTGTGGCTCGTGGGCTCTAGAGTGCAGGCTCAGTAGTTGTGGTACTCAGGCTTAATTTCTCCGTGGCATGTGGGATCTTCCTGGACCAGGGCTTGAACCTGTGTCCCCTGCATTGGCAGGCGGACTCTTAACCACTGAGCCACCCAGGAAGCCCCTCATTTTTTATTTAATGTGTATCATATTTTTATATAATTTCTTGCCTTTTGTTTAACACTAGTCACATGTAAGTTATAATACCAGTAAACAACTTTTTGGAAATTATTTTAATGGCTCTATCATGTTCTATAATTTACTTAAATATTCCCCTAATGCTGGATACTTAGGGTGCCTCCAGTTTTCCAGTATTCTGAATAATTCTACACTGACCTGACTACTTTTTTTGCATGAATTTTTTTTGCATGAATTTTTGTATACATTTCAGATTGTCTCCCTAAGAGAGCTTCCAGCAATAAAATAATAGGTCAAAAGAGGAACATTTTAAAGATTTCTGTTATTATGGTTTCAAATTAATTTCCAGAAAAACGTAACTAATTTATATTATGAACAACAATGTATGAGAGGACCTGTCTCATTACTCACTCTCCCCAGCACTGTTTTAATATTTTTTTAATCTGTATTAATTTTGTTGGTAAAGGGTTGTTTTGTGTTTTAATAACCATTTTTGCATTTGATTAATTTTCAAACTAATATAAACTTGATGACAGATCTGCAGGCCAGATCTTGCACCACAGGCTCTTCCTCAGGAGGTCAGACATTTTATTTACAGTAAAAATTGCCTATTAAGTATTGCTGCATATTTGAAATGATATAAAAAGTATACCGTGCACATATATTTTATGTCAGTTAAATGCAAAAACATGGTTAATTGGGGATTAGGAAGGTTCGGAAGGAAAAATGCTTACATAATTAATGCTCAATTCTTTTTTTCTTTTCATTCGTGGATATCATAGCCCATAGACTTAAGAGTAAAAATGTGCAGAATTTGTCATCCTGAATTGTTTGGATCTTTTGGGATTGATATTTTCTGCCCAGTTTTCTAAAGAAAGTTGACTTGTGTGAAAGAGAAACTTGTCCTTTTCTACCTGTTAGAATATCGTTCAATTCAAAATCAGCCTATAGTATAACAGTATTTTCCAAATCTTCCATTGTCTACTTTCTGGGAAGAACTTGAGAGACAAAAATGTTAAGCATAGTCTTTCCTGCCATGGAGTGTTTTGCTTTGGTTTGGTGTGATTTTTGTGTCCAAGTCTGAATATGCGATAAATGTTTTCATTCAACCAGACCTGGAAGCATGGGTAGAGAGAAGAAATTAACTGTATATGGTAATAATAATAATAATAATATTTTCCTTACTTTCTTGTATTGCATCACCTTCCGATTTCATTTTTTTATTTCAGCAGAGGTAACGTCTGTGTAATGAGAAAAGAATTTCTGTCCTTTTTAAAATTTTATTTTTGGTAAGGAAAAGTTTGGGATGTGAAATTAGTTTGTTTTTTGAAATCCTCTAGTCAGAAAAAAAAAATACTGTCCTTTAACAATAACATTATTCTGGCCTTGAAGTATGGAAGGAAAGAAGTAATAATGCAGGGTTGACATATATACACTATTGATACTATGTACAAAATAGATAACTAATGAGAACCTACTGTATAGCACAGGGAACTCTACTTAGTGCTCTGTGGTGACCTAAATGGGAAGGAAATCCAGAAAAGAGGGGATATATGTATATGTATAGCTGATTCACTTTGCTGTACAGTAGAAACTAACACAAAATTGTGAAGCGACTATACTCCAACAAAATTTTTTAAAAAGTAGTGATGCACATTAGTAATATCACACATTAAATGGATTGTGTTTGTAATTTTCAGAGTTACATCCTGCTATTGCTTTATTTGGACATGATAAGAACAACCTGGCAGTGGTTTAGAGCATGGACTTTGAAGCCAAACAGACTCAGAGTTTCAGATTCTTATGCCGCCCCTTACCAGCTGTGTGATCTTAGTTTAAACACTTGGAAACTAAGTTTTCTAATCCGTAAAATGGAAATAATAGTAATTCTAAGACTGGGGGTGAAAATTATCAGAATTAAGTACACACACATTTCATTACAGGCTGCCCGTGTAAAGGCACGTATGTGATCCTCCCTCTTAAACTTATGTATTTGGTTCTTCTTTCTATCACGTGGCAACTAACCCCACTTCATGTGTTTCTTTTGTGGCCCTCCATGAAGTGCATGAAAAAAAAATGTCTAAGGTGGATATAGCAGCTAAAAAAAAGAGATGCTGACAGGTACGTACAGAGAAGCCTAGTCCAAGACATTTGCTTCATTTACCTTTTAAAATTTTTTTTTAATTTTCGGCTGCACCGTGTGGCATATGGGATCTTAGTTCTCCAACCAGGGATTGAACCCCTGCCCCCTGCATTGGAAGCATGGAATCTTAACCACTGGACCGCCAGGGAAGTCCCATTGCCTCATTTACCTTTAACTGGCTGAGCGAAAGAAGCAGCAATTTTATTTTTAAAACTTTTTAAGAAAAATTTTGACAAAAGCAAACTCCTCTTAAAGTATCTTATTAAGTAATTTATAAGTATTTTTACCCCCACATTTTGTGCAATTAGGTATAAATGAAATAAATGTAATGTGAGGGAATGACGAGACATAGAGACAGAAGTCCTATAATGGAGGTCCAGTTAAATGCATTAGGGGATCTCTGTACAGCAGAACATTATGCAGCATTAACCCTAATGCTTTAGAAGACTAATGACATGAGATATTTATCATGATGTGTTAAGTGGAAAAAAAGCTAACTATAAAAGTGGCTATGTAGTGATCATGATTTCTTGGAAAACCTAGTTATATATATTTTAAATCAACCAGAAGAATGTCCACAAAATTGTTTATGATGGCTGTCTCTGGGCAATGAGTGTATGAAACCTACATTACTTTTATAAATTTAAAATATTATTTTCGGGGAAAGGAAGAAAACGAACTCTGTAAAGATAGTATATTCCCATACTAGCCTTTTAGGCTCACAGATAAAAAACCATTATTTCGTGTTTTACACTGTCTTTTCATTTTCCCCTTAGCCTGGCACAGGGAATTAAGAAATGTTATCAAATAATGATATATCAAAGTACAAAGAAGAAAATAAGTTTGTTAGATTGTTTGGTCAAACTTTCCTATTTTACATTGCTTTAGAATGGTAGGGAAAAAAAATAAATCTCAGCCCAAGATCTCATGTGCAAATTGGTAAGCATACTTATCTGTTTCTGAATAATTTCTTTGAAAATTTCAGGTAAATTTCCACTTTTACCAATACCTATTGCTCTTTAGTACCAAATATAACATGTAGGTCTCTGCCATATTGTAAAAATGATGGTGGCACGTGAAGACAAGTAAAAGAAAAGCAGCTTACTGTAACACTGTAGATTTTCTACTCAAAATGGTTCTTGGCCTATTCAGCGCCTGACTCTACTAAGCTTTTGTAAAGGGACAAAAGTTGTCACAAAGGAGCACTTTTGCCACAATCCAGTTAGGGCTTGGTCGTAAGTGAATGTAAACTCTTTAAGGTAACTACCATGCATCCTTTACCTTTTTTGATGCTATGAAATGCTGGAAACAGAAAGTAGCATAAGACATAAGATAGCAAGGTAATAGGTAAAAGTTGTTTTGAGGTCAAGTTGTTATTGATTCTGAGACCTAGATTCTCTTCTGCTTCTGTTGCCTATACAAATATGTCCTTGCTCCAGGCTCATTCAGCTACAAGAGTGGATTATAGACAAACAGCATGAAGCTCAAATGTTTCAGTCCTTCATTCAGATAAGTAATTCTTGAGAAAGGCACAGTACTAGCACTTTAGAGGTTACACAGGAGAATAAGACATGAACTCACTCTCATGAAGTTTGCTCTGGTAGAAGAGATAAGACATACACAAACAGAACTTACTTTATGAGGCTAGAAAATGAGAAGTCCCATGAGAAAGGAACAAACAAGGTTATGTTCAGCTAGTGGAAGCTTGGAGGTAAATAGGGAAAAGATTTGTGAAGAAGTTGCATTTCAGTTATAACCCAAAATATGGGGAGCATTTTGACACAAATAGATGGATGTAGTAATAAGCTCTTTAAACAATTTCTGGTGTGTAATAAGTTTCTTAAGTTTCTGGCGTATTTGTACATTTGTTAGGGTAAAAGGCTTAGCTGCTGTAACAGAATGACCCAACAAAGAAAATTATTGCATTCTCATGCAACACTCCAAGGTGGGTGAGCAGACACCGCCACTGCACGCAGTCGTGCAGAGACCCAGATTCTTGTCTTCATGTTATTCCATCATCCCTAAGGCCACTGTTATCATCTGGATAGTTGAAACTGCTCCTACCACATCCTAATTCCAGCAGGTGGGAAATTGGAAAGAGTGGAGGAATAAATATACTTGCAATGTGTTAAGGCTTCCATTGGTGAGCACATGGTCACTTGGCTGAGTTGGGGTTAGGAAATGTGGTCGCTGACTGGTCAGTCATGCCATTTCTATGACTGGTACTAAGAAAGAAAGAGAAAACAGATTTTGGTGGATAGAGCTTGTAGTCTCTGCCACAGCTATTATTCCTTTTGCACAGTACACTATTATTACCATGCCATAAATGGACCATAATAATCTGAGATGGCTAGTCCATCTCCCTAAGCAGTGAATTTTCTATTATGTAAGTGGCTCAAGCCCAAGATATTCTTGTCACTATTTCTATGGAATAGGATCTAAACCATTCCCAAGCCTAGCTCAAGCTATCGCTGAGTAAACTTCCTTAACTGCTTAAAGCTCATATCTTTGCCCCGAAGTATCAGGCTGTGAAGCAATGGGTTATGAAAGAATGAATTACAAAACCAGTGCATCCACCTGTACCGAATGCCCTGCTCTTTTGATTAATTCATTTCACAATAGAGTGGCAAGGGAAGATTGGTTGAAATGTTTTATTCTATACTAAATTCATCTCCTTTGCCTTTTAAAAATCACTTATAGGAAAAAATCTTCAGCAGTTCATCTTGAAATTTCAAATAATAGTTCTCTTTTTGTGAAATATTTTATAGCAAATTAAATGGATAATAATCAATGTCATGGGAAGTTTATAGCTTTCACAATATGTACTTTTCTAATTGTCCTAATTTTTCATGGTCATCCCAGATAAGAAGTAGCACATCATCTCATCCAAGCTTGGGAATTATACCAATTGAGTGCTGTGCAGAAATGTCTATTTTTAAGCAAATTTTCATTCTGTATCCTGTTGACATAATGATTTATTTGTAACTCAGAAATGGAAGGACAAGAAGCCACCTGCCTATAGTGATCACTTGTCTTACGGAATTTTAATTGCAATGCTAATTCAGTCTTAGACAGTCAACTAAATGATAAGTACAAGATATTGATAAATGACAAATAAGGGAAGTATTTAGTAAGTTACTGGTAAATCTGTTTTATCTTAATGTGTTGAGAAATTTGAAAATTAGTAGAAGGAAATAGGAGCATATTTATGAAGTTTTATAAATTAATGCAGTGCCCCAGATACTATTTGAGAGGTTGTAGAGGGTTATATAAAGGAGGAAGAGTGAACTCAGCCTTTGGTTGATCTTCGCCTTTATCGAATAGAAGGGAACATATACTTACTCAAAAGGACAAGGAAATATGTTAAGTATTAGGTTAGGTGAGAAGAAAAGAACTGGCCTGTAAGGCAGGAGATGTGCCTTTCAGGATATCTGCCACCTGAGTATGTGACCCTGAGCAGGTTTCTGCTCCTTTCTAGGCCTTAGTTTCTGCACCTGCAATATGGGAGGTTTGCATTAAATGGACTATGATCCCAATGAAATTGTGTGGTTATTTGAATATGTAGCCATATTCTTTCTCTCTCTTTTTTTAAGCTCTTTATTGGAATATAATTGCTTTACACTGTTGTACCAGTTTTTGAGGTACACCGAAGTAAAATCAGCTGTATTTATACATATATCCCAGTATCACCTCCCTCCCGCGATTCCCTCTCACCCTCCCTGTCCTGGCCCTCTAAAGCATCACCCATCATCAAGTTGGTCTCCCTTTGTTATACAGCAACTTCCCACTAGCTATCTATTTTACATTTGGTAGTATATCTATGTCTGTGCTACTCTCTCACTTCTTCTCAGCTTCCCCTTCGCCCCCCACACCCCCCAACCCCGTGTCCTCAAGTTCATTCTCTACATCTGCATCTTTATTCTTGCCCTGTTACTGGGTTCATCAGTACCATTATTTTAGATTCCATATATATGAGTTAGCATATGGAATTTGTTTCTCTCTTTCTGGCTTACTTCACTCTGTATGACAAGACTCTAGGTCTATCCACCTCATTACATATAGTTCCATTTCATTCCTTTTTATGGCTGAGTAATATTCCATTGTGTATATGTGCCACATCTTCTTTATCCATTCATCTGTTGATGGGCATTTAGGTTGCTTCCATGTCCTGGTTATTGTAAAGAGTGCTGCAATGAACATTATGGTACATGTTTCTTTTTGGATTATGGTTTTCTCTGTGTATATGCCCAGGAGTGGGATTACTGGGTCATATGGTAGTTCCATTTTTAGTATTTTAAGGAACCTTCAAACTGTTTTCCATAGTGGCTGTACCAGCTTATGTTCCCACCAACAGTGCGGGACAGTTCCCTTTTCTCCGCACCCTCTCCAACATTTATTGTTTCTAGATTTTTGGATGATGGCCATTCTGACCGGTGTGAGGTGATACCTCATTGTGGCTTTGACTTGCATTTCTCTAATGATTGGTGATGCTGAGCATCTTTTCATGTATTTGTTGGCCATCTGCATGTCTTCTTTGGAGAAATGTCTATTTAGGTCTTCCACCCATGTGTGGATTGGGTTATTTCCTTTTTTGGTATTAAGCTGCATGAGCTGCTTGTATATTTTGGAGGTTAATCCTTTGTCCGTTGTTTCATAGGCAACTATTTTTTCCCATTCTGAGGATTGCCTTCTAGTCTTGTTTATGGTTTCTTTCGCTGTGCAAAAGCTTTTAAGTTTCAGGAGGTCCCATTTGTTTATTCTTTTTTTTAAATTATTTTATTTATTTATTTATTCATTTACTTATTTATTTATTTTATTGGCTGTGTTCGGTCCTCGTTGCTGCACACGGGCTTTCTCTAGTTGCGGCGAGCAGGGACTACTCTTCATTGTGGTGCACGGGCTTCTCACTGCAATGGCCTCTCGTTGCAGAGCATGGACTCTAGGCACGTGGGCTGCAGTAGTTGGGGCACATGGGCTCAATAGTTGTGGCTCACAGGCTCTAGAGCGCAGGCAAAATAGTTGTGGTGCACAGGCTTAGTTGCGCTGCAGCATGTGGTATCTTCCTGGGGCAGGGCTCGAAACCATGTCCCCTGCATTGGCAGACGGATTCTTACCCACTGCACCACCTAGGAAGTCCCCCCATTTGTTTATTCTTGAATTTATTTCCATTATTCTAGGAGGTGGGTCAAAAAGGATCTTGCTTTGATGTATGTCAGAGTGTTCTACCTATGTTTTCCTCTAGGAGTTTTATAGTGTCTGGCCTTACATTTAGGTCATTAATCCATTTCGAGTTTATTTTCGTGTATGGTGTTAGGAAGTGTTCTGATTTCATTCTTTTCCATGTTGCTGTCCAATTTTCTCAGCACCACTTTTTGAAGAGGCTGTCTTTTTTCCATTGTATATTCTTGCCTCCTTTGTCAAAGATAAGGTGCCCATGTGTGCGTGGGTTTACCTCTGGGTTCTCTATTCTATTCCATTGATCTTCCTTTCTATTTCTGTGCTAGTACCATACTGTCCTGATCACTGTGGCCTTGTAGTATAGTTTGAAGTCAGGAAGCCTGATTCCTGTGTTTCCTTCTCAAGATTGCATTGGCTATTCGGGGTCTTTTGCGTTTCCATACAAATCATAAAATTTCTTGCTCTAATTCTGTGAAAACTGCCATTGGTAATTTGATCGGGATTGCATTGAATCTGTAAATTGCTTTGGGTAGGATAGTCACTTTCACAATGTTGATTCTTCCAATCCAAGAACATGGTATGTCCCTCCATCTGTTTGTACCGTCTTTGATTTCTTTCATCAGTCTTATAGTTTTCTGCATACAAGTCTTTTGCCTCCTTAGGCAGGTTTATTCCTAGGTATTTTATTCTTTTTGTTGCAATGGTGAATGGGAGTGTTTCCTTAATTTCTCTTTCTGCCCTTTCGTTGTCAGTGTATAGGAATGCAAGAGATTTCTGCGCGTTAATTTTATATCCTGCTACTTTACTAAATTATACTAAACGCTAGCAGTTTTCTGGTAGAATCTTTAGGGTTTTCTATGTATAATACCACGTCATCTGCAAAGAGTGACAATTTTACTTATTTTCCAATTTGGATTCCTTTGATTTCTTTTTCTTCTCTGATTGCTGTGGCTAAAACTTCCAAAACTATGTTGAATAATAATGGTGAGACTGGGCATCGTTGTCTTGTTCCTGATCTTAGAGGGAATGCTTTCAGTTTTTCACCATTTAGAACGATGTTGGCTGTTGGTTTGTCATATATGGCTTTTATTATGTTGAGGTAATTTCTTTCTATGCCCATTTTCTGGAGAGTTTTTATCATAAATGGCTGTTGAATTTGTCAAAAGCTTTTTCTTCACCTATGGAGATTGTCATATGGTTTTTATCCTTCAGTTTGTTAATATGATATATCACATTAATTGATTTGTGTATATTGAGGAATCCTTGCATTCCAGGGATAATCCCCACTCGATCCTGGTGTATGATCTTTTTCATGTGCTGTTGGATTCTGTGAGCTAGTATTTTGTTGAGGATTTTTGCATCTATATTCATCAGTGATATTGGCCTGTAATGTTCTTTTATTGTGACATCTTTGCCTGGTTTTGGTATCAGGGTGATGGTGGCCTCATAGAATGAGTTTGGAAGTGTTCCTCCTTCTGCAATATTTTGGAAGAGTTTGAGAAGGATAGGTGTTAGCTCTTCTCTAAATGTTTGATAGAATTCTCCTGTGATGCCATCTGGCCCTGGGCTTTTGTTTGTTGGGAGATTTTTTAATCACAGTCTCAATTTCCGTACTTGTGATTGGTCTGTTCATATTTTCTATTTCTTCCTGGTTCGGTCTTGGAGGATTGTACTTTTCTAAGAATGTATCCATTTCTTCCAGGTTATCCAATTTATTGGCATATAGTTGCTTGTAGTAGTCTCTCATGATCTTTTGTATTTCTGCAGTGTCACTTGTTACTTCTCCTTTTTCATTTCTAATTCTGTTGATTTGCATCTTCTCCCTTTTTTTCCTGATGAGCCTGGCTAATGGTTTCTCAATTTTTTTTTATCTTCTCAAAGAACCAGCTTTTAGTTTTATTGATCTTTGCTATTGTTTCCTTCATTTCTTTTTCATTTATTTCTGCTCTGATCTTTATGATTTCTTTCCTTCTGCTCACTTTGAGGTTTTTTTATTCTCCTTTCTCTAATTGTTTTAGGCGTAAGGTTAGGTTGTTTATTCGAGATTTTTCTTGTTTCTTGAGGTAGGACTGTATTGCTCTAAACTTCCCTGTTAGAACTGCTTTTGCTGCATCCCATAGGTTTTGATTTGTTGTATTTTCGTTGTCATTTGTTTCTAGGTATTTTTTGATTTCCTCTCTGATTTCTTCAGTGATTTCTTGGTTGTTTAATAGTGTATTGTTTAGTCTCCATGTGTTTGTATTTTTTACAGGTTTTTTCAGGTAATTGATATCTAGTTTCATGACGCTGTGGTCAGAGAAAATGCTTGATATGATTTCAATTTTCTTTTTTCTTTTTAAAAATTTTTTTTTTCAGCAAGCTTGTCCTTGTCCTAGTTTTTTTTTTAATTAATTAATTTATTTTATTTATTTATTGGCTGTGTTGGGTCTTCATTGCTGCACACGGGCTTTCTCTAGTTGCTGCGAGTGGGGGCTACTCTTCATTGTGGTGCACGGGCTCCTCATTGTAGTGGCTTCTCTTGTTGTGGAGCATGGGCTCTAGGTGCGTGGGCTTCAATAGTTGTGGCACATGGGCTCAGTAATTGTGGCTCACGGGCTCTAGAGCACAGGCTTAATAGTTGTGGCGCATGGGCTTAGTAGCTCCATGGCATGTGGAATCATCCCAGGGCAGGGCTCAAACCCATGTCCCCTGCATTGGCAGCAGATTCTTAACCACTGCGCCACCTAGGAAGTCCATGATTTCAATTTTCTTGAATTTACCGAGGCTTAATTTGTGACCCAAGATGTGATCTATCCTGGAGAACGTTCCATGTGCACTTGAGAAGAAAGTGTATTCTGTAGATTTTGCATGGAATGTCTAATAAATATCAGTTAAGTCGAGGTGGTCTAATGTTTCATTTAAAGCTTGTGTGTCCTTATTTATTTTCTGTTTGGATCATCTGTCCGTTGGTGTAAGTGGGTTGTTAAAGTCTCCTACTATTATAGTGTTACTGTCGATTTCCCCTATTATGGCTGTTAGCATTTGCCTTATGTATTGAGGTGCTCCTATGTTGGGTGTGTAGATATTTACAATTGTTATATCTTCTTCTTGGATTGATCTTTTGATCATTATGGAGTGTCCTTCCTTGCCTCTCGTAATAGTCTTTAGTTTAACATCTAATTTGTCTGATATGAGTATTGCTACTCCAGCTTTCTTTTGACTTCCATTTGCATGGAATATCTTTTTCCATCCCCTTATTTTCAGTCTATATGTGTCCCTTGGTCTGAAGTGGGTTTCTTGTAGACCACATATGTAAGGGTCTTGTTTTTGTATCCATTCAGCCAGTCTGTGTTTTTTGGTTGGAGCATTTAATCCATTTATATTTAAGGTGATTATTGACATGTATGTTCCTATTACCATTTTCTTAATTGTTTTGGGTTTGTTTTTGTAGGTCTTTTCCTTCTCTTGTGTTTCCTGTTTAGAAAAGTTCCTTTAGCAGTTGTTGTAAGGTTAGTTTGGTGGTGCTGAATTCTCTTAACTTTTGCTTGTGTGTAAAGCTTTTGATTTCTCCATCGAATCTGAATGAGATTCTTGCTGGGTAGAGTGTTTTTGGCTGTAGGTTTTTCTCTTTCAGGACTTTCAGTATATCCTTCCACTTCCTTCTGGCCTGCAGAGTTTCTGCAGAAAGATCAGCTGTTATCCTTATGGGTTTTCCCTTATATGTTATTTATTGCTTTTCTCTTGCTGCTTTTAATATTTTTTCTTTGTGTTTAATTGTCATTAGTTTGATTAATATGTGCCCTGTTATATTTCTTCTTGGATTTATTCTGTATGGGACTCTCTGCACTTCTTGGACTGATTAATTATTTCATTTTCCATGTTGGGGAAGTTTTCCACTAGAATGTCTTCAAATATTTTCTCAGACCCTTTTTTTTTCTTCTTCTTCTTCTGGGACGCCTATGATTTGAATGTTGATGTGCTTAATGTTGTCACCAAGGTCTCTGAGACTGTCTTCCATTCTTTTTATTCTTTTTTCTCTTTCATGTTCTGTGGCAGTTATTTTCCCCATTCTATCTTCCAACTCACTTACTTGTGCTTATGCCGCAGTTATTCTGCTGTTTATACCATCTAGAGTATTTTTAATTTCGGTTATTTTGTTGTCCATTGCTGTTTGTTTGCTCTTTAGTTCTTCTGAGTCCTTATTTATTGTTTCTTGTGTTTTCTATATTTTGTTATCAAGATTTTGGATCATCTTCACTATCATTACTCTGATTTCTTTTTCAGGCAATTTTCCTATTTCCTCTTCATTTATTTGGTCTTGTGTATTTTTACCTTGTTCCTTCATCTGTGACTTATTTTTTGGTTGTCTCACTTTCCCTCCACTTTGGATGGGCGGGATTGTGTTCCTGTCCCATTGGGTGTTTGGCCTGAGGTTTCAAGCACAGGAGTTTGTAGGCTGTTGAGTATACCTGGGTCTTGGTGTTTAGCTGAGAACCTCTGGGAGACCTCACTGTAAAGAATATTCCCTGGGAACTGGGTTTCCCTGTTAGTCCAATGTTTTGGACTCAGAGCTCCCACGTCAGGAGCTCAGGCCTGACCCTGGGCTTGTGAATCAGGATTCCACAAGCCATGTGGAGCAGGAAAACGAGAAAATTAAAAAAAAAAAAGATGGAGCAACAACTGAAATGTAAAACAACTGCAATAGCTGAAGTGAGGAGGTGGGAAGAAAAAAAAAAGAAAAAAAAGCCAGAAAAGGCATTGGCTGTGGGGGTGGGGCTTAGACAGGGTGGGCGGGGGGGGGCGGTTAGGCAATGGGCAGGGCCTACGCTTAGAAAAGGCCTTGCGGGTGGTGAGGAGTGGGGCTTAGGCCCAATGAGGCAGAGGGGCCCAGGAATGCCTCTGGTCCTTGTAGCCATATTCTTAATAGAAAATACCTACTCATACAGAATACAGAACACTGAGGGAAAACAATACAAGTGTGCAAAGTTCACCCTCCCAGTAATGATAAGATTTAATGGAGAAATATTATCTAAGATTTTTCGAGTGATTGCTTTCATTGACCTTCAAGGATGCTTCTAATATGGGGACTTTGTGATTTGTGTTGGGCAAAAAGTAAGATCTCTCTTGTTCTCTCTGAAATGCCTAGAAGATATAAATTGGATGCTATTTTCACATCTGAATCTCTACTCATCAGATGAATTAGAGAGAACCCAAATGGAAAATATAAAAATTGAAGGTCTGTGTGTGTTCAGCAGTGAAGGAGGGGGTGGGGGGGGTTCTCTGACTTTGGGTAAGATAATAAACTCTATTTTATGTAATCAGAATGGGGGAAGACATGAAAATAATGTATGACTTACTGAAAAGTGTAAGTAAAAGCCCAGCAGAAAAAGAAATGAGTTGTCTGATACAGGGAAGAATTGGAATGAAAATGATGGACTGCACGTCAGAAAGTGAAATCGGGACAGAAACACTAGGACAAAAATACGTTGACTGATATATGAAAAAGAAATGGGGCTGGAATATTTTAAATTCATATGGCCCAGTATCATTCAGATTAATTTAAAAACTTGGAGGTTGAGAATTTCATGGTGCTTGTGCGTGAGAGAGAGCTAAGGTTAGCAGTAATTAAAGAAGGAGAAGAAGTTTCTTACAATTATATAGGCCAGAAGCATTTTCTCCTACTCTCTCAGGCATTATGTTCTCTTGCCTGTTACCCGAAAAAGACTTTGTATTGGAAAAGTTTCAGTTATAACAAGCTGTAATAAAGAAAGAATTAGAGCTTAAGACTTTAGATGTCAAACCGTTGAGACCACATGATCTAGTGTCAATTCCTGATTCTGGTCTACACTCTGCCAATGACATCAATGACATGTCAAGCCTTTAGCCAAGTCACTAAACCTATCTATATAAATTTTCTCATATAGCCTTTAGGGATTACACCTCATGGAGTTGAATATCATAAGAATCAAATAAGAGGTATATCACTTTGAGTTTTTTAAGGTGCTATAAATATTCACCAGTTTCTTGTACCTTATTCTTTGCTGTCTTATTTTTTTAAGCTCTTTATTGGAATATAATTGCTTTACACTGTTGTGCCAGTTTCTTTTTACAACAGAGTGAATCAGCTTTATTTTTACATATATCCCCTTATCCTCTCCTTCCCGCGACTCCCTCCTGCTCTCCCTGTCCTGGCCCTCTAAGTCATCACACATCATCGAGTTGATCTCCCTGTGTTATGCAGCAGCTTCCCACTATCTGTTTTACATTTGGTAGTGTATATATGTCAATACTGCTCTCACTTCGTCCCAGCTTCCCCTTCGCCCCCCCACCCTGTGTCCTCAAGTCTGTTCTCTGCATCTGCATCTTTATTCTTACCCTGTCACTGGGTTCATCAGTACCATTTTTTTTTAGATTCCTTATATATGAGTTAGTATACAGTTTGGTGTTTTTGTTTTGTTTTGTTTTGTTTTACGTGACTTGGTTCATAAGATTGTGCAATGAAAATATTTTTAGATTTAGGATTGGTTGGAGCACTTGAAAGTTTTGAAATTCAGATAAATTTCTCAAATTATTTCATGCAAGTCCTTCTTAATATTGTTTTTAATAGTAAGAATGATCCATAGCCTGATTAAGACCAGGAAGTACTGAAATTTGTGGCTGGATTGTTTAAAGCTTTTTGGATTATATTAAATTTTTATCTTCCTGGAACCATGTGATCATTATCTTATTTTGTCCAAAATTGGCCCAGGGTATATAGCCTTGCAATAACCTTACTGTGAGGTTACTACTTGCTCTTAGGCAGATTGTTTAGTGCTTCTTTAATGTTTAAAGTATTCTTACCCAACCTGACAGCTTTCTGCTGTGTTGTGACCTGAGCATGCAAAACTTCTAGAGTTTTTTTAATAAATAACAGTAGCCTCTGGAGAAGTCTTGAGATGATTGAGGGTTACTCTCTCCAAAGCCTCCCTATCAGGTTATAGTAAAAGCAAATCTCAAACCAAATCCTGCCATATACACATATATTATTTAAACATTTATTAGCAATTCAGCATAGAAAACAGTTTGTTCAACATGTTCTCTAAAGTCAAGGAAATCCCAGTTCACTGTCCTTTCAGGTGCTTAAGAGTTTCAGAGAGACAACTTCTCTAAGAGAGATCTAAAAGATGTTGTGAGCTAATTCTGTCTTATAAAAGATGTTCCTGATAGTGAGAAGACTATGTAATCATGGTATTAAGTTCAGTGATGGTGTAGCCTTGATTGTGGTTGGTTGAGAAATGACGATGATGAGCATGATAAGAAAAGACAATACCAATAAAAGTAGCAGCCACATCACCACATCACATTCACACCCCCAAAGGGTAAATTTCACGAGGGCAGGAACTTTGTTTTATTTACTGGTCTATCTCCAGCACCTAGAATTGTGCTTGGAACATAGTAGGCACTTAGTAAATTTTTGTTGCGTGAACAAATGAACAACAGCAGCAGCTAACAATTTCGGTCACTGATTGGCCAGGCACTGTTCTAGGGCTTATCACATTTACTCACCATATAAACCTATGCAGAAGGCAAGTGAAATAGAGTAAAGCTTTAACTAATATAAATGTTCAGGAAATGAAGTATATTAATTGATTGAATTTTATGGTTAACAGAGCATCACACTTCAATTCCTTTTTATTTTAACCCTTTTAATTGCAAATTAAAGAAAAAAATCAGTGACTTTTGTGCCCTCGCTAAATAGAATCTAGAGGACATTCTTGAATTTTTGATTAGCTGATTGAAGGTTTTCTCAGGGTCCCAGGAGAAACTTCAAGCATCAGTTGTTTCACACAGAATCATAAATGGAAAAGGTGTAATGCGTTAGATTAAATGCATAAATAATCTCATATCATTCTCTAGAAGTTGTTTTTTCTTTTTTTCCTTCTTGTGGGTGTGGGTGAGGTTATGTTGTTAAAGTTTTAATATAATCTTGAGATTATACTCGTACACATTTCATGGAAAGCCAGTAGTGCATAGTAGAGAAAACACAGGTTTTGGAGTATGAAAAGATTCCATTAGAATCCTAATTCTGTCATGTAACTGTTGTGTAATTTAGGCAATTTTCTTAACATCTCAGAGTCTTAGTTTCCCTTTCCATGAAATGGAGAGAATCCCACTTAGTCTCAGGTTTGTTGTTAGTCTCAGGTTTGTTGTTAGTCTCAGGTTTGTTGTTAGTCTCAGGTTTGTTGTTAGTCTCAGGTTTGTTGTGAAGACTGAAAAAGTAGTGTATGTAAATCTTTCACATAGTTGCTGCTGCTGTGAGAATCTCATGTGCTCTGAAAGGCAACTTAAAACAAGTAACTTGCTTTAGAAACACATGAAGTATGATGCATAGGCAAGAGAATATTCTTTGAAAGTTGGCAAATCTTGAATGGGATTTATACAAATAATTAGGGAAGTATTTTGTTCCTTTTATGACAAATGACAATGATAAAATACTAATCCAAAGTAACTAAGGTAATTTTTAAAGTTTTACAGCAAATGGTCCATGTTATAAATTCTGTATACTAAAATGTGTTAATTCTGAAACTGTTAGTTATTAATGATTATGAGTGCAGTGGCTACACTACATCCCATTGCGCTGTGTAAGGTGATAAGCAAATTCAGACTTAAAATATGGTGGCAAAGAGCATAAAATACTTGAGGGAAACCAGAGTGTTTTCAAACACTTTATAAGCACTCATTTACATAGAAATAACTGATATGCAAATTGTGAATCATTCTGTTATATTTCCAAAAGCAACTGCTTAGGAGTGTTTCTTTAGCCTATGTTGCACCCTTGTATATATTTTAAATAGGTTGTGTGAACACGTACGCAAATGCACACACACGTGCACACATATATACATAGATGCATATATTAAGCGTTTGCTTTTTAATGAACTATAATTCTTATGAGTCTTTTTGCAAATTGGCCCAAAAGAAAGGTTATTTTGTTGTATTTCATTTTGTCAACACCTATTTTATCATATCCTTTCTTTCCAGGATGCTGATGTAATTACCATCTTATGCCCAAAGATTGATTTAGTCTTTATGACAGCTGTATGGTTTTCATCTTTGTAATCATCTCTTGATATATTCACAGATAGAATAATTTCCCAAATATTTAGAAACAGAAACTTGTTCTGTTCATTTTCAAACTTCATACCCAATTTATTTTCATTAAGACAGTTTTATGAGATTTTAAAATACTTTTACTTATTTTCAAATGTATTAAACCCCTAAGTAAAACTAATCTCCTTTAAAATTGCTTAAAATTTGAAACAGATACTATTTGTTGCACGGAGGGATCCTTCTCTCAGCTATTTTACGTGCTTTTGTTTCATACAAGTGCTTCTATTGTACCTAATGTTCAAATAACTATTTGCCAGGTCTTTTCAGATTCATTGAACGAGTCTGTTTCATCGAACAATTCACAATGTCTTAAATCAGTTTTATTTCCCTGAGTACAGTGTTTAGATAAAGTTTGCTTTATTCACCTAAACTACTTCTTTTTTAATTAACAGACAATCTTTTATTATTGAAAATTATCTCTAAAGTATAAAATGCTACGTACATACTGATGGTATTTTAAAGAAAAAAATAGAATCTATTTAGCTTCCGCCCATAATTCTTCTGGCAACTATTTCAGAGGACAATAGTCATTTAAAATTTAATATTGTCTGGTGTTTGGAAAGTCCCAATTAGAACATTGTAATTTACTGTGTAATGAAATCAGTGTTGGAATAAAAATTCCTGGATTTAACAGAGTAAGTCAACTGTGTCTTGATTTTAGGAAAGTTTCCTTAATGTATTGTTTCATGCCACCAAATTGAAAATTGTCTTTATAAACCTTGTCGGCCACTGTAAGTTACATTGTTTTATTTTATGTATTTATTTGTATTTATTTGGGCTACAGCGTATGATTTGGTGGAGGAAAAGTAGAGAGTAAACCTTATATTTTATGCACATGGGCTCCTTGGAGTGTATAAATAAGCATTTCTAAAACCCTGAGTTGACTCTGACAGACCTGAGGTATTTATGTAGTAGCCTGCCAGCCATTTACAGTCATGCATAGCCTCTTGAACTCCTCATTAGGAAATAATGAGGAAACAGTCATAAATACATTCAATTGATTATGCATTACTACTGATGCTTGTATTGCCTTTCAGTACTGGTTAGGCCTACTCTAGAGTTTTAATTAATGGTTTCCAGCACTTGCTAATGGAAACATTAGATATATGCCATCAAGACAGAAATAACTTCTTTGTTTGATTTAGTGAAAATTCTAAATCCTGTTAAGACTTGGTTCCCACAGTTTTAACATTGGAGATTGCTTTCAGTGTAAGCTCATACCCATAGGATTCAGTTAAATGACTGGTCAGGAACTGGAATCAGTTCTGGCCACCAACACGAATCACATCCTGCCTACCCTCCATCCTTTATCACACCTCTTTGTGTCGGCCCTACTGTGTCAGTCAGGATCTAATCAGGAAGAGAGAAATGCAAATTAAAACAGAGTTAACATTGGAACATGGTCACACAAATCATGGAGGAACAGAAGAACTGAATATGAGACATTGAGGCCACCACAATGAGCAATAGAAGGAAGCCACCACTGCCTCTTGGGTGAAGGGAAAAGGGAAAAGTCAGCTGACATGAAAACCTAGGAGTGGGAAGCAGGGATAAGGAACAGAGGAGGAGAACCATGAATACTGCATCTGAGGGCAAACAGACCCAAAACAAGCACAATTACTGTGGGCTTTTGGAAGGAAAATGAGGAGAGAACAAAAGGATGAAGGTAAGCCTGAAGCTCCAGAGACGTGAGTAAGCCACGTTAATAATAATGATAACAATGATAATGGTGGTGGTGATGATGACAATCGTAGCAAACATTGTGGAGCACTACGTGTCAGGCATTGATCCAAGCATATTAGACATTAGGTCTGCTTTATCCAACAATAGCCTGCTGAGTTAGGCATTACTACTATTTCCATTGTACAGATGAAGCTGGGGTACAGAAAGGTTACTTAACTTTCTCAAAGTCACACAGTTAAGATTCAAACCTAGGCAGTCTGATTCCATAAATGGGGCTCTTAACCTCTACCCTACATACACTACCTCCCCCCAAAAACTGTGCTGTTTCCCTCTTAGCCATTCCATTCCCCAGCCATCTACACAGTTAACCATGTCCTAAATTAATTTGATGGCACTATATTAATTCTGGTAAGAAATAACAAAACCTTTTGCATACATTGCAGCTTTTATTAAAACACTTCCTTTTTGGCCAAAGCAATCTTGAGAAAAAAGAACAAAGCTGCAGGTATCATGCTCCCTGACTAGAGACTATACTACAAAGCTATAGTAATCAAAACACTGTGGTATGACACAAAAACAGACACATAGATCAATGGAACAGAATAGAGAGCCCCAAAATAAATCCATGCACTTAATATCAATTAATCTATAAGTAAGGAGGCAAGAATATACAGTGGGGGAAAGACAATCTCTTCAGTAGTGCTGCTGGGAAAACTGGATGGCTACATTTAAAAGAATGAAATTAGAACATTTTCTCACACCATATACAAAAATAAATTCAAAATGGATTAAAGACCTAAGTGTAAGACTGAAAACCATAAAACCCCTAGAGAAAAAAATAGGTAGACACTCTCTGACAGAAACTGTAGCAATGTTTTTTTGGGTCTGTCTCCTCAGGCAAAGGAAACAAAAGCAAAAATAAATAAATGGGACCTAATTAAACTTAAAAGCTTTTGTACAACAAAGAAAGCTAGTATCAAAATGAAAAGAGTCTACTGAATGGGATAAAATATGTGCAAGTAATATGACTGCTAAGAGGTTAATATCCAAAATACATAAACAGTCCATATAACTGAATATTAAAAAACAATCAGATTAAAAAATTGATAGGAGATCTGAATAGACATTTTTCCAAAGAAGACATGCAGGTAACCAATAGGCACATGAAAAGATACTCAAACAGCACTCATCATCAGGGAAATGCAAATCAAAACCACAATGAGCTATCACCTCACACCTGTCAGAATGGCTGCCATCAAAACCCACAAATAACAAATCTTGGCGAGGATGTGGAGAAAAGGGAACTCTTGAACACTGTTGGTGGGAATGTAAATTGGTGCAGCCACTGTGGAAAATAGTATGGAGTTTTCTCAAAAAAACTAAAAATAGAACTACCATATGATCCAGCAATTCCACTTTGGAGTATGTAGTCAAAGAAAATGAAAACACTAATTCGAAAAGATACGTGTACCTCAGTGTTCATAGTAGAATTTTTTTACAAGGGCCCAACATATGGAGGCAACCTAAGTGTCCATCAACAGATGAAGGATAAAGAAGACGTGGTGTGTATATGTATATATATATACATATACACAATGGAATGTTTCTCAGCCATAAAAAATAATGAAGTTTTATCATTTACGACAACATAGATGGACCTAGAGATTATTATGCTTAGTAAAGTAAGTCAGAGAAAGACAAATACTGTATAATCTCATTTATATGTGGAATCTAAAAGGTAAAACTAATGAATGAATATAACAAAACAGAAACAGACTCACAGATATAGAGAACAAACTAGTGGTTACCAGTGGGAAGAAGGAAGAGGGGAGGGACGTGATAGGGATAGGGGATTAAGACATACAAACTACTACGTATAAGATATTGGGTGGCCCAAAAAGTGCCTTCAGTTTTTTAAGTAAAAATAAAGGAGACATTTTTTGTTTTCACCAAGAACTTTATTGAACAATGTATTCACCCTTTTGTTCCCCTACCTTCTGCCATTTTCCAGGCAACTTCATAATTCCATCTTCCTAAAATTTTTTTATCTTTCTGAGCAAAGAACTGGTCCAGGTGCCTTTTACACTCTTCCAGGGAATTGAAATTTCTTCCATTAGAAGAATTTTGTAAAGACCAAAATAAATGGAAATCTGAAGGTGAAATGTCTAGTGAACATGGTGGATGAATCAGAACTTCCTAGCCAAGCTGTAACAGTTTTTGCCTGGTCATCAAAGAAACACACAGTCTTGCATTATCCTGATGGAAGATTATATGTTTTCTGTTGACTAATTCTGGACCCTTTTCATAGAGTGCTGCTTTCAGTTGGTCTAATTGGGAGTAATACTTGTTGGAATTAATCCTTTGGTTTTCCGGAAGGAGCTCATAATGGACAACTCCCTTCCAATCCCACCATATACACAACATCACCTTCTTTGGATAAAGACCGGCCTTTGGTGTGGTTGGTGGTGATGCATTTCACTTGTCCCATGATCTCTTCCTTTCCACATTATTGTACAGTATCCACTATTCATCACCCATCACAATTTGTTTTAAAAACAGAACATTTTCATTATGTTTCAGTAGAGAACCGCATGCAGAAATACGGTCAAGAAGGGTTTTTTTGCTTAACTTATGTGGAACCCCAACATCAAAGCAATTCACATAACCAAGCAAATGAAAAGCAAATGATTTTCAGTGCTAGATTTGGATATTTTGAGTATGTCAGCTGTCTCCCACGTGGTATACATTGATTGTTTTCGATTGTTGTTTCTATTTGATGCCTATCAACTTCAACTGGTCTTTCTGACCGTGGAGCATTGTCTAGTGAGAAATCTCCAGAACGAAACTTCGCAAACCACTTTTGACACGTTCAATCAGTCACAGCACCTTCTCCATACACTGCATAAATCTTTTTGTGCATTTCAGTTGCATTTTTACCTTTCTTGAAATAATAAAGCATCATAGACCAAAAATGTTGCTTTTTTTCTTCCATTTTCAATATTAAAATGGCTACACAAAAAGTCACCAATTTTGATAAATCTTTTTTTAAATGCACAGTGATATGACAGCTGTCACATACAATCTAACAAAATTGTTTCAAATGAAGTTAAAGACAACTAAGTGCTACTAGAGCCATCTTTCAGAAGAAACCGAGTGAACCTTCTGGCCCATCCAATAAATAAGCTACCAGGACATATTGTACAGCACAGGGAATATAGCCAATATTTTATAATAACTTTAAGTAAAGTATAATCCATAAAAATTTTGAATTACTATGTTGTACACCTGAAACTAATATAATATTTTTAAATCAACTATACTTCAATAAAAAAGAAGAAATTCCTTTTTAATAATAGATAACACATGCATGTAGTAGATACTGTAATGTCATTTTTGAACCATATGAAATTGCTGTTTTTGTATATCAAAAACAGTTCAGTATTGGCAATTTCTTATAGTTCAACCTAATGTAGAGGTTATCCAGTAAAGATATCCCCCATTCCCCCTCCCCCAGTTTCTCTGAAATCAACCTACTAGATACTAGGTATCTTTCCAGAGATATATGTAAATATACAATCACATATGCAGGTATATTCCCTCTTTTGGCCTAAATAGAAGCACACTATACTTACTGCACCACACCTTATGTTTTGTCATTTAACAGTATCTTAAAGATCCTTATTTTAAACAGCTGCTGAGTTTCCAGTTGCACAAATGTACTATAATGTGTTTACCAATACTCCTTTCAAGTTAGTTTTATTAATTTACTATTATAAAAACATACTATAGTTGTTGCAGGATTTTACAGAGTGAAGCAAGACACCTAGGCTATATGCAAGAAGCAGCATTTATTTGTGCTGGCTCAGGCCCAGCAGATTCATATCCAACAGCTGAGCCCTGAACAAAGCGGGGCAATTTCTTTTATACTTTTTGTTAACTTTCTATACATTAGGCTTTCTTTGTCTCTCAAATAAGGTAACAAGGAAGGTAGAATGTGATTTGATTGGATACTCTTCTTTCATGGCCTCTGGGCCATTTGTAGAGTTACAAGGGCTACATAGTAACAGAGGTGGGCAGGAAATATGCAAGAGGAGTTGTCAGTAAGCAGGCACATATAGATAACAACTGGGCCCAGCTACATTTCTCTCCAGTTGAGTTATGGCCTCTGGGTCCTAAAGCTCCTAGAGTTCCCACCACATAGTTAATATTTTTATGCATGTCATTTTATACATGAAAAGTGCTAAAGGTAGAATTTCTGTTCTGAAGTATCTGTGCATTTTTAATTTTAATAAACATTGACAGTATTTGTCAAATATTGTTAAATTTCCATCAGTAGAAATTAGATGAATTTTATTTCATCACCAATGTGTGAGAGTGCCAGTTTCCTCAAATACTTGCAAACACAGGGTGTTATCAAGCTTATTAAATTCTGCCAATCTGATAGACTCAGAATCAACTATTACTGTATTTTCATTTTGCATTTTACTTATGATTAATGAGAGGGGAAATTTTTCATATGCTCAAGAGCCATTGATATTTTATTTTCTCTAAACCATATTGTTTACCACATTAGATTCTTGGTCTTTTATTGTTGATTAGTAGGGTACTCTTTGTATATTAAGGAAACTAGTCATTTATTTGGGACTGGAGTTGCAAATACCTTTTCCATTTTGTTGTTTTTCTTTTATGTTTTTAATGATGTGTGTGTGTATGTGCATGTGTGTGTGTGTGTGTGTGAATAATAGTTTTTAAAAAATGTTCCATATGGTTTAAAAATACCTATACTGGGAAAAGCAGACTATACTTACTAATCAAGAAATCTGAAGGAAGAATGTTTCAAAATTGGCTGGCTCATTTTGGATGCAGTTGGAAAGGTCTAGTGGTTTGTCTTATTTTAATCAAAACTTTTATCCTTTATTTCAAGATTTCTTACTTTTATCCTTTATTTCAAAAGTTCTATTTTGGATTTTTAATTCTGAAAATGATTTTGAATGAGCACTCATTGTATGCTTGGAAAAGTGTGTCATATATAATGTATACAAATATTTTTTCTTGTTACCACAGTGCATTCATATAAAAGTAAAAATAGAATAAGAAGAAATAAGAAAATCTTTTTTGCTGTGATCCTTGTTTCTGATTTATGGAAACAAATTGGAAGCCTTTTTCCAAAATGGTTTATAAAAAGTTATCAAATTTTATGATACTGATGCTATCATTAATCCTACTGACAAAGTCATGACATTTGTGAGGTAGTAGTATGTGTCTTTGAGAATGTAAAATAATACTTTAATATTTAGCAATGATTGAGATCACCTGTTTCTTTTCATTCTGGCCAAACATGAATATTTTAAAAAGTCATCAATAATGACACATTAAATGCTTTCTTATTTTAGCTGCTTTTGATTTTTGAAATACTACCTTGAACACTCATTATTATATATCAAGCCTATTTGATAACTGTTAGCAAATGATTTAAATGGCTGTTAGTTATTAACACAAATAATTTCATTTGTGTTCCAAAGCTTTTTCTTAGTGTCAAGTTAAATTTCTGTCGTTTACGTCCATGATATCACAAATATCTCCCGTAATCATTCCTTCCTTTATTCATTCATTATGATAATGAACGTGATTTTATTGAGCACTTATTATACAGGCACTATGTTAAGGGCTGGAGATACAGTTCCATTGAGTGCACATATTCTGGCTTATTTAATGAAGTTGCCTTCTTTATCATCATGACTCTAGCTCTACTATATAATACTGACTCCATTCGTCTCTCACCTCTTATTACCCTATCAACCTCTGAAAGGCTAGTATGTTCCATTTTACCATGTAACTCATTTGACTTGAATTTCTACCTTATTACGTCCAAATTTTTCTTTGAGGCTTTCAAGGTTAGAAATATCATCTGTCACTTCCCTTTGTATCCATTTGATATTATTTGCCTATGACTCCTCAACATATTTGCTCTTGCCATAATCTCCTGAGCACAGCACACTTCAAAATCACTCTTCCCATTACTCATGTTGTTCTTCTCACCTTATCTGTTTTCTCCATCCTTCAAGGCTAGCATGTGGCTGAGTGAGAAATGCACATAATGTCATATCTGGATTCTTGTCCCAGATCTTACTAGTTCTTAATAACTATGTGACCTTGAGCAAGTTAAATGAGATAAAGCAGGTAGCATATTTCCTGGCACATAGAAGACACTAAATTTTTTTTTCTCTCCAGCTTCACTCCACATAGTTTTCCATGAAGACTTCACTGAATACACACTCCTGAACTAATCTCTCTCCTCTTAACTGCAAATACTCCCTGTCACACAAACCAATGCTCTCTTGCAAAGATACTATTTGTAATTTTTTTTCTCCCTAACTAGGTTATAAACATCTTGAAGTGAAACCTTTCTCCTTGTACACCCACTACCCCCCTCCCCAAAGCATGTGTTATAATGCTGAGGATACCAGGCACTCAATAAATATTTGGTGGTTAGTTTGTCTATATGTGAAAAAAGGATAGCAGTGTCAAACTTTCTTCTCTTGGTAAGATATAATTCTAGGAACACATATAATAGGAGGACCTGGTACTTCTTTTTTCATCTTGTTGTGGTCCCTGCTCATGTCTATTGGTTTACAGATGACTGGATACAAAAATTTAGCAAGAACCATTTTGTGACTCACAAAATCTTTGTTATTCAAAGTCATTTTTCAATATCCCTTAATTGGTTTTAGGATTGTAGGGGGAAATGGAATAAAAACTGTAGTGATTTAAAATATTATAGGATAGAGGGACCAGGAAATTAACATATTTAATTATAGATTTTGAATGACTTCAAAGGAAACAGTTTTTTTCAAGGGATTAAGTCAGGAACTGGGCCTTTATTATAGGAGGCCACTTGGGCCTCCATTTAGCCAGTTTCTGGCACATTCATTGACAGGAATAATTTAATGATTGTGAATAATCACCAAGTGTAGGAAATAAGGTCCTCTTTGAATCATAAAGCTTTTAAACATGAAAAATATTATGCATTTGTTTGAGAATGGTGAAATGTGTGAACTAATTTCATATTGTCCTACCAATTATGAATGTGTTATTTCTGGCAAGCAGGTCTCTTTAAAATTGCATATGCTTAGTTCCTTGCCAGAGAGGTGAGAGAAAAACATTGTCAGCGTCTTTATACCCAGCTGGGGCCAGGTGTTGTTCATTAACATGTAAATAGTGCAATTACTGCCAATTAATATTTTTAAAAACATTAAAGTCTATGGGAACACAGTTATAGCACCTATGAAATTTTTAAAAATATACACATCTAGGTGCTTTAGGCTCATAGAAGGCATATAATATATAACTTGTACTTTTAGTTACACAGTGCATCAAGGTGCTATTATGGGTTATAATTGATTGTCAGGTTATAGTGGTTTGTCCTTCAAAAATATTTATGCAGTTCCTACCGTGTGCAAGGAATTGCATTGTGTGAGGCATTCAGCGAATTAACAAGGCGGAAATGGTCTGTGCCCCACGAAGCTCATAGTCTAATTGGGCTTCACAAAGAAACACACAATGAACATACAAATGAATACACAAATATATTAATATCGCTATTAGCACTCCTGTGAAATGAGAGGGTGCTGTTCAAAAACACGATGCGATCACATAGACACAGTTTGGGTAGAGTTAGGAAGCTATTTATGAAAAAGCAGCATTTCAGCTGAAACCCAAAGGATGAGCAGATGATATCCTAGTGAAGAGAGTGAGGAAGAGCATATTAGCAAGAGAGAACAGAGCTTAGGAAGGCCTTGAAGCAGGAAAGAGCTTGGTGTCTTCAAAGAACTGACAAAAAGAATACATACACTTCAAGATAGTGGTTGCCTCTGGGGAGCAAGGGAGAATAGAATTTAGCAGAGGTAAGAATGGGACTTCAAGAGTAACTGTAATGTTTTAATTCTTTAATAAGAGATATGAAGCAAATATGATGAAAGGTTAACATTTGTTAATTTCCCATGGCGGATTTATGGACGTTTGTTATATAACTCTCAGTACTTTTCTGTGTGATTGAAATACCTGATCACTGAAGGGAAAAAGCAAATGAGAAGAGATGAGCTGAAAATGTCATTCAGTAGCATAAGCTGGGTTTAATTTGGTATAAGGTAGAATTAAAATTTTTAATCTATTTTTGCCTCAGTTTAGTGTTTAGAAAAATACTCTTTATGTGCTTGAGGTATTCAACATCCTTAGCTGCTACCGACTCTTATTAGGAAACCCTATTACCTATAGATGACATAAATACTGTGATATCAATAGACTTAACATGGCAACAAGCACATCTTTCTGCCACACCCCACTCTTAGGTCCCATAATTTGTTTTTATCAGACCACGTGGGGCTAAAACAGTGGAACTTAAACAGTGGGACTTTTTTGGGTAACCAAAGCCCTGTGTTAAGAACAACTAAATAAGCCCATCCTGCATCAGATGCTATTATCACCTAGCTAGCTCAGTTATAGTGTTAAGACTTTAATTATGTTCCCAGAGAAAAATAAGTCATGCCACCCTCTCTGATAACTGCAGTCAAGTAAATAGGAGATCCTTGAAAGGAAGTTCTTGAATTGTGGTATTTTAAGCCTTATCAAGGTAATTTTATACCTGGATTAACAAATTGCTAGGAATACCTAGTGACTGAAAAGCTGGAGGGAAAAGGCTCCTATAAATCATTTTGGGAAACCCCCCAAAACTATGTGATATGGAAAACCACTCGGAAAATAATCAACTGGAAATTGCTCTTGTTCAGCTACTCACCTGACTGAGGACAGGGAGCCAGACCCATCCAGTTCACATTAGGACTAAATTTCAGTTCAACAAATATTTGAGTCATTACCATATACAAGGCACTTCATGGGCTAAAACGGAGTTAAGATACAACCTGAATATACAAGGAGTGTGTTCTTGTGGAGATGAAATACAAATTCTACTTTATTTTGGAGTAGGAGTAAGAATGGGAGTGGGGGACATGCTAAGGTGGCCAGGGAATGGGAAATGACTGTGTTTCTTTCAATTCCTAGATAAAATGGTTCCAGTTAGACTGGTGCCCCTTATTCTTATCACATTTTCATGGAAGACACATTAGTAGAAATCTAGAAATATTCCTTCTAGTTTTAATGGCTGTTTTGAAAATACTAAAGTGAAATTAATGATGTATGATTATCTTTCACAATCCACGGACAAGTTTTTTTTTCTTCATAAAAAGTCCATTTATAACAATGAATGTCAGGGTCCTGTAAGTATAAGTCTTACAGTTGAGGTTTAAATAACTGAGGTTGTATTTGGTACTCCAGAAGATATAGCTTTGTACATTATATTTTATAAAATTTCAAGCAGAAATTTTATTCTGTTTGACAAAGTACATCTTCTATATTTAGTATAATAATGAGCCCTCCCCAGCAGAGCACAACATTCTTGAAATCTAATGTTTGATGTTGGTCCCCAGACAGACGGTGGTACTCGAGGTACTTGTTTTACAAAGAAGAAAACAGAAAGATTATCCTGTGTTTTAAGGTTGAGAAGTCCTGATTTTATAAATTGGCTTGGATAGAAAAGTGCATAAAATGTAATGCAAAGGTCTTAGGGGTCTGTTGTCTGTTCCAAAATAGTGATCCCTGGTGGAAAAGCAGTGTAGTGCATATCGCCATGTGCTGCAAAATGAAAATGTGTTATACCATCGTTCATAAGCAGGACCTGCTGAACTGAATAAGCACAGATGTACTTCAAATTAATATTTAATCTGATACCAAGAGCACTTAAAGGAGTTAGGGATATGAGTTCCCCGTAAGAAATGACTTCTTCCTCACAGAGAGCAATTATGGTACCAGAAGATAACACAAATAAGATTCTCCTTAGGCTTAACTAGTAAGTCTGGAGGTGAAAGTATATTGTTGTATCTATTTTGAATTTTCTAAAAATTTATTAAAAGAAAGAGAAAGAATTATTTTTGAATGTCATGGTGTGGATCAAAACTAAAGCTAATAAATTGACTTTGAATAAGAGACTATCTCAGTCCTTGAGAGTAGATGAGAGTGACTTTTAATTGACATCATTAGAATATTATTAAAATAAAATAGAACCAAGTAACCCTTATTGATCTTTGAAAGGAAAGTGCGTATAATCAAGTTACAATTCTAATTTCTTTTTGTTGCTTTTTGAGGCCGTCTTTAGAAAATAAATCTCCCCAAATAAGTTTGAGTGCAGAGCCATCTCATGCCTTTCATTTTAAACTTAATTTTCTGACAAGATTTTAGCATCTCATTACATATGAAGTACTCAGAAGCTACCACCTTAGGTTAAACTGACATTTCATTTCTTAGGGTGTTTTTTTAATTATCTGTAAAAGGAATGACTGAACCTACTATTTCAATAGAAGTTTTAAAGCAAAGACATTTTGCAAATATTATAGGTATTAACTGGAGCAGGTAGTATGACAATGAAAAGCAGGCAGTATTACACTTACTGACTGTCATGTTTAAAGTGTTAGCTCCTTCTGAAGGATAGTTAGCTTTTATATGATCAAAATGACAAGTGGGTGTTATATTGAGGTAACTATTTTTAGATGATGGGTTGGTCTTATACATGGTGGCAACGAGAAGCTATATACATCTTTCAGTTTTAGAGGAGATAAAAAAACATGTTCCTTCCCAACCATTCATTACACACGTATTGAAACATGCTATTTATTCATATATTTGTTGAGCACCAACTACAGCCAGACACTGGATGTACAACATTGAATAGTGCTGCTTATGGAGCTTATATTCTAGTGGGAAAGGGGGGAACTTCAAAAAAACAAAGACAAAATTTTGAATTAAAGATATAAATACTACGAAGGAAATATACAGGATGTGATGAGGCAAGGGTAGGGTAGGGAGACTCTTCCAAGCATAGGCAAAGGACTTGTGGGAAAAGATGACCCCATCTAGGGACTGCTGGAAGACCAGTGTGCCAAAAATGTGCTGGACTAGGTGGAGAACAGCTCAACAGGAAACTGTAAGCTAAATAGCGGTCAAGTCACAAGGCTTTGGAGGCCGTGATGCTGAGTTTAAACGTCTTCCTAAATGCAATAGGAAGCCTTTGAAGGGATTTACACAAGGGAAGGAAGTATCTGGGGCTAATTATTGTACAAAAAAATAGATTGAAGGGGGTAAGATCAGAATTGGGGGACCAGGACGGTGATTATTGCTGTTATTCAGGTGAGAGGTGAAAGTAGCTTGGAAAAGGAAACAGAGAGAAGTGGATAGATGGAAAATATATTTTTGGAGGAAGCCAATAGAATTTGGTGATGAATTGGATGTAGGAGGTATGGAAAAAGGTGAAATCTGAGATAATTCCATGTTCTTGCTTAAGCATCTGGGTACCTTGTGGTGTCACCGCAGTAAGATGAGAAGTGTGGTGAGATTAAGGGAATCAAGAGTTATATTTTAGGAATGTTAAATGCATATTTATGAGATAACCAAACTATATCTTGAATTTCAGTTGTATATACAAACTTAGGCTCCAGGAGCTCTGGAGTTAGCCTTCTAACTGGGAGGAGTCAGCAAAGCCGCATTTAGAGTCATCATTTCTTGATGATAGTCCCTGAATTCTTACCCCTTTGGATTCAGGCATTGAAGGCTCTACTGAAAATATTGGCACCACCTCCATGGTAGTTGATCATTCCAGATACTGTCTTGTGGCACTGACTTGAGAGATTGTGCCACAGGATCAATGAGTTTTGCTGGGATACAGAAGAGTTTTTTTAAAGGGATTTGATTATAATTTTATTTAAGAATGTATATTGGGGTGAGATTTCATAGTGGGAGGGGAAAGGGCCGCTTGGGAAGAAAAAAGGAAGCTGTAAAGGAAAGGGGGTTTTAAAGAAAGAGGGAAGAAAGTGCTCTAAATGAAACTTTGAGTCATTTTACAACTTTGCATAGAACCATGCCTGCTACTAAATATTTATATGTAAATTATTCAGAATTCCTCTTTATTAATAAGAATTGCAAAATTTAGTGAGCACTTACTATATGCTAGGCACCATTCTAAGTATATGAACTAACTCATTTTTAATTCTCTCCAGAAATCTATGGGATATTTGTTATTTGACCACTTTTATAGATGAGGAAACAGGACCAGAGAGGTTCAGTAATGCCTAAATTAACAGAGATATTAAGTGGTATGCTAGGATTAAAACCTTGATAGTCAGTTTCCGGAACCCCTGATTTAATACTACACTATACATTTCAGTCTGCGTGTAATATAAAAATGTAATTGTAAATGGCATTTTGTATCTCTTATGTCAGTCTTTCAACATGAGTGCCATCGACTTCTTAATATTCATTATTTTTTATTCTGTAAGCTCTACAGATTTTATGGCATGGAGAATAACTGTGATAATAGTTCTGTAACATGAAGATATCTGCTTCCTGGTCTACATATTTCGTGATTTTTATTTTATTTTATTTTTGCTTTCTTCTCATATTTCCTAGCTCTTTGCCCTTTAAAAACAGTAACAAGAGCAGTATTCATTGGTCGTGACAGAAACCACCACACAATTCTGCAGCCCTGTTATACTGACCATAATTTATTGATGAAGCCCGCCATCTCAAACTCTTTATCCGTATTTCTTCCCATGGGGAGAAGACTATAAAATTAGTTTCTCATCTGGCACATTTCATTCCAGAAACTTGTATCTAACTAGTGTTGTGGTGAACCACCTCAGCTGCGGTGCCAGATTCTGAGCCATTTTACCCCATAGAGGAAAATAAAGTATGCTAATTGGCTAATCTGTATATTATAATATTTATTTAATGGGATAGTTTTAAGTTAGTTTAGCCATATATTTAAGCCCATGTTTAGAAACCGGTCTATTTTCAAACTAATGTTCAAGAACTACCCAAGTGTAGAGAAAAGCTTGATTGAGATTTTTAAAACAAAACAAAAATGATCTTTTTGTTGAGTTTAAAGTTATATGTAATGACTGGCTGTTTTTTAACCTCAAAATACTTAAAACTCTTTGAAACTTTATTGTAATCAATTGATTTTCAACTTACTAATTTGAAAGTGTTTTGCCTTTTTTAAACGGTTTTTTAGAAATCTTAAAGAAACCTTTTCTTCCCCTTATGCCTGGTTCCCATCTGTCTCTGTGCATATGGTCTTGCCCTTTTTCTTTTGCAAATGATCTATTTCCCTTTTAACAAATATGTTCCCAATTTTTGTAGTAAATATGAAACAATGTTTGCTCTTATCCTGTGGCTGAGAAATGGTACAAACTTATGACTCTAAAGAATTTATTACTGAGAAAGTCTGTCTCTTGAATTTATTGATGGGTCTTTGCAAAAATTACAAGAAATTTTTCTCTCTTTTGATCGTTGTTAACAATACTTCAGTGGAGGGTCGGTTTAGAGGTAATTCCTGTGTCACTGACATTTTTTTTTAATCCCCTGACCAAATAATAGACAAAATCTCTAGAACAAAATGACCTACAGTTACTGGAAGCTTGTAGGCACTCAAGACTCTGGAAATCTACCTATGGAATACTTAGTACACAATTTTTATTCAGCATTGAGTAGGAAAAGAAAATGCAAATTCTCTCAAAGAAAAAAATGTAAAAGGAAAAGTGCTAGGGAAAGGAGGGAGTGTGGGATTTAGGGAGGTGGAAAATCAGATTACTAGAGTTATTGAAATGATTCAGGCTGGCAAGTTTCTAGAAATACTCCCAGTTTCCCTCTGAGATAATTCAGTCCTCTCAAAGATAGGTTGGAGAGAGGAAATATTGTACTATCTAAAAGAAATAAAATCCTTGCCTGAATCCATACTTCATAGGGAGGTTAACATTTCCCTGAAGGCTTGCTATCACCTCTGGAGACACAGTGTGATGTGTCTGGGGGATATATTTTATACACACACACACACACACACACACACACACACACATATCACTAAAATTAGAGAAATAATGACTCTGCTTATCGCCAGCTTCTGACTGAAGTATGCCAATCCCATTGCTCTCATAATAGAGAAAATTAATATATCCTGTCAGGGCCACATGAGACGAATAGTAAAATGCTATGAAGTGACTGCGTATAGAAGAGTCGGGAAATCCACTTTGATCTACATTTTTGATGTTTGATAATTGCACTTATTATCAGGTCCTTTATGCTCTTTTTCTTTGACACAAGATCCATTATCAGTGACAGCATGAGTGTGAGTATGGGTTTGATTTGAAAAGCTACTTAAAATGAGGTAATGGAAAAGAAGCTTTTTTTTGGCCCACGCATATTAAGAGAATGGGAGAAAATTAAGTCTCAGCATACAGTGCCCCACTTGAATTATTTCTCTTTTATGTGTGGTATTGTTTGGGTGCCTTATGAAGTTATTTTTTTTAAGAATTTGTTTCCTAATGAAATATTTTGTATATTTGTAGACTGTGATTTGCTTTGATACTTTTATTCTCTGACAAAGCATTGAGTGGATAAAGAAATGACAGCCACAAAGAATAGGATAGGTCATGTAGTCAACCTTTGTAGCTTCAGAAATCATTATAAGTAGAATTCAAAAGCAGATGTGAATAGGACTAAAAAACAAAACACAAGCTCATGTGAGACAGATAATTGGTAAATTCATTAATTAGGACTCTTTCTGTATCTGTTAACTTATTTTAAATAACACAAATTACCTTGATGCAAGGCATTATTGGCAATTAATATGTGATAATGTATTTGAACTTTTCTGCTTGCCTAAATTTCATAACAAGGGCCAAGGCTAATTTAGCACTTTAATGCAGAAACTTGCCCATTAACAAATTAGTGTTCATCACAGTGGAAGCCTAGGTAAAATGCTGATTCATTCATTTACTCCTTGTTTGTCTTTGTTACCAGCATTACCTACTGTTTGGTCATCAGCTGTAAATAGTATTTGCATAAATAAAAATGAAATAAATAATACATAGGTGAATAATAAAATTATAAAACTTTTTGAGCCGAAACTAAATGCTGTTCCTATAGTTTTGCTTTTGGGTTTTTCTTTGCTGTATGGAAGAGAACATAAACTTGTCCTTAATCAAGTTAAGTTGTATTGAATTGGGGGCAGCTAATAGTAGTAGTCTTTAATGTTCCTCTTTTCCATTAACTGTTCTTTTTTCAGATATTTTCTCAATAAAAAGTTCCTGGGAAAGTAGTATTCCTCATAGCTTTTGGAGAAAATGATACTGCATTTGGAAATGGTTTATGAAGTAGCTTTTTGTAGTCCCTGACTTTCTCTGAGTGACTGTACCCAATGATCAGGCGAAAGCATTTTATAAAGTGTAAAGCACCATGCAGTTGTCATCAAGTGTTAGGAAAAGTAGAATGTGGGAAGGTATGACAAAGTGCAACCCCAGACTTTCCCAGTGAAAGCCATAGCCAAATTTGCACTCCATTTGTGCTACCTTAAAAATTCCTAGTCTGTTTGTTCCTGTTCAAGTGCATGTACTTTTAGATTCTAGCTCCTTATTTCATTGTTTTCTAGATTTCTGTAAATCATTTAGCACATCTTTAGGGAACTGAGCGGAGGTTTAAAGTAGTTTTAATTGGAAATTTGTAAAATAATATTAAAAGCTTGTGGGGAAGGAAAAACAGTTTTCCTTCTACCCTTCTAGGTTCTTGGCTCAGACCTCCACCCCCATAATAAAACACAGATTAATAGGAGAAAAACAAACAGAAGTTTAATAATATGTATACCTTGGGACATACCCGAGAAAGCTGAGTAACTCCCCAAAATGGCCCAAACCACCAAGTTAAATACCTTCTCCAACTAAAGACAAGAGGATGTGGTTGGGGATAGGGGACAGTTATGGGAGGTTATCAGGAAAAGCACAGTAAACAAGGGTAAGGCTGTTATGCAGATTTAAGTCCTTACACTCTCTGTTGATAAGTTTCTAAAGATTTAGAGTAATCCTTCTTTCCCTGGTATAGAGTGGGAGATGCCCTTACCAATGGAGATTTTCTACATAAATGTAAATATTCTTTACAAAAGGATAACTTCTACTTGGTTTTAGGAGCTTCTCTAGTGTAGTTTGGTGCTGTTATTTGAATGTGACCTCTAGGGACAAGAGAGAACCTGTTGGGAAGTGGTGACCCTCCAATACCATTTTGATAGAGGTGGACCCTGGTACTAAACTATGAATATCAGGCTACATCGAGAGTATTACTAAAGGCAGGGTCTGAAGTCAAAGGATTAAAAGAAACTGGAGAGAAGACAAAAACAATCTGATCTCAGATTCTGCTTCTAGCCAATAACATCAAGACAAGATTTACGAGAAGATAACTTTTCCCAAAGTTTGTGAAGTCCTTTAACTGAATTAATTCCATGTGGTGACAGTACACACAAAATGTTTATAGAGAGACATTCATTGTTAGTAAGATTACACTTCCCAGTTTTACAGAATATTAACTTTGATGCCTGATCGATACCATAGCTGATGATCTCAGATATTTCAGTTGCAACTAATATGCATCTGCTTTTGTATAGAAATGTTAACAATTAGCACTGTAATGAAATGCTGTATAACATTTTAAAATTGAGAGTTGTGTTGGGTGAGCAATAACATTTTCATTTAAATGATAGAATAGGGTATTGAATGAAATTACTACTGTTTTCATAAACACTAAGGAAAGTATAGAATTCCTGTTATTATAGGACTATTAACCTCTTTAAAATTGAGATTTTGGTGTCACATTTTCATATTGAGTTACATTATTTTTTAAAGAACAGGAAGTAGTCTCTCCATCCCATATTTGCATTGAGTTGTTGTTAGGCCATGTTCATTCCTTTGCTTTTGTCTTTCTGACTTGCTTTTTGCATTATCATGGATAAGAAGAGGAAGGGCAAGCGTTGTATGATAACTTGCTTTGTCCATATAAATAGTGGCTCCAATGAAAACCTAGCAAGTTGTTTAACCATGAAAATGTTGCATTCCGTATTAAAACTCAGCTATAGGAGCACCAGGCTTCCACTGGTTTTTCATTTATGCTTTGTAACAATTAGATATATTTCTTTTAAGCTCTTTCATTTGGATACAGTTGATTTCCAGAATGTTCCAACTCATGGGTAGTGTTCACTTAAAAATTTCCTGAATGTTTGAGAAAATAATTTGAATGTTGACTGATGGTCCACTAAATCCTTTGAAGTTGACCACACAGTCCTCCTGCATACCATAAACCTAAATTGGTGTGTATAGGTATTGGAGTAATCTACAGGAAAAAAATACTTTATTTTGCAGTACGATTTATTACAAGTTCATTTTAAATCATGCGGTTAAAATATAATTTAACAGAGCACTGATTATGTATATACACTTGCTAGAGCATGTATGTTGCATACAGAAGAGATATGTCTGAAAACTCACTGGCAAAAGCAAATATCCTTTATTAATTTGTCTTCCTGTATAAATATCAGCTGCTTCCCACTTTGAAAATGCAGAGTTAAGGTAGAGAATATAGAGCGGTTTTCTTTCCCTGCTTCTAACTAAGATAATGTCATAGTGAATATATATTTTACTTTATAGTCAACAGTCTTACCATGTACATTTTGCAGCTTTACCTAGAAATGCCCTACCATATTTGTATATATCTACATTATTTTTTTATATTCAAGAGTAACATTGGTCTGTTACACTAATAATACAATACAGGAGATATATGTAGTTCCTACTTCAGACAAATGTATTTTCAGTATGAAGCTCCTATAAGGTGTTCCAAATATTCATGGACTAGAGTAAACACAGTTGAGCAAAATACAATATTTGTGAATAATTTGAAGTTTAACCTACTTGGATATTTTTTTCAGAGAATGGCAAGATAGAGTCATTATCTAGAAAGAGTGGATTATAAATCTGGGCCTCTTGGGAAGGTACTATCCTGTACCACTATTTGGCACGTTAAGTCTATTTTATTTTGTTACAGCATCTAGAGTTATTTGACCAGCAGGAGTCTGCCCTTCCTTAACCAAACTCATAAGATACTACTATATAAAACCAATAGGTAAATTGATTCTTTTAAAATATGAAATATAGCTATTAAACAGGTTAAAATATTCTTGTCAGCAGTCCAAGCATTAATTTCCTTTGGGAAGCTACATGGGAAATCAAATGATAACCAGAAGGCTCCTTGTGTAGGGGTAGAAAAATTTTTCCTTCTTTCCCTCTAAGTTCTTTGGTTGGCCTAATAATTAAATTGACACAAGATCAACGGGAGAAAAACAAATTTGATACATATAGGAGCCCATAAAAATACTCATACACCATCTTGAGCTTTGGGAAAGGGGAGAGGGGTCGAGGGCCTCAGAGGGAAGGAAAACAATTCACAGGAAGAAGAGAAGAGCAAATGTTTGGCAAACAAATGTTTGCCTTGCCATGCAGATAAGTCTTTGTGATGTAAAATGTTCTCTCTGGTAATAGTTGTCTTCCTGGACCAGACCCCCTATTTCAATTCTTCTAGGCAGTTAAGCGGGAGGTAAAAAGCTTTTCCTGAGTCTGCTGGGCTTAATTGCCTTCATCTCAGAACCATACACATGCCAAAGTGTTACATTTGGGGGTGGTGTGTTCTGCTCCCCCTCACTTCACAATAATGGATATGAGAGAAAAAAGGAGTTAGTTTGGGAGATCAAATTCTGAATATCCCAGTATGGAATAGACCTAGTCCAATGCCAGATACTTGGGTTCCTGAATCGGGACCCTCTTAACTAGACGACATGGGTTAAGGCGGACGATGATGAGTTCTCTCTCTGAGTCCCCCTTTCTATGCCTCATGTTTCTGATAGCATGTTCTTTCTTTAGATAAACTACTGTAATTATATTAGCATGTCGATTTAATCACATCTGGCTGTTCCTGAAATACTTGACCACTCAGTTATAGATTACTGTTCAGGATAGGTTTCTTCTACAAACTAACTGATCTCATTCATTACATTTTTTCCTAACTTCATTCTCAGTTAATTGCCTTTACTTTTAAATTTGAGAAGGTACCTTATTTTCACATTCATATTGCTTTCAGTTCTCGACCTTGAACCATTGCCACATCCCACATCTCACCCATAGGTGAAGAGCCAAAGAATAGATATATATGAGGCTGAGTCAAAAATTATCTGCACTCTGGCTGTAGAATTTATAGAGGTTTTAATATAACCGGAGTGCGGACAATTTTTGACTCACCCTTGCACATAGCCACATAATCAAAACTCTTTGATAGCATGTAACAAGAAAAGTGGGAAACTGAATTTCTTATAAAAACATAGAGTAATATCAGAGAACCCAAGGACAGAAATCATTATAAGGCCTAATGAGGGACTGGAACCAGGAATTGGGGGGGAAAAATCGTTAACTCCTAAAGTCTCAGTTTCTCCATGTGTTTCTCTCTGCAGATGAGTTCTGTTTGCTTACCTCTGTACATGGCTGGGAAGGGCCACACTTCAGATTTAGAACTGACATGACATCTCAATTTAAAAACTTAGTTGAGACTGACTAAAGCTCTGTTCTAATTCTAAAATCCCAGGAGAGATCATCTAATTAATTAGCAAATCTTGGATCAGGAGCCCACTGCCAGGATATTTAGCTCTCATAATATTAGAAGAGGAATCACACAAGTGTCACAGGAGCCCTTTCTCTGGGGGTGTTAGGCAGTTTTCAAACAATGGGAAAGGTGAACTAAGCCAATACCCACAGATTGACTGTTACCTATGAAGATGGTAATGAGAATTAATCATGTCCTTAACTTACACATCCTAACCTTTTTATTTCAATTATTGTAATTTTTACATTAGAATTTTCATTTGTCTTTTAAAATATTTTCTTTTTCTCTGGTGAGATTTACTTTCCACTTATGATAAGCATATCTTCCTTCATATTCATGAGCATAGTTACAATAGCTACTTTGAAATCCCTGTTTGCTAAATCCAACACCTGGATTATCTTGGGGCAAGTTTCTATAAGGTCATATTTTCTCTTGAGAATGGGTCATTTTTTCCTGTTTTATCATATTATTAATTTTGGATTATATCTTGGACATTGTGATTGTTATATTGTGGGGACTTTGGATTCTGTTATATTCCTCTAAAGAATTTTTATTTTCTTTTTCCTTTTTATGTTTAGCAAGCAATTCAGGGATGTGTGTGTGTGTGTGTTTTCACCCAATCAGTAATGGCTTGCAGCTCAAATCTCAGTTCAGTTCCTTTATTCTCAGTTGGAGTCTGTCCCACGCATGCATGGCTCCAGGGTCAGCCAGAGATTGGGGCAGAGTTTATATACAGAATGTAGGGTAGCCTCTCTATTTTTCACCTTTTGTAGGATCCCCCTTTACTTTTCAGTGATTGTCATTGCCTGAACTCTCTCTCCTGGTTCTTTAATTCACACATACTGAGAGTTGTCTGTCAAGGTTTTGCCAGTTTTTGTAGCTCTGACCACTCCCTACCCTCAGGTTAAAAAAAAACATAAAAAGTGGAAACTCACTCACAACTTTTCTTCTTCCATGTTTTGATTCCCTACCAGAACCTGCTTGCCTTTGTTTACTCTCCAGTGCCTAAGGTCATTAATTTTTTTTTAAATTGAAGTTTGTCCAGTGGTTATTGTCTACAGGAGGGCAGGCTAAGGTAGAAGTTTACTCAGCTATACCCTTCTCTTCACTTATGGGACAACTCTCACTGCTCTTTATGATATGTTAACTTTTTTCGTTTCTCAAATTGTTACACAAGTCTACTATAAAAACAATATAATAAAAGTAGCTAACATGTATATATCACTTAATTTGTGCCAGGCCCTGTTCTAAGCACTTTACATATATTAACTAATTCGTGAAATCAAGTACCACAAAATAATATAAAGTACATTTAAAAGTTTAACCTCTCCTGTCATTCGCCTTCCTGGGAGATGAATATTCTTCCTGATATTTTTTACACAAATGAGATTATATTATATATCATCTTTCTGCAATATGTTTTTTTTCACACTCATACTATGTTATAGATACCTTGCCAAGTCACTTACAAACACATATACACTCACAGACTGGGTACTTTCATAGAGAAAGTTGCATGGTCATTTTTATGAATGAATTTTTATGTTTAGGGTAGCATCACTAACTAATTTTCTTTTCCTCCTCCCTTACGTGGTTAAACCATGCCCATGACCAGTGTCAGAATACTGAGATCTAGATGATACATTTAACTGTCCTTTTTTAATCAAATCATTTAAATCTACGTAATCATCATAAGGCAAACAGTGAAATAACGTGTATGAAAAATACTTTGAAAAGTTTAAATTGCTAAATAAACCGAGTAATATCAATTCAACCTATATTTCTTCAGGGAGTTCTGTGTATAAGAATCTGTGCTGATTGCTGGGGTTTATATGAATGAATGAGATGCAATCCATCTTCTCAAGGCGATAGCAATCTAGTTTTGAAAATAGGCATGTGAACAGCCAAAATGTACTTCAATTTAGAAATAAAGTTAATGCTAATAATACAGATTTTTTTTAACGTGTTATGGGTGTGCCAATGGGAAGGGAATTGATTCCAACAAAGAGGAACAGAGAAAGATGTCTTAGAGATGATGACATGTGAACTGGACCATGAGTGCTAAAAACAGTTTCAAGAATGGAACAGAAGAAAGAGAATGGATTCGAAGATAAAGGAACAGCGTGGGTGTTGACATGAATGTACTCTTTTTCCTTCTGAGAAGGCCAATTCATTGTAGTTGAAGCAGAAAGTATGGTATATGACCATGGCAGGGTAAAAGTTAAGGATTTAAAGTAGAATGAGACTGGTAGAGTGATTCACATTTAGATTATGAAGGGCCTTATGAATGTCATTCTAAGGAATTTGCGTAGAGTATGATAGCCAGTGGGTGAAGGATTTTGACCAGAAGAATAGCTTGGTGTGTGTTTGTTAAGACAATACCAACTTCTGTTACAAACTGATCTAAAAATGTACAGTGACTCAAAAATAGTAACTTCTTTCCTGTTCATCTGAATGCACCCTGAGAATTCCTCATTAGTAGGCAGTGTTCCCAGGTTTAACCCAGGTCCCAGGCTCTTTCCACTCTGTGGGTCCGCTGTCTTCCGCACATGGCTTGAAAAGTTGCCATGTTTGTCTGTGTTAAGCTAGAGGAAGGGAGAGGAGCAAATAAGATCATGAATAGGAATTTTTTATAGATCAGACCTGGAAATGGTACTCAACACTTCTATTTTCTAAACTCAGTCCTATATCTAGACCTATCTAGAAAGGCTGGACAATGTGGTCTGTGTTTCTTGGAAGATGGAAAACATGGTGAACAGCTAGGTAGTCTGTGTCCTACACAGTCAGATTTCCTTTTTAGCAAACACATTCTGCTGGCAGTATTACTGCTGGATTGGGGGTGGGGGATACTAAAGGCAGGCTGTTTCAGATGAGACATAATGAGGCCCCTCAGGCAATGCCTAAGGCATTTGCAGCAGGGGTAAAACAGGGATATATCGCAGAAGCAGGACTGGGTGACTGAGATTTTGGGGGTGGGAAAGTTGTTGACATGATCAACTAGATGTATGGTGAATTCTGTTTACTGTCAATAATGCCCATCCAAAAGTAAAAGGTTGCTTTCTTAGACTCATAATTATTGAATGCTTAATTGATCAGTGCCCCTTACTAAGAACCATAAACAAATAGAGTCGAAATATTTGATAGAGCCCTTTCCCTCAAGGAGTTTTTAATCTATCTGGGGAGGGAGAACATACCAAAAGAAGAATTTGAGAATTCCGTGTGTATCAGTAACATAAATTAATTCACCACAAACTGAATCCAGAGAGCTAGAGACATTAAGGGGAGTGTTGTGATCAGGGGTGCATGGGATCATTTGGACTAAGTTTGGGATTTAGATTTTATTCCTTCATTTAACAAACATGTATTAAATCTATGCTGTGCTTGACAGTCATAGTGCCTGGCTCATAAAAGGACTGAATTAATATTTTTATTGAATTACATATTAGTTGTTTAATGAGACCAATAAAACACAGTCTTTGCTTTTGGGGGACTTACTTGACATAAGTAATATGTTCAATAGGATTAACATACAGGTAAATCAACTAGTACAAAAAAGTGTAACAGGTGCTAGGATAGAATGGTCCAGCACAAAAGAAGGAGTGTTCAGGAAAGTATTTGTAAAGGAGACCCTTCAACTTATCTTGAAATAAGAGTGCAGGGGACCACACAAACCAAAGATGAAAGATGAGTGAAGAAAGGTCTTTCCAATACAGAGGCGAAGAAGGAAAAATGACAGGTAGTCAGAACGTGAAGTATAGTGTTCCTTGGGTAAGGACCAGGTTGTGTTAATATCTGTACTCTCTTGCCTACCATAGTCCTTAGCCCTTCTCAGATGCTCAGAAAGGTTGGATTCTCTCCCTATATGCATTTTCGTAGTCCTCGCTAGTATGTTTAGTTTACTTCTCTCCAACTTCAGACATCAAAGTAATTAACAGAGGTGGTAAAATAATGATTTTTCCATCAGTAGTTGAAGACTCTGCCTGTCCCTGCTGGTGACCTCGCTTTGCATTCCCCTAAGGCTACAAAGTCATTTGCAGGTGTATGTGGTTGCTTTAAGTCACAGTTGCAAACCATCACTGATACAAGCTGTCTGAGTCCCAATTTCTGTTCAGAGTGAGATGCCTAACTGAAATCATAGTGTCACCAAATACCATCTTGAATTCAAAATCAGATTGTGGCAACAAATAAAGTTTTATGTGATGTGAATCACCAACGGTTTGAATTTCTCTTAACTGTAGCAGAACTATATTTCTTAAAAGCTAACAACCATATTTGCTTAGTGAAATTTACTGTTTGAAGTATGTAAGCACACTTCAGTCCTTGAAGGGTAATAATTTTAACCTGAAATATTTCAGAATAGGATAATAAGTTAAGAAATGAGCACTTGGGCAAGGAGTTTGAAAATGTAATTTTATTTCACTGGAATTTTGGTATCTATCCTCATTTGTGTGTTTATGCATAAAATAAGTATCTGTTATAGTTTAGACTTTGTGGGTTAATTTTCTATGAGCTCAATTCCTAATCCACCTGGGCAGAATTGATACCTAAAAGCTTCTTTGGTGTTTTCCTAGTAATAAATACCTTACGTTAATACAAATAGGGTAGGGTGAATATTTGATGTCAGGCAGACTCAGGTTCAGTTCCCAGGTTTGCCACTTACTCACAAGGTAGCCTGAGAGCCTTGGTGTCTTCATCTGTGTCCATTTGGGTTGCTATAACAGAATTCCATCAACTGGGTGGCTTATAAACAACAGAAAGTTATTTCTCACAGTTTCGGAGGCTGGAAAGTCCAAGATCAAGAAAGCAGCAGAACTGGTGTCTGGTGAGAACCCACTTCTTGATTCATAGATGGACATCTTTGTACTGTGTCGTCACATGGTGGAGGGGACCAGGGAACCCTGTAGGATCTCTTTTTAAGGGTACTAATCCCACTCGTGAGAGCTCCACTCTCGTGACCTAAGCACCCCTCAAAGGCCTTACCTCCTAATGCTATCACATTGGGGATTAGGTTTCAACATATGCATTTTGAGGGGATGAAACATTCCTTCTATAGCAATCTGTCAGTAACAGCTATCCTCTTGCAGGATTTTTTGAGACTTAGGGATTATAGTGTGCAAATCACCAAGTACGACGCGTTTAAAGATTGGAAGCTTCTACTGCCGCCAGTGTTGTTGTCTACATCTTTCAGTTAAAGTCATTCTTTTGGGGGAGGAGGAAAGTGTGTTTGGAACTGTCCTCTGCATATAACACTTTCAAAACTTTCCCCTCTTTGCACCAAGGTATTATGTGCCACTTCAATATATATAAGAGGTAAAAGCAAGAGTGAGCGCCTCAAAGCTACAATCCCCCTCCTAGTCCCTAAGACATGTTCCTGAAACGCAGTTTGAAAACCATTCCCTCAGTGGCACACATTTAAAAGGACTGGGGAAACTTAAAATGTAACATTAAGAACAACAGCAAGAGGATTCGGAAAACACTGTACAGTTTCTGCTAGATCCCTGTGTGATCCAAATATTTATTCCACGGTTGATATGATAAAATCACTGCTGTAGGGACCCACAAGAAAATTGCGCACTATGCCTGCTGACCTTAGCATTTCAAAAAGAAGCAAATGGAAATGGATAACGTTTGAATAGAGAAGTATAAACTTTTCATGGTTTCCTAGCTTTCTTGCAGTCTTGCCAAGGAGAATAGCTGCCACCTGTGCCCACAGTTATTAGAGGAAGGGAATAATTCCCTCAGATAATGCAAGACTACTACTGGACCCAATGTTTATGGGTTTGGGGTTTTTTGTTTGTTTTTTTGTTTTTGATGTGATTATAAACTTCAGCCCTTCCTCAAGACCCTTTATTACAATCCATCAAAAAGTGACTGTAAAATACTGGGTGTTAGAATAAGACTCTCTACAGCCATTTTCCAGAAAACTGTTTGAATACATCTGCAGATTTTCGGGATGCTCAATGATCCATAGTGTCCCGATGTGAACTGTCACTCCCTGGGGTGGCACACTCTGTGTAGTGTGCAATCTCTGGACCATTATACAGTGACCCTGCCACTATCCGCATTTTTTAATGAAGATGAACTGTTTGGGTAATTAAAAATGGCAGCTAATTAAAAATATACTTTTCACTTACAATTTTTACAAAATCTTTAGGAATTGTGTTCAAATAAAGTATAAAAACTACATAGATTCTTGGATTTCAAGGGCTTCTCTGTAGGTAGGTAAGAGAGCAGAAATTCAGCTGTCAACAAAATTATAAGCAGATTAGGTGCTATCTGTGAATTTAAATGTAAAATGTGTAATAATCTTCCTGGAGGTGATTGAGTTGAATATAATCTACTCACATTGATAGATGAAACTTTTATGTTTCTTATGACTTAAAATATATTGGAAATATAAATGCATCCCCTTGACTGGTAAGCTGAAGTACCTTTAGAATATTGAAAAACCAAGGCAACAATCCTTTCGGTCCTTAAAAGCAAATTTTTCACAAAAGTTCCACTCGATGGAACAAGAGTAGTTTGCAGTTTAAGAGAACGATTAAATAATCCTGGCAATGAACTCCATTTTGTGGAATGAATTCCCTGAGTAATGAAAACCAAACCAGTGCAGCAGGGGTCAGCAAACTATGGCCCATGGGCCAAATCTGGCCTACTGCCTGTTTTTATAAATGAAGTTTAATTGGATCACAGCCACTCCCGTTCATTATGTATTGGTTGTTTTGGAGAGTGGAATACTTGGATAGAGGCGGTAAAGCCCTGCAAAGCCCAAAATATTTACTATCTGATCCTTCACAGAAAATGTTAGCTGACTTGTGCAATATTAAGTTATTTCAGGTAAATATCAAATTCTAATTTAATATTTCAATATTAAATTATAGGATTGTGTGAGCAAATTCATAAATATAGGGAGAATATTCTACACCACTTTATTTTTTATTGGGGTATAGTTGCTTTACAATGTTGTGTTAGTTTCTGCTGTACAACGAAGTGAATCAGCTATATGAATACATATATCCCCTCACTCTTGGACTCCCCTCTCCCCCCCCATCCCGCCTATCTAGGTCACCACAGAGCATCAAGCTGAGCTCCCTGCAGTATACAGCAGGTTCCCTATCTATCTGTTTTACACATATTAGTGTATATATGTCAATCCCAATCTCCCAATTCATCTCACCCTGCTTCCCCTCACCCCCGTGTTCACACATCCGTTCTCTACATCTGTGTCTCTATTCCTGCCCTGCAAATAGGTTCACCTGTACCATTTTTGTAGCTTCCACATATATACGTTAATATATGATATTTATTTATCTCTTTCTGATTTACTTCACTCTGTATGACAGACTCTAGGTCCATCCACCTCACTACAAATAATGCAATTTCATTCCTTTTTATGGCTGAGTAATATTCCATTGTATGTATGTGCCACATCTTCTTTATCCAGTCATCTGTTGATGGTCATTTAGGCTACTTCCGTGTCCTGGCTATTGTAAATAGTGCTGCAATGAACATTGGGGTACATGTGTCTTTTTGAATTATGGTTTTCACGGGGTATATGCCAGTAGTGGGATTGCTGGGTCATATGGTAGCTCTATTTTTAGTTTTTAAGGAACCTCCATACTGTTCTCCATAATCGCTGTATCAATTTACATTCCCACCAACAGTTCATGAGGGTTCCCTTTCCTCCACACTCTCTCCAGCATTTACTGTTTGTAGATTTTTTTGATGATGGCCATTCTGACCAGTGTGAGGTGATACCTCATTGTAGTTTTGATCTGCATTTCTGTAATAATTAGTGATGTTGAGCATCTTTTAATGTGCCTCTTGGCCATCTGTATGTCTTCTTTAGAGAAATATCTAGTTAAGTCTTCTGCCCATTTTTTGATTGGGTTGTTTGTTTTTTTGATATTGAGCTGCATGAGCTGTTTGTATATTTTGGAGATTAATCCCTTGTCAGTTGCTTCATTTGCAAATATTTTCTCCCGTTCTGAGGGTTATCTTTTCATCTCGTTTATGGCTTTCTTTGCTGTGCAAAAGCTTTTACGTTTAATTAGGTCCCATTTTTTTATTTTTGTTTTAATTCTCATTACTCTGGGAGGTGGGTCAAAAAAAGATCTTGCTATGGTTTATGTTAAAGAGTGTTCTTCCTATGTTTTCCTCTAGGAGTTTTATAGTGTCTGGCCTTACATTTAGGTCTTTAATCCGTTTTGAATTTATTTTTGTGTATGGCGTTAGGGAGTGTTCTAATTTCATTTTTTTCCCATGTAGCTGTCCAGTTTTCCCAGCACCACTTATTGAAGAGACTGTCATTTCTCCATTGTATATTCTTGTCTCCTTTGTCATAGATTAGATGACCATAGGTGCATGGGTTTATCTCTGGGCTTTCTATCCTGTTCCATTGATCTATATTTCTGTGTTTGTGCCAGTACCATACTTTCTTGATTACTGTAGCTTTGTAATATAGTCTGAAGTCAGGGAGCCTGATTCCTCCAGCTCCGTTTTTCTTTCTCAAGATTGCTTTGGCTATTTGGGGTCTTTTGTGTTTCCATACAAACTGTAAAACATTTTGTTCTAATTCTGTGAAAAACGCCATTGGTAATTTGATGGGGATTGCATTGAATCTGTAGATTGCTTTGGGTAGTATAGTCACTTTCACAATATTGATTCTTCCAATCCAAGAACATGGTATATCCCTCCATCTGTTTGTGCTGTCTTTGATTTCTTTCATCCGTGTCTTATAGTTTTCTGACACCACTTTAAATGTTAATTGTTATCAGAAAGAGTATTGGAAATTAAATAGAACATTTTAACCTCCCTGTTGTACAACTTTAATGCACTCAGACATAAGATCACTAAACGGCATCAAACAAATGCCAACACTGATATCAAGCCATCCCCCAGAGGGAGCTATTGTGACAGCCAGAATCTTAGGGAGAAACAGAAAGTCAGTTCTGGAATACAGGAGTTCAGCATCAGGAAGACAGGGACATGATTAGGAGGAGTGGTACTCAGACTTTATTTGCAGAACGCTTTCTGCAAACAAAATTTCAAGTGGAAACCCAAGATATGAAAAGCAAAAATGTAAAGGTGATGATGAAGCTGGGGAAGATGAGTGTTAAAGTTCTGCTTGCTTTGATCGCTCTCCTCTCTCTGTCTCTTCCATGGAGAGGAACTATGTAGTTTCAATTAGCAGTGTCTTACTGAAAATGAATCAGAAAGCTTACTCAAAGAAATGGTATATGTGTGTCCAGCCCATCTAATTTCCAGCATGTCCTGATAGGCTTATGCTTGGTTGCCATCTCCCACTTATTTTGTCCTTTGATTTCCTGTCATGAAATACCTGTGACATACTGAGAAAAGTTGTGTTTAATATTTACTCATCAAATTTTGTAAAACTTTAAACCTAATAAATTTGCACATAAACAGAGATATAGTTTGGAATGCTTTTCATCCAGTATTCATGGGAAAAGTTTATTACTTCTTTGGAAAACAAATGTATTTTTTCGCATTCTATTCATGACATTAATATGTTTATCTATGTTTAATTGGTTAAACCAGTACTATCACGAGGATGAATAATGATAACAACAATGGATGTGACTTATTGAGTACTAACTATATGCCAGGCACTATCCTCAGTATTTTCTGTGGGTTAATTCATTAATCCTTACAAAATCCCTATGACATAGAATCTATTATTATCTTCATTTGAAGTTTAAGAAGCTGAAGCACAAAGTAGTTAAGTAACTTATTCAAGGTTACCTAGCAAGTGAGTGGCAGAGCTGGGATTAGGCCTTTGAACTCAGCCTGGCTATAGTGTGCTTTCTCTCTTTTACAAGCAGTACTTTTTCTTTTCTTTGCTTTTCTTTGCTTTTTTTTTTTTATTGGAGTATAGTTGATTCACAATGTTGTGTTAGTTTCAGGTATACAGCAAAGTGAATCAGCCACACGTATACATGTATCCCCTCTTTTTTAGGTTCTTTTCCCATATAGGTCATTACAGAGTATTGAGTAGAGTTCTCTGTGCTGTACAGTAGGTCCTTATTAGTTATATGTTTTATATATAGTAGTGTATATATGTCAGTCCCAATCTCCCAACTTATCTTTCCCCCCCATCCCCTGGTAACCCTAAGATTGTTTTCTACATCTGTAACTCTACTTCTGTTTTGTAAATAAGTTCATTTGTACCCTTTTTGTTAGATTCCACATATAAGCAATATCATATAATATTTGTCTTTCTGTGTCTGACTTACTTCACTCAGTACAACAATCTCTAGGTCCATCCATGTTGCTGCAAATGGCAGTATTTTGTTCTTTTTTATGGCTGAGTACAAGAACAACTAAATGAAGAGGAGATAAGCAATCTATCTGAAAAAGAATTCAGAGTAATGATAGTAAAGATGATCACTATTTTTTAATTGTTATCTTTTCCTGCCCTCTATTGAATTGATTTTATTCTTTTCTCCCTCTGTTAATAATTACTCATTTTAATTCCATTATTTTAGTAGATATCTTTAATTTTTATCATCCTTATTTGGTTGGAAGTCTAAAATTAGTTTCTGTACCCTTTTCCTTAATAATAGATGGAGTTTAGAATGCTTTAATTTGGATCATCCCCTCTTCACTTACATGTAATGATTATCTAGTTTTTTGGTACCGCTTTTTCTTAACACACTAACATTATTTATTATAATATTTTCCACGTTCAGTGTTCATTTAAATTTACCCATGTGTTTACCAGTTATTTTACTCACCACTGCTTGTAGCTCACTCTTTTTTTCTAGACTCAGTTTTATGCTTCCTGAAGTGCCTCCTCTTATAGTGCTTTCAGCAAGGGTCTGTTGGTGGTAAATTCTCCTTCCTTGTCGGAAATTGTCTTCATTTCAGCGTCAGTTTTGACTAACAAATTCACTAGATATATAATCCAATATTGATAGTTTTCTCTGAGCATTTTGAAAAAATTCTATCAATTAGACTCCGTGGTACGAGTAATATAATATCCAGAAATAATGGCTTAAAATAGAGATATGTATTTTCCTCCCATAACAAGCAATCCAGAGCTAGGCAGTGCCAGCACTGATTAAATGAGCAGCTCAGTGTATCAGAGCTTAATCAGCTTCTCTGTGACTCTTTTGCCTTGTCTATTTTAGTTGCTAAATGGCTCACAGCTCCGAACATCATGTCCTCACAATGACAATGTCCAGAGGCTGGAGAGAAGAACAGATTTCTCCTTGTCTCTCTCTCTCTCTCTCTCTCTCTATTAGATAGGATAATCTTTCCCAGAAGCCTCTTTCAGACTTCCTCTCAGCTAGAAACATGTCCACCCTCTAACCCAGTCACTGGCAAAAGAGAATGAAATACCCTGATTTGTTTAACCCAGTAATGGAGCTCAGAGTGGGGAACATCTTTTCATACCTGAACAACTAAGAGTTCTGTTAGCAGTGCAGAAGAGGTTAATGACTATTGAGTAGGCAAACTACAGTGTTTGCCACACATTATCTTCCAGCTCCTATGGTGCAATCAAGAAATCAGCTGTCAGTCTAATTAAGTATAGTTCCATTGTAGGTTATCCCTTTCTATCTAGTCGTTTTAAGATTTTTCTCTTTGAGATTGTGCAAATTTACATAATTCAAGAAGCGGATGCCAAGATGGGATTAGACGGGCAAGAGTTTTTTGGAAGACTCTTTGAAGGATACAGGAAAGAGAAGAAGACAGGGAGGCTCTTTAGACCAAGATGCAAGGTCTGTCTTTTAGGGGAGGAAAACTTGAATAGGAAGAATTTCCAGCTACAATGTGGATCCAGGAAAGTTTTGGCCAGGTAGATGGAGAGTCCTAGAACCAAAGTTACAATTAAATGAGTCCCCCATTAAACTTCGTTCAGTCATTGCCTAGGAGCAGGCCTTAGCATGAACCTGGTACTGGATTCAAAAGGGCTGGAACTGGGGCTGTTAGTCCATTCTGTACCCATAGCAGATCTGTGTGATGCATTTTCATGGCTGCCTCAGATGCTCTTTAGGTGTGGATTTACTCTTATTTTTCCTGCGTGGGGGTTGTGCTTCCTGAATCTGAGAATTTTCCCAGAATCTGAGATTCTTTAATCAGTCTTGGGAAATTCTCAGCTATCATTGTTTCTTCCCATTTTCTTTATTCTGTTTCTGGAACGTTTATTAGGGCTATATTGTATCATGTCATTCTATCTTCTATGACCCTTATCCTTTCTTTTAGTTTCCATCTCTTTATCTGTCTGCACTGCATTTTATGTAATTTACTCAGATATACATCCAAGTTCACTGATTCTTGCTTTATTTGTGCCTTATTTGCTATTTAACTTGTCCTTTGTGTTTTATTTTCCATTGAGTTTTTCACTTCAATATTATATATTTTTTTAAATTTCAGAATTTCTCTTAGTTCTCTTTGAAGTCTACATGATCTTTTTTTTTTTAAATACTGCTTTGTTCTTATGTTTTCCATTCTTCCTTTAATCATTTTAAACATATGCTTTTTTAGAATCTTTAAGTAATGGCACTACTATCTGAAATTCTCAGGGATCTAATCTTATAGTTCATTGAGTCTGTTGACTTTTGTGTAACTATTTCCTCATATAATTTTTAACTTTGGATTGTGATCTCATTTGCAGTTGCCTCTGCCAAGGCCTCCAGATACTTCTATACTAATGTCTATGTTGCTAATTGCTAGACCACACAAAATTGTAAACTCCACTTTTATTATTATTATTATTATTATTATTATTTTGCCAGCTCAGTGTGGCTTGTGGGAACTTAGTTCCATGACCAGGTATAGAACCCGTGTCCCCTGCAGTGGAAGCACAGAGTCCTAACCACTGGCAGCCAGGGAATTCCCTGTAAACTGAACTCTAAATCCATGCATGATATAAGCCCATGCTCATGAATTCTCAGGAATGATTTTTTATTATTTTCACCTAGAGGTCGGTCCAGGACAAAAAAAAAGATTCTTTCTTGTCCTCTTGTGCCAATGGGCAGAGGGGACAAGACTTTTTTCTAGCATACCGTCTTTTGACCTGTAGCATATATGAAGGTCCATACATGTATGGGCAACTCCCTGCCTTGCAAAGATCCAAAGCCTACCTCCTGCCTGTCTCATCTTAGCCTTAAAACCCATATCCTTAGATCACCAGTTGAAGGGAAGCTGCAGCATCAGCTCCTGGGCATAACCAGTCTCGTTAACAGTTCCCACCTTGGTTTTGGCTTCTGGGTTTTTTTTTTTTTCAACTTCTTCTGAGTGCCATTCTTCATGTGAATGGATGTATGCTATGTTCGTCCAGCATTTCTAGGTGTTTTGTAGTGTAAAATTTTAGGTTTTCTAGTCTACTATTATTTCTAGAAGCTGAGTTCTTAATTCTTACTCTATAGTATCTCCCTGTAGTTTGGTTTCCAAGTATCAAACGTCACTTGCCATCAACACATCTTCTCTTTAAAGTTTAAGAAATCATGTTATTAGAAAAAATCCTGATACCTCTGACTTCAGAGAAAACTGTAGTGCTTCCAGGGCAACGAGAAGAGGTCTCAGACATGCTAGGCAGAGAGATGCTTGAAAATGTTTTGACCAAGCTTACCAATTACATCACTGAAAAAGCAGAGGTCTTTTTTTAGAGACAGTACTAGAAAGGCACATTGCTCCTTTTTTAGGATAGGCCATTGTTTTAAGGAAATTGCACTTAATGTTGTGTTTTCTCTCATCTAGTAAGAAACAGTGAGGAAATAAGCCTATTGTGACCCAGTTGGCTAGTTGTATAAGTTATAAAGTTTTACTTTGTCAATAAAGGCTTACTTTTCTTAAGAAGGTTTATGTTACTGAATCCTGTAAAAGCTGGATGAAAAATAATCAGCTGCTAGATAATTACCACAGATTCAAGGTCCCATCTAGTGACAATTGTAAACTCAGGCCCATACAATTAATAAAAGTAAAAATGGGTTCATTCTTTGATGTAATTGACAGAGAATGACATATATCAGCCTTTCAACATTTGCTTTTTAATAAAATATCTCCTTTACAATATGTTGTAATATTGTTTTAGAGTTCCTATAAAGGAGATTTTAAATTGTTATCTACCAAGTAACTATTGGAAATTAGAGATTGGCTTTTTAAAATATTTACACCTTTTATATCTCATTTAAGGGACTATTTTTTGGTTCACTTTAATATAGCTAAATCTCATAATTTAAAAACTTACATTGACAGGGTTGAGGTGAAATTTTACCCTGAAATATCCCATGAAAGGGGTACTATGAAGATTATAAAGAGTTTGTTTCACTTGCTTAAGAGCATAAACCATTTTAAGCACATTAAAAGCAGTAATAATACAATAGACATTTTTACAGTTTTGGTTTAAATCTGTGACCCTAAGGGCCTCTATAGGACATTAGTAGTAGCAACATTTATGCAGTGCACGTGAAAGTAAATACCACATACTTATATTTTAAATAGGATTCAAACTTAACAATGAAACTTGACTCTCTGAATTAGGCTGAATTAATAGAGGTGAAAAATATTTCTACCCATTTTCTTAAATGTAAATATTTTATAAACTGAGGGAAAGCACAGTTTCTTTTTCTTAGGCTGTTTTCTTAAGGAGTCATTACATTTTCATGACTCACACTTTTGGATTCCGTTTTTACTCACAATTCCAAATTGAGCTGCTCATGTCTCTCCTCTATTTCAAGCAATCTTTGGTCCCATTCATTTTGAAGATGTGGTCAGAGACGGGGTGAGTGGATAATATTCAATCCAAACAACATGACTACACATAATTTAAAGCATTCACTGCATTTTAAACTGACATTTAAGGATTGCTCTGGACTAATTTATCCTGCCCTCTTCAGCCTACATATTTCTTCTGTGCATAATTCCTTCTTGAAGTTAATGGGAATTTGGCATGTGGCAGGAGTACATGTTTCATGAAATGGGAATCTGGGACCTGTCATTTAATAAGAATTCTGCTTCTACCTTAATTGGTCTGTCTCCCTGATGTCTTTCACTATACTATAGCAGCATAGACAGGCCTTCCATTCCAATGTGAAATGAAACTATTTTAAAATGCAAGGTATATGTGGGTTACCATGAGCAGAAGCCAAGTAGTATGATCTATTGGACTGAAGACAGAAGGATTTTGAAATGCTGTGCTTACTGAACATAACATAAAAGTAAAAATTACTATGTGCTGCATTACAAACATTTTCCTTATAACACATATTTTCACTTACCCATACCCGTAAACCCTAGGAAAACATCTTAATTATGCAGTGAGCTTCAGGACTAGGACTTTAAATCAAAAGGAAAAGAATGGCTTTTCTAGTTTTTCTTAAGTGCTGTGCACACTGCCCTGAGTTTAGCCTTTGTCATGATATATATTTTGTTCTACAGTTTCCATTATACAGATAAGTATTTCTTATAGGTAGAGTGAAATAATTTTTAGCATCTAAAACATTTTCAATTAGTTATTAGTAATTTGCCAACATATTGAATAAACTGTAATACCTATGCAAGGGAATACTATGCAGCTTAAAAGAAAAAAAATAACAAGGAATATTTCTTTGCACTGATATGAAATGATCTCAGGATGTATTTTTCAGTGAATAAAAGGAAGATGTAAAGACATATTTAGGATGCACTGTATTTGCATACAGAAAGGGAGAAAATAATAATATACATTCATACATTGTGCATTGGCATGAAAAAATACTGGGAAGATGAATAAGAAACTAGTAAAAATGGTTACCTGCAGGGGTTGAAGGAAGAATGGCATTGATTGGGAAACAAAAGAAAATGAAACTTCTCAGTGTATATTTCTGTATTCAGGTTTGGGTTTGTTGGTTTGTTTTTAGTTTTGAAACATGTTAATTATTGGAATGAGAAGAAAAGGAATTTACCAATGCCAATACGTAAAATTCTTTTTTACCTGTTGGTTTCCCAGGAATACATACGTTTACATGTTGGACCTAGATTTTTTTCTTGACTATGCCACTGATAAGCTACATGACCTTAAGCAACTCATTTAACTCACCTCGACTTCAGTGTTTTAAAATAAGGAAATTAGAAGAGATGGTTTCCATGGTCCCTTCCAGCTCTAACATTCTATGAAATGCAAATAGGTGACAGCATAATATGGGTATATATAAGTCAACTTCTTAAGGACTGGAATTGTGTGTGATTGATAAGAATATTTATTGCTGCTCTAGGGTTTTCTGTTTGGGCTAATTTTTCTCCAGAAAAAGTAACAGTTAAAGTGAGTTTTCTTACTCAGGCAGATAGATGCCTATATATAAATTACCTTTTGAAAGTAGATATAAATTACTTTTTGCAAACCCAAATTTACTGCTATGCTAAAGAGAATTTCTTTTAACTTTGGGTAAAAACCTTATACAAATATTTTTTAAGATACCATAAGTGTACTAACACAGATGAACTCAAAACATTGACTTTAATTGCTAATCAGTATTTTGATAAGCTTCTGAGTCTTTATTAAATATGTGTTCATGTTTGATATCCATTCTGTTTAAGCTTCAATTATTTAATTACAGGTCTTGATATGAAACTAATCATGCATATATCCATACGAAGCTTGCATACTGACGGGATAAAATCATTAAACAGTCATTACTGTAAACTGACGTTGGCCTGAAATTTTTGCAGTTAACGGGGGAGTTGATGCTTGATGAACAATCCAATTAAAACTGGCAACAAAAGACCTAAAATGTCAGCCAAATTGCTTTTTAATAGTCAATGCAGCCGTCGCAAAACATAAACATTAAAGTCCCCATAGAAGCATAAAGCTTCATGGTGAAACAATTCTAGAAAATGAATAATAATTACAGCATCTTGAGGATTCTTTTAATAGATGTGCACTCATTAAAAATATTTTGTTGGTTAGAATCAGATGATAAAGTATGTTTTGCTGAATACTTCCTTATATTTCTTACAGTAATGTTTTTAGTTAATATTAGATAGGTATCATTTCTATTGTTATCCAAAATGTTATTTAAAAAGCATTTTACTTACCTAGAAGACAAGTTCTGAAAAAATACACAATATGACCTGCTAACATCTCAAAATGTAAAAAAATAATGAATCCTCAGTTACACTGAAGTTCGGATGAAAAGTCATGGAAGCCAATTGTGATTTCCACAAGTAACCTGAAAGCAATAGCCAACATTTAGACTCTTGAGGCTCTGGGTGAATACTGAATATGTGAATGGTTTAATCACCTAGATGTTTCCTACTATCCAACAGTTTGATTTTCAGTTGAAGATACAAATCCAAATATTTTATTGAATTTTTCACCTTTGGTTCAGGTGCTTCACACATGGAGGCCCAAGTGTTAGATTGCTATGAGATTGTCTTGTGTGTTATGAGTAACCCAACTTTCCTTCTGTCATTACTGCCATAGTTTTCAATAAGCAGAGAAAGAAATTGTGAGGTTTTTATTTTTGTGGCATTATAACACAGGAGAAAATATCAAATGGCTCCTAGGGGAAATGTTTAAAACATCGGGGCTTTAATAACATATTCATTTATTTTTCCAATAAACATTTGCTGAACACTTATTATGTGTCAACATGGTGTTGACCACACTGGGAATCTCGAGCTGGGTAAGATTTGGATACCATCCTAAGCTTTCTATTGAGTTGAAGGTTAAATATGTAAACAATCAGCTGTAATACAAGGGAGAAATGTGTGAAGAATTCAGATGAGGAAAATAAAAAATACTTGTCTCTCAGATTCACATGTGAGCTAGGAATTTGTAGCCTACCATATATTTTTTGAAAACATTTTGTAGCATAGATATACAGAGTAGAGCCCTCAAACAGATGGCGCCCTAATACATTTATGTATTAGAATATCTGTCAATTAAATATTGCCTTCCTCTACGATCATAGAGTGTAATTTTCTGTGCTATGAAGGGTAAATTGGCATTCACACTTCTCCAGCTGTGGTTTCTCTGTTTTATCTTTTGAGGAAGTTAGTGCTGTGTTTTCAGAGCAACAATTAAAAAAAACATCCCTCAAAGGAGTGATAGACACATTGGGACTTCAAACTCTATTAGCTGAAACAGTGAGGAAAAAACCCTATAGGAATATAAATGAAACTTTAATGGTACCATATCACAAAATACTAAATGACCCAACTAGCCATAAAAAATTTCTTATCTTTTCATTTGTTTTTCTTAATACAACGATGACTAAAATTTGGAGGGAAAATTCTAATATGTAGGCTATATCTCTAAACCACCATCTCAGCCTATGGAAAAATAAAAATGCCTTGGTCTGTATCTTGCACATAATCAGATAAAATGATGTCAGCGATTTGATTAAATGTTGGTTTGAACAGACCAAATCAGCCAGCTCTTTTGCCAGTGTATGGACCACAGAATAATAGGTAGAAATATAATTTTCTGCCCCTAAATTAATGTTTTAATATTCAGGCATTTAGAAGAGAACAATGAAGCTTTCAGTATGAAAAATAATAGATAATAGATGATAGATTAAAATTCTTATGACCTCATGTGAAATGCTTTACGTTTTGCATTTGCCAATGTTCATTGAAACGAAATAATATATTTCACATATTTAGCAAAGAATCGGGTGTCTGTTATGTCCTAGGCATTGTTCTCGGCACCAAGGATTCAAGAATGTAGAAGACATAGACTTAACCGTCAAGTACCTCATTACCTAGCTGAAGAAACTCACACAAAGAAATAATTATAATAACGTGAGATCTCTCATAGATAATTATAATAAATTATATGAGAACACATGAAAAGGAATGGAGAAAGGCATCACAGAGGAGGTAACATTGCGTAGAAGACTTGTATTCATCCTTTAAGACCCAACTTCACTGAGGAAGGTGGGAGGCAATGGCGTCCAAGCAAAGGAAGCATGTAAAACTTGTGGAGGCATGGAAGAGCGTGGCCTGTATGAAGTGGAGGGACAGGAGATAAAGCTCCCAGCACTTATATGCTCTACGAAGGATTTTGCACTATATCTTATAGGCATTGAAGAGCCACTGTATTCATTGTAATTAAGAAAACAGCTGTGGATTCATTCATCTTGATTATTCATTGATAATACGTGTATGTAATTAAATAAGCTGTTAATAAATTCCAGAGATATCTGATATCCTTATTTTGATAGGAATCAAATATTTGAATTCTGCGGTGTTATCTATACTCAGTGTTTCCTACATTACCCTGAATATATTTAGTCAGATGAAGATTTTCTAAGATAATTTCTTAATAAGGCATGATTAACATTTTTCTCCCATAAAAGCTTGAATATAACCACTATCATGCATATACAGAAACCTTCAATTTTTAAATATAATATTCAAGTAGAACTCTTAAAAGAGGTCAAGCAATGAAATTACTCCACATAATTAATACCTAACCGAAGGATTGCCAGAAAATACATTTTTATTATCCACAATTATTTTAATGTTAAAACCAATAACATGGAGACTTTTGGCATCATAAATTACTTTTGAACAACTTAATGATTTAATGGACGACATGGTGTATAGATCAGTGACTTTTGATTTATTTTTCTCAAAATTTCTCACAGAAATATATTTTACATTACAATAGACAAAACTGAAACAAAAGTTTCAGGAAGCACTTCTTTCCTTTACTAAACAAATTCTTACTTACAGTAAAAAATCATGGAGCTAGTGCTCTATGATGTATTCTGTTCCATTTCACTCTTTAAATGCTGGTCAAAGTCAGTCTCACAACTGATCAATTGGTCATAGCCGGAAGTTTGAAAAAAACTCATAGGTAGACTAGTTGAAAGAAGACTGGATCTGAAGTCAAAAGAATAGTGGGTTAGCAATTGAAAGACTTGGATTCTTTTCCTAGTTCTCTTCACTATTTACTACCTCTACGACCTTGGCAAAGTCAGTTAACTTCTCCATTTTTTGATACACAAAGTGGGGTTGATGCCTTCCGTGTCTATTTCACAGACTCCTGTTGTAAGGAACAAATGAGATAATATATTTCAAAGTGCTTTGCAAACCATAAAACACTATGTGGGTGTAAGGAGGTGATATCCATGAAATGAGACTATACTTCATTGTTATGTATTTCATGCGACTTTGGTGAGCCTTTAATCCTTCAAATTCATTCTTGAAAAATAATTTCCTTGAGGGTGTCTAGTCACACCAGATATATATGAAAATAAGATTGACGAAGTGTTTCCCATTCTGAATAAGAGACAACAGTGACATTAGTTCAATACAGTTTGCATTTCTGTTCTCTCAGAAGAGAACCTGATACAGATCACCACCCTTTAAACAAGGATACTTGTTAAAATAATGGGAGGAATGCATGGCTTCATATTATGTAATTTGCTTATATGACACATCTTTTATGATACATGGTATTGCTGCTAAAGTTAGCCTTTGGCAAAGATATGTCATAAACATGTTTGCAGAACTCTAATAGGAAGAAATCTATAACAGTGAAGACAGAGACAGGCAAGTCATTCATTTGAAAAAGCAATGTTTAGTAAAATATTATTAGGAACTACCTGTGTTTGGTTTTTGCCTTGCTACAAATGACCTGAAATTCATCAACTGCCCAGTTTTCTCCATCCTTCCAGCAAGCATTTATTGAGCACTGACTGTGTGCCACACTGCAAGTGCTAATGGAGTCATGAGAAGAAAAGAAGCGGTCGTCGCTGCCTTTCAAAGAATTTATAGCCTGTTAGGGAAGGTAAAATAAGTATGTAAATACAAGGCACAATATTAGGCTGTTTTGGTTGCTTGAAACATAGACTTGCTCAGAGTAGCTCAGGTGATAAGGATTTATTGTCAGCATGCATATCCAAAGACTGAAAATGAATCCAGCTCTAGAAACCTCAGCAGTACAAGTTTGTGAATCTTCACCTAGGCTTCCTCTATTTGTATGACCCAGTGACTGGCCTCATGTCTGCTTTTTTCTGTGACCATCTGCTTCTCTCCCCGCCACCACCTAGCCTCACATGTCTAAAGAGGTGCTGAGAGCATAAGAAGAATACAGTGCTGTAGAGGTCAGAAGAGAAAAACATTGATGCTTTATTCAGATTTCAAGGAATGCTTAATGAAAGGAGTAACATTGGTAACAAGCCTCGGAGGAGTGGATGTAGACAGAAAATGGGATGAAAGGACACTCAAAGTGGAAAGTCAAGTATGAAAACAAAGGTTCAGAGATAGAAAGCACGAACATTCTGTTAAATGACAAACATTGCAATCTGGTTGGAGAAGAGGAAGTATGGAAAGGTAGACTGCAGCAAAATGATACCCTTTTAACCTCCCAAATATATTTTTTTAAATTTTGAATTGAATTGTAATGTACTCAATCTCTATATGCATATTAAATTATAATTTCTTTTGTAAAATGATTTTATATATATATATAAAATTTGTTTTCCAGTTTAAGAAACAGTTTGCACAAAGCATACTTCAAAAAATGTCTTCCACTGGCCTTTTCTTCTGTTTATTTTGCAGAAACTGGAAGACATTTGTCACTCCATTGACAAGCGTATCTATTGAGGCATAGCACTAGGCAGTGTGTGGATTGATAAAATAAGAAATTCCCTGTCTTTAGAATTCACCATTTAGTTGAGGGACAAGACAAACAAGCACAAACACAGACATAAGGGTACCAGAAGCAGGTAGTTGTAGACAGCTGTCACCAAGTGCTTGCATAATCCCAAACCACTGTACACAGGTACTACTACCCAACTCCTTTGTTAGCTTTCTTGCCCCCGACTTTTGTTTTCAGATCCCTGCCTCCTCTGTCTACCCTTCACCAGCACAAAGAGACACCTAATTGGTTCTCAAGTTGGAATATCTAGTCCTGGGTTTAAAAGCCAACAGTCAGTTGCTGCCCACCCCCGTACTCATCTGACTATGTTCAGTTCCCGTCTGTATTTCATCATGCTCTCCTCTCCAGATTCTCACAACTTATTCATCATTAGACAACATTGTCTTTTGAGGATCTCAGAGTCTTTCTTAAGAAAAGGCAGAAGAGCAAACAATGAATCACTGATCAAATTTGATTCTTTGATAAAATAACATGAATAAGGGCTTAAAACATAAATTCCTTGGTAAGTGTTGGGTCAAAGCTTAACCAAACCCTGCAAATAAGAGTTATATATTAAATAGTTGAGACGTACCAGCAAAAGTCTTTTATTTCTCTTACTAATTCTCCAGGAAATAGAGGCTGACTAATCCAAGGTGACCTGATTACAGTAGGATTCAACAAAGTCCCAGTCTGTTCCAGGATAGAAAGGTATCTTCGTCCTTCTTTTGAACGCCCTCCAGAAAGAGAAAACCGCATCCACGCCTATTCCAAATTAATTTCAAACCCAAGAGATATCTCTGTGTCTCTTACCTAATTCAGCTACCACCAGAGCACTGATCACCTTGTAAAGCACATATATAAATGGCTCTGGAAAGAAACAGAGATGCGTTCTCATGTGAAACTTAGAATATTGGTGGAGTGATTACATATAGATTAATGATGTGGCCATTAGTAGTGGCAGATCTACTGAGAATAGCAGACAGGCTCCTACAGAGACAAAGAACCTCATGTCTTACCATTTTTTCAAACTGACTCTAAGCTTTTCAAGATATGTGTGTACGTGTGTATCTGTTTGCATGATAATAGAAATAAGCTTTCTTATGTAATCTTAAGATTTAATGTAATTTGGTTTTATTGAACTTCTTTCTAGTATCTTGGATTAATAATATTTATAAGGTATTAAAACAAGATACCGTTAGTTCAGTATACATTGTTGTAATAGATTCATGGAAAATAATTTACAACAATAAGAACATATTTTTAAAATGAATGGACTTGACACTTAAAAAGCTAGAGTCTTGTAATATGCTCTAATTGTATACATGTCTGTCGCCCATGCTCCGGCCCCCAACCCATCACACTGTGAGCTTTTGAGAGCTGTGATATTCACGTTCACCATTATATCTTGTGTATAAAACACACCTAACCCTTAGTAAGTAGTGTATAAATGCTTCTTTAGAGAATTAAATAACCAGGGTGGGGTAGGGAAAATACTAACTCAGCATTAGCATGCGTAGAGTTTTTTGTCCTGTCTCTTATCTCATTATTTGCGTCTGTCACCTTGCCATTCTCACAGGTCATTCACTAAGCCACCAACAAACTCTGATCCCTTTCACTCAGGCCATTTCCCTTCCCTATCACTCAACTTCTCTGCGAAAACTTAAGAGTCTTTTCTCTCACTTTGTCTTTTTAACTGTATCACTCTTTACGGTTCCTGCTGGTTAAGTCAGTTATGTTCATTCATATGTAGGTGCTTCCCCTCCCCCCGTGTCGGTTGTATTACCTTCTCTGATGACCACCAGTGCCTGTGTTGGGGGAGGGGTGAAAGGGCTGAATGGCAGATCTATGTCTGTAATCTTTGGAATGAGGTTAACCAGTGAAGGGTGCACAAATGTATCTTTTGTTCTTCCTTAGTTCATCCTATACTGTGTTTTGGGAAAGACATAAGATGCTGACCCTTTGGTATAAAGGTAGAAAGTGATTATGACATGGAGTAAAGCTATGTTATCAGAAATGCCACCCCTGTTTGACCGTGTGATCTTGGGCAAATAACATAAATTTTCTGTGCTTTATTTTGTCTTATATTTAAATTATTTATGTATTGCACCAGCAACTGTAAAATCATAATAACTTACCACATCTTATAATGGGAATGATATATAAATGGAATGATGTTTTTGCCTTTCTGTGTCAGAGAACTGAGAGTAATTAAATACAGTAGAAAACCATTTACTCAGGAAGTCTGAGCCCTGATCTGTTCTACATTAATTATATCAGTGTTTAGATATCCTAATTCCAAATGAGCATAACAATTTTTAAAGGGATGTTAGCTTATAAATTATGCCATATAGTGTGGGATGGTAAAGTATAGTGAGAAATAATTTTTTAAATCAACAGTGTTAGGAAGTATGAAACATAATATGCAGTACAAGATATGGTAAGAATAAGATTTTAAAGCATGAGTCTTAAAAAATGTTTATTTACTGTTTATATATTATTATCCGGATCAATTAAAGAATACGTTGTTGCTAGGGGCTGGATTGTGTCTCAACTCCCTCCCAAATTCATATGTTGATGTCCTAACCCCTAATGTGACAGGATTTGGAGATGGGACCTTTGGGAAACAGTTAGGTTTAGAGGAGGTCATGAGGGCAGGGTCCTAATGATAGGATTAGTGCCCTTATAACAAGAGACACCAGAGAATTAGAAGTCCTTTTCTTTTTCTTTTCTTTTCTTTTCTTTTCTTTTCTTTTCTTTTCTTTTCTTCTCTTTTCTTTTCTTCCTCCCTCCTTCCCTCCCTCCCTCCTCTCTCCCTCTTTCTTTCTTTCATTTGTTTTGCCTCTGGATAAATGATATCTCTAGTCTCACCTAAATCTGATTTCCATGATGCTTAGATAAGGATTTGGACTTTAGGCTTGAATTGATGCTAGAAGGTGTTAAGACTTTTGGGGCCATTGGAATGGAATGAAAATATTTTGCATGTGAGAACATGAATTTTGGGGGACCAGGGGCAAAATGCTGTGGAATGAATTGCATCTCTCCAAAATTCATATGCTGAAGCCCTGACCCCCAATGTGATATATTTGGAGATAGAGCCTTTGGGAGATAATTAGGTTTAGGTGAGATCGTGAGGGTGGAGCCCTAACGATGGGATCATTGCCCTAATAAGAATAGATATCAGAGAGGTTTCTCTCTCTCTGTCTCTCCCTCTCTCTCTCTCTCTCTCCCCCTGCCATGTGAAGACACAATGAGGAGGTGGCCATCTACAAGTAAGGCCAGAAACTGACCATGCTGGCACCTTGATCTGGAGCTTCTATCCTCCAGAACTGTGAGAAGATAAATTTTTATTGTTTAAGCCACCCAGTCTATGGCATTTTGTTATGACAGCCTGATCTTATGAAGAGAGTTGGCTGTTTATCATTTTATTTATGTAAATATTTGGCCCAAATTTTCCAAATGCAATCACTTGTTTTCTCTTTCCATTTTTAAATTAAGGAATAGGCTGTACATATTTACACAGTTCAGTGCATTAAAACTATTCTTGCCCATTAAAGCATAAATGACCAAGAACATCACAATTCTTGCATTACCAGCAAGATCTATGATGATGACCATGTCATCATCTATTACATTTTATCCACCTTGTCCATAAAGCTCGAATTTGGCCACTGTGATATCACTAACCCACATTATCACACTATGACTATATGACTAAGATAAAATAAAGATTCAATTAACAGGGGAATGGCATGACTTTTTTATTGAGGTAAAAGAACATATTAAAATTGCTGTCCTTACCATTTTTAAGTGTACAGTGGTGTTGTGTTAACTATATGCACGTGGTTTTGCAATGGGTCTCTTTTTCATCTTGCAAAATTGAAACTCTACCCATTGAACTGCTCCCCAGTTCCCCTCCACCCTTTGAAGCCACCATTCATTTTCTAATAGTTTGACTACTTTAGATATCGCATATAAGTAGAATCATGCTGTATTTTTTGACAGGCTTATTTCACGTATAATATCCTCAAGGTTCATTCATATTGTAGCATACAACAGGACTTTCTTCTTTATTAAGGCTGAATAGTATTCCATAGTATATATATATCACATTTTCCTTTTCAGTTCATCCACCAGTGGACATTGATGTTGCTAACACATTTTGGCTATTGTGACTAATGCTTCAATAAACAGGGGTGTGCAAATATCTCTCCAAGATCCTGTTTTCAGTTATTTAGGATGTATTTGCAGAAGTGGGATTGCCAGATCATATGGTAATTCTATTTTTAATTTTTTGAAGAACTTCCATTCTGTTTTCCATAGCACTGAAACATTTTACATTCCCATCAACAGTTCACAAAGTTTTAATTTCTCCATATCCTCACCAACACTTATTATTTTCCATTCTTTGATAGTGGCCGTCCTAACGGGTATGAGGCGATATCTCTTTGTGGTTTTGGTTTGCATTTTCATGATGATTAGTGATGATGAACATCTTTTTCTATGCTCGTTGAACATTTGTATATATTCATTGGATAAATGTCTTTTCAATTCCTTTGCCTATTTTAAAATTAGATTATTTTTTGTTGTGTTGAATTATAGGAGTTATCTGCATATTCTGTATATTAACCCTTGATCAGATAGATGGTTTGAAAATATTTTGTCACATTTCATAGATTGCTTTTTCATTCTGCAGATTGTTTCCTTTGCTTCACAGAATGAACAATCATTTAAAGAGTCGTATTTAGAAAAAATATTTTGTTCTGATACTTCTACTCATTGGACTCCTGGATAAACACACTTCTTGTAATGTTTAGGGCATTAGGGGTTTGTTTTTGGTTTTGTTTTTTTGCTTTTTATTAAATTGAAGTATAGTTGCTGTACAATATTATATAAGTTACAGGTGTATAATATAGGGATTCACAATTTGTAAAGGTTTTAAACTCCATTTATAGTTATTATTAAAAAAAATTGGCTATATTTCCTGTGTTGTACAATATATCCTCGTAGCTTATTTTATACCTAATAGTTTGTACCTCTTAATCCTTTATGCTTATATTGCCCCTCCCTCTCCCCACTGGTAACCACTAGTTTGTTCTCTGTATCTGTGTTTGTTTCTTTTTTGTTTTATTCACTAGCTTGTTATATTTTTGAGATTCCACATATAAGTGATATCATACAGTATTTGTCTTCCTTTGTGTGACTTATTGCACTTAGCATAATACCCTCCAAGTCCATCCATGTTGCTGCAAAGGACAAAATTTCCTTTTTTATGGCTGAGTAGTATTCCATTGTATGTATGTGTATATATGTGTGTGTGTGTGTATATATATGTATATACATACCACATCTTCTTTATCCACTCATCTGTTGATGAACACTTAGGTTGTGTCCATATTTTGGTAATTGTAAATAATACTGTTATGAACATTGGGGTGCTTGTATCTTTTTGAATTAGTGTTTTTGTTTTTTTCCGATATATATATCCAGGAGTGAAATTGTTGGGTCATATGGTGGTTCTATTTTTAGTTTTTTGAGAAACCTCCATACTTTTTTCCACAGCAGCTGCGCAAATTTACATTCCCACCAACAGTGTACAAGGGTTCCCTTTTCTCTACATCCTCACTAATGTTGGCTACTTATGTTCTTTTTGATGATAGCCATTCTGACAGGTGTGAGGTGATATGTCATTGTGGGTTTTATTTTTAATATTTATTTATTTATTTATTTATTTATTTATTTATTTTATTTTTGACTGCATTGGGTCTTAGTTGTGGCATGCAAGATCTTTCATTGTGGCATAGGCTCTTCATTGCGGCATGCGGGCTTCTCTCTAATTGTGGCGCACAGGCTCCAGAGTACACGGGCTCTCTAGTTGAGGCATGCAAGCTAAGTAGTTGTGGCGTGTGAGCTTAGTTCCTGCGTGGCATGTGGGATCTTAGCTCCCCAACCAGGGATCGAACTGCATCCCCTGCATTGGAAGGCGGATTCTTAACCACTGGACCACCAGAGAAGTCCCCTCATTGTGGTTTTGATTTGCATTTCCCTGATGATTAGCGATGTAGAACATCTTTTCATGTGCCTGTTGGCCATCTGCATTTCCTCTTTGGAAAAATGTCTATTTAGTTCTTCTGCCCATTTTTAAAGGAGGTTGGTTGGTTTTTTTTTTTTTTTGATGTTGAGTTGTATGAGCTGTTTATATATGCTGGTTATTAACCCCTTATTGATCATATCATTTACACATGTTTTATCCCATTCAGTAGGTTGTCTGAATCAGTAGGTTGTTTTGTTGATGGTTTCCTTTGCTGCGCAAAAGCTTTTAAATTTAATTAGGTCCCACTTGTTTATTTTTGCTTATATTTCCTTTGCTTTAGGAGACAGAGCCAAAAAAAAAATATTGCTGCGATTTATGTCAAAGAGTGTTCTGCCTGTTTTCCTCTAGGAGTTTTATGGTTCCTGGTCTTACATTTACATTTAGGTCTTTAATCCATTTTGAGTTTATTTTTGTATGTGGTGTTAGAAAATGTTGTGTTTATTTTCTTTCTTTCTTTCTTTTTTTTTTTTTTTACATTTTCAGGTCTTTCAAATGCAAGTGCTATACAAATTACATTAGAATGGTGGTGTTATAAAGAATACAGTAATTGATTCATAACAAGTTATTAAAATCCATAAAATATAAAATAACATTTAATTCCTTTTTAAAAATAAAAGCCAGCTCTAATATCCCTAGCTTTTTTAGACTTTAAATTTTGACATATCCATGAAGCATTACACTATGGATTTGTATAATATAGCCAGCCGTTAGAGCTATTTTACTGAGTGACATGTAGAGGTACACCTTCTAGAGCTGCTACTTGAACTACCGTAACTAAAGCCATCCTCATGATTATCCATTGTTGTAACTCTAACACATACGTAGTAAAGGAAAGTCCCTTCATGTGATTCGTAGTTGAAGGAAATCCATTTTATTTTAATAGCATGTGTTCGAATCCAATTTCATACTCTCCATAAGCAGAGAGATGGTCATCATGAGTGCCAGTTGTACAAGAATTTATTTTAGAGCCATAGTATTTCATTAATAAATACGATTAGGTTTTAACATACAGAAAGAAAAGTAACATAAATAAATTGCTCAATTGTCTTTTTAAAGCAAACCCATTAAGCAATCTCTTCTGATATTTTCAGGATCAACTTGGGATAAAATGATATACCAACTAAGTTAAAGACTGTTAATAAGGATAACATAAATTATATAGACACTTCTGAAATGAGGATATTTGCTACTGAGAATTAAAAGGAAGCACTTAATGATGTATGCATGAGCATAATGAACTGGGTTTACAAAGAAAGTAACCCATTACACAGATTTCAGTATGAATGCTTACATAGCTAATTCAGTCACAGCATTTTATCTTCATTGGTTGCAATAAAAATGAATGGCAAGTGTGCTAGAAGCACCGTTGATGTGATTTGCTTGGAATCCCAGGAGAGAGAGTTGAGTGGCAGCTAATGGAGTTAGTTCAGTCCTATAGTATCAAGGACTTAGACCAGGGTCTTTACTTCACTAAGCCTCATATTTGCCATCTCTAGAGGGGGAACAATATATGACTTTAAAACAATGCATTTTCTTCAAAGAAGTGGAAATTTTTCATCTCCTCAGAAAGACTTTCATAATCCCACATTCTTAACATTTTTTCAAATAGTCCAATTTCACAACATATTAATTATGTGAACAAAAAGGTACAATAATAGAGTATAGAGGGCCAAAAATAATAATCCTTAGAAGCCAGTAAATGAAGCTGATGGTATCTCCACAGTGAAGGTGCATAGTCTACTGTTGTGTTTCCATGGCACCAATATGATTGATTAAAACTCTTTGTCAGTTATTTCATTTGGATTATAAAAAGTCTCTCACTTGATACAGTCTCCCCTCCCCTCCCCCCAAAAATTATCCATGTGTTTTAATGACATATCCACAACCACAGTCTCTGTAACAACCAGACACTGTGTGAATAATTCCAGTCAGAAAGCTGGAAGCGGTCTCAAAGTGCAAGTAGCCAGGCCTCTCCCCAACTTGAGCTGCTCTTCCTAGAGAGAAAGGGGGTGAGTGTTTCTTTCCTTCTTAGTTCACAGGTACATATTTTAGCAGCAGCAGCAACTAATGTGAATACAAGTTAGCTTTCACTGAATTCTTTTAAAGAAAAAGGTTTTTCTAATCAAAATTCATAATGATAATAATTACAATAATAATTATTTTGGTAACTAACATTAACTGAGGACCAGGCACTGTGCTAAGTACTTGGCATACAATCCTGGTCTGACACCCATGCTTTTTACATATACTAGGGACTATCATTAATATGCAGTGCTTTAAAATATATATATATATATATACACATCAAATTAGGTTACAAAATTGATCAAATATCATTAGCTTATAATGTGGATGTTGGTCTTAGTGCCAATACAACAAAGTTCCTGTGTATGTATTTACTATGAAAGCTATACCTATGGGACCCCATACTTCTAAGTAGTAGTCATAGTTTGTTCGGTGGTATTTTTGTATATACTATTTTTAAATGTCCCTGAATATTCCTGACACTTTAACCAGCTAGCTACAGTTCCTTCCCTCATGGGGTTTTATGTACTTTGAGGGACTTCGTTGAAAGGCAGTTTTGTTTGCAGCTTGGCCCAGTGAAAAAAGCATCAGATAATATTCCAGAAGGTCTTTGAGAGATGCACATGAAAGGTGCTTCGTAAATACAAAGCACTAATGTTGTATTCATGAAAATGGTTTTTCTTCACATCCTTTACTCTAATGTTAAAGTCCCGAGGTGTTATTGCAATAGGTACTTTAGAAAGCATATATACCCCCAAATCATTTAGGAGTAAAGTCTGTTATCTGAAGTAAAAGGGACTGAGAGCATACTAAGAAAGTTAATCAATAGAGAGTGTTTGGTGTGGCTTGGAAGAAGAGAAAAAGATAGGAGTCAACTGTTCTTATATTGACTCATGATTTCAATAATACTTCTTAGAACTGTTGGGAAGAAAATAAGAAAACTGTGAAAATTGTGAAATGTTTTTTAACTATAATGGAGAAGTTTTAAATAATCAAAAAGCTTAGAATCAGATAGATCCTTTTCTTAGGTTACTTACTAGCTAGTGCCTGAACTTTATAGATCTTGTTGGATTCAATAATTGACCATTCATTTAATAACACTATTTAGTGGTTACTATGTGCCAGGTACTCTACTAAGTGTTTATACACATGACCTTATTTAATTTTCACAGAACATTAAGAGATATTTATTACTATTCCTATTTTACAGAGAAGGAAAGAGAGTCTTGAAAAGGGTTGATTACTCAACATTAAACTGATAGTAAAAGGCAGAGCTCTGATTTAAACTCAGATTGATCCCATCTTAATGTCTGTGTCATTTGGAAAAGTCAGGATGTACTTACAAATTTAAACAAGTTATGTACAGATTATATTCTCTAAATAAGGAGATTAGTAGTAGAGAAAGTACTCTATACATGTTTCACCTTATTGAAAATAAACAAATGAAACCAAGACACCCTCCCCTTTGTCTTCTGCTTCTGAATGAAGGGTGTTCCATAACTAATTAGGTTTAATTCCTTCTCTGATTTGGCTTCTCTAGCATTTCTTTTGAACATTATAAGCAGTAATAACATATTAGTAAGATATGAGCCCTATTTTGTGTGTGTGTGTGGCGCACAGGCTTAGTTGCTCCATGGCATGTGGGATCTTCCTGGGATATGAGCCCTATTTTAAAAAAAAGTATATTTCAACAGTGGTTCACACTTGACCTTTTATTTCTATACCTTGACCTGCAACTGACTTTTTATGATTACTACTAGAAGGCCCTGTGGTATACTGTGGCCAGATTTGCCCATGGAAATCCCCTAAGTGGGAATAAATGGGAAACACATAGGACCTGTATTGTGCGGAGAGATTAGGGGACATTTCCCTAGCGCTGCCATGGCAAGAATTTGAAGATCAGGGAGCTGGCTGGACATTTACCCTGCATGATATGACTTTCTGAGTCGCAGAATTATGCTTTACATAAGCTATTTTCAAATGTTAATGTATCTGGGAGTACAAAAGACAACGATCCTGTAATACTGTGTTCTTTCCCCCATTAGACATCTCACTCTACGTAGGCTGCCAACCACCAAATCAAGGCTTGCTTTCATGAAGTATACAAGGGGGGCAAATGGAGCCGTGTACATATGCCTGCGTTCAAATTTTGTTTAATATCTTTTGCAGTGCTTATTTGCAGTTGGGGAGTAAAACAAAGGAAAAGCAAACTTGAATCAAGTCCAGGTTGTCATCACACCCCGTCCTGAACCCAGATCACACTCCGCAGTTTGGTCTGGTGCAGAGCCCCCGTATTGATACATAGGAAGGAGCTTCTGTGCACTTATTCACTGATTTCAAGCACTACAGGTGGTCTCTTTGAGAACTGCTTCACATAAGCAATGTGTATTTAATCCTCTGTCCCTCTCAGCATCTCATCTATCGTACATAAAATGTTTCCCCTGAGTACCATTTGAAAAAAGTTGTTTAAATGACCTTAACTAAAAATTAAGTTGCTTAAGATACTTTCTTAAAGGAAACACTGATCAATCACTACCTATGAAATATTTTCTTAATTTCTAGGATTACCATTTATATTTATTTGTTTCTGCAGTCTCAGATATTCATAGTTTCCTCAACACATGTTCTCAGTTTTCCTTCTGTTTTTGTAGGCTGACACTCTTCCTCTTGAGACAAGTTAATTTTTTAGTTTTCCTAAGGCATCTATACATTAAATCTCAGTGGGTGAGAGTTGGGAGGAAACTGTGTGAATTCACCAGTTATTCATTCTACTCTAACGTTATATTAGTAGATTCCACTAAATTGCTTATTTTTGATGGACATTTCACTTGATCCACTGGCAGACATGTCTATATCAGTATGTCAGTATATTTCCTAATTGAGATGCTTTCTCATGACTTCATTAGCCATCTTCCAGTTAATGAAGTCTCAAGTGCAATCTACACGTAATTTGAGGAAACATGTGAAAAGACATCATTACAAAAGAATTTTTCAGATAACTTTTTTGTATTCTGGGTGATGTTCATCCAGAATGTTGCATTTTGTTTGGGGAACCATAAAGACCTAGTTAAATTGGAGGGAGTCCAGGGAGATAAGCAGTAATATAATTGAGGGAATGAATCAGAATTTGAAGGGAAAATAAAATGAGTTAAATATGCATAGCTTAGCATAAGCAAAGTTTATAAGGCAGGCTTAGTAATAGGTCTTAATGTGGGCACCTCTCCAAAAAAATAACTCTATTTAACGTCTCACTAAAATAACATGTTGAAAAACAAGAAAATGAAAATTTGTAATAATCAGTGAATTAATCAATGAACATTTCAGAACATTTCAGGCAGAAAACTTCAGATACAGGCTGTGCCCACTCAATGCCAAAAAAGCTGGTGGGAACGTGAAGAATTCAATCAAATAAGGCATTTGTCACCATCAAATACTCTCCCACCAAAGTGACTATAATTGGTTTTTTAAAAGTAAATTTAATTGAATTCAAACTTTAAAATTTTGAATTCATTCAAATTAATTAAACTTGCAAACAAACAAAATTATAAAGTTGTATTAAATAAAATTATGAGCTAAGTGTGTGGGAACTATAAAGATGATTCAGACCTCGATCTTGATAAATGACAAGTAGATGCATCTCTTGAATGCAAGAGAGAAATAAAACTTACTCTCTCCTTCCTTCAGAGCTACCGCTTCCCAGCCATACCTTTTGGGAGATTTCCCTCAGTGACCCAAAAGATATCAGGCAGAAAGGTTGATGGAAGCCAGCAGTGCTTTACATTGCAATTCTCATTTTTTTTCGCTGCAACATATTTGAACAACATGTACATGTGTAAAACACTCCTATGAGAATGCCAAGATTTTTTCCCCCAATTCCCCCCTCCCCATTTTCTTTTCTGGGGGTCGGAATAACCAAACTTTCATCATCCTTATGATATGCATAGACTCATTTTAAAAGCATGTAAATATAGAAATGGTTTATGGGATCAGAGTTGTACCCAATTCCTGGCACTAACTCTAGCCCCACCCCTTTTTCTCACATCCAGAAAAGCACATCCAAATGTAGCAGGGTGGCACTATTAGAGGTATCACCTTGAATTCACTTTCATCTACCATTTTAAAAATAAATTGTCTGTGAACTTTAGTCCTCTATTGTAGTAACAAGCAATTGCAAAACATTGGTTTGTTTGGATCCTGTAGCAGAGAACTGCTGACTTAGAGCAATAGACCAAAACACGGGTGAAATTTGAGAATCATCTGGGTCTTGCGAATACTGCCATAAGAGTGCTGTCTCTTCTCATTGTCCCTGGTGGAGACTACGTATGTTTTCAGTCTCCAAGTATAGATGTTAGAACCCTTCTCCACCAGTCCACTGGGTATCCATGTGTCCCTCTTGTTCTTGGGGGGAGGACCTACAGAGTATGGGGGAACTTTCTCACCAAATAGCCAGACAGTGATGGTTAGGTGGTAGTTAATGTAACATTATTAATGGTGAATAATAAGCACTTTTCCTTCAGTCTTTTTTTGAAAAGAAAAGCTTGAGGTGGACGGGCTAAAACCTTCCCCAGCCTTCGCTAGTTCTCCATGCTTTCTTTTTATCCTCTAGGAATTTTTTGTCTTTTGCTTTTTGTTTTTTATTACTCAATGTAGTTTGCCCTCAATATTTAACATATGGTAGTTTGAAAAATATTTTTCTTAGCGCTTTAGACACAGTCATAATGTTTTCTTGATTTGTGCTTCAGACATTCAGAATTCCATTTTCATAAATAACATTAGAATGATTTTCATCCATTGCGTTTTGAACAAATATAGGGTGACCATTTGTAATAGTCTAATAAAAAATGAAGCTCTGAGAATGAAAACTTTGTAAAATTCCAGAATATCTGTTATTAGCTAATTTATTAAATGATTCACTGTCAATTAATTCATAACCCGCCATTACCTACTTGCAAATAAATAATGAACTTGGGGACGGAAAATAATTGAAATACCTACATAGGACTTTAGTTTGAGTATAAACTAAATATGAACTTTTAAGGATCATTACTTTTTTATATTTTCTTTTTGATATACTTCACTGCCTAATAATGGAAGCCACAGCACCATTGTCAGCATAAGATAAAACAGGGCAATTATCTATTTCATGTTTCATACATAATGGATAACAGAGTTTCCTTCAAGACCATAGTGAAAAAGGCTTTGGCCAGCTACTAATTTTAATTGTTAATATCATATATTAATATTTAGAATTTGACATTTAAAATTCCTAATTGTGCCATTCTGCTTAGAAAAATAGGTAATAAATGTATTGGCTTCATTTTTCTTTTCTTTTTCTTTAACATTGCCAAACTACTCTAAACACATAAGCAAAGATGTATCCTTCTTGTATTTTCACAACCAAGAAAATTAGTTGGTTTAAACATTTACATTAGTAATTTAAGCAAAATAGCATTTAGCTACAGTCCTTTCTTTCTCTCTCTCTCTCTTTTTTCTCCTGGTTGTAAAGTCCTAGTTTGTTTGTCTTAATGTATGTCAGAGAGTTGATTTTTCTTTCTTTCTCTTCTCAAACCAGGTACTTATTGGCAGGAATACTGACAATTATGCCTGAGATTGGCTAATTGCACTATGTAAAGCCAATACAGCGCACAGCACAGTTGGATTCCCCCAATAACAGAGACAGAGAGAAATGGATTGGGGAAGGGCTGCCTTGTGAATATTTGACTCTTTGTTATGCTTGTACAACACATTGGAGAACAGGAAAAGAGATTAATGAGACCTAGAAAATAGGACGGTTAGATTTTCTGGAAGTAGACCAGCACATCCTTTGAAGATAAGCATCAGCTTATGGAGAGACTGAAGTGCGAACATGAGTTTCAGCACAAACACGTCAAAGGATTGTAGGTGCTTCAGTGTTGACCTTTATTTCTAGTGGTTGTAACAAAGATCAACTTAACTGACAAAAATTAATAGAGCGTACTCTCTTACTTGCTGGCGTAGTGAGAGGACCATTCAAAGCCGTCAAAGAGATGGCCTTTACAATCTCAAAGATGGTACATAGCATTGTGGGACTCGGCAGCCGTGTGGAGGGCAGTAGTCCAGAACCAGACTGAAACCATGTAAACTGGATGACATTATAATTTATTATTGTTGGCCGTCCCCCAGGGCTTCTGTGACTCTTCTCCTGCAGTCATCTGCTTTCATTGCGAATTCTCCTCCCGGTTTCTTCTCTCTCCTTCTGCCTCTCTGTCGTTGTCCATGTCTCGCTCATTCACATGCCAATATGTACACACAAATATCTCTTAAACATTAGCTTCGTAATAGACTTTCTTTCTGTTCTCGATCTAATGGTTTATTTAACTAATGAGTCTGCTTTTATTAAAGGTTGTTAGTATATTAATGTTAAATATTAATATTAAATATTATTTGAGCCAGAAGCGTGATAAGGTATACTTGTTTATTCAGTTTTCTTCAGAAAACCAATTTTCTTACCTTTGTATTCTTTGAGCCTCTAATAATAATTATAAGGCTAAGAACAGAAATGTCCATAGCCAGATACACTTAATACTAATTTGATGATCACTGAACACTATCAAGTGAATGGATATTAGCCATAAGGTGCAAATGTATAAACTACCTCCTCACCAGTTGTGAAAGCTCCCTGTGACAAGTACTATAAAGTAGTAATACACATTTAGAATTAGTAGGAATAGTTAATATTACTAATAAACCTCTATTCTTTCTTTTCAACCTGTTTCTTTTTATCTCCTCTCCTTAAACCAACCCAAAGAACCAAAGGCTTATAATTGGCCTCAAGAGATTTGATATAAGTAGTTATGGCAATAACCCTTGGTGCCCTGATGTTCTTTGTTCATGTAGATTACTAAGGTCTTCGGAAGCATTAATTAATTTTGCCTCATAAGAGTTCAGAGAGGTGGTTAAATACTAATACAGATTCATAATCCTTTATGCAAAATCTTTGGGGTCCACTTGTTTCAGAATTTAGAATTTTGCAGATTTTATAAAGGCGATAACATAAATATATAGTGTCTATTGTGCAATCCCTGGATTGGGATGTGGGCCAGCACCTCTTCATAAAATGCATCAGTATTTCTGAAGCTAAAGGTAAGAGAATTGACTAAATGAAATACATAAAGACTGTAAATATCCTCCTATCAGTTCTGGTTAGGTTTTCCCACCAGATGAGTTAGAAAAAAAATTCTGTTTTCAGACATTTTTTCGATTCCAGAATTGCAGCCAAAACACTGTGGAGCTATCCCCGCTTTGGCCAGTGGGATAATGAAACACAGACAAAAGTGAGGAAGTACAGACGTTCTCTGACCTCCTGTGACCTTTTCCTAGAGCTATAGGAATCTGTGTACCCCCTTTTGCAACACGTACTGTATGATAACTTTGGGAAAAAACATTTTGGGGGGTATTGTCATAGTGTCACTATAGAAAGCAATGATCAATTAATTAATGAAGTACCTGGAGTTTGAAAAACTAGGCCTGTGTCTACTTTGGTCAAGTTGTCCAGGAAAAATTATTTATTTGACTTCACCATGATGATATTTTTTTAACACCTACTGAAAATTATTTTGTCTGTACAGTTCTGCTGCAATGCTTGTTTTGAAAACATTAATTTGTTCCCATGCTATTGGTATATTTGAGAACAACTTGAACGTAAGAGAAATAGCACGTTTGCCTATTTGTGATTCCATCTGTTTAAAATACTAGGTGAGTGCAGGAAACTGCACACAGGAGATAGAGCCCAGGAGGAATACACAGAATGCACACATTCTTACCTCTGAAACATCCACCAGCTATCTTGTTCACCACATGTGTTAGGGGCCTTGCCCGTCCACATCTGATATTAGACCTTTCTGTCTGATTCAGATAAGCCTCCTTCCACCACTTCACAATAACTCACAAGTTGCAACCCTCCTGCCACTTGCTTTCACAAGCACGTTCAGGTATTGTGCCCAAACCCCATTTTTCCCGTAAGCCCCTTACCCATGCATGATTTTGCATAGGGCAGTGAAATTTGAAAATGCAAACATCACCTTATAGCTGAATTGACCGCATGTGTTAATGAAATGAAAAGGGTAAAACACCCTGACGGATACCTTGAGAAGTTCCCACACAGTGTTTCAGGGCAGATATATTCTAATTTCTGGTGAAAAGGTTCTCTAACCCATGATCCTGAAGGTTTATTTGCAGAAAAAGAGCAAATCAAAAACCCTATGCATGACAGCTTTCTTCTCCCACTTACCTTTTGGTGACAAGGCTGATGTTGTTTCTGAAGGCTTGTACTTCTGTTAACAGCTCTGCCACACCTAAAATGCCTTGGATATAGAGTTTGGAGGAATCCCGCCCCCACCCCGTCCCCCAAGAGATTTTCCTTCCGAGTTATTTTAGGACCTTAAACCTGACACTGGCTCCCATCCCAGTATATTATGTGAATTAGACTTTTCCACGTGAAAATTTACTTTCAGAAAGCTTTAGAAGTATGTCTGGATACCCACATTTGCATAATCACTACTCCCCCCTTCTCCCTTTCGGCTCTTTCTTGGGCACAGAAACGTATGGTTGCCAGGTACATTTGGAAGTGAGTGCATGTGACTCTTAACCCCTTGGAATTGGTGTTCTAGAGCTCCTGACACTGAACCCTAATGTATTTTTTATTAGTGTTTAATGTTGAGAAATCCCATTTCACAGAGCCCAAGGATTAAATTACTTCATTTGGGAGGGAACGAGTGCATTCCCCAGCTTTTTCCTGAGGTGAAAAAAAGAATGAAACTGAGATGATATGCATTTCATAAGGGCTAAAGGTCCAGATGTATTCCATCAGTCCAATATTGTGAAATATTTTAAAGACAGTATTAACAAGTAGGGAAACCTCTGCATATTTAAAATGTGGAAATAAAAATACACAATAAAATAGACATAAATAAAAACATATGTATATATAATCAAAACATATGTTTTCAATACATATAATTGATATATATATATAATCATAATGACTATACAAAGCAGTTCTGCCTGTGGGAGAAATGATATAATGTTATAAGAATAGCATGATTGTACCTTTCAATGAAGAAGAATTTTTACTATTTTTCATAATAAGAAAAGAGTTGCAAAGATTCTGAGGAAATCCAACAAGCAGTAAATCCAAATGATAATGAGTGATCCTTTCTTTTGAACAATTGTACTGAATAGGAACTTTCTTTCTTTTGAACAACTGTACTGACAGAAACACCTACTCATTAGGCTATTAGATGTCACATGTGTCGCTTGGGAGGTGTTCTGAACACGAGACCTAAAATTGATTCCTTTTCTTCTTCTAACTCTGGACTCCCACCTTTTGCTTCCCTTCCTTGCATCATTAAGTTCATGTATTTAGATGACAAATCTGTAGAGTGTGTCACTGCTGCTCTTTTCACATCTTGGAGGGCATGATTTTAAGCACCCTCTTCAGGGTATCATTGTCCTTCCCCATGGCTCTGGGAAAGATTTCACTGAGACCTCCAAGGGGGAAACCTACTGCTCTGTGAGCTGTCAAGTAGATATCCAGTGGCTGTATCAGAGTGAAAGAGCCAAGGGAAGCTTAAGGATGGTTCTCTAGTCCCACAGACCAGTGAAACACTTTTCTATCAATACAAAGTTTTAGGGATATTACTCTGTACCCGGCACTGCGCTCAATGTTATGTGGGATTCAAGAAAGGTAGAAGGTGATTTGCTCTGAGAAACATGTTGCCTCTTTGGGGAGGTAGGACAGAAACATGGAATAGCAAGGGAATGCTGTAAAACTGCAAACTCAGAGGCCAAATGTATGATAAAAATAGTAAGTTTTGAAGTCAGAGAAAAGAGTCATTTATTTTCTAGAATAGTATAATGGAAAGAGTTCCGGCCTGGGACTCATCAGACATAGGCAGGCAAATCCACACAAGGTGAATGACTTTGAACAAATCATTTCACCTCTCTAAACCTTGGGTCCCTCAACTGTAAAATGGAGAGGGAACGAGGGAGGGCTGAAGTAGGTGACTCCTATGGTCAATTCTAGTCTCTCTCTCTCTCTCTGTTTTTTTTTGGCTATGCTTCGTCACTTGTGGCATCTTAGTTCCCCAACCAGGAATTGAACCCAGGCCATTAGCAGTGAAAGGGCAGAGTCCTAACCACTGGACCACCAAGGAATTCTCCAGTCTTAAAGTTTGATACTCCTGCTACATTCAGTAAGCAGTCAGTGACACACTACATCCAAGCACATTTTACATGAATTAAACTTAATTATTAGGAAAAGGGATTATTATCTCCATTTTACAGATGAGGGGATAAAACTTCCAAATGGTAGAGGCAGAACTCAAACCCAGGTTTTTCGTACCCCCAAATTCTGTGCCCTTTCCACTAGGCTGTGCTGCACACCATTACACCACTACGCCTTCCTTTGTGCATTTAAGGAGACATGATTTAAGAGAGGAGCAGACATAGGAGCAAATAACTGCAGTGCAGGTGCTGTGTCATAAGTGAAGAATCCAGAAAATGTGGAGGAATCTGTATTTCTGTATCTTAAGGAAGTAAAGAGAACTTGTTTTACAGAGATCTGCAGGACAGTGAATGGAGCAATGGTCAGAGTCAGGAGATGGGGGTTCTAATCTCGGCCATGCCACTAACTTGCCAATTGTCCCTGGATGAGCAATTCTCTGGGCATCAATTTTCTCATCTGCAAAATTAGAGGATCGCTGGGTGTTTGGGGTTGCAGCATTCAATGCTTCTTTGAGCCCCAAGGATGGAAAGCATGCTTCTGGTGATGGTTATGAGTATGAGCCCAGAGGTTTAAAAAAATTAATGAGATGTTAAGTACTTGTGATGATTTTTTTAGTGGATATGGGATTTGGGCTGGGCCTGGAGTAATGGGGGTGATTTAGAAAATTCACGAAGCATTTTAGTTCCTTTTAAATATACAAGGGTTGCTGACTTTCTAAAGGAATTCTTGGTATAAAATGAATGATCACCACTCCCTGTCTTTTGTACAATTCCATTTTTCATATAGCAAGTTTATTTAAAGGGAGAGCCACCTGTACGAGAAAACACAGCCAAGAATTTGTCACGCTCTTGGGGCACTAGTATCGTTTTTAAATATGAAAATGATGCCAGTGTCTTCAAAATTCAAGTTTGAGATGGAAGGATTGAAAAGAGTGATTTTTTTTTTTCTGTGATCAGCCACTGCAAAGTGAGTCTCAGCGCAAACCAGCTGAGCCCTTTACTGGGCATCGGAAGCCTCTGGCGTTTTTCTGCTTTTCAACTCTCAGTCATTTGGGAGGTGAGACAAAGCCATGCTGTCTACAGAGTTTATCCGGAACGTGTTGGCATTACAGGAAATCACTTGACATCTATTATGTTTCTCCCGTGGAAGAGAGGTGGCTATCAACTACAATAGTGATTTCTTTTCAAAAGGGTTTAATTGGGGTATTTCTCATGAGCCAAATTCTAACTTACTGTCTATACGTGTGCCTGCCGGGAAAACAGAGGAAAAATACCAAACGATAGCAACAACAGAAGTCTGAGGACCACTGTCCCAGGCTGCCCTCTCTGCAAACAGACCGAAAAAACAGTTTCCCTGCTGCCTAAGCTGCAGCTAATACAGCAGAGCTTCTGGAAAGGTGTGGCGAAGGGGGGAGGGGTGGGGACTGTGCTTTGCACGGCCGTGGAAATATGTGTAACAACCCGAACAAACGCCTTCTAACCCACCTTTTATAAGTAGCACTCTGAGTTGGAGGGCTGGCCGAGAGATTAGTCTCACGCGGTTGAGTTACACACTCGTGAGCTGTTTTTCTGAAGTACAGGCAGGCTGCATCCTTTCCTGAGGTAAGCCAGAAGGTGGCCTTATACTTTTATTTGAAGTGTCGAATGATTTTCCTTGCAACAAATTTGTGCCTTTCACTGGTATTTTCCGAAGTGAGACTTTTGCAACCGATGGAAATCGGCTCACTTCTGTTCTGTAACTCAGTGTCTTGTTGGTGATTTATTTGTTCAGTAGCAGAAACTATGACAAATTGTGTGAGGCGGCCTCATTTACTTTTGAGCGGCTATAGCCCTGAAGAATTTACATGTAAATGCGGCTGTGAATGTTTTACATTTCATAAGCGTGCTGCACGTGTTTTTGTAAGTTAAGTGACATTTTTACAGGCAGACTGAACTTGAAAGTCTTCCCCCCACCCCACAGGTTATAGTATTCTGAAATCCTGATAAGTCTGACGTGCTGTGCTTTCCTGACTGCCAAGTGAGAGAGTCCGTCTCTATTTTGTGTTTTTCTTCTCTCCTCTTTAGACGTGCAGAGCAGCCCCCACAACCAGTTCACCTTCAGACCCCTCCCGCCGCCGCCGCCACCTCCGCACGCCTGCACCTGTGCCAGGAAGCCACCCCCGGCGGCTGACTCTCTTCAGAGCAGATCAATGACTACCCGCAGCCAGCCCAGCCCAGCCGCTCCAGCTCCCCCAACCAGTACGCAGGATTCAGTTCATCTGCATAACAGCTGGGTCTTGAATAGCAACATACCATTGGAGACCAGGTACTTGAGCTATTATCGATCCCACTAAACTTAAATATTGGCACAGGATGATTCCACTGAGTGCAGAAGCGCATCTCATCAGAGATCTGCAGAGACGCAGATACTCACACAGATACACGCCCAGATGCCTGGGCAAAAAGGCAGACCCCTCCACAAGCATACGACCCACGCAGGCACACCCATCTAGATCCAGGCACACCCACAGACAGACCAAAGCAGATGACTGTGTAAAGAGGAAACCACACATTCGTAAACACCCCATGGGCAGACACCCACAAAAACATATGAAACCAAACAATTACCTAAACTGTCACTGTATCCTCGAAGTAAAAGGCAGTTGTCCCTTGTTTTAAGATGCTGTGACTTTATTCCTGCCTGGTCACCAGGTTCATCAGTAAGATTTTTCTAGATTCCATATATATGCGTTAGCATACAGTATTTGCTGATTCACTTGTTGTACAGCAGAAACTACCACAACATTGTAAAGCAATTACACTCCGATACATGTGTATAAAAAAAAAAAGATGCCGCACTATTACAGGAAAATCCAAACACAGTTGGAGGAACAGCCATAGCTTACATTTTATTTATTTCAAGATTCTTTGACAAAGTAAGTTGCCTTCAAACATTTTTAAAAAGGATTTGCTTCATTGGAAGTCCACGTGTAATTTTAAAAACTTGATTCTGCCTTTAGGATGAAGTTTGATTTTTTTTGAGCAAAAAGTTTGCCTCTATTTTTCTGTTGCTCCATATATTTAGGTTTCAAGATGCCTCCTCAAATCTTTGTCAGGTGATTAAAGTTCTACTTCCTCCACAGTTCTAGGTTCCTTGATCATAATAGACTTTAGCACTAGATGGGATTAATTGAGAAATTCTTCATCATTTCTAGTTACTCTCTCTTAAGTCAAAAATTACAACTTTCTATTAATGTAGAAAAACATTGCCTAACAAAGCACAGTATTCTGTTATCTGTTAAACTGAAGGATTTCCCTTTGTCTTTTTTTTTTATAAATTTATTTATTTATTTTATTGGCTGTGTTGGGTCTTTTTTACTGTACGTGGGCTTTCTTTTTTTTTTTTTACATCGTCAGGATAACATTTATTTCCCCCCCCCACGAGTCCCCCCCCCACCCTCCCCGCCCCAGTCCCCTAAGGCATCTTCCATCCGGGCTTTCTTTTTAGTTGCCGTGAGTGAGGGCTACTCTTCGTTGTGGTGCGCAGGCTCCTCATTGCCGTGGCTTCTCTTGTTGCAGAGTACGGGCTCTAGGCGCGTGGGCTTCAGTAGTTGCAGCACATGGGCTCAATAGTTGTGGCTCACAGGCTCTAAAGAGCAGGCTCAGTAGTTGTGGCGCACGGGCTTAGTTGCTCCGTGGCATGTGGGATCTTCCTGGGGCAGGGATCGAACCCGTGTCCCCTGCATTGGCAGGCGGATTCTCAACCACTGCACCACCTAGGAAGCCCATTCCCCTTGTCTTTTATATGTCTTCTTTAGCTCTACCACCAAAGCTTTTTCTAAACACATTTGTATGCAAACAGTGGGTATAATAATATCACTTGATAAGCGATGTCTGGTGTCAACTCTGATCAACTTCTATCCCAATAATCTGAGAATTGGAATGGAAAGGGGAGGACTAATGAACTCACATTATAAGACTTTTTTTTTCCTTAGCAGCATATTAACTTAAATGCCAGCCATAGCATCAGAAATATGTCACCATCAACAAACTGAAAGCACTATGGCCCAGATCCAGGAAACTTTATATCATCCATCACTAACTAGATTAAATAGTTTCATAAACTGATATTTCTGATCTCTCCCAAGCGATAATATAGCAGTCAGCACCTATGGTGAAGATAACCGAGTTAGAACTGTATTAGTGACGAGGTTTATGTATCATTTCCCTTTTTTTTTAATTGAAAGGGCAGGGGGAAGTGAATGAAGTGAGAGAAGCAGAGAGCAATGTATATCTTCAAGGAGTTTTCAGTAACGGTGGTGATTTACTCACTTTTCTTTTAATTCCTTTGCTGGGCTTACTGATAGCTAAGAAAGCAGTGGGCCAGTCTGGTTAACTAGCAGTCTTGATAAGCAAACAGACTTCTTTCATCGAAGAAGCCAAATAACAGGAAATCTGGAAGGAGGGTGGGGAATGGGCTCAGGCAAATGGAGAGAGAAAACTATTCTTATTTGAAATGTACATCTAGGCATGTTTGTACAAACTGCACCCACGGACCTTCTGTATCTATGCAAGGAATGTATTAATTGGTCTCAGTTTCATAAGACGCAGAGAAGAACATAAGTTTTCATGTGAGACTGAGCAGAGAGAGAGTACCTTTTTAGTACATTTGGAAATATATTCAACATCACAAAGATGAATTTAAAAAAAACCTAGAAACCCTATCAGGTTGATCAGCTAGGATTTTCTAAATATATCATTTACAATGATCATTTCACATGTAGTCAATGGAAGGTGACTCTGAGTGCCCTGGCACTTAATTATGAACTGTGTGACACAAACTCTCTGAGCCTAAGCTTCCTCATCTGTAAACACGAGTCTAAAAATGCCTCTCTCAGGACTTCCCTGGTGGTCCAGTGGTTAAGACTCCACACTCCCGTTGCAGGGGGCACGGGTTCAACCCCTGGTTGGGAAATAAGATCCCGCCTGCCGCACAGCACTGCCAAAAAATAAATAAAACAGTGGATATGTAAATCAACTATACTTCAATTTAAAATAAATAAATAAATAATAAAAGTGCTGTCTCAACAGATTGTTAAGAAGGTTAAGCTGGTGTAACAAAATGTGCCTCATACATCGTAAAGCATGATAGAATTGAAAGGTAATCATGCTATCCCTACTAAGTGGTTACCTGTCCCTGCCTAAATTGTCTCCAAAATAGGGAATCGACTCATTCCTAAGGCGTTCCATTTCACCTCAGACAACCACCAGAAGATTCTTATTGAACCAAAATCTCCCACCTCTTAACTCTATCCATTCCTCCCAGATCTAGTTCTGGGGTCTATCAAAATAAATAAAATCCCTCTCACACCTGATAACTCTTCACTGTTTCTGATTCTTCTCTGCTTTGAGCTAAACGTTTCCCAGTTCCTTCACTTGCTCTTCACTTTAACTGGTTGCAAATCCTCCATTCTGGTCTCTTCCCTTAGAACACACTTCAGTCTGTCCAGACCGCTCTTGAAGTGTCAAAGCCAAGGCTGAATGCAGGTGTGGTTATTAGGCTCTTTGGTTGAAAGGAACAGAGGTCATTCAAATTGCCTCAAATAATTGAGAACTTCTTTTTAAGACTGTTATCCCTCACAGGAACCCAGGAAATACTGGTCAACCCACAAGGAAGGGTAAGACCTATAGATCTCTGGCACTAATATGACACAGCAATTCTCTGCAGTTTTGCCACTCTTTGTCTTTTTCTTTGTCAGCTCAATATTTCTTTTGTCTACCACAGTTTCTACTGTCTCATAGCAATGTCAGGTTTTCATTGCACTGTGTAACTCCAAGCGTACCTCCCAGCACCTCTCACTTTATCCCTTTAGTACCTGTCCCAGTGCTACCTGCCTAATTCTCCTGCTAGCTCTAGGTTTAAAAACCTAAGAGCGCAAATTTGATTAGCCCAGTTCATCCCTTTTGTACCAGGCAGTGTTTAAGTTTCTTAGCAAGGCCTGTCAGTTATCCTCCCAGTCAGTTGAGGCTAAGGGGAGAGAAAGATCATGTGATTAAAAAAGCAAAAGCATGGACACCTATAGCTGCCCCTGAGCAAGAGCTGGGAGCAGATCTGATGTACCTAACATGAAATGCTCAGCAGACAGTCGACTTGATTGACTCATTGAGGAATTTGTGCTATGACCAACAATCAGATGTCTCCCTTGTTCTAACTAAATACTTCTCTTAACGCTGTCTACTCCAATATTAGCATTTTTTTGGTGAATACATAACACTACAGATGCACACCGAAAACACGAAGTAACTAAACTCTTAAAACTTTTAAACGAGTTCTGAGGCTAAGGCACATTTTATTTATTCTATAATTATATAGTTGGTGTTTTTTTTTTAATTGGGTGTTTGGGATGGGGAAGATGTAGGTGGAAATGGGTTTAGAGCTTTGATTTGGCCTAATTTGATTTCATCTTGTTAACCTGTGTGTAGCTGAATTCTAACTCTGCCATACAAAGTATTTGCATTCTGTTGTTCTCATAACTGTATCATCTGTAGGTTTGTTAGGTGTGCTTTCCTCATTTTTATGTAACTCATTAATAAAAATGTTATATAGGACAAGGTCAAGGTCAGAGCTCAGTGGCATACCACTGGGAACCTCCCCAGCAGGTTGACACTTATCCATCAGGCAGCATTCTTTTCCTGGCATACAACCCACATTTCTCCATCTTGTTCACAGGCATATCATGGGAGAGCTTGTCAAATGCCTTGCTCAAATCCAGATACAGAGTGCCTACATTTTTACTGATCTGCCAATCCAATAATCATATCAAAAGTAGAATGAAACGAGATTTGTCTAACATGACTTGGGTCTTAGAGAATTTATGTTGCCTTCTGATGGTTACTAATTTTTTCTAAGCACTTACAAATCATCTTCTTAATAACCTGTTTTAGGATTTTGCACTCAATCAACAGGATGTCCCTTGTCTAATCTAAGGAGCCCATGTGCTTTTTGTCTCTTTTCAAAACCAAAGCCAATACTAAAGTCTTCTGATATATGTCACCCCTACCACAGTCCCAACACTTCAGCAACTATGACTGAGCCATCCAACCCACAAAACCTCTCACCATGCTGCAATATAATTTTAATCCATTTAAAACAGTTGAGTGCCTTCTTACGGACACCTTGCCTACCTTAGGCTTCAATTTATAGTTATTGATACTGACTATCATTTTAAGTCTAGATTCATTCTTTTTCACAAAAAAAGATACAATCGGTCATTCAATAGCATTCCTTGAGTTGCACATCTATCCTATCCTTGCTCTTCTTGCTCTAAACATATTTTTAAAAAACTGTTCTGTCATCTTTAGCAGGTTTTTTTCAACCTTTAGGGTCATTTTGGGTATGAATCATCTTGGCGTTTTTTTTTTTAACCACACTCTCTTATATTTATTCATCCTTGATTTTCATCCCTTGATTTTGGTGCATGTTCTTTAGAAACCAAAACTGGATGGAGAGCACCCAGTACAGGCACACTGGTTTCAATAGCCAGCAAACCTCCCCAGCTGACTCTACTTAATTCATCTCCTTTTTTAAGAGTGTCTCTGAGCATGGAATCATACCTACTTCACTTTAGAGAACTGCTTTCCTAAAGTCTAGGATTTTGCTTCATATAGTACTTATGGCCTCTCAGCTAAAATGGTTGCTTCCTCTAAAGGTTTCTATCACCTCACCAGTTTCTCTTTTTTTAGTCAGTGAGAGAAACAAATCTCCTTCTCATTTCCTCTACCTGCTGGAGGGTGGAGTTGTCAACAATGGAGGTTGAAGACTTGTCAGATGTTGGCCTTTAGTTACATAATATGTCTAGCTGATGTCTGTAGAGCTGAAATCACTCATGTTTGCTACACTTACTCTTAGAACACTTTTGGAGTCTGTGTCAGAGCATCTATTTCCTGCATCTGGCCAAGTGTTTTATTGTAGACTCCCTGATCTATTCATCAAAATGAATCTTGCTTAAAGTTTTTGCTGTGATATTCAGTACTAGGGAGAACTTGGATTTGATATTAACATAACCACTTCAACTCACAGCTACAAATCAGAATTGTGTGGAGGAGCCAGGCCTGGCCAGAAGAATGGGGAGCAACTATCTTCATTGATTTTTCGCATAGTCTGACAGATGGCTGTAGCTTGTTATGAGAGGCTAACGGTCCTCGGTGGCTTTAGGCCAATGTGACAATTAAGGCGAGCCAACGTGTTATTTTTACAAAAGAAGAGCCAGGGCCATTGGTGGAGGAGATATTGACAAGGAGTGGAAAGAGAAATGAAATCTGCATGACCAATGCTTGTTACCAGATTTATAGAGCTAGTGTCTATCTTGGGGAAATCAGAATCATTTGGAAGAAGTATTCATTACTGGGGATGGCAGTAACTTAAATATCTGTGGGACAATACTCTTTAAACATTAACCCATAAATGTCTCTAGTGGTAGTTGTCTTTATTTTATAGTACTACTAAAATCTACCTAACATTTATAAGTAGGTCCCCCCCCCCCTCAGGACATTTGCTGCGGAAAAATAGATTTAGAGACCATTTTTTCCTTCAATAATGACTAGAGGGGAAAAAAAAGCTCAGAATGTACATATTCACTGCTTAGATCCAGCAATATCGCATGCTTTAATCCTTTCACAGCACTGGGGTTAGCAAAATCTATCTTCAGCCACAGATTTAAAGATTCTTTTTAAGACAGGAAAAGACTTCGTGGAACTAATCTATGACCTATAAATCCTGTTTACTACAGATGAACAGGAATCAACCAAGCTTTTCAGCCTACACCAAATGATGGATGTGGAATATGTTAAATTTACATGAAGGAGTACTCTGTAGCCTTTAAAATATATTTTACATATTGAGAATAAATATATATCTTTAGTAGTCTATTGTGCTTGGGCAGTGAAGAGCAATATTTTGGAGACTATTGTGACAGTCGCTAGTCACTTTGGTGGTGGTATTATTTTTAAAAATGCTTTTGAATTGACTATAGTTTCAACTGAAAATTAAAACCATAGACAAACATAATGTGTTTCATTTTATAAAGAAAGGAAATTTCACCATAGGTGAGATGAAATCTGGTTTTAATATGGAGAAGATTTATTTAGCAATCCAAACGTGAATCTAAACAGATGTTTTTAAAGAATTTTAAAAAATGAGTTGATTGGTGAAATATGTAAATATAGCAAACAAAAAATACATTTTAGAGGAATCTCTGTACTAACCTTTTGCCCTCCCTCATCATATATACTTCCTTATCCTGGGTTATATATTTAAAACAGAAATATCTGGTTTTGCTCCAGAGAGAAACTAGTTCTTCATTGACTGCAAAGTTACTTATCCAGTTAATCATTGCCATATCAAGTTAATAGACACTTGTCTGTTGTATTTTACTAAAAATGTAAAATATATTTGAAGTAGCAAAAGATGATTTTCCTGTCAGTTATTCTCATTTTCTACAGAGGGGTGTGTGTGTGTGTGTGTGTGTGTGTGTGTGTGTATCAAAGACATCCAACTAAACATCTCGCTTTGGGGAAATCCAGCTGGTTTTTTTATTAATTCCACAACACAAAAATGTTTGTAGCTTCAAAAGCAAAAGATAAGATCAGGTTAAGTCCTGAGGTCTTTGAAATGTCTCTGCAAGAATTGTGAAAGTGTGGTACTGAGTATTCCATTTAAAGAACAGGAAAGCTCAAAAAGAATTGCCCCCTTTGGCGAACAAATAAGTAAATAAACAGTAACATCTGCTTCGCCATTCTGTTAATTTTTTTGGTGTGATATCTGAGGGTATAAGAATGTGTACAACGTGAATATTTTAAATGAAAAACAGTTCATTATAAACACTGTGGGGAATTAATTCTAGCATAGATAAGTTTTTACAAATTTCAACAAATACTTATTGAGTGCCCACCATGTACCATCCACTGTTCTGGTTGCCAGGGCTACATCAGAGAACAAAATAGACCAAATCTCTGTCTTTATGGAGTTTACATTCTAATGGGGGAGACAGCCTTTACCCTAAAATGTTAATTATATATATATATATTTATATACATTATAATATATATTATAACGCTAATAATATTGCAGGAGTTGTGACCTGGCTAGATGTAATATGAGAGAAGGGGGCGAGGGGATGAAGATATCTCTTAGAAGTCTTCTTTTACCTGCCTTCTCTTCCCCACAGCAGTTTTCATAGAATTGCCCATTATCTGTGGCCTCACAGCAGCCTGTTCATGTGTCTATGAAGACTTTATTCCATTGTGTATTTGCACTTGAAATGTTTCATTAACTTGTCTTTATTCCCTGTTGCAACGTGAGTGAAAGACTGAATATGCCTTTTTTTACTTTGATTCCTTAGTTCTTGGTTTATATAGTCCAACAAAATTTGTATAGAGTATATGGACAGAGCAATGGAGTAACTGAGCAAGGAACTACAGATGGAGTAGATTTCTGAAATCAGAAACAGTACTTTGTAAAAGCAGTGAATTCTGTTTTGGAAACGTGTATGTGGAACATCTAGTTGGAAATGTCCAATATCTAATAAATAGTTGCAAATATGGATCTGTGCTTCAGGAAAGGAAGAAAAACAGAAAATGTTTTTCTCCCACCACTTACCAGATGCTTACTATGTGCCAAATATTGTGCCAAGCTATTATCACATTTATTCCAACTTATAGTTTTTAAAACTGAGGATTACAGAAGTCGAACAGTGTACCACAAGATCACCAGTTAGTAAGTATTGAAGCCAGCTCATGATAGACATGGATAATTAAGAATTTCATAGGTAGATGTAGTAATTTAATTTCTTTGAATGATGGAAGAAATACTGGAAAACCTACAGGAGAGTTTAGTGTAAGAAGAAGAGAATAAACCAAACCATGGAAACACATTTTAGGAACCCATGAAGGAGAGAAAGCCAGTACAGGTGATTGAGGAGTAATCATAGAATAGAACAAAAGCAGAGAGAAGAAAATATCAAGGAGATCATCATCATGATTTCCAAATGCCTCAGAGGAATTAAATGGGATGTGGATGAGCACACACCATTGATTCTGTCCATTACAGGCTTCTTGATTTTTCAGCAGCTAGTTTCAGTACAGTGATAACATTGAAGCAAGACTACAGTGGGTTTGAAGAACTGGCAAGAGGTAGGAAAATGGAAATAGAAGGTAGAGTACTGTTTTGAAATAGAAAAGCAGATTGAGAAGAAGCTGAATCTGGGTAACACATTCATATAAGTTGGAAGGAGGAAAAAGAACAGGGGAGGGACTACATTTAATAAGAAGGTACACAGTAGTCACCAGGATGGCAATGCGATTGACAGAAAGAAACCTACAGACCAAGTTAGAGATCAAGTTTCCTTAATGGTAAAGAATATGGAAACTTGCAGAGATGCACACATAATGCTGAGGAAAACTGAATGATCCCACAGTGGTATAGGCTTCCTGGGTTGCCAAGTCTCAACAAGCGCATACAACTGATAATGACACTGCCTTTGGTGAATAATGCATCGCTTAGGTGCAAGAAGTTTGTCTTTGCTAATCTCAAAGTAGAGGGAGGTATTATACCACGCTTATTTTAAGTTGACTTTCAAATATAAGTCATATTTCCAAGGGCAAACAGCTATTATTTGCCAACCCAAGATTATAATTCAGACTTCTGGTCTCCATCTGGCACACATAAAACACTAGGCAGTCCCCTGTTGTTGATGAAGATACTCAATAGTGACATGTATGCCCAGGGCTTCATGGATAACATAAATGCTAACTTATGACTCTTTCTGATTGAACTATCAAAATTTCAAGTACAATATAAAAACACAAAGATATCACTGACTCTTTCCTTTTGTGGCATTATATTAGCCTCCTAAGTAAATTGATTTTCTTTTCAAATAAAGTATTTGCAATCTGCTATTTCCCCTACCCTTCAACCTTTCAACTAAAATAATTGGGTTATTTTTGGTCTATGACAGTCAGATCTTTCAAATTTGTCACTTACCCTACTGAATAGCATCATTAACTTAGATAGTTTTACAACAACGTGGCTGGTTTCTTCTTAGTAGATACGCTTGTAGCTAAATACTTTCCTTTATTTGTAATAGTCAAAAGACTCAGATTTTAGATAATATATTGTATATATGTGCATGGGTGTGTGTGTGTGTGTGCACAGGTGCGCATGTGTGTGTATGTAAGTATGTATGTATAATTATCTATTGTCCAAAGTCCTTTCACTCGTTATCTCATTGTAAACTTTTAACAATCCTGGGAGGTAGACATAATAGAAATCATGTCCACTTTAAAGATAAACTGGGTCTTGGGAAATTTTACTAATTTCTCCCCATGGGAGTTTATTACAAGATCTGGAGCTAGAATGCAAGTCTCCATGCAACCAATCCAGTATTCTTTGTACTATAACAATTTGTCTCTGGAGTATATAGAACCCCAAGTCCCCAAGTCATCCCTTTTTGTCTTTTGGTGAATATTTATAGTTCATTTAAATTTCCCTGCCTGGAGACATAATCTAGGTTTTATTCTATTTATATTAAAATCTTGATGAGCCTAAATGCCCAGAAAACTGGGGGTTCTGGTTAATTGGATTTGGTGGTTAGCTTAAGGTTAAATAGAACTTTTGAAAAATTACCATACTTGTTGAAAATCATTCTTAAATGTGAATCTACTTTCCATTTTAAACCAAATGATCATAATGTAATCTTTTAAAATTGAAAATCTTACAGTAAGTGAGGGTTGTCATTTTGAACGTGATTTTTTATTGTACAGCACTCTAGATGTAAAAGATATTGTAGATAGAACAAAATGTCTAGTGGTCCCAGGATATCCTTTGTAAATTTTGGATGGCCTCTTGAGAGTAGTTGAAAAAAGCATTGAATTTACAGTTAGAAGTCAGGAGTCCAAGTCCAGTTCTGCCACTAAATAGTTGTGTGACCTTGACAATGTCTGTTTCTTTCTCCTAGCCTCATTTTACTCAATAGTCAGATGAGAGAATAAAGCTAAATGATATTTGAAGTTGTCTCTGGCTTTAGTAACTCCGTTATTCCATGGCTTGCCTTCTTGTCATTTGCTCCTCTACTGAAAGAATCCTACTCTACTAAGCTTTTCAGTTAGTTGGATTCTAATTAACTGCAAGATTACTAATTCTAGGTGAGGTCCCCAAACAAGTCAGAAAAATTTAAGTTGAGAAATCATGATTCCTTTGAGAATTTCCAATAGCCAAGAGGAAATAAGGAAAACATTACATATGCCTGTGTCTCAGAGGGTAGCCATAATGACAGGCAAGTATAGTGAAGAAGGCAGTCTGAGGCCAGTGCGAGACTAGTCTCATTCCGTTTTGCCTGATACGTAATAGGTGTTCAGCAAAAGTTTGTTGAATAGATGAATTTAAGAACAAAACCCTTCATAGAGACAGGATTCAACATGCAACATCTTATGCAGAGATTTATCTTGCCTTGGGTCATATTGTGAAGCTGCAGTAGTTTCAGTATTCTCCTTCATATTGTCATTCTCTGTGTAATTGTGAAATAAATATAGCTTCATTTTTGTGTTTCTTATTCAAAGGTAAAAATATAATCTGTTTTGGGTTTAAGTTCCAAACAGCCACTTCTATATCGCATCCTGTAAATTCATGATGATTTTTTTCTGAGTATTGACAACGGTGCAGAGAGAAAATAGACTCAGGTTTAATAATATATTTGCCAAATGGAGATGTATATTTAGAGGTCAAAGAAGTACATGAAATCACTATACTCTTGAAGTTGGTCTTACCTTGTTTATCTTCCTGTGTTGTTCGTGAATAATTAAAGTGAACCAATGAGTTTCTCCTTTGCCTTCTTGAATCCACTCAGCAGGGAACCAGGGAGAGAATATTCCTGTAGAAGGAAGACCTAGTTTCCACAAATTCTCCCATCTTCAAGAGGGAATATAATCATTGACTTTAGAGCATGGAACAAAGCTGAATTTGACTGTTTCTTAGTGGCCTAACCTTAGGGGAGTTAATGTTATTTCAATTGCTGTGATTACTGTATATTGTGCACGTTTTAATCAGTAGTTCAGGTTTGGATTTATGTCTCGTGACAGGTTCATGAGGGGTATAGTTTGAAAAGCAATTTGAAGAATTGAAAGTAGAAAGTATTTTCTGTTCTCCATGTTTTATAAAGATTTTCTTACTTGGTCAGCAGGGTAAATGTTGGAGGTAATTATGAGTGAGTTGTATATGCTCTCTGGCCCTAGGGTTCAGGATATTTTGTTTGGGTAATAGAACAATCCCAAGTGCAAATAGTCTCAAGGGAGGAACGGCTGTGAACTTGGGAAGGGAGAGAAGATCATGAGTGCTTGGCAAGAAAATCTTTCTCTGGAAGTCTTTACAGAATGACAGATTCCTTCCTATAGGGCCATTGAATACTTCAAAACTGCTTGTTCCAATCAGAGGAATAGTTTTCGACCAAGGTTTCTCAATCTTGACCCTGTTGATATTTAAGCCTGGATAATTCATTGCTTTGGGGGCTGTCCTGTACATTAGAGGCTGTATAGCAGCATCCCTGACCTCTACCCATTAGATGCCAGGAGCACCCTCTCCTCAGTCGTGACAACCTAAAATGTCCCCAGACATTGCCAAATATGGGCCCATTTGTCCCCAGTTGAGAAACACTCTTTGAGATTCGATAGTGAGACAAAATCTATTGTTTCCTTACCTGCTCAATTTACTCGCCTCTCTTCAGAGGCTTGCGATTTCTTTTTTCCCTTCCCAACTTCCCCCTTCCTATTCCTTTCTTCTTAAATCTTTGTTGGAGGGTTTAGATAATTCTCTAGTCTATGACATAATTGGGGTTGGAAACCACTGTTATGGACTGAATGTTTGTATTGCCCCAGAATTCATATGTTGAAAACCTAATGCCCAAGGTGATGAGATTAGGTAGGGTTTTGCAAGGTGATTAGGTCATGAGGGCAGAGCTCTCGTTAATGGGATTAGTGCTCTTATAAAAGAGAGCTCAGATTGCTCCCTACCTCCTTCTGCCACGTGAGGACACAGCAAGAAGTTGTCAGTCTGCAGCCCAGAAGAGGGCCTTCACTGGAACCCTGCCATGCTGGCACCCTGATCTTGGATGTTCAGCCTTGCATGTAAGAAACACATTTCTGTTGTTTATAAGCCACGCAGTCTATGGTATTTTATTATAGCAGCCCAGATGGATTAAAATAACCACTAAACTAAATCCATTTAGTCAGTATATCATTGTTCACTAATAACTAGACAGCCTATAACAAGGGAGGCCAGAGTGGCCCCCAAAGCAACTAACAAATGGTCTCCTACCCTTGCATATATAGCCATATCTATCTATCTACCTATCATCTACTTCTCTATAACATTTCCTTTCTTATTCTATTCCTTTCTCTTCCCCTACACTCTTCATTCTTCCTATATTCACTCTTTATTCTCACTTTCCTGTCTTTATAGCTACACTACTCTTGGGCATTTCTTAGCTATTCGGATATTGTTCTTTCTAAAAAACTTACATAAGAACACAGAAGCCTGAAAAGAAATGGCACATTTGGGAAACCATACATGACATAGGATGGCCAGAGATTATAGAGCATGGGAGACAATGGCAGTAGTGAGGCCGAGAGGTCTGCAGAGGCCAAATCATGAAGGCTCTTATCAGAGTAATAGACCTTCATCTCAAAAACAGGAAAAACACAGGAAATCAGAAAGAAAAATATATCTACAAATTCTGTCACTCGAAGATAGTTACTATTAAGATTTCCATACATTTCCTATGGGGTTAGATTTCTGCAGAATAGGTATTTGAAATTGGAATTGTTGTTTTTGTGTGGGAAGGGACAGCACATAGTTGTGGTTGTGCTATACATATGAATTCTGGGTTTTGTTTCCCAATGTGGAAAATCACTTATTGCTTTAGAAATCATCTGGTTAATGGGAACAGAAATGCTTTAAAAAACCAAATCTAGGGAAAAAGGAGGTTTTAAAAACTGATACAGGATAGTCTCACAGGGAAAGGACACTGAGTACAACGAGGCCTAATGAGAGCTGGAGCTCTTCGCATTGTTCTGTTTCTTTCTGGGGCCACATGATGGCTCATCTCTGCTTCTCTGCACACATGCTCTGTTCTCAGGCTTCATTCTAGGTGGAATTATTTTTATCTGTTTCCCTATTATGCTGCAACTCCAGCTCTGGCTCAAAATGACCTTGCATCTTGGCTTTCCTAGCTGACAAGTTTCTGTGTCTAGATTTCTGAGAGAGAAGTCAAGAGAGAGAGAGACAGACACAGAGACAGAGAGAGAGAGAGACAGAGAGGAAGAGAGGCAGGGAGAGAAAATATGATTGTCTCTGAGGTCGGGTGTCCAATTCTGGTCCAATTAACTATGACTGAGAGCAGTGCGGAGTGAGTTTGGGAAGTTCATGGGTAGGGATGCTCTGTCCAGGGCTCTGTGCAGAGAGACAAAGGTCAGCATACCTAATATGCTTTTGTGGTTAAAAATTCTTAATTTTTTTATGGCTCCATAACATTCCATGGAATGAATGGACTAGACTCCTCCCATATTTGCATCTGCTCTCTTTTAATCAGTGGATGAAGAAGGAGATTGAGAATCATGGGTTGGAAGTTTTTAGGGCTGAAGACTGGAAGGGTCAAACACCACTTTTGCTCACCCTTCACATTTCATTACCCAGAACTCAGTCACATGACCATACCTAATGGAAATGGTGACTGGGAAATGTAGTCTATCTGTGTGCCCAAGAGAAAAGGAGAACATGGACGTTGGTCAGGAGTGGACAGTTTCTGCCTCAGGCCATGTCTTTGATTTTGAGGCTGATATTTGAGAAGACAGCCGTGCCCTTTGCCAGTTTGTCCCTTAGAGAAACGTTACGGTGAGTAAGTTAGAGGACTGATTTGAGTGACATTTCTTATTTTATGGCATTATAAAAAACATTCTTGCTTTATTATACATGTATGAGTAAGCCTTTCAGAGAAATGAAAGCTAATGAAAGCAAGTGTTGATCAACATTCTTTAAAAGTTGCATTAGAATAATCTAGATTTCACTAGCTTAGTGGTAAACTCTTAGGTTCTGTCCTTATTATACGCCTTTGTACTTAGTTTGAAACACTCTTTAAAATAAAATGTCCTTGCTAATATAGATGACAATTCAATAAAAAGAAATGATACAGAAAAGTATACCATGTCAACTGGCCCATAAAATAAACGAGGATGAGGCACATCTGCGGAAAATGAAGAGGAACAGCAAGGTAATTAAGGTATATAACGCTCTGCCCACTACCCACTCCTCTAAAAAGAGAAAGAAAGAAATCAGCCAAGTAACCAGTGAAGACCAAGTCTATAAAATCAGCAGGTTGCTCTGGTGAGTAACATTGGGACTGGACTTTCAGCTTTTGCAAAGGGAGATATCATTGAATTTCTTTACAAAATGAATGAATTTCTCATAAATCCTACAACATTTAGGATCTGGTTTAATTTTAAACGTGTGTTCATAAATTTTGCCTAGGTTCCATGTTTGTTCCCATTTAAAATGGTCCATGGTGGGAAATGAACTCTTGAAAATGGTGGGGTGGCATTTTGTTATGCCTTCATGGAGAAGGTGTACAAAATCATAAGAGGATTGAAGGTCTTACCCATCAGTAGCTTTCCAAACTGTTTCTAGTTTGAAAGGATTACAGCTTCCACACCATATCTCGGGACCTAAATTAAAGAGAATGAGAAAATGGTAAGCTTACTAATCTAAGTAAATAATTTTTATATGTTGGGCTTAGCCTTTTAATACAGGAACGTTTATAATAAAAGAAAATACTAATTTCATATTTACCCTTCAAGTGGTGTAGGGTTTTTAATATCAATTCTTAAATTAAAATTACATCTACAGAGCATGGATTTAACTTAGAGAAAGAGAATGAGAAGATGACTTGAAAGGGCATTATTATGAAGTGGAGGATAATTGTTTATTTTCATTTATTTTGGAGTCTACTAAAGCATCTTGGTCAAACATTGTAGAATACATAGTGTTTTCTTTCTTTAGCATTTATGTATACGCCATGTGTGTGTGTGTGTGTGTGTGTGTATGTGTGTGTGTGTGTGTGTGTGTGTGTATTCCAGCCCTACTGGCTCCAGCGTATCGCTAAATGTCCTGTTACAGAAATGTTTGATTTATATAGGAAAGTCTGATACACTGTTGAATGAAAAATGTTCTGATGTATTCTAAACAGGAAGACATCACAGTTCACTTTCATAATAAGTATGTATCCTCCTAATATCATCATGCCAATTCTGTAATTAAAAGAGTTGAAATAAATATTTCCATTAAAACATATTCAGTGGAGTAATAAGCTCATATATATTCATTTTGAAAAGAGAAATGCCAGTTGATTATGTGATTTAAGAAGATTTTTATTACCTTAATGACTAGCATTAGGAGTGACATCAGGGATGTTGTGAGTTAGTATGTGCACAGTGGTTAAGTAAGTGGGTTTCATTGTGCATGGATGTGAAAATATCTATCGAACACCTACTGTTTGTGAGGCACAATTCTAGATGCTGGGGATACAGCAATAAATAAGACAAACAGACATTTCTACTCTCATGTAGATTGCATTCTGGTAATCGAAAACACTGAGGTGCGGTCCCAACGCTATCATTTACTGGTTGCTTGACCTCGGAAAATTTACTTAAACTTAGTAACGCAACTTCAGCCTCCTGAACTATGGTATGTGAATAATATCATCTACCTTATAGGGTTACTTTGAGGATTCAGTGAAAAAAGAACCCACAAATTATTTTAGCAGAGTGCCTGGCACACAGGTGTTCAGCGAATGGTCATTGCTATTGCCGTTATCATTCACAGTGATTATTTCTAATTATTATTATTATTTTTATTAACAATAATTCTTTCCTTACTCAGACGTCTCAAACGGAGATGAAATGTGACTCAACTATTTTTTTGACTTATTTGCTTCTTTTAGATTACGTGAAAATAAAATGAAAACTTGTAATTGTCCTTTTACAATCAGGAATCCAAGAATATTTACTCACAAGTGAAACAGTTATTTTAGAGTGCCCAAGCCTCATTCATTCTGTACAGGGAATCAGGAGCCTTTTAGAAGAAGCAAAAACATCCTGTAAATCAATATATATTCATTGAGTACCTTTGAAGTATGAGACAGGGAACCTAGAAATTAAGACTTGGTCCCTGCCCTCAAGGAGTACACAGTCCAGAGGCAGTTGAGGAGGTAGAGCAGATATTACTTCTGATTAAAAGGCAAGAGGGAATAATAGCCACAGAAAAGATTTTTAAAGACCTCTCCCATTAGCTACTAACTACCTCACTTGGGAAATCACAAGAATACCAATCTAGACCATAGAATATAAGAATAGATTATAGAACTAAGACGTAAGCCTAGAAAAATTAAGGTTTAGATAGGTATCCTGAAACTATTTTTTTAACCTCTTAAAAATTAAGAACAACATGGAGAGACTATAAACTTTTTAAGGAACACTTGGCGTATAAGGTTTGAATGTGACATATAGACAGGGTGGCTTAAAATTTGGAAGAAAGAACCCTAGGACAAATAAAATGAAATCCACCTTTATATAGCTGTTAATAAAAAGAAAATCTTTTACCCCAAGAGGTTGTCCACGCTGATAATACCACCTAGGCTCAAACAGAGTTCAGATAAATACTCTTTTTAGGAGTATTTACCCTAAAAAGGAGTATCAAGAACAGGCTATTATGCAAAAACTAGAGATGTTGAGGTTGATATCTTGCCAGTAACCATGCTTTGCCACAAAACAACACTAGATATTCTTGTCAGAGAAGAAAATGGGGCTGACTCAGCATGACATTTTCTTTTATTTTCTCACGTTTTTGGAGGCATAAGAATAAATACCTATGAATAGACATTTCTCCAAAGAGAATATGAAAAACAGCCAACAATCTTAGGAAAAGAAGCTCAGCATCACTAATCATCAGAGAAATGCAAATCAAAACCTCATACCCGTTAGGATGGCTATCATCAAAAAGACAAGAGGTAAAAAGTGTTGGCAAGGATGTGGAGAAATGGAACCCTTTGCACTGTTGGTGGAAATGTAAAATGATACAACCACTATGGAAAACAGTATGAAGGTTCCTCAAAAAAATGAAAACAGGGTTGACGTGTGATCCAGCAATCCCACTTTTGGGTGTGTACTCAAAAACAGCTGGAAGCAGGAGCTCAGAGAGATATTTGCACGCCCATGTTCATAGCAGCATTATTCTCAGTAGCCAAGAGGTGGAAGCAACCCAAATGTTCATCAGCAGATGAATGGCTGAACACAATATGGTATATACATACAATTAATCAGCCTTGAAAAGGAATGAAATCCAGTCACATGGATAAACCTTGAGGACATTATGTTAGGTGAAATAAACCAGTCACAAAAAGACAGATATTGTATGATTCTACTTATATGATGTATCTAAAATAGTCAAATTTGTATCAACAGAAATTAGAATGGTGATTACCAGAGACTAGGGAGAGGGGGAAAGAGGAGCTGTTGTTTAATAGGTATAGAGTTTCACGTTTGCAAGATGAAGACGTTCTGGAGATCTGTTTCACAATAATGTGAAGATACTTAATACTAATGAACTATACACTTAAAATGGTATAGGATGGTAAATTTTGTGTTCTCTGCTTTTTTATCACAATAAAAATTCATTTAATAATTTTTTAAAAAGAATAAATACCTAAATTCCACTATCCTATCTGAATGTGATTTGGCCCTAATATCTTGACTCAAGGCCTTTTCATTGCAGTCTTCTTCTTTATTATTTTTTTTAAATCAACCTTAGATTATAACTGGAAGTAAGTTGAATTCCTTCCTCTGGGTATAACAATGAATCTAATGCTTGTAGCTAAGGGAATGCAGGTTTAGAGACTCATAAGTATGTTTACAAGATGTAAAAGAAAAAATTCATTGGTTATGTATGCATCTGTTGTTAGCAAGCTGTAGATTTCTGTCTGTTTCCTATAGAATTTCAAGTGCCGCCTTAAATCACATCATTTAGTGCTAACAGATACCCTCAGAATTATGTTGTATGTAGCGTTTAAAAAGAGAGAGTACATTTTCCCCTTTTTTATAGATGATTTTAAAATCCTTACAGGAGCATTTATTATATTCCCATTTACCACCACTGGGTCTCATCAGTCAAAGATTTTTTTTTTTTCAGTTTCCTTATATGCCCATTTCCTTTTAGCAATATCTTGCTTTTCGTTTTTGAATTTGAACTTGAATATTAAAACAGATGCAAAGGAGAGTACTACTTACACGTAAACTCTTGAACTGCATTTTTATCATTTCCTCTGTGGAAAAAACCCAAATGTATGAAATTGATAGCAACATTTTAGTATATCCTGAGGTCCCCTGGGAAAAGCAATGTGCTTAGACAGATGATCTGATTTTATGAGCACATAGCTGAAGTCTAGCACTGCGCATTTGTCTTTATGCTCCTACTTTTTTCAAGGACTATGAAAACACATTTAGGCAGTAGTTTCGCTTTCCAACAATGGACTGCAGAGCCTTTGACAATACATAGCATTTGCATTGCTGTTTTTCATGATGCACATCAAAGTACAGATCGCTTTCAGCAGAGAATCTTAATCTCAGCTTGTTAATAAGAAAACAGGAACCTTAGTATATGAACTCATTTTATAATCTACCCTGACTGAGGACTGCGATTTGGATCCCACTCAAATATGAATTAGTTTAAATGTTGCTCTGCTGCGACTGTTGAATTTATTCATCATGCTGTAATATTTTACTTATGAAACTGCATTTGGAAATCCTTTGGTATATATCAAGACGAAATTACAGTGCTCAGGGATATTGATTATTGCTTGTAATTGCCATCATAATAGCCCACAATTCTCTGTCTTTCTTTGTCTTTCTTCTACCTCTTAATGATGTACCAAACCAAATCAATAGCCAACATATGGGGCCACTTACGTTGTCTCAAAAATCCAATTGTTCTCCTTCATAAATATGCAAAGGGTCGAAGATTTTTATCTCCAAACATTGAATAAAAAAGCCCCATACTGCTAGAGTTCTCTTGTATCCCATAGGAACGTATCAGAGTGTTGCTCTATAGGATCAGTTATATGTTAAGTGACATTTTATCACCTCCAGAGTAACCACAAATTTGTGGTGGGGAGATGGGGAGGCTTCTCCATTCTGCTGTTTGTAAAGTGCTGTACTGCTCCCTCACTAGTAAATTAGATGGCCACAGGGGAAAACATAGGCTGGGAGGGATAACCAGACATTAAAGAAGAAATCTACCTCCTTATGACATGGAGGTGATTATTTCAGGGACTAAAGAGGAAGTACAATCAAATGCAAAAAACATAATGCTGTGAGTCACATTTTCAATAAAATATGTTTATTCTCAATTCTACTACATACTGTTTCTCCATTCTGGGGATACATTCAGTGCCTTTAGAAGCAGCAGTAAGTCCTTTACAGTCTTAGCGACTAAAGACTAGCTTCTTTCTAATGGTTCCCCATTCATTCAGAATAGTTAAGATGGTCTTTAAAACTTACTATGAGATCCGTGTTATGTAATACTGTTTGAACAGACTGTATTTGGTTAGCCCAGGTCCGCTAACCCAGAAGATTAGAACCTTGTGGTAATCCGGTGAAGACTGGTTGGCAGATAGCACAGGGAAATGGAAGTACACTATTTTGCAAGTCCCTAATTCTAAGTACATTCATGCCATTAAGTACTGATGTTTCTTTTAAGTAATCCACTTCTATTCTCTGGGCCTCCATTTCCCTAACTGCAAAATGAGGGTGTTGGGCTGCTAGATGATTTCTGAGATAATTTCTAACTCTGTGATTCTGTAGCCATCATTCTCACGTTTTTTATCTGGGTCCCAAAGGCAACAGAGAAAAGTGTGGCTCAATCCAATATCATCCACATTCCAAAATCAACACAAAGCATGCTTTTTCTGTGCATTACAAGGCCTGGATTCAGATCTTCCTGTGTTCACTAACTGCAGAACCCTGATATAGTGTACTGTAATGTTGTGGTTAAGGTCAGTGGCTCTGGGAGCCAGACTTCTTGGGCTCAAAAGTTGGCTTTACCACTTATTAGCTGTGGGACCGTGAACAAATTATTTAACCTGTCTGTGCGTTAGTTTTTCTCATCTGTAAATATAGATACTTACTGTGATGGGGTTGTTGTGAAGCATAAATTATATAATGCTTTATGAATTAATTCGAATAATGTCTGGCACAAGTAAGCACTTAATGAATGTTACATCTTATTATCGTTATTATGATAACTATTACCATTACCACTTTGCTGCTACTAAACCTCCTTTGGTCTTTGCTTCATCATCTGTAAGATTATAATAACATCAACCCCACAGACGTATTAGGATCAAAATATTGCATTTAAAGTACCTACTTTGGTGCCAGTGCCTGGCTTTTCTAGGTGCTCAGTAAATCATGTTCACATAAATAGAACCAACTATGCTTGTGGTTGGTGTTAGTCACTGTATCTTCCCCACTTATCCCACTCCCAGTCTTTTTGATACTAGTTCCAAGAACAATACAAGCTCAAGGCAGAAAACGTCAAAACTATTTTTCCATGAGCATATGTATTTTTTATTTTAAAAATTGTATTCTATTGCCCATACTGTTTTGAAGCCTACCTGCTTTTACTTAGTGATATCTGTAAACACTTTTCCTAGTGAATAGATATTTTTTTACAAGGCAATTTGTAATAATTGTATAGTATTCTACTGTGTGTTTAGAAAATAATATACTTGCCCAACTATCTATTAATGAGCATTTCGGTGATTATCTTTTTTTTTTTAAGATTTTTTTTTTGACGTGGATCTTTTTCTTTTTAAAATCTTTATTGAATTTGTTATAATATTGCTTCTGTTTTCTGTTTTATTTTTTTGGCCGCGAGGCATGTGGGATCTTAGCTCCCCGACCAGCAATGGAACTCCCATCCCCTGCATTGGAAGGCAAAGTCTTAACCACTGGACCGCCAGGGAAGTCCCCTGGGTGTTTACCTTTTGCTATTAAAAATAACACTTCAATGAATGACTTTATATACATATACTTTATATACTTTCATATACATTATCATACACATCATTTCCTAAGGATAAATTCCTATACGCATAAGTTTTAGCAAAGGATATGCATATTTTAAGTCTTCTGTTACATAATGCCAAATTATCTTCCAGAAAGGCTTGTGAATCTCCACTCCCCTCAGCAATTCTGCCCTTTAAATAAACTTTATCCTCATATACTAAAGCAAAGCTCTCTAATGTGGATATTTTCATTAACTGGCATGTGGACAGTTGTTTTTTCCTTTAAACATATATGCTTTTGTTCTTTAAAATGGAAACTAGAAATCAGTCTTAAAATATTCTTAGTGATTTATGCATTTGGGCATATGTGACATGTACAAGGTGATGTTGGCTCTTTGCTCAGTGGAAGGGTCTTGTGATGTATTTCATTAACATGTGGCACCAGAATGTTTTTTGTTTAGTAATGTATTTTACTGCCCCAGGCAGCACAGTAGAGTAGATTGAGGACTTGGGAGCTGGAGTGGCCTTCGATCCTGTTCTGGCTTTGTTATTCCTTTCTTAGGTGGATTTAAGCAAGTTACTTAACCTCTTCAAGCCTCCATTTCCTTAAATACACCATGAAGATAATAATATAGCCTATTTCATATGAATGAATATTAACTGAGATAATGAGTATTTAACACAACGCATGGCAGTTAGCACTCGATAAAGGTAAAGTATTGCATGAAAACATATTTTCACGCCAACTCCTTACATATGAATAAATCACTACTGTTTACGAAATATCCATATTACAATAGTCATGAGCTGTCAATAATCATCCTCTAGTAATTCAAACATGACAGCAGTATGAAGTTCTAGGACAGGTAAAACTAACACATGGTAGAAAAAGTGCAAAATAGTGATTGCCTCTGGGGGTTAGGGAAAAGGATTTACTTAGAAAGGCTGGAAGGCGCTTCCTGGGGTGATGGGAGTGTTCTGTACCTTGATAGGGGTTTGGGTTGCACAGGTGATTGCATTTGTCAAGTCTCAGCAAATGTACACTTAAAATTTGTGCATTTCATTGTGTATAATTTTTTAAATGAAATATATTTCAATACACATATAACAGTGCATTGCAGTACATATATAACAGTGCATAAGTTTAAGGTGTACAACGTGTTGTTTTGATACATTTGTATATTGCAGTACGATTGCCATTTGTAGTGTTAGCTAACACCTCTATCACATAATTATCATTTCTTTTTTGTGGTGGGAATAATTAAGATCTACTGCCTTAGCAAGTTTGATATTTATTTTACATTATTATTGTCTATAATAACACTGTGCATCAGATCTCCAAGACATTTATCTGCTAATTCCAAGTTTGTAACCTTAAACATCTCCCTATCCCCCACCTCTCAGCTCCTGGTAACCAACACTCGGCTCTTTTTTTTACAAGTTCATGGATGGACCTCAAGGATATTATGCTGTGAGATAAACCAGACAGAGAAAGACAAATACTATATGATGTCACTCATATGTGGAATCTAAGAAACTAAAACTCATCATGTATACTTTTACATGAAAAATCTGTAAAAAAAATTATTGAACTGTAGATAATAATATGAAAGTTGAAATATGTGAAGGAAGTCTACTGTTGTATGCAGCTTACTTTGGAATGCTTAAAAATGAAATAAAAAATGAAATATTTTTTAAAAAGATGGACTAAGACAGGAATGGAGAGATGGATAAATATGTGATACAGTGAATATAGTTATATGTTAAATATAGAATCTAGTTGACAAGTATATGTGTGGTTTTGGGTTGTTTTTTTTTTAAATGTTTGATAACAATCTTTTAAAATTTGAATCTAGCATTTTTAAGGCCAGTGCTGCTCAACTGGAGATGCACATCACACTTACCTAGGACATTTTATTAAAATATACATGCTTAGGACTTACTCCAGATTTACTGAATCTCTTTACTTGATATTCTCTTGAGTAGGTGTGTGTTTATTATAAAATTCTTTCCTTTGGCTTGTATGTTTGGTAATTTTTATAATAAAGTATTGGGTGAAAATATGCCTGTGAAAGCTAGTCTCTAAATATTGATAAAATACTGGCCTCTAGGTCATTCATATTATCAGAATGCCTGATGATACTTCTCTTTCTGTTTTGCATATTATATTTAATGGAAGGTAGCAGGGTAGCGAATATCATCACGTGTGGAATGTTAATACTCAGAGTTTGAGAACTTCATTAGTCAACAAGTCAGGGAACAGAAGACTCTTTCTTCCTCTTAAAAGTCTAAAATAGGAAAACAAAAAGGAGACCACCAATGGCACTTTGGAGTTCAGTGTTAGGTATCTGAAAATTTTGTTGAGTTCCTCCTAGTTCCCCTGTGCTTTGTCATTGCATGATTGTTTAAAATCAGTAGAGTTTGTGTTTCTGTAGCAAACAGCTTTCGTTTTGATAGCCCAATCTTTTGTTTCCTTTCCGCAGGCATTTCCTGTTCAAACATGGATCTGGTTCCTCGGCCATCTTCAGTGCAGCCAGTCAGAACTACCCTCTGACGTCCAATACCGTGTACTCACCTCCTCCCAGGCCACTTCCTCGGAGCACCTTTTCCAGGCCTGCCTTTACCTTCAACAAACCCTACAGGTGCTGCAATTGGAAGTGCACGGCCTTGAGTGCCACTGCGATCACAGTGACTTTGGCCTTGTTACTAGCCTATGTGATTGGTAAGTCCTTTTTGCCATGCTTCACTTTTCTTCTTTATCAAAGTCTTGTTTTGCTTGTGGTGGAGTTGGGGCGGGGGGGCTTCTCTCCTTACTCTGTGACCTACAAATTTGAACTAAGGCTTAGTAATATAAATAACAAATAGATTTCTAATTAGTTTTTTTTTTTTTTTTGGTACTTCCTAACCTTAAATACTGCTGAGGAGAGTAAGATTGCTCTTTGAGAAGAAATATTTCTACTACCAGCACAGTCTTATTGATTGCAATTACTGTAGTTAACCATTTTCCCTTCAATTAAAAGGTTGTTATGGTTTTCTCATTAGAAGTCATAAGTACCAATCTACAATAGCTTCTTAAATTATAGCTAAACAGTAACACTGTTACCGAATTTTCAGGTAGCAGTTTTGTTAAAGAAGTAGTTACTCCGAAGCTATCGGAAAATCCAGGGCATAATTTCTTTCCAAGAATGCAGAGTTTTACACTGGGACTAAAAAAAGTCTTCTTATTTTCACTAGGTAAATGGCTGCAAAATTGTGTGGGTACTATGTTTGCAAAGGTAAAAGAGAAAACAGTAGTGAGGCGCACTTCCCACTTTTAAGAAAAATGTTGTTCTTGAGGCATCTTGATTAAAGTCACCCTTACTTGATAGCAAATTGTATTGATTTTTCTGGGCAGCATTTTATTTTGACTGAACATTACTTTTCTTGTTTGAGTGGTTTTGCAGTCTAAAATGTAAATTAACTTAAGAAACATGTATTTTGTGGAAGCACTATTCCTAGAAAAACAGCATATCATGGGAGAAAAAGAATTTGATCTAAGTATGTCACTTGTACCTTCTTTTCAGGTTTAGCCCGATTTCCTAATTGAAGGGGAATTACCCACAAAGATACATTGAATGTGATTCTGAGAGATAGATTAAAAAGGGATTTAGAGTTTTTTATAATTATAAAAAAGTAAGTTTTGTTGAGTCACATTGTATTAAAAATGTGAATAAGAAATTTCCCATACCTAGTTTGTATAAGAGTTATAGAACAAAGGATAGTAAGTTAAATAAAGAGATATATTTGGTAGGGGAGTCACTGATAATGTCAACAGTAGAGGATCATAGCCTATATTGATGTTCATGATTGTGTCTTTTATATTTTCATTGTACAGTCTGAATATGTTTGAACAACGCTTCTGTTAAATGCAGATAATATTAACCTATAATATCAAAAATGTGTCCTTTATCTCAGACATTTCAGGATAACCCAACATGTATGTTTATTTGGTTTGTAATAATGTTTAATGAATAATAATGCTGAAGGAATGGAGGTCGGAGATGAGAAAGTACTATAATATAAACAGGATTTTAATATGGTATCATTCAAAACAAGGAGTAATTTCAAAAGTTTAAATACATTAGAAGCCCTTTAAAATGTTATTGTTCAATTATGAGACCAGCTCTTATCTTATAGGTTATCTTGTGTTAACTTTTACTATACAGAGAGGTAATATTTTAGATTCAAGACAATTACCTCTGGAATAAACAAATCCAGGTAATAGTAAGCCCTTTATTAATAGGTTTATACTGTGTTCAAACATCTGTCTCTATATAAATTTATTATATGGCCACTCATATAAAAATTGTATTATATACTCTGAGACTTGTTTAATTAGATTATATATTTATTCATTTCAGAAGTGAACGTAGAGGGCTTCCCTGGTGGTCCAGTGGTTAAGTCTCTGTGCTTCCACTGCAGGGGGGCACAGGTATGATCCCTGGTTGGGGAAGTTCCACATGCCGCGTGGTGTTGTCAGGAAAAAAAAGAAGTGAAAGCAGAATGTTTCAGTTATTTCAAGGACTGCCTTTTTTAATAGGGTAAACAATGGTATATAAATTTGATATGACAGTAAGGCAATATAGTACAACGGTTACGAGCATGGATTTTCAGACCTCTGCCACTTCTTAGGAATGTTACCTTGGGCAAATTATTTACGCCTTTAAGGCCTCCATTTCCTCACCTGTAAAATTGTCCTAAAACAGTACCTGTAACATAGGGTTGTTGGAAGAATTAAATGAGTTAATATAACTAAAGAACTTGGAATAGGACCTAAAATATAGTAAGTATACAATAAAGGTTAAATATTATTATTGTTGTTGTTACCATTACTACCTATATAATTATTATTCACTATTAAAAGTCGCTGACTCTCAGAGTTAGCCATTTTATTCATGGCTCTATCCCAGCACCAAGAACAGTGCCTGGCACACAAGAACTTTGCCTGTCAGTAAAAGTTTATTGGAAAAAACGAGTTATGCTAAGCACTCTACCTGTACTAGCTCATCGCATTCTCACGATAGTCCTTCAGGGTAGCTATCAGTATTAAATCTATTTTATAAATGAGAAAACTGAGGCACAGCCAAGGTAAGAGATCACATAGAGCTGGAGTCCCCAACTCCTGGGACCTAATGCTTCATGATCTGCGGTGGAGCTGATGTAATAATAGTAGAAATAAAGTGCACAATAAATGTAGCACGCTTGAATCATCCCCAAACCGTCCATCCTCACCCCCGGTCCTTGGAAAAATTGTCTTTCACGAAAATGGTCCGTGGTGCCAAAAAAGGTTGGGGATCTCTGACATAAAGGTCACATCACTAAGAAGCAGGAATCCTAAGCTTTAAGCCAGAGCAGCAGACTGACTCCAGAGGACATGCTCTTGAGTGTCAGGGCTTGCTTGCCCTTCTAGCACTGCAGTAAACCTTGCAGCTCATTGACTTCTTTGTCTACTAAGTAAATGTACCATTTTTTTTCTTATTAAATTACAAATTAAATTAGATTTACCAGGTCATCCATTGCAATGGTTACTGCAACTAAGATTTGTGGATTGGTGAGAGAGATCTGTTGAAATGATTTACCTTGAGACTTTGAAAATGCAGAAATATCAGGCTAAATGCTAGCACAGTAGGTTGAGTGGGTTCAAAATGAGATGTTAATGGCAAACACTATAACTTTGTTCTGAGTTCTGTCATCAACTGGACATTATGTGATTTTGGATAAATCAGTTAAAATCTCTTCCTCCACTTACCCCACCTGTGCCATATCACTGACCACCTCAGGAGGGTAGAGTAGGAATTCATAAATAGGCATTCAAGTGAAAGATGTCACATAAGAACTGTAACACACAAGATGATTTTTAAATGGCTTTCTGTGGTTTAAATAAAAAAGTATGATATTTCAAAATACGAAATCATTTCACTCTCAACTCTTGCTGAGTCTGTAAGAGTCATCTTTTTTTTTTAATCTCCCTTTGCAGTTGCCGTATAGCCCAAGTAAGATCTTTCACTGAAACTATTTACTGCTTCTGTTTCCCGTGCAAATTCCTTTCTGCTATTTCATTTTCCTCTATTATCCATTATACATAACCTTTAGATACTAATGGCTGTAGGCTGTGCTGCCCTCAATCCTCTAGGGGAAATCACATCAATATCAGTGGGACATCAATAGACGTTCTGTGCATTATGGCTCTGTAAGTGGTCATTGGAAAGCAATGGAAATCCAGCAAGTGAAAAGTCAGAACTGGGTTGTTCCAGGCAACCAGCCCCACCCCCACTCCTACCCACTGTACCTTCTGGGTCAGCAAAAAAATAATTTCTTTGAATAAGTTTTGAGGTCATAAAATTTGGTGAAGGGGAGGCATGGAAAGATACTGATTATATGAAGATATTATGGAATGGCTATTGTCATCACTTACCCATAAATCTGTAATATTTTCCATCTGAATCAAAAAATATGTCTTCATGCTTCATCCTCTCTGATATTTTGGCATCAGTGATGTAGCAGTGCCAGTGAGAAGCACATTTGCTTGAATTTACAAATAAGCCATATGAAGTAGTAGTCAGGAAGACAGATGACCATATGCAAGGCATCAAGAGGAGGCGAGGTTAAGGTACTTCATCAATGGTTGTGAAGGGCACAAACTCGGCTTCTCTGGTAATCTTTGATGTTTTGATCAAGTTTCTCCACAGTCAGCAGTTTGTATAAGAGGCAGTAGAAACTCAAAAGCAATAGAAACTCAAAAGACTACTTTGTGCCTGGGGTCAAATGGACTGTTGCATTGAATGAGTTGGGGAGTAGGGATTTCTGGCTCTCAAACCCAATATCATCAGTTAATGATATCGATGTTCCTTTTCTTTTGCCATGAAATTAGTAGTGATTCATACCACCTTCAGGGGATGCAGGTAGTGTCCAAACTCAACAGATGAAATAATTTAAGTCCATGAATCTCCTTGCCGTGACATACTATATAGCCCACATGTAGAAAGTTGTCCAGAATGGTTATTAATACAGAATTAGGAGAGAGAGAATACTGAGCCCAATTCTGTGATGGAAAGTTTAGGGATGAAACTATTCAAGAGGGCAAAGGTCCTACTTCACCTTGCTCTCTGCACCAAAGTTGAGTAACAGTGCTTTTAGTGCTTTCTTCTGCGTCCTTTTTACTAGTCCAAATTGCTCTACTTTCTAGAGTTGTTGTTACAATGGAGTAAGAACATGCTGAAAGTGACAGAATGAGAGGAGTGAAGTGTGTTTATTTTGCCTCCCTCACAAAAAAAGTGCAAATACTTTACAATACAGGGAAGAAATAAAATAGAGTAAGGCAAATTTTGATTTTGGAAAATTCAAGAAGTTAGTTTTTTTTTAATGGAGAGAATTGAAATGGAGTTTTTTCCCCATCAAATCTAGATAGACAATGCCGCTTCCCACAGTGTACTAAGTGTAGATAAATAACACTTACCATCGCTTTCACTTACTAGTAACTTCATTAATGTCTCTCTGCCTCAGTTTCCTCATCTATAAAATGGGAATGTTGATAATACTTTCCTCATAGATTTTTTTTTAATTAAATGAAGTGAAACATGTAAAACACCCAGGATATTGCTTAGCAGATCTAAGGAAAGATTGACGCTTATTATTAGTGGAACAGTATTATTATTAGGAGTATGAATTTGAGCTGAGGTAAGCATTATGAGCATGCAGTTTATCCTAACATAAACTACTTATGTTTCCCTTCTTCCCAAAGTCATCTAGAACAGTAGTTTCAGAGTTGGAATGTCTGTTTCAAAAGAATCCTCTAATGGGTTCGCTGTTTCCCTCTCCCTGCTCTAAAATATCGGTAAATTTGCCTTTATTTTACTAATTTCCCTTTTCCTTGGTATTTTGACCTTTCAGATGGTTTTGTATTTCTATCTGGAGGCCATATCCAGGTTGAAACACATTTTCTTTAAAATGCATTATGGCTTATAACATTCAAGAAATGACTCAGCATAAAATGCTAAAAAGCATTTTACTTTATCCTATAGACCATTATCAATCCTTTTGGTGTCATGTTTAATACTTATTACTACTTTCAGTTCACTCTTGTGGACCCATTTACGATAATGATGGCAGTTTCTGCTTTAGCACTGACTTTGCCTCCTACCCACGAATCTACCAACTTTCTAGCAACCTCTCTAAGCAGGGATCTGGAAAATGATGGTATAACTTCAGTCTAATTATAAATCTGCCATCCATGCATTTATCAGAACTCTTATTTAAAAAAGATTTATATTTTCATCTGACATCACCTTTTTGTTGTAATATGTCCCATAAGTTTTATACCCACTATATTAAGTGGCACTTTTACCTGTCATAATTAAAAGTGTAGATTCAATCTGAATTAAACATACTAAAATGACAGGAAGAACCTGTGCCACATACAGCTAATTTCAGAACCATAGTTAGCACCACTTGCTGAAAATGAAGGTACTTTAATGAAACACAAATATTAGATTTTTTTTTTTTTTGGAACTCTAGCATGCTCTGGATTTAAGACAGAGAGAGATAATTTCTTGGGTGAATAAGTAATGGATACTAAACATATGTCTTGCATCAAGAGATTATTTTTTTGTCTCAAGGAGAGATATTCACCCTACCAAGTACTTCCCATACACACTGTCTAAGCCTGGGTAGAGAAATTTAAATGAGATTTTGTGAAATATGGGGTTGGCCAAAAAGTTCATTCAGGTTTTTCCATAAATGGAAAAAGTTCGTTTCCCGACAGCATGTTAGTCATTTTGGAGCTTTACATGCTTAGGAAATTTTACAACAGCAGGAATCCATCTTGCAAATTTAGGAAACAAATTCTCTCTCTAAAGAAATCTCTTTCCAAGTAAATAATTTGAATTCTTTTGCATAAAGGAAATTTCACTCTTGTTTAACTTAGTCTCTGCTCATCCAAATTATATACATAATACATATATAGATATGTTATATGAATATTTTTAGACCCACATTGCATAAGTCGTTAAGCTGTACTTACTCTGAAGTGAATAAGAATAAACTAAATTAGAGCAATGGCTTTAAAACAGATGGCAGGTTAACCCATTTTAAACTTCAGAAATGTGACTGAATTTTCATATAGAACCGCCAGAATGGGGAGGCCCAGGATCACCAGCAGAATATCTGATTTATCACAGTCAAACTGAGAGGTGGCATCTTACAGGGTGCAGACACATTCATTTGGAGCTTAGCAGTATGCCCTTTACAGAGAGGTGGGAAAGCATCATATGTTTTATGAAATACAAATATATTGGTAAACCGGAGGCAGCGCAAATGGAGGATATGGGAGGGTGGCAGGAAATGAAGATAAGAAGCAGGAGCAGATCATGAAAGGCATTTTAAGTCATGGTGAGGAGCTTGTAATTTATCCTAAGAGCAAATGGGAGGGTTTTTTTTGTTCTTCATTAGGGCAAGAAAATTGTTTGCTCATGTTTACATTTAGAAAAATCACCCTCATGGCAGTACGGAAGTTGGAATTGGCAGACAGGACCAAGTTGCATCAAAATGGAGGTTTGCAGGGCAAGTGCAGCAAGAAGACAAAAGAGATAAGGAAACTGTAGATGCTACTAATGAAGTTTTTTAAGTGATCAACCAAAGGATCAAAGAAAGGGAAAGAAAACAGGAAGAAGCAACTAATGGCATTCTAAACAAGACATGAGTCCAAGTGTCTAGAACTAGCGTTGATATCATAGGGTAGTTAGGGCTGTGAGTGAGCTAAATAGCTAAAAGGAGATGGTCAGAAGCTAAGTCTATCAGAATTTTAAATTTCAGACTCAGAGCATAAAAATGTGACTCCCCTGTATACTTTAGACCTAGTTAAGGAACATATGTGAGGAGCTCCTTCCAGATGAATCATTTGCTCAGGGAAAGCTAGATTCTTAACTAGGGATGATCTCACAAGGTGGTCTTCCCTGGGTAACTTCACAGACTCACCAAAGTGTGGGCAGTGTTTAAATAAGAGCACCACATTATATTGGATCCTGCAGTATAGACGAGACCCATGTAGAATTCCAGATCACAGTATGGCTCCTCAAGAGCTCCTTTCTTGGGGATCATGTTGATCTCTATGGCATAATAATGAACAAACTAAGAGGGTCCAAGATGACCCACTGGAATTTTCTGCTGATTAAGACCTCATTATGGCTTTGCCAATCGAGTTAATGTAGACCTTATATAACAAATTATAGTTAACATCTAGAGTAATTGCTTACCATGAGAGTTTCTAAGGAAGGGCATCACAGATGTCTCATTATCAGGTTGAATTGGCGATAGGAAATTTTTAACTGGTAGAAAAGACTTCTGCTATGGTGCTTTGTAAACAAACAAGGGAAAAACCTCTTGATTCCATTTCATTTCTTTTATATTAAATGAGCTTCATGTCCTGATCAAATGATCAGGAAGCGGAAAGCTAGCATATGTACATAGAACATCAGAGGAGGTTGTGAGTTCTCAGGTAAACTAGCTGTGGCTGTGGCCAGAAATCAATACAAATGTGATTTTGACGGTAAGCAATCTGTGCTGTTCTACCACCTGGTACAGAAGAGGCACATTTTGCTTCTTGATATTCATAGGTTTCACCAAATCAACTAGCCCCATTTTTTATGTTGTGAATAACTTTGTTTCAGCCTTAATTCAGTTTTGCCTTTTGTTCCCTGAAGGAAGAACCTAGATGCCCTTTGATCTTGAACTTTAATTAAACATAGATGTTAAATATGGCAAATGACGATACCACATAGTGTCTTTTCTGTATCCCATATGTCCAAATACTTTGCGGAATTAACTAATAAAATTATGGAGTTAAATGAAAAGAGTACCAAATAGAGAGAGTACATGTTAGATTTTTGGATTTGACTCATAGCAAGCAACCCAGCTAAAATGGGTGCACAGTGCTTAAGAGAGGGAGAGATGCCCACTGTCAAGAAATTAGGAACAAGTATACTTTGCTAAGAAAGAAAGTGGAAATTTCTGAAATGGAGCAGTTTTGTTAAAAGATCATGAGCTGCCTCCAGACGAAATCCTGATGAATCCAAACCCTCTAAAGTTGGCAGATAGTTCAGTAGTTTCGCCACCACCTCACAGAGAGCCAAGAAGTGTTTTATACCATTGACCTTGGTGGTAAAGCTAACCTCAGTCAGCCCATGAGTGGTTGAAAGGTCAGATGACTTTTGAACCTAGTTGAATTCTTTGGTTTTAGAGAGAAGAGAATGTTTATGCCAGTGGGAAGCTGTGGTAAAGCATTGCACGTGTTTGGTGCTAGTCCGGGCTGTAATAGCACACGCTCAAGGATTATCATATAGAGTATTGCCGACATGGCACTAGTTAAGATTTACCAACATAGAAGACTGTGGGAGGTTTTGAAGGCCAGATGGTACAAATAGATTCTCTCTTTGTCATGCCTAAAACACAGCCTGTTCCAAGACTGAACAAAACCCAAACAAACCATTAGTATCTTTGGTTTCTGTTCCTGTCTGCTGTATGTTTTTAGTTTGGTTTCCCCGACCAAACCCTGCCCTTGGATTAGCTGGCATAAGTCTCCTTGCTCACAGGCACCCGTCTAGTCTTTTGAAACAGTGAAATGTAAAATGTAGAGATAAGAACCCATCAACAGAGGGAGAAAAAAAAGCTACGTTTTGAAAATAAGAGATTCAGTGGGCAATCAAGATCAAGTATATAAATAAACATTCACACACAAAAAAACCCATGAGTTTATGGAGTCCAGTGGTGGGTATGTCTTTTGGCCCAAAATAAACAGAATTAATTATTAGCATACACAGCAAACTGATGAATATAGTTCTATTTTTATCAGAAATAATAGGATATGTATCTTTTGTGATTTGGAAAGAAAAATATTTAGATTACTCACTGACTATCTCAGCAGCATTCCTGCTAATGAGGCCAAGGTCATGGGCTCAGTTACTGTTTCAACCTTTTAGCTCTAGTCTGTTTCATTACTAAAGCCACAGTCTCAATCTCCCTTTTTGCTCCATCCCCCAAATCAGAAACCTAGTCCTGCCTTCTACCCCCTAACAAAACCTGAACTCAGAAATGAATCTGATGAACGAGGCAGGTTTTGCCTGTCACACATAGTATTTAAGTGCTGCCAACTAATTTAAAAACTTAAGTCTAGAGATTTTACATGAAATCTCTGGTTTACATAGAATTTCTAGCCTCTCTTTAAAAATAAAAAGATCTGACATTCCTAGATGTGCATTCATGCGTTCATCCAAACATTTATTGAGTACCTATGTGCTACACACTATTCTAGTCTTTTGTTTTGCAAAAATAATATGAAAACCATTGACTGCAGCTAAATAGGGGCTACTCCCAAAAGGACCATGAACTTTCCAGTCCATCAGAGTAGGCATACTGCCCTCTTCACTCTTTTATACTACCTGCCTTCCTTCTGGGTTGGCATTTAAGCTTGCAACCCATGTAATAAGATAATTCACACTAAAGTAAAAATGGCTGTGATAAAGAAAATGTGTTATATCTCTCTAATATTAGTTGCATTTTAACAGAAGACAGAGTTGTACGCCAAGAATGGCAAATCTCTGACATTAATGTCATCGCTTCCCTGTCCCAGACCCATGGAAGATATAAGTAATCAAAGCAACAAACATTCTTTCCTGCTGAGTCTAGATTCTGCAATTTGAGCTTACTCAGAAGTTGAAATATATTTGCCATCACTACTTTCAACGAAAGAAATGAGATACTCTTTTTGAGTTTCCTATCATTAGAAGTTTAGGAGGAAGAATTATGTAAGGGGCAGAAAAATATAACACAGTCACTCTATTAGTAAGTCTGGCCCCCTGTTCACAGTTACTAATGGTAGCCCTACCCATAGCCAACTATCTCATAGATGCATGGAACTGAACATAAAGAACAGTGACAGGTAAATTTATAACATCTTTATTATTAGAGACTCATTTCAAATGAATGTACTGTAAATACTGGGTACACAATATTCAAGTATATGTTTCTGCATATGTATTATATAAATGTAAAAGTCGGTATTTATAGTGAGTTCTGAGTTCCCATAGAATAATACTGGCCCCTTAAATTCAAATCCCTCCACACCATCCTCCAGAAAGAAATTCAGGTCAGCAAGGAGAGCAAATAAAATCACACATAACCCACTTCAATAGCATAACTAGGAGATGGATTTCCACACACTTCAAATTACACATAAGGAGAGAAAAAATACTCAAAAGAAGCAGAACTAGCTCTGTAGCCCATGCCAGAGCCAATAGTGAAACGAAGACTAAATAGAAAAGAAGATATGAGAGCTGGGGCCTAGAGATGGCAGAATTGATCAGTTAAAACGCCCTTGGTAGACAGCTACTGAGAACAGATCTCAGACCTACCATCTGAGAACACTGGCTACTGAAAATTGAAAAGAACATACCTTAAAGCACACAGAACTGGCATTGGTAGCCTTGGGAAGACACGGCTTCTAAAGGTGTGCAGGCATTCACTTGGAAAGAATGTCCCTTGGGGGCTTGATGGTGAAGGGAAAGAAGGAAGCAAGAGATTAGAATTTCAGGATCCTGCAGAAATAAATGTGGATCATGAGATTAGGAGGTGTACCAGATCCCCTATCCAAAAGGCATCATTGATTTTTAAACTGCATTTTAATGACAACTAAGAAACCTAGTAACTTGGTAAGTCACCCGAACACCTGACTTCTATCTGCATACAAATCTTCTTGCTGACTGATGAAAATAAAATATTTCAGAATGAACATAAAAAGGCAGATAACATCCACACAAAGTTCTGTATATAATAAGAAAATGGAAATTAATCAATCATCTCAGCTCCAAACAACCATCCCCAAAGCACAAGAAAACTGCAGTAAAACATCTCAATTAAGTAGCCTTAAACATTTGAAGATATGAAAAAAAAAAACACTCAAATGATAAATTTTAAAACTCAAGAACAGAAATATGCAAAAGGAACTTACAAAATGAGAGTTGATTAAACTCAGGAAAGAAACTCAAGAAAAACACAGCCATGTTGAAAACGAAGTCTGCACTGAATAATGACTGAGAGAGAAAAGTTGAAACTATGAGATGCAATGATGAAGGGCACTAGAATAGCAATAATAATGGAATTGCAATAAAGAAAGAGGTAAAAGGCATCAGAGAAAATGATTGTTATAGAAGATAGCCAAAGAAATCCAGACTACATATAATTGTGGTTCCTGATGAAGAAACACTAAACAATGAAATGCAACTAATATTTAAAACTATAATAAAAAATCAAAGAAAACTTTCCAGAAATAAAAGACCTGACTGCAAATATTGAAGGGAAAAACCAAAAGTACCTTGGAAAACTGATTCAAAACACTCAACTCCAAGTCATATTCTAGTAGAAATAGTAGACTTTTATGATGAAGAAAGAAATAATAATCCTCTGGGCCTTGGAGTGGGAGAAGCCAATTACAAAGGAAAGAAAGTCAGGTTGGCAGCAGACATCTTGGCAATAGACAAAGAGAGGTAAGAGTAAAGCAACATTTTCAGGTAACTCAAGAAAAGTGTGAGTCAAGGATTTTATTTTTAAAAAGTCATCTTTCAGTTATTAAGGGTATAGAAAAACAGTTTTGAACATGCAAGAACTCAGGGACTACTGTATTCACAAGTCCTTCTAGACCTGGAGTCAGCAAACATTTTCTGTAAGGGACCAGGTAGTAGTAAATATTTCCAGCTTTGCAGGCCATACAGTCTCTGTTGCAACTATTCCACTTAAAACCAAAAGCAGCCATAGACAATATGTAAATGAATCAGTGTGACTGTGTTCCAATAAACTTTTCTTTATGGACACTGGAATTTGAATTTCATAAAATTTTCATGTGTCCTGAAATATTGTTATTCTTTTGATCCTTTTTCAACCATTTAAAAATGTAAAAGCTGGAATTCCCTGGTGATCCAGTGGTTAGGGCTCTGCGCTCTCACTGCTGAGGGCCCAGGTTTGGTCCCTGGTTGGGGAACTAACATCCCACAAGCCATGCTGTGTGGCCAAAAAAATAAATAAATAAAATTTTTTTAAAATGAAAAAGAAAACTTTTTTTAAAGAAATAAAAGCTATTCTTAGCTCTCAGATCATACAAAACCAGACAGCAGGCCCGATTTGGCCAAGAATTGTAGTTTTTTGACTTATTATTTAGAGAACAAGCTTGATCCAACTAAGAGTTAACGAGAGAAACTTTGGCAAAAGGGCTGTTGGTGAATGATAATATGCTTAATTGTAAATTCAAGGTTAAAACAAAGGGGGGGACAAAGATGGAAAAATTGTATTAAAATGTTATATATTTTGATAAAGTAGTTATTATGCAGCTAAAACTTGGGAGAAGAAAAAAATAAAATAAGCTCATTGATTGTCACATGGAGTCAAAGAGTATAATTTCACGCTGACAAACCAAATAGTAGAAAGCCAGGCAAACAGAAGGGGGACCAAGGGCTTTATAAAAAGTAGTAGATAGCTAGTGGGAAGTTGCTGCATAACATAGGGAGATAAACTCGATGTTAGAGGGCCTGGATAGGGAGGGTGGGAGGGAGATGCGGGAAGGAGGGGATATGGGGATATATGTATAAATACAGCTGATTTATTTTGGTGTACCTCAAAAACTGGTACAACAGTATAAAGCAATTATATTCCAATAAAGAGCTTTTTAAAAAAGAAAAGAGGTATATTGCAGGTACAGAAAAGGTTAAAGAATTATAACAATAATGTATGCAAGCCTATGAAAATAAATGTGAAAACCTAGAGGAAATAGATGATTTCCAGGCAAAGTGGAAAATTGTCAAAAATTGAGCACAGAAGTTGAAATCTTGAATAGGCCAATAAACAGAAGATTTTTAAAAAATGAAAACTCTGCTATTAAAACATTACAAGATACCATAAGATCCAGCAATTCCACTCCTGGACACATACTCAAAAGAATTGAAAGCTAGGTCTTGAAGAGATATTTGTACACTGCTGTTCATAGCAGCATTATTCACAATAGCCCAAATGTAGAAGCAGCTCAAGTGTTCATCAATGGATGAATAGGTAGACGAAACGCAGTATATGTGTATGATGGAGTACTATTCAGCTTTAAAAAGGAAGGAAATTCTGACACATGCTACAGCGTGGATGAAACTTGAAGGCATTATGCTAAGTAAAATAAGACCATCACAGGGAAACAAATAGTACATGACTTCACTTATATGAGCTACCTAGAATAGTCAAATTCATAGAGACAGAAAGTAGAATTGTGGCTGCCAGGGCTGAAGGAAGGGAGAAATGGGGAGTTTTTGTTTAATGGGTATAAAGTTTCAGTTTTGCAAAATGAAAAGAGTTCTGGAGATTGGTTACATAACAGTGTGAATGTACTGAAACCTAGTGACCTGTACACTTAAAAATGGTTGAGATGGTGAATTTTATGTTTGTGTGGTTTATCATAATTAAGAATGAAATAAAAAATATCACAAGTGACCCAAAAAAAGTGATAGTATAAAAGTAATCAATAGAACAACAATACAAGCCTTCTTAAATACCAAAAGAATTGTTTTAAAATTTTTATTGGGGTATAGTTGATTTACAATGTTGTGTTAGTTTCAGGTGTACAGCATAGTGAGTCAGTTATACATGTACATGTACATATATCCACTCTTTTAGATTCTTTTCCCATATAGGCCATTAGAGGGAATTGAGTAGAATTCTCTATGCTATACAGTAGGTCCTTATTAGTTATCTATTTTATACATAGTAGTGTGTATATGTCAATCCCAATCTTCCGATGTATCAAAATAAATTTTTAAAAAATGAAACAAACTACAAGAAGAAGTAAAATTAACATAATACTGTAAATATAACAAAATAATATGTTGAGACTAAACATATCTGTCACATCAATAAATATAAGTGGGTTTAATCACCTGTTAGTAAAAGGAAAAGATTTTCAAAAGATCTCACAAACCAAAACCAAATTCTATGCTGTTTAGAAGACACACCTGAAATAAAAGGAGTCAGAAGTGGCTAAAAATTAAAGGATAAACAAAAGGGTTATCAGGCAAATGGAAGAAGCAGTAAGAAAGCAAAGCTTATAATTTGCATATCAGACAAAGTAGAATTCAGGCCAAAAACCATTAAACTCAACAAAAAGGATACTCTATAAAAAGCTATGACTGTCTATGCACAAATAGCAACTGCCTTTACAAAGCAGAAACTATAAGGGTGCAAGGAGAAGTAAACAAAAACAGCTAGTAATAAAACATTTTAACCCATCACTCAGTTCAAGACAGGTCACATGGCTAGAAACTTATTAAGTATATAGAAGACCTAAAAAAGCAAAATCAGTAAGATAGATATCTATGGCTGTATATTGAACTTAACACCCTGAAAATAGAGAATATACCTTCTTCTCAAGTACTCACAGAACCTTCACAGAATTTGGTCTTATATTACGTCAGAACAGGAACCTCAATGAGTTTCACAAAGTAGAAGTTACACAAACAGCATTCCCACATCATGGTGAAATGAAACTAAAAATTAAGAAGAAAATGTTAAAAACAGGAAAGTCCTTCCCCCTGGAAATTTTTAAAATCTTAAACAAGTCTCAGGTGAAAGGAGAAATAAAACTTGAAAATTATAAAATTTCTAAGAAATAATGATAACGAACATACCACATGTCAAAATCTGTGGGCTATAAGCAAACCATTTATAAGAGAAAATTTTATATCAATAAAAATAAAATGAAAACGAAGCTTAAAAAGCCATGAAATCAGCTAGAAGAAAGCATAAGAAAGGAAATAATAAAAATAAAGCAGAAATTAATGGAGTAGAAAACAGAAAAATAACAGAAAAGTGGTGTTAAAAATCAACAAACAGGCAGACCACAAGCTACCTTAAATCAAGAGGAAAGGGAGAAACGTATGCAAAATAAGAAATGACAGGAAATACCCATTGAAACAGAGGAAAGTTTAAAAACGTGGTAAGTGGCTACTTTGCATAAATCTCTTTCCCAGGGGGTGTAGCATTCTGTACACCCACCAGCAGTGTGTGACTGCGCCTATGTCCTGATGGGCTTCCCATCAGCATGTCAGAAGCTTTTGGATGTTTGTCAATCAGATGGGTTAGAAAGGGTATCTTGGGGGTAGTTTTAGTTTGTATTTCTCTTATTATGAGTGAATCTGAATATCTTTTCTTATATTTAGGGATCTTTTTTTTTGTGAACTGTATGTTCATATCTTTTGTCCATTTTTCTATTTTTTTTTTGGGGGGGGGAGCCTCTTTGTCTCAATTTTTAAGAGTTCTTTACACATTAGGAAGATACACTATTTTTAATATATAACTGTACACCCTCAGGAGGATATATTCTAAGGACAAAACAGCACAAACTTTGAACTTAGTAGGATTAGTTCTGGTAGTGGTATTGGCGTAGTAATTCTAGTACTTTGTGTGTCTTGTACAATAAGCAAATGAGTAAATATATTGATGTTTTTGAGAACATGGTTCACTTTGTGAAAAAGGAGATAAAACTATGGGATGAGGGAGATGAAGAACTCTGTGGTATTGGATTAGAATTAGGAATATCAATGTGAACTCATTCTTTTAAAAACACACATACATACAGATATATGTCATTAACAAAGATAAAATCTAAAAGTTTTGTTCTATATGTCTCTATCCTTGCTCTCCCTGAAAGGACTTAAAAACAATGCCACTTCAGTAGTAATGAGCATATCTTACACCTAGGCTTTGGTTTCTAAATACATTTCCTACTGAAAGCTCCTTGAAGAAATGGCTGATTCTAGGTCTGTCAGAAAAAGTCTATGCAAAGTAAGCCTGAAATATCCTGTGCTAGAAAGCAAGGAAGAGTTGAGACATCAAAATGAAACAGAAACTAATTTGGAGGCGCCCCCATTGGCCAAATCTGAGCATCTAATGATGGTAATGGATTATATGTTGAACAGCAACAAAAAAGAATCTGTGAATCTATCGTAATACTTTAAAAAATAAAAAGGCACTTAATTTCTAGAAAGAGATCTGAATTGTATTATAACTCGTGTAGGTTCCTTTATGCATACTCATAGTATCTTTCAAATTAGGTATTATTATTTCTAGTTTATATGTGAGAACTGACACTCAGAGAGGTTAAGCAGCTTGCCCCAAACCACACAGCTAGTTAGAGGAAGGGCCGTCACTCTTCAGGTCTGACTTTTCAAAAAAAGCCTATGGTGCCCTTACTTGTTACACTAACTGGCCTCTAAAAATGAGCTCATATAATAAACACTGTCTTATAACCGGCTTTGGGAACATCTTTTTCTATTATTTAACATTTTTCTACAACATTATTTTTAATTGCAGCATCCTCCTTCATTGTATACAGTCACTGATATAATCAACCCCATTTGCTGGACATTTAAATACTTTTCCTTATCTCGCTGTTATATACAACATCATGTTGAATATCGTTTTAAAATTTATTCAGATCCTTTTCTTAGTATAAATTTCTAAACATGGACTTGCTGGATGGATCAAAATGTTTAAAAACATGTCCAACGCTTTGGGCATATATTGCCAGTTTGAACAAACGTTTTGCAACAATTTACACTCCTACCAGCAGTACACAAGAATGTTCATTTCTCTGAACCTTTGAGAAATTTTGATGTCATCATTTATAAAAAGAAAAAAGAAAAAAGAAAAAAAGCCATTTTGATAGGCAAGATATTTCAGTGTTTTAGTCTATATTTTAAAATCACCACTATGGCTGAACATTTTAAAATGTCACTGCTGACTTGCATTTCTTCTTTTGTGAATTGCCTGTTGATATCTTTTGCCCATGTTTCTACTAGAGGGTCAGCTGATATTTATAGATTTAAAAGAAATTTTATATAAAAGATTTTGACATAAACTGGATCTTTTAACATTGAATAAAAAAGAATCAAAATTATAATTTTAAATCGTAGGGGAAAAAATTAAAACTGGGAGACTGCTGTATTTCCCACATCTCCTGATATCCTGGCAAGACATTTCAGGAGATAGTAAAAAAAAAAAAAAATTAGACCTATTTTCAGTAATTATATGAAGTTAAGTAAACTTCCCACAGCCTACCTTTTTTTTAAAGCAAAACTTGAATCTGTTTCAAAAGTAGAAAACAAGGCTTTGGACAACAAAGTGATCAGTTTTAACAGGAATGCTAAGGTTGAGATAAAAAAGAAAAGAGATTGTAAAACCAGTGTAAAATATATGGTGTATACTTCAGTTACATGGACCCCATAAAATAATCAGAACGTCCATATGAAAAGACTGTTCTACTCATGTTCTTGTATTTTGAATTGATGGAAAATTGTTAGCTTCCATTTATCCTATCCACTTACCTGAGATGGATGGAAAAAATTAGTTTGAGTAATCGTTTTGTGGGCAAAGAGCAGAGTTTCCCTCTATGCAAAAGCAACTGGTTGGCATAAAACTTTAACCTATAACATTGGCCTCATTAGCCCAATATTCCAGCCAAATTACTTCAGTACAAAATGTCAATGACTAGCAGAAATGGATCACATCCTCTCTTGGTCCCCAATAAGAGAGAAGCTGGTCTCTGTGTGTCCTAGGGCAAAGCACTTCCTCTCTAGCTTTTAGTTTCCTCTTCTGTAAAATGAGATTGAACCAAATGGTTGGCCTGTGGTCTTTTTTGTTTGTTTTGTTTTGTTTTTTTTCCAAAAGAAGCTTTTAATTTTAGAACCGGTTTAGATTTACAGGAAGATTGCAAAGATCGTACAGAGAATTCCCATACACTCCTCATCTGGTTTCTGCTATTATTAACATCTTATATCACCATGGTACATTTGTCACAGCTAAGAAACCAACATTGATTATTACTATTAACTGAACTTCACACTTGATTCAGATTTCACCAGTTTTTGCCCAATGTCATTTTTCTGTTCCAGGATCCCATCCAGGATAGGATATTACATTATGTGTCATGTCTCCCTAGTCTCCTCTAGTCTGTGACAGTTTCTTAGATGACCTTGATAGTTTTGAGTAGCACTGGTCAGGTTTTTGCCGAATGTCCCTCAATTTGAGTTTTGCCAGTGTCCTCATGTTTAGACTAGGTTTATGGGTTGGAGGAGAAAGACTACCAAGGTGCCATTATCATCACATCATATCAAGGATATATGCTATCACTGATGATAGCTTGGCTGAGGTTGTGTTTCTGGATTTCTCTACGGTAAAGTTACTCCCTCCTTCTTTTAATGAACTATTAGCCTGTGGTCTTTTTGAACTCAGACATACCATAATTTTATTATGCTACATACAGATTCCGTTACCTGCACAAATCAATTTGCTAGACTTGCATGCATCACCCAGGAATGCATACTTACGCTGGGTAATTCAGTTGAAATTTGGGGGGAACCCATTCCGTACTATATGGCTATGTGAGAATTCTCAGTTATGTTTCATAGAATGAGACTATTCATCTCTGCTAGCCTTTGTAGAAAGTGCACTCTATGTTTCTTACTAAAGACTTGATGACAACTTTACAGGTTTTAAGGATGCTCTGATTCCTGGAAACCTTTTACCAAGAGAACCTCAAATCTACAACTTCCAAATCCCAGTGATCAGTATGATGGAGAAAAGGAAATGAGCAGACTTAGGGGATATGGTGGGGGTAAGGAGAGAAATGAATGCCTGTTCCAAATTGTCAGGGATTTGGAATTAGGAAATCAGGTGAGGTGTGTGTTTGTTTAAATTCTTCTGTACAGCTGTGTGAAGATGGCAGCTACAGTTCTCTCAGAGACTTGAGTCCCTCTACATTGCTCTTGCCAAAAAAATGCAACTGCACAAACCTCGTGTAGGGCAAGAAAACAAAGGATGCAATGGACAAATGACCTTCTGCCTCTCTCCACTTCCAAGATAGTTTGGGAAAGGCTAGCTTAAGAGGACAATTAACCAGGCCTAATAATAATGGTTAACATTTATGAAGCATTTATTATGTACCAAACATTTTTGTAGGTGTCTTACATGTACTGACTCACAAAGTCCTCACAAGAACCCTACGGGGAAGGTGCAAATAGGTAAGAGGAGGAGAGAGCTTCTGTGTAGGTCTATTTCTCACTTTCCATAGCCACCAGTTTTATTTGCGTCTTTTTAAAAGAATATGCATATTATTACCAATAAGCACTCGACCAAGAAGGAGGATGAGAGACTGTTTAGGAATCTAAGAGACTTCCATCATCAATAATGATGAAGTGATAGGCAATGATTTGGACCACAGCGACAGGGAGAATTCGTTGAGCAGAAAACAAAGTAAAATGAGAAAGGAAAAGAAAATTTTAAGGAAGAATCAAAAGTGCTGACTCCTGGCTAAATTGATATTTTTGCTGCATTATTCATTAAGATGGGTTTTTTTGGGGGAAAAAAAGTGTCCCGTCATTATACTGCTTATTTCTCCTGATTCCACAAAGCAAATAATAATACAAAAGTAAATAAGATTTGAGTTATGGAGAGCACTTATTGGTGCTGTGACTTGAGATGAAAACACTAAATAATTGTGTCTGTCTGATAAGGAGTACACAGATGGGCCTGTTATACAACTGCAAATGGAGCTCATATATTAAACCTGTGATAAGGCACCCAAATAGACATGTTATTTATAAATACTGCTGCAGCCTTGGAATGGAAAATATAAAATACATAGTAAATGAAAGTTTTAAGATAATATAATATAGAACTGGGATATTAAAATGATTTATTACCTTGATAGAATCTTTTCTAGCTTCAATATTGGATGAAAGTAGGGCCGTACTAAGGCAAAAAAAAAAGAAAGTATGCTGCAATAGAGAATGTTTCATTTCATTTAGGAGAGGAAATGTAAGGATTCCAACATGTGGAGCAACAAGAAAGATGTCTTCATTACCTCTGTTGTACTGTCTCAATCTTTTCTTTAATTGGCATTTAATTTTACTGTTTCACCATGGCAGACTAACAAAATGTGTTATGTAAAAAATAAAACTGTTGAAATTATAAAATGATTTTTTTTGCTTATTTTTTTAAATTAGTGAAGTCTTTCTTTCAAAGGAAATTCTACCCATACCCGACATGACAGCTTTTCAGGCTTTTAAAAATGTTTAAAAGGAGTCTCACAGCCATACTGACTCCATTCGAATTGCTTTGAAAAGGAACATTTAAGTATGTTTTATTTATGTTTATGATGTTGTGCAAGCACAGATAATATTTTTAGTAGAAAATGTATATGTATAACCCTAGGAAAAAAAGAGAAAAATTTGAATGAAACTGCTGAAGCAAAAATAAGGTACCATAAATAAACATGCATTACTTCCTCTGCTTAGTTCCTGAAAAATGCTTCTCTGAAAACTAATGGTTTTCAATCCTGCATGTAATCTGGTTATTACCAGGATAAAACCAAAATCTGAAGGTAATATATCAAAGGGCTATAGTTCACTCATATACCAATTTGATGTTTAATGTAATGAAAATGGGATTTATTTTAAGATGGAAAGATAACCTGGTTTCTGTAATGTTAGCAGTCACTGCATTTAATTGAAGTAGCATTTATTTTTGCAGTGATATTCCTTATTGTGAAAGCCTCTCGCTTCACACGATGTCCACTCAGGTATTGGTCTGGTGAGATTGCTTCCCACAGGAGTTAACTTGAAAGCCTGAAGTCATCAGGGCTCACCATCTGGGTAATGTACCTGGTATATTTTTCAGGATGGGAACTGTCCAACATAAAAGTAGATCTGTAGCTTTGACAAGCTTTGGAAGTAAAGTACAAAAGCAGTAGCATTCCTTAGACTAAAGGAACATGAAGCAAGATATGTAAGGGAACTCGTGGGGAAAAAATTGCTGACAAAAAGGAAAAACAAATTATCTTGAAAAATATCACATGCTTTTGTCTTGGCATGATTTGAAACTTATGACATCAACTATAATGGGCAGGACTTTTATCTAAACGACCAACTTCAAAATTTCTAAATAAATGTGTTTAGTCAAATTGGAAAATAACATCAAAAAAATTCTTGCCATAAAAAAATGTAGCCTCCTTAGCTGAATATGTGTGCAGTTTGAGATGCAAGGTGAATTTCTTGAAAGCAAATTTGTATTTGCCTTGCAAATATTGCAATTTCAGGGTTTACTTGTATATTTATTATCAAAGCTCTATTTACCTTAAGTGGATTGGAATATTATCTGTAAGAGAGTGGGCACAAAACACAAGAGATACAGAGTAACGTGGAAGGTTTCATACCTTCTGACACTGGCATTATGCAGCTATTCCAATAAGTTTAATTGCCTAAAAAGAATTCTTCCCGGCACCCAAATTTTCTTGATTCAGATATTCTGAGGATAATTTTTTAGGCCAATACGTTTCAAACTGTATCTGTGGAGCTTTGCGGAAAGGCTTTTGGACTCTCAGTTCTTTTCAATCAAAAGAGTTCTGTTTTGTCTTTTAATGCATTTGGGGGTTATACATATTTAATTGATGGATTGTTCTGCTGCTTTAAACTGTTTTGAAAAGCTCTATTTTAGACAGAAAACAAAAATAAAAGAGATGGAATAAAACAGTGCATCTATCCACTCAGCTTTTAAAAAAGGTTTTTTGAGCACCTAGTATTTTTATTATATAACAATATGTGAATACAGTATCATTGTAAAAGATTCTAACAATACTATGAAAATGTTGAAGTTCCCCCAGCTTCCCACTCTAAAGATCAATAATTTGATATTAATCCTTCCAGTTCTCTTTCTACGCATTTACATACATAGAGGTACCTTTTCTTTTACTTAAACAGGGTCATTGGACGCGCCTTGTTCTACATTATTTTTTACACAAATCGTAGAGCTATTTCCATGTCGGTACATATAGGTCATCTAGTGGTGTGCTGATAAATGTTTAACAACCAGCTCTCTAGGCAAAAAAGCCTTGATTTGCAACATTTGCTGATTCCTGGAGTGTTAATACACCCACCATGGCGATTTCAACTACCAATGTGAAGTCACTGAAGGTGAAATTGGGAAGAGATGTGCACAGTTGGCTCTTGTAAACCAGTAGAAGCTGGCTCTAGCACACTACTGGGTCAGTCTTCTCTCTCTCTTTCTCTCTTTTTGGCATTTTATTTTGAAATGAATTGAGACTTACAGAAAAGTTGTAAATATAGCACAGAATTCCTGTAAACCTGTCACTGTTTCCACCAATATTAACATCCTGCATAACCATAGTACAGTTGTTAAAAGTAAGAAGTTAGCATTAGTATGATGCTATTAACTCAGTTTATTTCGGATTTCTTCAGTTTTCCATTATTTGTTCCTTTTGTTCCAGGATTCTATCTAGTATACCACATTGCATTTAATTGTCATGTCTCCTTAGTGTCCTCTGATCTGACAGTTTCTCAGTATCAGTCCTTTTAATTCTTACGTAGGATTTCATACTATGGGATTACCACTCTCTCATGGATGGATATATTGGTGGGGTTCCTTTTGTTACTATTTTAACAAAGTCATTATATTAACAATGCTATTTTGAACTTCCTTGTACATGCCCCTTTATGCACATATAGGCATACTTCAGAAATATTACAGGTTTTGTTCCAGACCACTGCAATAAAGTGAGTCATATGAAATTTTTTGTTCCCCAGTGCATATATAAATTGTTTACACCATACTGTAGACTATTAAATGTGCAATAGCATTATGTCTAAAAATGCTACATACCTTAATTAAGAAATACTTCATTGCTAAAAAATGCTAGCCATCATCTGAGCCTTCAGCAAGTCATAATCTTTTGCTGGTGGAGGGTCTTGCCTTAATGTTGATGGCTGCTGACTGACCAGGGTGTTGGTTGCTGAAGGTTGGGATGGTTGTGGCAGTTTCTTAAAATAAGGCAACAGTGAAGTTTGCTGCATTGACTGACTCTTCCTTTCACAAATGACTTCTCTGTAGCATGAAATGCTGTTTGATAGCATTTTACTCACAGTAGAAGTTCTTTGAAAATTGGAGTCGATCCTCTCAAAACCTGCCCCTGCTTTATCAACTAAGTTTATGTAATATCTTAAGTCCTTTGTTGTCATTTCAACAATCTTCACAGCATCTTCACCAGGAGTAGACTCCATCTCAAGAAACCACTTTCTTTGCTCATCCATACAAGCAACTCCTCTTCTGCTAAAGTTTTATCATGAGGTGGCAGCAATTCAGTCACATCTTCAGGCTCCACTTCTAATTCTAGTTCTCCTAACCACATCTGCAGTTGCTTTCTCCACTGAAGTCTTGAACTGCTCAAAGTCATCCATGAGAGTTGGAATCAACTTCTTCCAAACTCCTGTGAATGTTGATATTTTGACCTCCTCCCACAAGTCACAAATGTTCTTAATGGGATCTAGAATGGTGAATCCTTTCCAGGAAGGTTTCAATTTAGTTTGCCCAGATCCATCAGAGGAACACCTATGTATGGCAGCTGTAGCCTTATGAAATGTATTTCTTAAATAATGAGACTTGAAAGTTGGAATGACTCCTCGATGCATGGGCTGCAGAGTGGATGATTTGTTAGCAGGCATGCAGACAACACGAATCTCATTGTCCATCTCCATCAGAGCTCTTGGGTAACCACATGCATTGTCAATGAGCAGGAATATTTTGAAAGGCATCTTTTTTCTGAGCAGTAAGTCTCAACAGTGGGCTTAAAATATTCGAGAAAACAGGTTGTAAACAGATGTTATCATCCAGGCTTCGTTATTCCATTTATAGAGCACAGACTGGGTCGATTTAGCATAATTCTCAAGGGCCCTAGGATTTTCAGAATGGTAAGTGAGCACTGGCTTCAACTGAAAGTCACCAGCTGCATTACCCCTAACAAGAGAGTCAGCCTGTCCTTTGAAGCTTTGAAACCGGGCATGGACTTCTCCTCTCTCTCTATGAAAGTCCTAGATAGCACCTTCTTCCAGTAGAAGGCTGCTTCATCTACACTGAAAATCTGTTGTTTAATGTAGCCAGCTCATTAATTATCTTAGCTCGATGGTCTGGATAACTTGCTGCAGCTTCTACATCAGCACTTGCTGCTTCACCTTGCACTTTGATGTTACGGAGGTGGCTTCTATCCTTAAAGCTGACGAACTAACCTCTGTAGGCTTCCAGCTTTTCTCTTGCCGCTTCTTCACCTCTCTCAGCCTTCATGGAATTAGAGGGGGAGGCCTTGCTCTGGAGCAGGCTTTGGCTTAAGGGAATGTGGTGGCTGGTTTGATCTTCTAACCAGACCACTAAGACTTTCTCCAAATCAGCAGTAAGGCAGTTTCACTTTCTTATCATTCACGTGTTCACCAGAGTAGCACTTCTAATTTCCGTCAAGAACTTTTCCTCTGCATTCACAACTTGGCTAACTGGCACAAGAGGCCTATCTCGGCTTTCAGCATGCCTTCCTTGCTAACCTTAGTCATTTCTAGCTTTTGATTTAAAGTGAGCAACACGTGGCTCTTCCTTTCACTGAAACACCCAGAGGCCTTTGTAGCGTTAACTGGTCCAGTTTCAATACTGCTGTGTCTCAGGGAATAGGGAGGCCGGAGGAGAGCAAGAAAGGTGGGGGAATGGCCATTGGAGCAGTCAGAAAACACACGTTTATTGATTAAGTTTTCTGTCTTATATGGGCACAGTTCATGGCGCCCCAAAGCAATTAAGGTAGTAACATCAAAGATCACTGATCACATATCGCCATAACAAACATAATAATAGTGAAAAAGTTTGAAATATTGTAAGAATTACAGAAATGTGACACAGACATGAAGTGAGCAAATGCTATTGGAAAGATGGCGTTGATAGACTTACTGGACACAGGGTAGCCACAAACCTTCAGTTCGTAAAAAACGCAATAACTGGGAAGCACAATAAAGCGAAATGAAGTAAAGCAAGGTATGCCTGTATGCAATTACTTCTTTAGTGCATATTCCTAGAAGTAGAATTCCTTGGTCAAGGAACATTCCCAATTTAGATTTTGATAGACAATCAATAGCAATCACAAAATTGCTTTCCAAAGCCGATTTACCACTTTACAGTCCTATCAGCAGTGTATAAGCAAGAGTACTTCTTGACTAACAAGTGCCAAGTTAGGTACCAGGGACAAAAAGATGAAGAAGACATGACACCTGCCCTTTCAGTGCCTAAAATGATGAGGCGTTCATATAAATAGTTATCTTCAATATAGCATGGTGGGTTCTATGACAAAGTGCTAAATAAAAGAGAGACACCATATCTCTTTGTGAAATGTTCTAGATAGTCAAGATCAGCACTGTCCAGTAGAAATACACCCCAAACCACGTGTATAACTTTAAATTTTGTAGTCACCACATTAAAAACAATAAGAAACAGGTGGAGTTAATTTAAATAAATTTTTAATTTAATCAAATATATATCCAAAATATTAACATTTCAACATGTAATCAATATAAAAATTATTAATTGGATAATTTACATTCCTACTTTCATACTAAGTCTTTGACTCTGACTAACCACATTTCAAATGCTTGATAGACACATGTGGCGAGTGCCTGCCATATTAGACAGCACAGACCTCGGTCATTCAGCATGTATTTCCTACATCTACTTTTGAAGCATTTCTGCAGTCTCTCCCTTATAAGTGAATATTTGCCTTTTGAAGGGGCATGAAATGGGGAAGCATTATCAATTATAAACTTTACCAGAGACCGTCAGTCTTACTTAAGAGAAACAAAGAGCAACATCCTAACAGAGAGTGCAGAGAAATAACTGCAGAGAGACTTGGATGTTTAAGCCTATAGAAATATGCAAGTTAAGAAGAGCTTCTTCTCATAAAGTCAGCCTGCCTTGAGATCCAAGATGCTTGATTGAGTTTGACAATTGGGGACAGCGAGATACTCCATTTGTTACCTTAACTTTGTAATAAATTTATAATTTCATAGCATAGCTCTTTGCAATTGGATAAAACAAGAAGGATAAGAATTATAAAATCTACAGGACTCAGCACTAAGGAACATTTGTGAGGAAAGCATTAGGGACTGCCATTCTTAATCAGCTGAAAAGACATTACTCCTGGAATATCTGAATAGGCAGACACATTCTGTCCGGCCATTGAATTTCAGTGAAGTGCAAATAACGGAACTGGTACTTCCTGAGAGATCTGGCTAGTGTCCAGCTCTGCTCATTGAGGATGTATATTTCTATATATGTCTCTAGGAAAAAGAACCTTGACTTTGTTTGGGGTCAGGAGTAGTTATATTAGATCTACTATAACCAATAGTGTTCATTTGTAGGTATATGTTGGGGCATGTGTGATTTTAGTTTTATTACTTTCTCTTCACTTGTAGTTTATTGGTGACCAGTTCATGAAGTTGTTTAGAGCACAGAGATAACAGGATTATGATTCCAATCCTGTTTTTGAGTTTTCTTACAACTCTTCTCTTTCCTGACTGAGCTCTGGTCACACTGAGCTCCTTAGTGTTCTTCTATACAAGACTTCAGGGTTTTCTGTAATTGCTGTTCCTTCTTCCTAGGAGGTTTTTCAACTAGACATTCATAGGGCTTCACTTCATTCAAATCTTGGTTCAAATATTACCTACTCCAAGAGGCCTTCACTGACTACTCTGACATTTTTTTCCTTATAACACTTGTAACTACTGGACATTATTTCACTTATTTGTTTCTTCGTTTCCATACAACCGTATTATATTACATCATATATTTATTCATGGTCTGACTTTCTTAACTCACTACCCTCTCACATGAGTTCTAGGAAGGTAGAGCTTTTTTTTTTTTTTTTAATTCACTGCAGTAAACTTAGAAAAACAGTGCCTGGCACAAAATAGGCACTCAAGAAATACTTGTTGAATCAATGTGTGAATATAACTTAACACTGCCCTGTTTGTTCATTACTAGTTATTCCCTTATTTCTAACCAGTGGGCTTATAATGTTTACACTTGGGTTTGGGGGACTTGCAGAAAGTGTGGCTATAAATACATAGCATAGATCTGGATGGTGATCTCCTAGAAGCTAAGGACTCTGTATCTTCCTCATTGTGTATCCAAGGCTGATATGCAGCCAATATGTACTGGTTAGGATATATTGATTGTGTATATCCAACACCGTGTTGGTCGCCCAATACCTTTGCGGTCCTGGCTGTTCATTACCTTTTCCCGTATTCCCAACATTCCCCGTGTGCCTAGCATATGCTTTGAAAATACCTGTTGATTGAATCAATAAATACATCCCCATAATAGAAGTACTGCCTTATCTTTCTAGTGGTGTGTTGGTATATCCCAAAGTTCAACATAGTTTTATGTATCGGTCTTAGTATGAACAAAATATTATTTATTTCTAACAGAACTCAAACACTGGAGTTATTTAGTTACCTCAGTCTACCCTGCACATAAATGCATCTTTGATTTCCTTTCACAACTCAGTATACAGAAGTTCAGTTTGGAGGTGAGAAAAGACCCATAGCCTTGCCATGGTACCCGTAGTCTGTAGCGAGTAATTTTCATTATGTATTCATACAGATGTACATTGCAAGTAGCTTGTTGCCTAGAAGAGACATAAGTAAACTCGAAAAATTGTAAAGCTTTACCACCCTCAAAGGGTATCTGACTAATTGTGCATACCTCTTTATCTGTCTTGATTGGCTAGAAACAGTCCATTTCTTTGATGGTGAAAAATTAAAGCTTATTTTATTATTTTGAAGTGATTCTCAGCACATTATTTTCTCTCTCATTGTTAAGTGCCCTCAGGAAACTGGCTTAACTTAAATAAAGTATATAAAATAGCCCCCTTGATCTTCAAAATGAGAACTACTATGTCTTTTGTTTCTTATGGCCCATCTAATTTCAAAAAAATAACTGAACCAAGAAACTCAAACACATATTCAATATAGCTTCTAATATCCATCATATTCAAATTATTTGGGGACTGAGTAGACTGAATTTTCTATAAAACTGATAAATACCTTTAATTGGAATGAATATGTTAAACCAACTGTACTTTGAGTCTTTTGGCAAGGAATTCTCAGGGATATCCCTAATATAGCTCTATTAGCATGCCATACTGTACCTTACTCAGAACCAGTATCATTTGAGTTTCAATTGTTTCCAGTAATTGCAAGAGAAATTCATCAAGCAGTACTGGCCTTAATCCAAAGAAAAGGGTAGAAACCAATTAAATGCTTAAAAGTTTTAAGGATAAATTAGAAGGTAGGTGTTCAAAATCTCTTTGGCTCAACTAAAAGTGGATGAATGATTTTTAAATAGGCTATCTGGCTAGCTTTCCTGTTCTCGGTTGCTAATTCATATGCTATATATTTGTGTTAGACATATAAATTAGCCCCTTTCAGTCTGCCTAGGAACATAAAGAAAAATATGAGATGGCTTATGAACAGATCCACTTTTTTTTTTTTTTTTTGCCTTTTGGTAAGATTCGGTTGCTTTAAAAAATTGCAGTGAGAAAACAAATAAAAGGATGTTCCCAGCTTCTATCCTAGGCATGTTTTCTCCTAACATTCTCTCCACTCAGTAATCTCATTCACTCTCACTTCAGCTGTTGCTTGTGTGCATATATGATTCTAGTCTTGTCCTAGACCTAATATTTCTCCAGAAGTTCAAACTCCTGTGTCTGACATGACTGTCTAGATAGCTCATCAGTCCCTGGAACCTGGAATCTCCAAATATTAGTTCATTGTATTCCTCCCATCACCCCACCCTTCCCCAAACCAACTAGTAAGCATTCAACAAACACATATCCAGCACCAACTATTTGTAGCTAGTGCTGAGCTAAGTGCAAATTCCCTAACTCTGTTAATGGTTCTACCGTGCTTTCAGTTATCAGATTCAAAACCTTAACCAGTTTGGATTCCTCCCTTTCTGTCACTCTTTCCTATGCCCATCCCCAGCACACCTACACACAGGCACAAGCGCGCAAGCACACACCCACCCACTCATACACAGAGCTTGTTGCCAAATCCTGAAATGACATTTACACAGTTTCTCCTTAAGGAATCGGCTTCTATGCATTCCCACAGCCACCACCCTAAATGAGACACTCATCATTTTTCACCTAAATTATTGCAATGCCATCTCATTTGTGTTCTTGCCAAATCTTTAGGCCTCCAATCCATCCTTCTCCACACTACTACTGGATTTATCTTTCTACAGAGGGTGCTCTGATGAATATCATTTATTTGCCTAGAAACCATCAGGGCTCCTCATTGCTATCAAATCAATCTTCCTAAAGAAAACTGATCATATCACTCATCTGCCTCAGAAAATAGCAGTGCCTCCCTGTTGCCCAGTAAATTGAATCCAAATACCTAAGTGTGGCATTCAGTGTCCTCCACAATATGGCCCTTATCTACCCTTCCAGCCTTGACTTCCTCTAACTTCTATACATAGCTCAACTCCAACCAACCCCAGCAACTTCCTTTGCCTCAAATACATCCTGTGCTTTACAAAGTCATATTTTGTTCAAGCTGCTCCCTCACCCCACCCATTGCTGACACCTGCCCCACATATCCTTCAAGGTCTGTCTCCAGTCCTGCTTCCTTCATTCAGTCATCCCTGATCAACCAAGCCAATTTTAACCTATTGTTCCTTTAAACCATTTCTTTTAAAACAAAAATTTCTTTTTTGCCCAGATGGCAAACATCACACATGTTCATTGTAAAAAACATAGACAATACAGAAATCATAAAGAAGAAAATTAAAATCCTCCATAAGCCCCCCATACTGTTTTTTTAAATAAATTTTTTAAAGTTTTGATTATTTCATTCTATTTTTGGCTGCGTTGGGTCTTCATTGCTGCACACAGGGTTTCTCTAGTTGTGGCAAGCGGGGTCTACTCTTTGTTGCGATGCGGCGGCTTCTCATTGTGGTGGCTTCTCGTTGCAGAGCACAGACTCTATGGCACGTGGGCTTCAGTAGTTGCGGTGCACAGGCTCAGTAGTTGTGGCTCGCGGGCTCTAGAGCACAGGCTCAGTAGTTGTGGCGCACGGGCTTAGTTGCTCCACGGCATGTGGGATCTTCCTGGCCCAGGGATTGAACCTGTGTCCCCTGCATTGGCAGGCGGATTCTTTTTTTTTTAAGAATTTTTATTGAGATATAATTGACATACAATAAACTGCATATATTTAAAGTGTACAATTTGATATTTTTTCTTAATAGTAGTGTATATATGGCAATCCCAATTTCCCAATTCATCCTACCCCCAATCCCCTCCACCCCCTGCTTTCCCCACTTGGTGTCCATATGTTTGTTCTCTACCTCTGTGTCTCTATTTCTGGCAGGCGGACTCTTATCCACTGCACCACCAGAGGAGTCTCCCCCTCCCCTGCCCCCACTGTTAATATGTTGCAGTATATCCTCCCAGCCCTTTCTCTCTCCAGACAGCAACATATGTACACACACACACACACACACACACACACACACACACACTACAGATCATACCATTCATACTGTTTAGTAGCCTAATGTTTTTCATTTGATGCATCATAAATATTCCCCGTGCCATTACATAGTCTTCTGCAACATGATTTAATAACTGCTTAATCATATTATTTATAATATCATCAGTTATTTAGTTAATCTCCTTTTGATGAATATTTAGATTGATCTTCACTTTCTACTAGTTTTTAAATGTTACAATAGATAGACTTGTAGTTTGGTACACATTCATAGTTAATTCATAGAAATTGATTTGTTTGCTTAAAGATTAACCCAAATTTCAAGTTTTCTTGATAAATGGTGCCACATTGCCCTCCAAAAAGGTGGTTGGTTTTTTACCCTCTCATCAAGAGTGTATGAGATGCCCATTTTCCTGCATGCTGATCAACACTGAGTATTTTTAAATCCTATGATAGCAGTTTCAACCTGTATCACCTCAATTATTCTGCGTATTATCGTTATTTTATACTTGCGTTGCTTCCAACTCCTACCCTAATAGACATCTAGGTGTTAACATCTGCAGTAGCTATCGTAGGAGCTTATACAACATACTAGGCACTCAGGAAATATTTGCTGAATTGAATCAAATGAGACCATGGAGAAGGTACCCCATGTTCTCGCAATAGCCTGTCCACCATAACTCCATGGTTTCCACGTGCAAACTAGAGTCACACGACTAAGGCAAATGGAAGAGGAAGGGGTCACAGCACTGTGATTGCTTAACTAATATTTCAGTTTCTGCTCCTATCACTGGGATAGCTTCAGCCTCAAAACTTTAACCACTACTTGGAAGAGTTGCTGCATGTATGATGTGGGTATCAACTCTAGGTTGCTTGGCCTAACTGAAAGAAAACCAGTCATGGCATTTGTAGGTGGAAAGGGACAGCTGGTTTAGAGACCTTCTTGGGAAGTCTGGAATAAGTTCACGTATGGCTTGTTTTCTTGCAGCAGTACATTTGTTTGGCCTGACTTGGCAGTTGCAACCTGCTGAAGGACAGCTCTATGAAAATGGAGTTAGCAAGGGGAACAGAGGGACCGAATCCATGGATACTACTTACTCTCCAATCGGAGGAAAAGTTTCCGATAAATCAGAGAAAAAAGGTACAGTGATCAAAATGACTAACTGATTATTGGTTGCTTTTCTTCTAATTTGGTCATTAGAACCAAATCTGGGATGGTTTCACTTCACATTAAATTTCATGATCACTCAAAAGAAATATTCTACGTGGACAGAATAAATACTTGTAAATGTCTTGTGAAAGCAGATTTTCCTTTCTCTAGTGCCTGGAGTATAAACCAATTAAACTTTTCAAATATGTTGGCAATTTTCAAAACAGATAACTATTTACAGGATGGAGGTTTCAATACAATTGAAATTGCATTTCGCATATAACTACCCTGAAGCAACGTGGGATTTTGATTAAGTTCTCTGTGTCCAAGCCCAGCATTTATATATAACATTTTACAAAGGGTATATGGAAATTTCTTCTGTTTATAATAAGAAAATGTCTTCTATGTGTTATACAAGGGCGAATGTTTATGTCAAAGTGAGGGAATATGACATTTTTCCTAGTTGGGAAACATGAATACTTCCTAGTTGGGGAAAAGAAGAAAGCACTTTGAGTACTGAATTGTTAAATTTAACCGACATAAGCTTGAACTACCTGACTTATTTACAGTATATGTCACAGTACTGTACCAGCAGTCCCAACATCTTATTCACGTTGAATGATCTTATCTTAATATTCAAATATTGAAAATCGCTGAAAATTTGTATTGTGATTTCTCTTGATATAGGATACAGTACAGAGGACCTTGAGCCATGTAAAATATCAGGAAGTCACTTCAAAAAGTAGAAACTGAAAACAAAACATATAGGCAGTACTATCCTAAATACTTTTAGATCAAATATAAACAGATGAATAAATGAATGACCCAAACCCTACCCTTAAGAAGCTTATAATTTTATAGGGGTGGAAAATTAGGTTCATTAGTTGAAAATAAGAAATTTTTATAGTTGTTTTGATTGCTACTCTTGTGCTTTTAGTTCCTTTTGGGGAGTTATTTGTGGGTTTTGTTTTGTTTTATTTTTGGTTGCTTTTGAAAAGCGAACTTTGCTTTGGTCTATGCTTCAGTAAAAATTAATGCTTGGGGTTCAGGAAAACATTATGGTTTATTCCAGTTTTCAATTCACAATGCAGTTTGCTTTGTGCCTTTCTTTAGAATTACTGTTTCTAGCCTGGACTGACCTTTCCCAGCAATTTCATTATCGATGCTGAGAGGGGCTGAGGGTAGTACAGAGGTCAGAGATGGCAGAGGCAAGGATCTGAATACACTTGGGCTTGGACATTTTCTCCCTTACCTTTTTTCCTACTATTTGATTCCTTTATATCTGCAAGTACAAGAGCCACCATTTGGTATCATATGCCTAGGGGTTTTTTTTGCCAGTCACACTGAAAATCGTGAATTATCTGTTTGATGAAGATGAAACATACAAGACAACAGAAGGTTATCACATAACTGTCATCAGAACATATGCATTTTTTAAAATTCTAATTCAGATTTCTATAATTCCTCTCCAAAAAATATTTGATGATGTTGACTAAATTGTATGAAACAATTACCATGTGCTGAGAATTACTCCAGAGACTTAACATGTATTATATCATGAAAGCAACACTATGGTCCCCATTTTCCAAATGAGAAATAGGAGCACAGAGAGTTTAAGCAATTTGCCAAAGGTCACAGAGCTAGAAACTGGTGGTCTGATTCCAGAGGCTTGTTTCTTAACTTCTACATTATACTGAAATCCACACATGAAACATATGTGAAAATCACAAAAGACATTTTACACACTGAAAACAAAGCCCCAGTGTCTATTCATGATAGATTTGAGATAAATTATGTATAGCTATATTTTAATGTGTTGTGACACGTTTCATAAATGAAAAATGCTTTTAAGTTTCTGCTCAATTACAAACAGGCCAAACCAGTTTCAATTTAATACTTTATTAAGAAAAATCATTAAAGGTTGATGCCATATATACCAAGTTATTATTTTAAACTGACTTTTTATGGAAGTCTGAACAAAACCTTATCAATGGCTGCATATCATAGTTCTGCTATATTATATTAGGTCTTTACTGCATATTACTTACCAAGTAAAAACAGCTCCTCTTTTATAATGTCATGTGTATACTAAACCAAACTTTGCAGAAGATGTAATATACTAGAGGGATATTTTCAAATGGTCAGCTGTGTCCTTTTACAATTTTCTAGACATCACACAACCCCATAAATACAGTTCTAGAAGCATGTCTTAAACTTGAAAACCCAAATAATTCTTTTTACATTGTTTTCTTTACTCTCCTAGAGGATTGCACAATGTAGCACTGTAGTTAAGAGCCTGGACTCTGGAGTCAGATTTGGCTTTGAATACTGACTTTGTCATTTACTGGCTCTCCAACCTCAGGCAATTAATTGACACAGCCTTGCTGAGCCAGTGTCCTCATCTGCAACGTAAGGATGATAATATAGGACCTGTCCCATATAGTGGCTGCGAGGAGTAAGTGAGACAGTGGATGTAAAGCATATGGCACAGTGCCAAGCACATTGTTTAATTTAGCAAAATAATTACTGTTGGGCCAAATGATTGGAAAATTACCTTGAGTTTATTGGCATCCTATTAGATACTATAGATCCTGCTTTCAAAGTGACATCAACTTTTTTATGAATGATGGCCTCCTTAGGATTTAGTTGGTTTTTCTCTTTAAAGTTTGACCTCTCTTTACTTACCAATTTAATGTCTATTATTTTTAAATTATCATCACCTTCATCATCAAAGGCATGGATAAGTAGAATGGCACTTTAAAAATAACCAAATTCCACTGGAATTGGTTCCCCCATTAACAGTGGCTATATATATCTGCTTCTCATTAGGAGATTAAAGAATTTTCTTACCACTTAGTTTTCGAAATGAAAGAAAAAAAGAATATTTGATTATAGACATTTGGTATGCTAAAACATTTTTTTGAAATTTTTTTGAATAATTTAAATTTAATTTCAAAAAGAAGACTTAAGTCACAACCATTTTTCAGACTCTACCAGAAAAATCAGTTATCAATTGTTCAATAATGTAGATTTGAAAGTATTGTACTAAAAGAGTCCCTACTACCTTAGAAGCTTACAAACTAGTCATAATTCACTTTCTCTTCAACTTGTAAATATTATGTAACAACTGGTTTAAACAGAGCAGGGGATATGAACAAATAAAAGACTTATTCCTAGACCTGAGTCATGTAATGTCCATAAATTGAACTAAAAATAATTACAGTGTAATTTATCAACAAATATAGAATGTTAAAATCTTAAAGATTATCAAATCCAACATCATTATTTAGAGATGAAGAAACTGAGGTCCAGAGGGGTCAAGAACACACAGAGAACTGGGACTAGAACCAAGGACTCCTGGTTCTACCTCTTCTGTTTTCTCATCTGTTATTGTAATAATGTAACACAAACTAAACATATGAATTGCTGAAGAAGTTTTCTAAGGGGTTATCAAAGACAGAAACTGAGCTGGTAAGAAAATTAATTTTATTCAGGCTGTTGCCATAGGGAGAGCATCCCAGGTTCATAGATCAGAGTGTGTGGGCCAGGTGGTTTTGCCTAAGACTTTTTTTTTTTTTTTTCCTTTTTTTTTTTTTTTATTATTATTTTATTTTATTTTTTTGGGGGGTACACCAGGTTCAATCAACTGTTTTTATACACATATCCCCATATTCCCTCCCTTCCTTGACGCCCCCCCCTCGATTCCCCCCCACCCTCCCTGCCCCAGTCCTCTAAGGCATCTTCCATCCTCGAGTTGGACTCCCTTTGTTATACAACAACTTCCCACTGACTATTTTACAGTTGGTAGTATATATATGTCTGTACTACTCTCCCGCTTCTTCTCAGTTTCCCCTTCACCCCCCGCCCCCTCCCATACCTCGAGTTCTCCAGTCCATTCCCTGTATCTGCTTCCCTGTTCTTGTCACTGAGTTCATCAGTACCATTTTTAGATTCCGTATATGTGAGTTAGCATACAATATTTGTCTTTCTCTTTCTGACTTACTTCACTCTGTATGACAGATTGTAGTTCTATCCACCTCATTACATATAGCTCCATCTCATCCCTTTTTATAGCTGAGTAATATTCCATTGTATATATATGCCACATCTTCTGTATCCATTCATTTGTTGATGGGCATTTAGGTTGCTTCCATGTCCTGGCTATTGTAAAGAGTGCTGAAATAAACATGATGGTACAAGTTTCTTTTGGGATTATGGTTTTCTTTGGGTATATGCCCAGGAGTGGGATGACTGGATCATATGGTAGTTCTATTTGTAGTTTTTTAAGGAACCTCCAAATTGTTTTCCATAGTGGCTGTACCAACTTACAGTCCCACCAACAGTGCAGGAGAGTTCCCTTTTCTCCACACCCTCTCCAACATTTGTTGTTTCCAGACTTTGTGATGATGGCCATTCTGATTGGTGTGAGGTGATACCTCATTGTGGCTTTGACTTGCATTTCTCTGATGATGAGTGATGTTGAGCATCTTTTCATGTGTGTGTTGGCCATCTGTATGTCTTCTTTGGAGAAATGTCTATTTAGGTCTTCTGCCCATTTGTGGATTGGGTTATTTGCTTTTTTGATATGAAGCTGCATGAGCTGCTTGTATATTTTTGAGGTTAATCCTTTGTCCGTTGTTTCATAGGCAATTATTTTTTCCCATTCTGAGGGTTGCCTTTTAGTCTTGTTTATGGTTTCTTTTGCTCTGCAAAAGCTTTTAAGTTTCATGAGGTCCCATTCGTTTATTCTTGATTTTATTTCCATGATTCTAGGAGGTGGGTCAAAAAGGATGTTGCTTTGATGTATGTCAAAGAGTGTTCTGCCTATGTTTTCCTCTAGGAGTTTGATAGTGTCTGGCCTTATATGTAGGTCTTTAATCCATTTGGAGTTTATTTTTGTGTATGGTGTTAGGAAGTGTTCTAATTTCATTCTTTTACATGTTGCTGTCCAATTTGCCTAAGACTTTTATAGGAGGAATACATGAGCTACACGTGAGATGATTCACAGTTGGGATTGTTTTGTCCTCAGGGAGAATCTCAGTCAATCAGATGAACAGGAAATGTTTTCTCTGTGTCTGGCTAGTTGAAGGGGAACAAATAGTTCTAACCTCAGCTAATGATTTATGAGAGAAAGAATGGGAAATTGGAGGGTCTGTATCTAGTCTTTCAGCAGGTTCCAGCAAAAGGGGAAAGGTCAGTGTTTGGCCTTGTCACAGGTAAACAAGGGAGTCATGCAGTTCTTATGGGAGTCCTGAGAAAGAATGGTCAGAGAGCCTTCTCTAATAAGTCATAGGGAAAGGGCTTTTCAATTTGGTTACTTTTGTTTATTTATTTGTTTGTTCTGTGGTACGCCACTCCCTAAAGCATCAAAGGGCAGAAGGATATCTGAAAACAAAGGTTGGGGGAATCTCTTAACCAACTCTGTTTTCCAGGAGCATAGGGCTCAGGTAAAATCTTCTGCCCATTTTCTAATCAGGTTGTTTGTTTTTTTGATGTCGAGTTGTATGAGCTGTTTATATACGTTGGATATTAACCCCTTATCAATCATATGTTTTGCACATATTTTATCCCATTCAGTAGGTTGTCTGAATCAGTAGGTCATTTTGTTGATGGTTTCCTTTGCTGTGCAAAAGCTTTTAAGTTTAATTAGGTTCCATTTGTTTATTTTTGCTTTTATTTCTTTTCCCTTTGGAGAGAGATCCCAAAAAATATTGCTATGATTTATGTCAAAGAGTGCTCTGCCTATGTTCTCTTCTAGTAGTTTTGTGGTTTCAGGTCTTACATTTAGGTTTTTAATCCACTTTGAGTTTAATTTTGTATATGGTGTGAGGAAATGTTCTGATCTCTGTTTACATGTGGCTTTCCAGTTTTCCCAGTACCACTTGTTAAGAGACTGTCTTTTCTCCATTGTATATTCTTGCCTCCTTTGTCATAGATTAATTGATGATAGGTGCATGGGTTTAATTTCTGGGCTCTCTGTCCTGTTCCAGTGATCTGTGTGTCTGTTTTAGTGCCAGTACCATGCTTTTTGATTACTGTATCTTTGTAATATAGTATGAACTCTGGGAGCGTAATATCTCCAGCTTTGTTCTCTATTCTCAGGATTGCTTTGGCAATTCAGGGTCTTTTGTGGTTCCATATGAATTTTAGTATTATTTGTTCTAGCTGTGTGAAAAATGTCATGGCTATTTTGATAGGGATTGCATTAAATCTGTAGATTGCTTTGGGTAGTATGGCTATCTTAACAATATTGAGTCTTCCAATGAAAGAGCATGGGATATCTTCCCATTTCTTTGTATCATCTTCAGTTTCCTTCATCAGCGTTTTATAGTTTTCAGAGTATAGGTCTTTCACCTCCTTGATTAAGTTTTTCCTAGATATTTTATTCTTTCTCTTTCTGATAGTTAATTATTAGTGCATAGAAAAGCAACAGATTTCTGTATATCAGTCTTGTATCTTGCAACTCTGCAGAATTCATTTATTCTAATAGTTTTGGGGTGGAGACTTCAGGTTTTCTGTATAAAGTATCATGTTATTCTACAAATAGTGACAGTTTTATTTCTTCCTTTCCAATTTGGATGCCTTTTAATTCTTTTTCTTGTCTGATTACTGTGGCTAGGACTTCCAATACTATGTTAAATAGAAGTGATGATAGTGGGCATCTTTGTCTTGTTCCAGAATTTAGAGGAAATGTTTTCAGTTTTTCACCATTGAGTATGATGTTATCTGTGGGTTTGTCATAAATGGCCTTTATTATGTTGAGATTTGTTCCCTGAATACTCACTTTGATGAGAATGTTTTTATTTTGTTTCCCGTTTTATTAACTTCAGTTTTTATTTTTATATATTCCTCTTGTATTTATGGGTTTTTTAAATTAATTAATTTATTTATTGGCTACACTGGGTCTTTGTCGCTGCACACAATCTTTCTCTAGTTGTGGTGAGTGGGGTCTACTCCTCATTGTGGTACGCGGGCTTCTCATTGTGGTGGCTTCTCTTGTGGAGCACGAGCTCTAGGTGCACAGGCTTCATTAGTTGCGGCACAAGGGCTCAACAGTTGTGGTTCACGGGCTTACTTGCTCCACGGCATGTGGGATCTTCCTGGAGCAGGGATTGAACCCGTGTCTGCTGCATTGGCAGGCAGATTCTTAACCACTGCGCCACCTAGGAAGTCCCGATGAGAATGTTTATCATGAATGGATGTTGAATTTTTGTCAAATGCTTTTTCTGTGTCTATTGAGATGATCGTGTGATTTCTATTTCTATTCTTCCTTTTGTTAATGTGGTGTATCACATTGATTTGTGAATTTTGAAGCGTGCTTATGTCCTTGGAATAATTCCGACTTGATCACATATTATCTGATTCTTTTTGTGTATTGTTGAATTCGATTCACTAATATTTTTTTGAGGATTTTTGCATCTGTATTCATCAAAGATATTGGTTTGTAATTTCCTTTTTTTGTCATGTCTTTGGTTTTGGTATCAGGGTAACGGTGGCCTCGTAGAATGAATTTGGGAGTGTTCCATCCTCTTCGATTTGTTTTGAATAATTTGAGAAGGATAGGTATTAGTTTTTCTTTATATGTTTTATAGAATTCCCCTGTGAAGCTGTCTGATCCTGGACTTTTGTTTGCTGGGAGTTTTTTTAATCACAACTTCAATTTCACTACTAGTGGTCGCTGTGTTCATATTGTCTGTTTCTTCTTGATTCAGTCTTAGCAGATTATGTCTTTTAAGAGATTTGTCCATTTCTTCTATGTTGTCCAGTTTGTTGGCATGCAAAAGGGTCTTTTTTTTTTAATCCAGTCAGCCACCCTGTGTCTTTTGATTGGAGCATTAAGTCCATTGACGCTTAAAGTAATTATTGATAGGTATGTGCTTATTGCCATTTTATTACTTGTTATCCTTCTGTTCTAAATGACAGTCTTGCTGGGTAAAGTATCCCTTTTAGGACTTTGAATATATCATGCCACTCTCTCCTGACCTGCACAGTTTCTGCAGAGAAATCAGCTAATAGCCTTATGGGAATTCCCTTGTATATGAATCTTTGTTTTTCTTTTGCTGCCTTTAGAGTTCTCTGTCTTTAACTTTTGGCATTTTAATTATGATATTTCTTGCTATGGGTCTGTTTGGGTTCATCTTGTTTGGGACCCTCTGTGCTTCCTTGTACCTGAGTATCTGCTTCCTTCTGTGAAATTTTTAACCGTAATTTCCTCAAATATATTTTTGATACCCTTCTCTCTCTATTCTTCTTTTGGAATCCCTATAGTGCAAATGTTGGAATGCTTACTGTTATCTTAGAGCTCTCTTAAGTTGTTTTCATTTTTTTCTTATTTTGTTTCCCTTTCTGTTCTGATTGGGTGATTTCCATTATTCTGTCTTCCAGACCACTTATGCGTTCTTCTGTATCACTTAGTCTGCTATTCATTCCTTCTAATACGTTTTTTTGTTTCAGCTTTTGAATTATTCATTTCTAATTGGGCTAGTTCCTTGCTCAAATGTTCACTGTTTAGATCAATTCTTTTCCATAATTCAGTTAACATTTTTATACCAATGTTTTGAATTCTTTATCTGATAAATTATTATCTGATAATTTGTTTATTTCTTTTTTTATTACTCATTTTTTTTCAGGACTTTTGCTCTTTCAGTTGAAAGTAGCTCCTCTGCATTTTCCTTTTGCTTAACTTTCTCCATCTTTATAAATTTAGGTGAAACAGTCACCTATTGTGGTCTTGAAGGAGTCTTCTTATGTGGGAGCATCCCTGTACAGACTGCTTGTGCCCAATGCCTTTGATGGGAGGACTGGATTTTATGTGCAAATCACATGGAGGAGCTAGAGCTTCTCAGGGTGTGAGGTGGGACTTCCTCTCTGCTCAGTGGTTATCACCACCTTGTCAAGGGCAGGGTCTGATATCAAGTTGCTGGAGCAGAAACCCCAAGGGTTCGGCTCAAGCTGGCTCAGCTTCCTTTAAGTGTGTGATTTTCCCTCTCCCCGCACTGGGGCCTTTGTCCCAGAGCGGGGGAGTGCTGAAATAAGTGTGGCCCATGCGCAGCCAGAGGTCTGATGCACTGCCTGTGTAGGTGTCTGAGGCTCCACTCAGATGCAGCCTCAGGTGCAAGACCCCTTCATTTCTCACAGTCGATCACTGTGCACTGCCTCCACCACCCCTCTCCCCTTATGGAACAGCTTCGCAGGTCTGGTGGGACCCGCTTGGACTCTCTGCGTGTATCAAGTAGTGAGCTGTGGTAGAGCAGCTGCCGTGAGAGAGCTGGGCTGCTTCTGAGGCGCTGCCTGAGTAAGTGTCAACAGTAGCCACTGCCATCCCATCCGGGCTCCCCCCCGCACTGAGTCACCTCTGTGTCCCGTGATCTAATCCTTTCCCCAGTCACATCAGCCCCCGATCCAGTGCCCGGTGTGGCGTGGAGTGAGCAGGGCCATAGAGTTCGCTCAGCTCAGGCTGTGGTGCCTGGCGTGGTGGGTCTCAGGAAACCCAGCGACTGCTGGGGCAGACCTCTTCCTGCCCTGCCAGAGGGCAAGTCATTGAGCCCAGGCTCCTCACAAGCAGAGTCCAGGCTTCACCAGACTTTTTATCTGACCCAGCGGTCCTCTTGCAGCTAAGCGGGCTTGTCTTCTCCGCATAGTACCCATGGACTGAGAATTCCAGTCTGTGGCTCGACCACCTCACTCCCCAGGGCTGGTATCCACCCATGTGATCTCCCTTTTCCTCCAGTTCCCATCCCAGGTGTACAGGTCCCAACCCAAGACTTTTCTTTCTGTCCTACCCGATTATGTGTGTATCTTTCTTACAGCCTTGGTTGTACAGGAGTCCTTCTAACCAGTTTCCATTTAGTTTTCATGGATTGTTCCACAATCCGTGTATTTTTGATATGTTTGTAGGGTATTGTGAGCTCCACCTCCTCTTCCTCTGCCATCTGGATCTCCCTCCTCTCCCTAAGAGTACTTTGCAAATCTCATATTTCACAGCAGAGATCTAGGTTCCCCAAGCACTCCCTCCTCCTCAAAACAGAACACATACACTTGCACACGCACAAGTACCCTTGGGAATTGAAAGTTAAACAAGAGCACCAAATGTACCTTTCTGACCTCCTTTCCTTATAGACATAGCTGAAAAGGTGTGAGAGTGTGTGTGTGTGTGTTGCTTGTTTTTTGGCTTTGTTTTGTTTTCTCTTGACCTACGGCATAGTTACATTTGGGGGCAATTTATGCTATGACACCTGCGGCCCCTGAATAACAGGTTGAATTCTAAATTTACTTACAGTTTCACTGATATTTATTTCACAGACCCAGTCAGTAAGTAAAAATTCATTTTGTGGTACCAAAGTAAAAAACTGCACCAACCCCACCCAGGTAATCATTGTGCATTCGGATGGAACACAGTCCTGCGTTATAATTCGGTGGTTCTTCAATGTTCGTCCATAGGACGTGTGGATATGAAACTGCACTCAGTTGCCCTTTGAGTCAACCCATAGTTTCAGTATCTCTTACTTAAAGGATATCAGAGGATATCAATTTCTACATTGCTGTAGAATTGGCGATAATTCATATAAGCAGAACAAACCACATGAATAAAATAGTAGTAATGCACTAACAAAGACAACACTGTTGGGAGGGTAACATTATTATTTTTGAAGATTGATGGCAAATTACAGTAAATGTTTCCTATAGTGCCATATAGATGTTTCTCTAACATAAGGTTTCAGGGGGCTCAGCTAGAGTGCTGCAGCTTGTTTTCAACTATATTAAATCACTTTATCAATATACTTCAGTTTTAACAAAAGCTTTTTTAAAGCATACTGGAGATCTGACTTCTAAAATAGATTTATGGAAAGGGTTCACTATACTAAAAGCCAAACTTATTTACAGTATAAAAAATTCATCTTAAATGTTCTTGGCCATGTATGTTTTACATTTCATTCTTATTTCATTTTAACCCTCATTTTCCTTTTTTTAAAACTTTTTTAAGAACATTACCCTTCCTGTGATGCCTAAGAAATATGTCTGACTTTTGGTCCCTCTACCCCAATAGTCTACATCTGACAGAGCGACTAAAATGGCATGCCATAGAATGACATATTTATCCCCCTGGAGTAGTCCTTTGAAAGCTAGAGGATCTTCCCTTAACGTGTTTATAATATCTCAGTTTTTCGAAAGAAGCAGACCATTGCGGAAATTTATCAGCCATGTGTATATCTACTCCTGTTGAGTGTCCAGTTATATCTTTCAGCCTGTATTATTTTTGGAGGAAGTTCAAACATTTACTAGCTTTTTCGTGAAGTCAGAGGTAACTCTGGTATGTAAAATTTACTTTTGAAAATAAAGTGCTAAATTTCCAGGATCTAATGCACAAGTCTACGTTTTTTCCTATGCATAACTTTGGCGATCCTATAGATAATCCTTTCTTAGCCTTTGCTTTTTGAATACTAAGAGCCTTTGGTTTTACTTCTGTGTAGCTCCTGTGCTCCCTTAGTCATTTTTAGTTGCCTTTTCCTATTTCCATTTTATATCCTGCCAAAGGTGTCTTCACCAGGACTGTACACAGATACCATCTTGCCATTGCCAGTGTCTCAGTGAGAGGGAAGAATACATGTAAGAAGTTGAATGGTACGAGATTCTTGACCACCTCAAACCCTCCGTTAAAATAATATCAAGGGAAGAAAAATGATATCTTCGCATTCAGAAACAGAATAGAAGCTCATGTTTTTTAATGCGATTTTGAGTCAAGGTGGTATTTTAACTGTAGTAAATACTGTGGAAAGTTAACAAATGAAGCAGAAGACATAGCTTTTGCCCTTGAAAAAGTTCCTCTTAAACAGGAGAACTGGAAGAAACATGTGTACATACACACACAGTGCAAAATAACATGCAACCAACTGTTGTACAGAAATAGAAATAAGATGGTTAGGTGACTAAGAGGGTTCAAAGAAAGAAGATGAAAAGATGATTGTTATTATGGAAGTAGCTTGAGTTGAGCCTTGGGAAACAACAAAAATCAATCCTAGTTGACCTTAAAGAGTGCATGTATAGGAGACTGGAGTAATCGAGTGGTAAGGGGGAAATGTAGATGGTAATAGCCTACGTGGTAAATGGATAATGAAGCAATAGAGGCAGCAGATGGAGACAGTTAGGCAAGGAAAGGAAGGAGAGAAATAGTTTGATAAGTAGATGAAGGGGCGGTTGGGTCATTTTATTCCTTTTTTTATTATTGTTGAAGAAGAGAGACGCATGATTGTTTCAACACACAGAATAAGAAACCAGTAGAGAGGGAGACATTGAGGATGCTGGTATGAAACAAGATGGTAAAGGGAGGAGAGAAGGGGAGGGAGGAGCCTCAGAGATAAACACTTGTGTGGCACACTGTGTATGAGAGAGAAGTTTTGATATTGTGGAAATAAGAGGTAGAAGCTCAAAAAGAGGACACAATATGTTCAATAGATGTCACCATCTGTTGTGATTACTATTATTGTTATTATTACTCTCTATAATGAGTTGTATTTGTGAAGAAAAGTTTAAATTTGATATAATTGTAGATTTTCTGAATTCCTAAAGTGTATCAAAATCTGCACCCATGGGAACTGGTGCCTATGCTGGCTGCTTCTCTTTCCCAGGACCTGGGCACAAGAAGATACATAACCCCCTCATTACTCTCAGCTATGGGATCGGTGGGGCATAATATAACTGCCTTTATTAAATGCCCTGTAGGTAGATGTCAAGAATGTAGACAGACACGACTGCTCTGACCTCTGGGAACTTATATTCTAAGATACAAAAGGGGAAGCTGGAGAAAATATGCTATGACCTGCCCTCCTGCCACCATTCCAAAGTCCAGAAGGATGTGATCATAGTAACCTACATATAACAAACATCTAACATTGTATAAAATATAGAAAGTAGGCATCTCTGCTGTGAACTACATGTCCTGAAAGTACTGGCCAGGAGACAGTTCAGCTTCTAGGTAGCAGGCGACCTTCTAATACCACTTGGAAACACACCAAAACTCTTATGACAGTGGTAAATGGATAATGAAGAAATAGAGGCAGCAGATGGAGACAGTTTGGCAAGGAAAGGAAGGAGAGAAATAGTTTGATAACTGGATGCAGGGGCAGTTGGGTCATTTTGATAGTTGTGTGAATGTGTGTGTAGGTTATGCATGGCAATTTATACCTTCCAGTCATATTTTTTGTAATGGCTTTGTTGAGATATACAGTTGTATGTTTAGAATTTTTAAAAAAGTGACAGGAATATGTACATCCATATACAGTTGTCCCTTGGTATCCATGGGGGATTGGTTCCAGGACCCACACAGGTACCAAAATTTGTGGATGCTCAAGTCCCTTATATAAAATGGTATAGAATTTGTGTATAACATATGCACAGCCTCTCGTATACCTTAAATCATCTCTAGATTATTTCTAATACCTAATACAATGTAAATGTTATGTAAATAGTTGTAAATTTGAGTGCAGAAAATTCAAGTTTCACTTTGTGGAACTTTCTGGGATTTTTTTTTCCCGAATATTTTTGATCCACCATTAGTTGAATCCACGGATATGGAACCTGTGGACAGGGAGGGCCAACTGTAATTTACTTACTATATAATTCACTAATTTAGTGTGTACAAGTCAGCGATTCTTAGTATATTCAAAGTTGGGTAGCCATCAGTACTATTTAATTCTAGAACATTCTCATCACTCCAAAAAGAAACTCCATAGGTGCTGACAGTCACTTCCTATCCCTAGCTCTCCCCAGCCCCTGGCTACCACTAATCTACTTTCTGTCTCTGTAGATTTGCCTATTTGTACATTCATATAGATGCAGTCATAATGTGTAGCCTTTTCTTTCTGGCTTCTTTCACTTAACATAAAGTTTTCAAGGTTTGTCCATGTTGTAGCATGTACCAAAACTTCACTCCTTTTTAGGGCTGAATAATATTCCACTGTATGGGTATAATGTACTTTGTTTATCCATTCATTAGTTGATGGATCTTTGTGGATTTTCACCTTTTTTGGCTATTACGAATAATGCTGATATGTGTTCAAAAAATAGATTTATGGAGTCAAAATGAAATTCAAAATTAGTCCTTTAATTAAGGGTAAGATTTTAATGATGCCATTTTATTTCTGCCTGAGAAGATGTATGCAATACTCGATGAGCTACTGTACTGGAATCTGAAGTCTGTCCGCGTGTGTACTTACACTTATACAGTAGTGTATTTCTCAAGTGTAAGATTAGTTAATGGACTTTTCCACACAATCAGCTATCTATTATCAGTGTCAGTAAGACAGAGATATTTCATTGCTGAACATATTTTATTCACAGTTAATTCCCAAAGTCTATGTGTGTAGATGATTTCAATTCTTCTTCCCAGCAAACCTTGTACTGAAATGTCAAAATAAATGATAAATAGTACTAAGTAAATTATCAAGATTACTATTTTATTAATTCATTGAAACAGTATTTACCAAGCGCCAACTACATACAAAGTTCATTCTTCCTTTTGTTTCTCCTGCCTACTCCTGGGTATAACGATATAAAAGGCATGTGTAATACACAATCTGGAAAGTGAGAGTTGAATACATATTTTTCTTCAATGGTTCATGTAAGGAAAATTATACAAAGCCACATAGATGGGCAGGATAGGTTTTTCCCTATCCCCTTTTCATCTCCTAACACCTTTTGATTACAGGGAATAGGCCCATTTTGCTCCAAGCACTGATATTCTAAATTTCACAATGACTTGTTACTGTGAAACAATTATTATATTTGAAAGAACACAGAGAAGATGGTACTTAAATCATGAGAGACACACTAGGACTAATTCAGGTGAAAGACCGTACCAAAGCCATTTGATTATGTCTTTTGATGATTTTGAATGTGCTATAGGATGAAATGAAGAGGAAATAGAATCTTACGGCATATTTCTTTTTCATCTCTTTGGACAACATTCCCTTCAGTTAAAGCAGTACTTTTTTTTAGCTTGGATACTTTTTATGGAATTTGCAAATGTCTTTGAAAGACTTCTAAGATTGCTGTTAAGGACATAACCAAAGCCTTTAACCTAGTCGTTTTTACACAAGGATGTGATAGTGGAATCTTTTAAATAACTGTGTGTCAGTATATTCTCCTAATGTCCCACTGAGTTTTGCACAGAATCATTGAATCCAGCCTAGCTATATTAAGTAGAAAAAAACAAATACACGTATATGTCCAGAATATAGTTATTTAGCCCCTATCTTATAAGGACAGCACTATTATAATCATGTTATTAGTCGTCAGGTATGTGTCTGAACGAAGCTTTGGTTTAGTCAATAGAACCACTACATATGATGTCTGTCACCAATTCCAGCCTCTGTATTTTATCTTTCAGATAGCTTGACCTTTTCCTTTTGCACCATCAGTTTGCCATCCTTCAACCCGGCCTCTCTGCCATTGTTTTTTCCTACACAGCAGTTGATGCCTGTGTTGCAGCCTATAAAGAGAGTGTTTAGCTTAAACTAAATTGGTGGATATTGGTGAGACTGTGATAACTACAGTAGTTCACAGTTTGATATAATCCGTGGCTCTCTGCACTTCATCTTGGATTTGTGCAAGGAAGTGTCTGTTACTAGAGATTATGACCTTCTTGGGCCTTCTGAAATGCTTCAGTAAGATACGTGATTAAATGACAATTAAAACATGAATATTACAAAAGCTGTACCTTAGTGCTGTATTTTAACTCGGCCACTGACAGTTTGCAAATGAAGGATCAGAGTCAGTGTTAAGTTTGTCCAACATTATTCCAGTTACCTATATTGATGCAGAATTTCATCATGCAGTCACACTACGTATTGTTTTTCTGCGTGTAGTTTCCTTCTCTTTAGTTTCCCCCTTTCAGGTACATTAAGAAAAGAGTGAAATAATAAATTAACCAGTAATCACTACATTGTAATCCGTAACTAATTTTTAGAGAAGTGAAAATGGAGCAGTCTACTTAGTGAAGTTAATTGCTAACAGGGAGATATGTTCCTTTCTGATGCACTAATCTCTAAAAGGTTAGGAGCTGAGAAATTTTCTCTCTGCAAGCTGTGAGAAATTCTCTAATACCAAATCACTGCAAAAAGCTTGCTTTGCTATATTTATTTAAATTATAGTCCGCATGTTCATTCATGTTGTCATGTCTCTTTACCTACCTTGTCTTAACTGTGATGCGAGCTCTCAAAGGATAAACTATCTTTTAAATTCATTTTTATAAATGATGTGTATATATGCTTTGGATATTTAGTAATGCTAATAACCAGGAAACTCCAACAACACAACTTCATGAGTTTCTTTTGTTTTAGTGAATAACATTTAAGTGGCCTTATTATGCAATATATGATGCTATAAAATGCAGAAGGGAGAGATGGTGTAGCATTCAGTAAGGCTCATATGTAAAGGTTAATGTCCATCAGCCAGTTTTGTCCCGATTTTTTTTAAAATGACAGAATCTGTATTCATTGGAGACTGTTGCCAGCACCTTTAAAATGTTTCCTGACCCTAAAACATTTTAAATTGTCTTATATTTATAATATTGTTTGCATGAGCAAATGATGTATTTTAACAAGTGATAAAAGTCCCTAATGAGGATAGCAGTTGAACAAACTGAACATTAAATTGAGAACAGAAGTGTCCACATAAACATGGTCTGTTAATTACTGCTTATTGAAGAGATCTGTCCACTCCAGAAACTTAAGAGTTAAATGTATAATCAACCCTTTAGGGACCAAACTGTTCTGTCTCACATGGAAAAAAGTAACTTCCACTGAAAAATAAGGTCCTCATTTGGTCATTTATCATCTGAAAGGGTGTATATTATTATATATGTCAATTCCACAAAATTATGTCCTGTAATACATAATTATGTTCAAAATTGCATTTGAAATCTATTATTAACAGTTAACAGTGAACATTCTTAAAATAGTTATTACTCTTGGCCTTAACACAGAAAGCAATAATGGAGGTATTTTAGGGAGTTAAAAGCTGCAAGGCATTGGCCTCTGAATAAAGCCACCGCAGGTGTGTTTCTTAATGGGCTGTTAATTTTATAGTGGGTGAACACAAAGGACAGAGACCATGTGTGTTTTTAAACTGTGTTTGGTGTGGAAAAGGAGTTGATGGCTGAAAAATATAAAGGCAGCGTGAAACGAGGCCAAATTGAACTTGCCCTCCTGGGATGTAATCCTTCTTGCTTAAAATCAAGGCAAACTAATTCTTGCCCCTCTGCTTCTATCCCTTGCCTCACTACCACCACATAACAAGGAATCCCACAGAAACATATTAAGCTAGCACATCACAAATAATTAGAAAATATGGCAAGAAATAATAAGGACCTGGTGCAGTAACATTCTCTCATACTAACCAGCTCCTTCTGTTTCCTGTTTTTGCTGCTGTCACTAACTCACTCAAACTTACAATTTTGACACCCTCCCCCACCCCCACATCCCCCACGCCTAGGTTCCCAGAGTCCTCAGAACCTTGCTTCTCAGCGTATGGGCTGTGGATCTTGAAACATGGGCATTACTTGGGAACTCTCGGGATCTTAGTTCCCTGACCAGTGATCGAACCCGGACCCCAGCAGTGAAAGTACCGAGTCCTAACCACAGAACTCCCAGGGTAGTCCCTACACATTCAAGTTTGAGAAGCACTGCTATAGAATTATCCTTTACACTGTCTTCTTCCTCCCCTTTTTTTTTTGTCTTTTCTTTCTGGGGAAATAATTTGTTTTATTATTATAAATAACTCTCTTTATATTTTAGAATTTTTTGTAAGAAATGTAATTAGATTTTACGTCTTAAATCAGAATAGTGGTTCTTACCCTTTAACACAAACATTTAGTTCATTACTCTATTTTTAATTATACATGTAGATATACGAAATTAGACCCGTCTAGTCTGTGTCTTCCCTTTCTTGCCTTCATTTAGATAAATTATTTTTATCTCAGTATTATTTTCTCTATGCTAGTTCAAAAAATAAATTTTTATTTTTTAGTATTTAAGCTTGGAATTATAGTAAGATTTTTTAAATTTATAATAATCTGAAGTTAATTGATGTTTGTACCATTCTCTAGGATAATCCCGTTTTACACTTCCCAGGTAATATGTGGTTTTTTTAAACTTTATTGAGGCATAATTGACATATGATTGTATATATTTAAAGTATGCAGCATGATGATTTGATATACATATATATTGTAGAATGATTACCAAGATCAAGATAATTAAAACATTTATCACCTCACATAGTTAACAGTGTCAGTTCTTTTGCGTGTACGTGTGCGTGTGTGTGGTGAAATGCTTAAGATTTACTCAGAGCAGTTTTCAAGTATACATTACCATATTATTAGCTGTAGTCACCATGCTGTACATTAGATCCTCAAAACTTCTTATAACTGAAAATTTATACCTTTTGACCTACAACACCCCATTTTCCCCTCCCTCTAGCCCTGGCAACCACCATTTTATTCTTGTTTCTATGAAATTGACTTTTTTCTGTCTGCCTTATTTCACTAATTATAATGCCCTTCAGATTCATCCATGTTATTGCCAATGGCAGGGTTTCTTCTTTTTTATGGCTGAGTAATATTTCATTGTGTGTGTATGTGTGTGTGTGTGTGTGTGTGTATTTCACATCTTTATCCATTCATCCACTGAAGGACATTTAGGTTGTTTCCATGTCTTGGCTATTGTGAATAATGCTGCAATGAATGTGGAAGGGCAGATATTTCTTTGGGATCCTAATTTCAGTTCCTTTGGATATATACCCAGGAGTAGGAGTGCTGTATCATATGGTAGTTCTATTTTTAGTTTTTTGAGGAACCTCTATACTGCTTTCCAAAATGGCAGTACCACTTTGCATTCCCACCAACAGTGCACAAGGGTTTTTTCTCTACATCCTCGCCAACATTTATCTTGTCTTTTTGATAATATCCAACCTAACCTAGGTATGAGGTGATATCTCATTATGATTTTGATTTGCATTTCCCCAGTGATTAGTGGTGTTAAGCACCTTTCATATACCTATTGGCCATTAATATGTCTTCTTTGGAAAATATATATATTCAAATCTTTTGTCCATTTTTAAAAATTATATTATTTGCTTTTTTTGCTATTGAGTTGTATGAGTTTTTTATATATTTTGGATATTAATGCCTTATCAGATACATTTAACCTTCTGTGTTCTTGGGCTCTGCATCTGCGGATTCAACCAACCTCGAATCGAAAATATTCAGGGAAAAAGAATTCCAGAAAGTTCCAAAAAGCAAAACTTGAATTTGCCACAAGGGAGCAACTATTTACATAGCATTTGCATTGTATTAGGTATTGTAAGCAATCTAGAGATGATTTAAAGTATATGAGAGGATGTGTGTATGTTATATGCAAATACTTTGCTGTTTTATATAAGGGACTTAAGAATCCACAGATTGTAGGATCCATGAGAGTCCTAGAACCAGTCTCCCACAGAAATAAGGGATGGCTGTATATGGTTTGCAATATTTTCTCCCATTCTGTAGGTTGCTTTTCCAATTTGTTTATTATTTCCTCTGCTGTGCAGAACTCTTTAGTTTGATGTAGTCCCACTTGTTAAATTCACAATTGACTGGAATGTACTTTTTCCACATGAGCTGTTGGGTCAACCCTAAATTTAGATCTTCATGTCATTCACCTGAATTATTGCCCCATAATTCCTATATCGTTCTTGTGTCTTCCTGCTCTGAAGCATCCTATCTTCTGCCTCAAGATTAGCCTCTCTAATGTACCCAAACCTCTCCCCTCTTCCTAAAAACCTTTCATGGCTTTCCATCCTTTACTAAGTAAACTATTTAGGACTGGCTCTCAAGGCGCTGTAGAATATCATGCCACCCTTTCCCTCCAACCCTGTCTCCAACTGCTCATCTCTATATACATACCCTGCACCTTAGCTTTACAGTTTCCCTCTTTGTTTTAGTTCAAGCTGTTCCTTTCACATGGAAAATCCTTCCCAACGGCTCTGTTGAAATCCTTTCCATCCTTTAAGGCCTATCTTCAGTACCACTTCCCATACGCACGCTTTTCTCATTCATTCATTCATTCACTCATTAATTGAATAAATATGTACTGATCACATACTATTTGCCTATATTCTTCCAGTTACTGGGGATAAAGCAATAAACAAAACAGCCACAGCCTTATGGACCCTTATATTCTATCAGGAGAAAACAGGTGATAAACAATACATAAGTAAAACATGTGGTATGTTAGGTGGTGATAAGTGCTAAGGAGAAAATAAAAGAATATAAAGGGGATTGAGACAGCTAGGAATGCTGAGTATCCTCCAACCAAATACTTTTCCTTCCTTTATATACCCAGCGCAGGTATTTTCCTTTACAGTGTGGATATTTGTGTACTTGTCCTATTTTCTCTCTTATATTCAAGGTTCCTTGAGAGCAAGAACTGTTATTTTTATACATCTTTGTATCTCCTACAGCTATCTCCAAGACAAAGCTCATTAAACAACGGTGAAAATGACTCACATGAAGGAAATAAATACAATAGTAGTTTAGAGGAAGGTGAGACTGATATAGTGGTTGGTTAGGGAAGACTCCTTGAAAGATATTTAACTTGGGTAAGGTCTTAAAAGATGGGTGGGGTGAGGAAGAAAGAGCTGAGGAAGTCTTTGTGATATATCTGTTCTTGAAACTCTAAAGACCGATGCTTTATAAATTAAGATTAATATTATGTATCATTTTCTTTACTTTTGAAAACAGTGTTTCAGAAGGGACGGGCAATAGACACTGGAGAAGTTGACATTGGTGCACAGGTCATGCAGACTATTCCACCTGGCTTATTCTGGCGTTTCCAGATTACTATCCACCACCCTATATATCTGAAATTCAACATTTCTTTAGCCAAGGACTCTCTGCTGGGAATTTATGGCAGAAGAAACATTCCACCTACACACACTCAGGTATTTGATATTATATGTATCTCTTGACCCTTTCAGAGAGTGGTGGGTTGTTCAGGGTCGGTGACTTGCGAAGTATGCAGGAGTCAAAAGGTGAAGGCAGACAAGTTTTGTAATGAGCAACTATCGAGAATAATCACAGTCAAGCGAATGAAGAAAAAAATGATATTGAGAAATAAGGAGTAGCATTTAACAGAGCAGATTCCAAAAAGGGAGCTTAGGAAAATATTCTTGCAACTTGAGTTCTGCTTCCTGGAACAGGGTGGTCATGAGCCTTCCCAGCCCCTTCATCTTACTTAGTTTTGGTGCCCACACCTCCTCCGCTGGTTCCACATATTCCTGACCTGTTGTCCCAATAAAGACATGCAAATCAAGAGGGAAGTGAGTCCAAAAGGCCTGTTTTGTCTCACAGGTAAAAAATTTTCCTTGTTATTGTTAATAAAAACTCAAATATGTAAAACCTCTATGGTTTACAAGACCCTTCTGTAAACCTTTGCCACATCATTTCCCTTCATTTCTTTCCCTATCTCTTCCTTACATGAACCCATTTGAGGCCCTGCTCCACCTAAGAAGTAGCATAAGGGATCGTAACCATCTGGGACTTGGGATATGTGTGCCACGTACTTATCCACCGATTAGGCAAAAAAAGAAAAAAGGACAGGGCTTTTGAATATTTAAATATGTAACCACAAAGGTAGTGAATTATGATGAGTGTCCTCAAATTTTCAACTGTTCATTTCTTTGTTTTAAAAACTGTAAAACTCTTTTTAATTTGTAAAGAAGGTCATGGTAACATTTCAAGGGGAATGTCTATTTTCAAGTATCTTCTATCAGATACTTTTAGTAAAATATCAAGATCCTCTTGCATAAATACTAAGTAAGAATTTTTGTATTTCTTCGTTTATTTATTTTTAAACAATTATTTTTAATACTCCAAAACCAAAAGGTTTATAACATTTATAAATATAGTGGAGGGTTATTTTTTTCAGAATAAATAATATGCTTTTGGGTTTAGATATACTTAAGAATGAATAACCTCTTCTCCCGCTTTGCCAACTTCCAAAGCAAAGAGGTATGAAGTAGCACAATTGAAGTGAGAGAGGTATCAGCCTAGAAGTAAAAATAGCGGCTCATGTTTGTGTTTGTATTTGTTCCAGTTTGATTTTGTAAAACTAATGGATGGAAAACAACTGGTCAAACAGGACTCCAAGAACTCTGATGATACCCAGCACTCCCCCCGGAACCTGATCTTAACCTCGCTGCAGGAAACAGGTTTCATAGAGTATATGGACCAAGGGCCTTGGTATCTGGCATTTTACAATGATGGAAAAAAGATGGAGCAAGTATTTGTGTTAACTACAGCAATTGGTAAGCTGCCTTGGCTATGATTCTGAATGACAGTAGAACTCCAGAAAGACACAATCAGAGATGAAAGTGATACAAATGTTATTTAAGCTTATTGCTTATTCTGCCTTAAAGTCATTACTCAGGATAGATCTCGATGAGAAAGGTTTATATTGTTGTTATCAGTAATGCTGTTTAAATGGTGATTAAGATTTTTTAAATGCTCCATTATTTGCTGCTATTTTAGGATACTTGCCATGCTCCTTTTTATATGTTTTCAACCGCAATAATTACCTGGATAATATTAGTACTATTGCCAAGATTACATAGATGAACAACTTCATAAAGAAGGGAAATAAGGAAGAGAAGCCCTGTTAATTCAAGTTCTATTAGAAAAGAAAAAGCAAATAAATACCTTTTTAAATGAAAAAACTAGCATCAATCCAGTTCTTCTTTAGAACAACTGATTCTAGAACCATTAAGATTTCAAAATACAACCTAAGAGTAGAGAAGAGTCTTAAGGATAATAACTTGGGTCATTCAAAGTTCTTTCTTTAGAATTGTTTAGTTTAAAAATCATCACAATGGCTCTTTCACTGCGCTCAGAGCCTTTTAAAGCATGTTCTTTTTAATACAATGTCTACACACACTCTTATTCACTTTCACCCTAGTTAATCAGAGACAGCTCACTCTTGTCATTTTTATGGGTGAATTCATTCCCCATAACCCTTTGTGTGAATAAAGCTGAACTCTTTAGCAAATTTAGAGCCCTAAGGGTAAACAACTCATAGACACAGTATTTTACTGTGTGAATTTTCCTAAAACACATGTCTTTTAAAAGAAGGGAAAGTACCTTACAGCTGTCAGTTTTCTATACAACTCTCACCACTTTATCCTTTAGTTAACCTGTTCAACCGTATGTTTAGGAAATCATGTTGACTGTTAATAGATATACCATCTGCTCTTTATAACAATTACGTTCTAGTTTTACTTGATGCTGAAGACCTTTTGTCAGTAGAAAATGGTATTCCAGCCACAAGATTATCAAAAACTTTCCTCTAAAGTAATCAGAAAGGCCACAAAAATGCACTGATGATTTTCCCCCTAGAGAAAAACTCCACTGATCTTACATCTTCAAAAGACAAAGTGTTTGTTAAATTAGGGGAAAAAAATATTTTAAGTCATGATTCAGTGGGGCAAATTCAACAGACGCACCTGTCATGATATTTGCCCACCAAGACCCAGTTTTGATAGTGCAAATACTAATGAGTTATGAGAGGTTGAGTTTCTCCTAAGAAATCAGAGGAATTAGAAGATTTAAAACATTTGTGAAGAAGATTTTCTCTCTTCCCGTTATCCTCACCCCTAAGCTCAAGTTAAAACACTAACCAAGCTATTAACCTTTCAAAAATCAATAGACCAAGAAACATGCTTGAAGTTTTTTTCCTGTCCCTTACTTCCTCCCCTAAAGAACCTAACCTTCGAGATATAATTTCATGTTATCCAGAGATGAAGCTGTTAGTTTCATATGCAACAACATATTTGGTTAAACAAATAAAAGTTTGTATGAACTTTTCTCAGAGTTGCTCCTTTGTCTATTTCATGGTAATGTTAGAGTCAGTTGATTGATCTTAACTATATTTGGGCTGCTACTCATAGGGGTCAAAATAGCATTAATAACCAATATTTATTAAATGACTGATATAGGCTAGCTACTGGCCTATATTATTATATGTTAGTTTTCTAGTTGTATAGACAGAGTTATCAATATCCCCTAATCTCAGCCAACCTGCTCAATAACATGGTAATATATACCATTTATGGAGTGCCACTCTGCCGCAAGCATTCTACTGGATGCACTACATTCAGTTACCTTGTTTGATTCTCATCACAACCCTGATAGCATAGGTGTAGTGCGACTTACATTACAAATAAGGAATCGGAGGCTTGGGATGAGTAGATAATTTGGTAAAATCTCACAGCCAGCAAGTGGCAAAATTGAGATTGGAGACACTCAGTATCTCTGATTCCAAACCCCTGCCCTTTAGACCATACTCATTCCATACGACTGTTCATTAGCTTTGGTTCCTCCCATGAGAAAACCTGCCAGAAGCAAAACCCATCATCAATGCAGATGCAGATGGGTACCAAGCAGCTTTAGGTTTTAAGCATAGAACTTTAAAATGATTCTCAACTCTAATGAACTGGTGTCTAGGAAGTGAGTCTGAAGTAAGATTTAAAAGATAGAAGGCAAAATTCCTGGAGGCCAGTATAAATAGAAAAGCACATTCTTTTTCGTCACTAGGTATTTATGTGTTTCTGCTGTAGCCATCCTCCTTCTGGAGTCCCTAGGCTATCCCAGTGTCTCTTTGATACCCAGTAGAGGTGGCAGCTTCCAAAACCTCCTATATTGCCTTCTCTTCTCATTTGCATTGCAGGTGTTAAGCTCTGTGCAGCATTATGGCCCCAGGGACAATTCTTAGATAAGTCAATAAGATGTAGGGATTTTTATTTATTTTGATAGCAAACTTTATTAAACATTTTTTCTACAATAGCTACATTCCCACAAGGCTACTTCCATAAAGTTGTCAATAGGACCTGGTGTGAAATTGAATTTAAGTATATTTACCTTTGAAAGCTTCCTCCATGGCGTCCTATTAACCGTATAGGGCAGGGGAAATCTAAATGTAGGTTTAAGAACTGCCACTACTTTTTGGTACAAGAAAGCAAGATAAGAAAATAGATAATAATTGTTCCATTTCTGAATGAAAAGAGGGAAAAAAAGCCTCTTTGTGCCTTTTCATAATGATCTTTTAAATAAATTAATGATTTTCTGAAAATAACTAATGTTTTAATGAGTTAAAAATGGTTAGCTCGTTGTCAGATGTTACATTCCGGCCAGCCCAGTTGTTCAGCAAATGCCATGTGTCGGTTTCTTATCCCATTCAGTTTTCTAGCACAGGAATCAGAGAACAGACCACCATAAACCTGCAAAAAGGAATCCGATGTATTCACACGGATGTCAGAAGAATAATCTCCTCTGGTTGATAGTAGGGTGGCTATCCACACAGCCACTGTATTAATTCTCAGCTTTCTAAGAATCACCTAAATAGACTAGATACCACTTTCTTCCTCTTGCTTTTATTCTGCCCAAGGCATAATTCCAAGTCTAGATTAGAATTCCTCTAACCTGGAAATTTACTGTTTGAAGCATTGGTTCTCAGCGCTTTAATTCAGCCATCCCCTGCAGGGTCACCTGATGTATTTTTTAGGATGTAGTTACGGGGCTGCATCCCTCAGAGATAGAGTCAGTAAATCTGGAGTGAAGCTCAGGTATCTGCATTTTAAGTGCCTCAGGGGATCCTACTGACAGAAGTGGTCAAAAGGCCACAGTTGAAGAAATGCTATTTCTCAACCCTCGTTATAAATTCTCATAGTTCAGTGGAAGATGCCAAGACCACTTACTAGAATATTTCCTTCTAATTGGAAATAGCTTATCCAAGTGAAACTAGATGAAGTAGGTAATTTGGATTGAAAAGAAAAAACTGGTACGTACGAGAAGTATGAGTGTAATGGGCTAGAACATAAAAGTCAGAATCCAGGAGTAAGTTATGGAAAACTTACAGAAAAGCGTAATGGGAAGATTTTTTTAAAAAACTCCAGGAGTAAAACATACATATCATAATAGTTCATGGACTTGGAATTTGATGCTATTATGCTCAAATACAATTTTAAACTAAAAACAGTTTTTAATGTCATTGTCAGAGACTGATTTTTGTATAACTTTATACCTCTTCAATCAAGTTACTTAGCGTAAGACTTATCAAAGTTCTGCTGCATTGCACATCTTTATGTCACAAGACCTACCTATGGGCACCTTCAAAGGCTTCTCAATTCCCCTGAAGCCTATTCTTCTCGAAGAATGGACTGAAGGGAAATTAGTGGCAAAGAACTGATAAGCATTTACAGTCAAGAAAGCATTTCTCAACAAAATACTTAGGTTCTGATGCTTTTAGTGGTGGTGAATTTAATATGAACACTTACTTTAAAAGCTTCCCATTGTCACTTATTAATGAAAATGAAATCCTGATTATCATAGTTAAGCTGTCAAAATAGAGGATTAAACATTTTAAGGTGCTAGAGAAATTTTTATTTGCTACAACCTAAATTTGAAAAATAAACAATAGACTTCATTTTCTGGGTTACATTTTAAAGCCCATTTTGCTTTTGAGAAATGACCTATAATCCTCATACATTTTTCACTTCACATGAATGTCTCATAAGAATACAACTCATCTAGACCCTTTATGCACTTTAGAGTTGAGGTTGGTTGTTAGTTCCACTCTTGAATAGCCAATTCAGCAAATCCAGAGCTCTTTGAATAATTCGGTACTGCATGTGACATCTTACAGAAATCTTTGGCATCTGACTTTAAATAGTAAGTGCTTTGTAGACAGCAGAGGGCAAAGATTGCTATGGGTCCAAAGTTTTTGCAATTTAGAAAAAAATTAAGGCCTCTACAACCTATAGGTTTGTTTATTTTTTTCTTTTTCTCTGTATTAATAGAAATAATGGATGACTGTTCGACCAATTGCAACGGAAATGGAGAGTGTATTTCTGGCCATTGTCACTGCTTCCCAGGATTCCTTGGGCCTGACTGTGCTAGAGGTAAGGTTGCTCTGTTATACTGGTTGATTAGGGAACTTGATGCCATTTGAGAACTCAGAATTAGCAGCAATAGGAGGAGGAGGAGGAGGAGGGATAGGAGTGGTAGTAGCAGCAGCAATGGCAGCAACAGCCCCCACTGCCACTACCAAAAGTTGAGCACTTGCTCTGCCAGGCACTGTTCTAAACACCTTGCGATACTTCTTTTAATTCCTACATCCTACGATAGTCCTGCAATGTAGGTCTATTGTCCCAGTTTTATGGGCAAAGAAATAACCTCAGAGAGGTGAAATAACTTAACCAAGGTTGTCGAACAGCTGGGATTTGTACCTGAATCCGCTGACCCAACCACTCCATGATACTTCTGTTCCCTTCATAAACTCATTTATTATGGATGAACTTTAAGAAAGCGCAGAAGTGGGTAACCACTTATACACACCAAGGTAAACTGGAAGGGGTGCACAGCCACCAAATGGGTGAGTAGTCTAGAAAGGAAAGACTGGAAAGGCAGAAGTTAAACTTTTCAGACTAGACTTAAACTAGCCTTACCCGTAGTTTAATTCTTGAAAAGCTGTAGGTAAATCACAGTGTGTTTTCCCCATGGCCTTACAGTTATTACTTTAGAGATGCTTTCTGCTCATTTGCAATGTGTTCCTAAAGTTCTCATTCTGCTAATGCTTTAGTCTCAGGTTTCTCAGCCACTCAGTTTCTTTAGATTAAATTCTGTTCAACAGAGAATTCGACAGCACTTGCTAGGTTCCCAGTTCCCTGATAGATCTTGAGGAGGTGGGGGGTAGAAGTAGAGGCCATGGCTGGTATTGAAAAGGTGAATAAGAGAGAAGATACAGGCCCTGCCCTCAGGAAACCCATATTTTTAATAAGAAGACAAACAATGCCAAAGCAGAGTGAGTGTTCTAATAAAGATCTGCACAGTGTGAGATAGGCATAGACATCTGTCCACCATAAATCTCTTTAAATGCACAACTTTTTAAAGATAACATTCTATACTATGAATAACTCCCTACTAGTTTTCCAAATTTTCAGGTTTTTCTTCCTGAAAGTAGCAGACATCTGCTTGAGGAACAAAAACCACAAGAGAGAAAAATCCTAGCTTATAATAAAGATGGTAATGATAATCATTGTTTAAGAGTATGGTGGAATCAAAAGCAAGCACTTGAAATAATTTCTCCACTCAGGATGTTTTTATAATTTATCTTTCCCCCAATCCTATAAGAGGAAAATTCTGTTTGTAATCACGAACATGTGCCGATTTAATAAAGGCTCAGACAGAAATAGTACATTTTTTTTGCCAGAAATATTACATGAGAATCGATAGAGAATTGCTCTTTGGAGATTTTTAAAGCATTATGAGAACATTACAAGTTCATTTTGCCAACCTTCAGATTCGTGCCCTGTGCTGTGTGGTGGGAATGGAGAGTACGAGAAAGGACACTGTGTCTGCCGAAATGGCTGGAAGGGGCCAGAGTGCGACGTCCCAGAAGAGCAATGCATTGACCCAACGTGCTTTGGCCACGGCACCTGCATCATGGGAGTCTGCATCTGTGTGCCAGGATATAAAGGAGAAATATGCGAGGAAGGTCAGAGCCCTGTGTTAATCTATTGCTCCAGGCTTTTCTCTCACCGAATTGTCCAAGGTGTCATTCTGTGTTTCTAGTAGAGATGTAAGTGGTCTTTGCAAACATAAATGCTCAACATGTCTTCTTAGTGCATGGAGCAGGGGGAGTTTGTGTCTCTTCTGACAGCCTCTAATATTAACATGAGGCCTTATCTGTGACCCTTGCAGAGCAGGAGTGGAAAATGGCATTTCCCCTCTCATTTCAGCAATGTTTTATAACTTGAGAATTTCCATACTGATGATTTTAGGTGTTAATTTACATGCTTTCATTATTACAGAGCACACTAGGCTACATCTTACTTTAAAGCACATAATAAAATTAATACTATGTGCACATTTGCAACCATTTCATGAATGTTTTCTTTGGGAGTGATTTGTAATTACCATTATTATTATTGCTTTATATTATTTATTTTTACATACCTCATGCTGCAACTTGACCTCCATGCCTAAGGAAGTAGACTTAACCACTAATGAGTTTCAAGGCAGTGCCTTTATATTAAAATTCACCCCAAAGGAGCCTTTACACATACACGTGCAATAGTTCTATCATTTACAAAACACTTCGAAATAGAAATAGTTTTATCATTTAAAGAAAACACATTGGAAAATAAGTTTACTAGTCATCAGACCTTTTTCATGCCACATTCCTCAAATAAGACTTATTTCAGAAATAATATTAAACCATTACCATGGGAGATGGTCTCATCACAACTGTCATTCAGGAAAGAGACTGCTGAAAATGCACTATAATTGCTTTTTAAAGATGGCTCATTAAGACTATTACACAGCATTTTAAAGGGTTTAATCTCATTCTGCTCCATGAGCAACCAAGGGTTTAGCTTTCCACCTCCCATTAGCCATAGCAGAATTTTGGTGTGAAGGTTGTATCTGTTCCAATATGAATGTCATTGGGCCTAAGTAAGGCAATAGAGTTCCTGAGTTACTTTTGGAAGCTGTTTTTATGAGGACCCATCTGCAATCATATTTAAGTTGTCCATTCAGATGCTATATGGACACACACACATTCACCAAAAAAAATGGTGTCTATCACAACATCTACAGTCTGCCCTGAAAAACATTTAACCTAATTAATTTACACTCTTCGGATTTAAATTTTGTAAGTAGTTGAAAAGGACTTAGCTGAAGTTTGTCTTCTAGGGGCTACTAAGAAAATTTATAGGATAACCAAGATAGCAAGGAATACCATGTTCAAAGGTATAAGCTTTTCAAGTATAATTTTTTTAAATAAAAAATGTTTTAAGTCAGACATCACAAACTAGGAACTCACAGGCTGGAATGGGGCTATGGCTGGGTTTTGATTGGTTCACAAAGTGGTGGTGGTGGTGGTGGTGGTGGTGGTGTTTTCGTTGTTGTTTAATGTGATGTATTTCCCCAAATTTAAAATAGAGGAGTATCATATAAAAATCTCTATTTCTAGGCTCTCTTGAACAGCTAGAAAATCTGGTAACCCTGGACCCATATTCCTACGTGGTGGCAATGATTGTAGCCAGTTAGCAGCAGCCTCCTTTAAACTGGACACATTTCCAGCACACCCTTTTTCTTTCTTTTTTTTTTAATTTTTGAATTAATGTACTTTATTTTTTAGAGAAGTTTTAGGTTGATAGAAGAACTGGGCGAAAAGTACAGAGTTCCCATGTAACCCTCACCCCTATACACACACACACACACACACACACAGAGTTTCCCCTATTATTAACACATTGCATTAGTAAGGTACATTTGTTACATTTGATGAACCAATATTGGTACATTATGATTAGTAACTGGATGAAGCCCATAGTTGACCTTAGGGTTCACTCCTAGTATTATGCATTCTGTGGGTTTTGCCAAATGGATGTCATGTATCCACCATCACAGTATCATCCAGAATCATTTCAGTGCCCTAAAAATCCTCTGTGATCCACCTATTTATCCCTCATCCTATTCCAGCCCCTGGCAACCACCGAGCTTTTTACTGTCTCCATAGTCTTGCCTTTTGCAGGATGTCATAATGGGAGTCACACAATATGGAAACTTTTAAAACTGCCTATTCCATTTAGAAACGTGAATTTGTCTCCTCCATGTCTTTCCATGGCTTGATAACTCATTTACTTTTTACTGAATTTCCATTGTCTTGAGGTACCAGTTTGTTTATCCATTCATCTATTGAAGGACATCCAGGCTGCTTCCAAATTTAGGCAAGTATGAATAGAGCGACTATAAATATCCATGGGCAGGTTTTCATGAGGGTGTAAATGTTCAACTCATTTGACATCCTGCTTTCCTATATCCAGCCCATCTCATTCATGTATGCTACCCACCTGGTCCTTTCAGCCATATGACTTTGTGCCTCAGACTTAAGGATGACTTGCCTATTCATTGAAGGTGGCCTTCTAAAAAATAAACTATATTAAGTTAAATGCTATTTTATTTATGAAAATTATTGTATTTTGATGTAATAAAATTATTTCCTTCTGAAACAATAATCTACATTTTAGACTTTTCCTCTCCCTCCAAATAATGAATGGATCAAATTAGATGTACCTTCTGGTGTTTATTTGCTGATTAGCTCAGGTATTAAAGCATTGTGGAAATGACCCTGAGCTTATGGGCTGCTTACAATGGCAACAACGCTAATTATAGTAAAGCTTCGTTAGACTTACTCTCTTCCATGGCACATGCCGCTCCCGAAAACTAGGCCAGTCTTGTGAATGATGGCAGATTGTACCAGTCTATTTCCATTGCTAGAAAAGTCATTCAAAGCATATATCCTCATCATGGATAAGTTACTTTGGTCTCATCTTATTTGTATGGGAAGAGCAGAAATTTGGAAATCAATTTTCCCATTTCCCATGGGATGGTCACTCAGTTAAAAGCACAAAATAATTTTCCCCAAGGCAAGCATAGGAATCTACTTCTAAAATAGTTTTAGTGTGTTTGTTAGAATGTGTCTGAAAATTTCCAGACTTCACAGAATCAGAGACAAATATAATTGAGTCTGTGATATTCCAAAGCATTGAAATCTATGTCACAGTGTCCTGGTAGAAGGAGAAGCCACAAGGAAAAGACTTTTAAAATAACGTTTAAAATGTTGCATTTTCAATGCTTCTTTGAGATAAATGAGAGATTATAAGAAATTGATTATATTGTATGATTTCATGAAATAGCAGTCGCTTCGCCCAATACCTTAAGTTAAATACTCCAAACTTAAATATATATAAAAACTCCTCTAGACATATCTAATAAAAGTCACTTCTGGGAGCTATGATACCAATTTCAGAAAAGACAAGGAGTGACTTACCAAAAATTCTTGATCTTTTTTGCAAAGCCAAGGAATTCCTATTGAAGGCCCACACTGATCCACCCACCCATTTGTGTGGGAGTACTACACACTGCTCATAACTTCACACAACATATGTGTGGTTTCCTTCTTCTAAATTTAGGGTGCAACCTTTATGATAGCCTACCATGTTTTTAAGTGTTAATGATATTCTGGTTTAAACACAGCATTTACATGAGTCATTTTATTGCCTAATTAAAACAGCATAAATGATGTAATATTAAGAAATCAAGTGAGTATCTTGGTTTCATTGTCCTAAGGTATACTGGCCACACCTGTTTACTTTCAACTTTTTTCCTTCTTTTTTGGGCCTTCAGAGGACTGCTTAGACCCAATGTGTTCCGGCCATGGCATCTGTGTAAAAGGAGAGTGTCACTGTTCTACTGGTTGGGGAGGAGTCAACTGTGAAACACCTCTTCCCATATGTCAAGAGCAGTGCTCAGGACACGGGACTTTTCTTCTGGACACTGGAACGTGCAGCTGCGATCCCAAGTGGACAGGATCTGACTGTTCAACAGGTACATCAGAGTTTTCTTCTTGTTCTTCCTTCACCCCCAAGTTCTTACTGGTCTTTACCTTAAAGTAGTATTTCTTAAACTCTGGTCTGCATGCTTCGTGGGTTATAAAGGGCTTCCAGGTATTTCCTAGGCTACTATTTTACTGGGTTTTCATATACAACATACTGCTGGGCTTTTAGTTGTATTTTTCATTGTCATAGTTCTGTACTTGAACCTCTGTCCTCATTCTGTATTCTTCTGTAGTTATTTCATCCATTCTCAAGTCTTTTGTTATCAGTTCTGTACAGATTATTTCCAATCTGTGTCTTCCCCAAATTTAAGTAGTCCTTCATTTCCATCCATCTGCAGAATATTTATACTGGTGTCCGATCATGCAAAAACTCAACTTAGCCTGGCACTTTATTTATATATTGCCATGTTCCTGCCCAATTGCTATTCCCACAACTTTGCTTTCCTCTTCCTTTTCTCCTACCCTAACATCATCCACAGTTCTGCATTGTCTATAGAAATATCTTCAGATATTCTAGCCTGTTATCAAAAGCCCAGTACAAACTATTCCAATCCCTCTCTCGAGCCTATCTTCTACTTCTTCTTCCTGCATTAATCCCCTCCTTCTGCTAAAGTAATCTGTATGCCCTCCTTACCCCCACTTTTCTCTATGCCCTTTCCTCAGCATGAATGCTCTTCCCTTTCCACCTATGAAAATTCAACTCATCCACCAGACCAACTGCAGTTTTAGCCATTTTATAAAACTTTTCCTGATCACATCAACAGGATCCTCTGAAATCCTACCATACTTATCACTAGAGAATCAAAAAGGCATTGTGATGTAGGTATTTTGTAGGTATTTGTGTACATGACTTGTTTTTCCACCTAAACCAAAAATAGGGGATCATTCCTTATATTTTTTTCCTTATCCTCAGACCATGTGCTCATTAAGTGAGTAGAATTAATAAGTAATAACTCCTACAAGCCCTCTGCTGATGAATTTTGTTGAGGATGTAAAATGGCACATGATAAGCAGGAAGGACAGGTGCTCTGCGAGCACCTGAAATAGTTTTGAACCAAAAATCTGCAATCTGGTGCTATAAAGAAACGGGAGAATCCCTCTGTTAAGGGAATTAATTCTAATCGAATACTTCACTGTACAAAATTTTGTTGCCTCACATAGAAATAATATGGGAGAAAGGATGCATTTTATAATTTCAGAAAATGATTAAAATGCTAAAGAGTGTAATAATGACTAAAATGCAGATCTTAAAGATCATTCATTTATATACTTAGCAAATATATGTGTATCTACTATGTGCTTGGCGTGGTGCTTGGTGCTGGGGATATAGTGCTGAACAAGATGGACGTGGTCCTTGCACACAAGGAGCTAGTAGAGGACACATATTGAACAATTAGAAAATGGTTACAAAAGGGAAGTAACTTGTAATTAGGGGGACTGTACAGTATAGCTCTAACCTGATTATTAATTTATTTACTAAATGTTATTAAACACATTCCATCCTTCCATGTGTCAGATATAGTATCATGGCCTAGAGCTTCACATTTAAAATAATAATGTTAACATTAGTATTATTATTAGAGCATACACTTACATAACAATTATTATGTATTAGGTGCTTTTCTAATTGTTGGACATACATTCACTTAATCTTCATGACAACCCTATGAGATAAGTACTATAATTAGGCCCTCTTCACACATGAGGAAACTGAGGCACAGAGAGATTAAATAACTTGCCCAAAGTCACCCATATAACAAGTAGCAGAGTTAGAATTTGGACTGAGGTATTCTGGCTTCAAGCTCCATGCACTGAACCATTGTACTATACTGTCCTCTGGGAGCCCATCACCTAATTCACCATATATTAAAAGGTATCATTGTTGGGCTCTGTCCAGGGCCATGTGCCGCAGAGCACAAAGAGCGGGGTGTGGGTTATTTCTCAGAGAAAACACCCTACAGTCAAGAAGACTTTGGAGAAGTCTTTTTTTTTTAATTTATTTTATTCAGCTATAGTTGAATCACAATGTGTGTTAAATACTGCTATACAGCAAAGTGATTCACAGTTATATATATGTATATATATATATATATATACACATTCTTTTTCATATTATTTTCCATTATGGTTTATCACAGGAGATTGAATATAGTTCCCTGTGCTATACAGTAGGACCTTGTTGTTTATCCACCATGTATATAATAGTTTGCATCTGCTAATCCCAAACTCCCAATCCATCCCTTCCTCACCTCCCCCCCACCCCCGGCCCCGCACCTTGGCAACCACAAGCCTGTTCTCTATATTTGTGAGTCTGTTTCTGTTTCATAGAGAAGTTCATTTTTGTCATATTTTAGATTCCACATATAAGTGATGTCATATGGTATTTGTTTTTCTCTTTCTGACTTCACTTAGTATGATAATCTCCAGGCCCACACATATTGCTGCAAATGGCATTATTTTATTCTCTTTTATGGCTGAGTAGTATTCCATTGTGTGTATGTACCACATCTTCTTTATCCATGTATTGGTCGATGAACATTAGGTTGCTTCCATGTCTTGGCTGTCATAAATAGTGCTGCTATGAACATTGGGGGGCATATATCTTTTCAAGTTAGAGCGTTCTCTGGATATATGCCCAGGAGAGGGATTGCTGGATCATACGGTAGCTCTATTTTTAGTTTTTTGAGCAACCTCCATACTGTTTTCCATAGTGGCTGCACCAATTTACATTCCCTTTTCTGACTCTGGAGAAGTCTTAACACTTGAACGAACACTGGAAAGATGATTACATGTTTCTCAGGTGGACAAGAGAGAGGAAAGAACATTTCAGGCAGAAGGAATAACTTAAGAGATAGAGATGTGAATTCAAATGACACATTTGGGGACTTGCTAGTCATTGGGTGTAGCTGCACCTGGGAATCCAGAAGATAAAATTGGAGAGATGGAGAGATGGGCATGGATCGGAATACAGGGAGTTTTGTTTACACACCATGCTAAGGAGTTTGCATTTCCTCTTGACACAACTGGAAGCCACTGAGTGGTTTATAACAAACTGCATTTTAGGTAGACCACTCTGACAGCAACTGAGAGGCCCATTGGAGGTGGACGATAAGGAGACGTAAGACACGTGCAGTGTGATTATAGCCGTGGTCCAGGCATGAGCCGGTGGGGAGGGCCTGAGCTGAAGCTGTAGCTGTGAGAACAGTGAGGCAGAGACAGACCAGAAAGGAGTCACCACGGCAGCTGAGAGAACGAGAGGAGCCTCATAAAACTACGTTCAGTGGCTGAGTCCAAGGAAGCACCACCAGCTGAGAGGGAAAAAACATTGGTGGAAAAGCAGGTTCGGGGCAGAGGGATAGGACATGCTGAGCTCAGTGGTGGAAGTGCTGAGTTGGAGGTGTCTGCAGACGATCCAGGTGGATCTGTCCAGTGAGAGACTGATAGTTAAGAATGGAACTCATGGAAGAATCCGGAACTGGAGACAAATATTTAGGACCCAGTTCAGACCATAGGAATGCGCACCGTTGCCCAAGAAGAGTGTGGAAATGAGACTGAAGCAAGTCGAAGCCCTGGAGAACACCAACGTCAAATATCTTTACCACGAGAGGGTTCTTAACCCCTTGAGGCCACAACTTGCCTCTTTATATATAACTTCATACACACTTATTGACTGAATAGGGATTCTATATCATACAATCCCTCCCTCAAGCCACTCACATCTCTTCTGTGTCCTTCCTGATTTCTCGAAACTGGGTAAAATTCCTGATCATATACTACTCACCAGTTGCACAAATTCAAATATTTGTATTTCTAATGATCTACTTTGAGTTCCACGTACTAAGAGTTTCTCCTTCCCCAGCCCACCCCTACCCCCCAGTCAGTCCTGTCAGCAAAGAAGAAAATCACTCCGAACAGGAGGAAAAGGCTGATTATGAACACGCCTGTCCACTTGCCCTCCTTCCCTCTCTTACCCTACTCCTCCCTCACCCCAGACCATGCTTACTCATCAAAGCAAAGCAAATGAGGAGAAAAAAATGAGAGCCCCACCAAAAATTAGATCAAGAAGAAGTGTAGAGATATCTGGTTCAATGTTTTACAAGTGTGGTAGCCTCTAGTTCACCTGCCTCGGCATCCCTAAGGTTTCTAGTGCACCGAGGGCAGAGGGGCGAAGCAATTTGTCCCTAGATGTGAGAGCCAGGGCACCATTCTAACCTCCTCACTTAATTGTTCATTCACCAAACATTTATTGAGCCCCTATTATGTCCCTGTTACCATGGGACGCAACGGGATACTTTATGATGAAATCTATCTATAGTTGAGGAGACAAATGTGTACAAAGATTGAAAATAGCTCTCACCAAGTGCTGTAAAAGAGAGAGGGTTGCAATGTGCAAGGTGTATTTGACGTTACCTGAAGGTCTAAGAAATGGTCACTGAAGACCACACAGATCTTGAAGGGCCTGTATGCCATACTTAGAGTTTGGACTTGATCCTGAGGATGATGGGAAAGCCATTGAAAGGGTTTAAAGAGGTTACTGTTCTGACCATGTTTGCGTTTTAAACGGGTCACTCTGAAAATGGCTTGGAGAAAATAGTAAAAAAATGATGAAAACTTGATATAGAAAGGACCAACATCAGAGAGGTTAGGAAATAGGTCTTGGTTACTATATAAGTGTAAGGGGAGGCAGAAATTTTCACTGACTGTACGATATCTACCTGATGACTGGTAACACTGCTAATGGAGATATAAAATATTCTTCTGTTAAACAAATTTTCCTTGAGCACTTACTATGTGCCATGTGCTAGCTCTTGGGATACATCAGTGAGGAATGCAAAGATTCCTGCACTAGTAGTGGAGCTTGTCTGGGAGAGATAGACAGTAACTAATGAACAAGAAGTATACAAGTCTTTGAAACATGAGGAAACTGAGGGCCAGCCAAGTTAAATGACTTGTCCAATGCCATAGACCTGGCTAATTGCAAACCTGCAAGTAGAAACCAGGGCTGTTGATTTCATTCTACATCTAGCATTCTTCGCAGCCTCCACCCTCACCCCCACCAAAGGAAGAGTTAGACAAGGAGCAGGGACTCAGGTGAATAGATTAGCTTACTGAAAAGGGAGCGTTCAAGGAGATGAAGGGCATCAAATATCAAGTGCATGAATGACACATTCTTGTCCAGACACAGTGTGGACTAAACGTAGACTAAGTTAGAATGCAGACTAAAGCCACGTTCATCCATTCTGGATGAACACTAGAAGCATCTCTTGCTCAAAGAAGCAAAAAGGTGAATAGGTATGACCCCAAACTGCAGCCTTTCAGGCAAAAGGCTTCCTAATAAAACTACCAACTTGAAAAATAGGGAAAGGAAATGCCTTCCAAATCTCCGGTGTCATGGTAGGAATAGTCCTTCTGTGATTTTTAAGCTCCATAAAGGTTGTTCCCACAGAGCATATTTAACCATCGAGATGATCTCACTGTGCAGACTTTTAATTGAGTGTGCTCAGTACAGGAAGCAATTTAACATCTGATTCTTATAATGGATCATGTCATTTCAAAGGTGGATATGCTCTTTGCCATTGATCATTTTCTTCCTCTAAGTGCATGAAGCTTAGCTGTTAGCATGTTAACAGTGCTGCTCTGATACCAAGGGGACTGCAGTGAATCGTTTATTGATTATTTTCAGTCTGTTTTCTAGGTACATTGAGTATTGTTAGCGGCACTGAATTGATACTTGATACAGGCTTCTTTAACCTGAAGGTCTCGTGGTACTTCACAAAGGTTGACTCATTAGTCTTTAAAAATACCTCAAGAGGAATACAATAGAAGCTTGTTATAGCATAGTTTAGATTTGGATATACCGCAGGTCAAATCATGCTCCCTTAAAATAGAACTCCTTGCCATGAAATCTCAGTAATACGTTTAGCCTATACTGAAGATACTGGCCTCGGCTTCTAATATCAGCATTGTAAAATGCATCTACTACATTTCTTTCATGACATCTGGCTTCTCCTGGTCACATAGTCTTTGAGAGGGAGCATAACAGCAGAGTTTGGAGCTTTGTACTCTTTTCTTCTTGATGAAACTTACTCTGAGTCACACCTTCTGTTGTTACTCTCAGATAACTGATCATGAAATTCATAGCAGATAAGCATTCACAAAGAGAGGACAGCTTCTGCCCTTTCTACCGTGATCGCCTCTCATTATACTGGATCTTAGAACTGGATTAATAAACTAGAGAGATGGAACATTAGGCCCTGAAGTATTTCCGAACCTCAGAGAGAGAGAGAGATATGTATTTGTTATATAACAGAAATCATCTGTAGTTCCTGGCGATCCCGTAAGGCTTTGTTATAAGGATATTTGTTTTGAGGCTATCCTATGACATGTGGCCATCTTGTCCATCAGAGAGATGATACTGTGTGCGTGTGGGAATGTGTGCATGGGCGCGAGTGTGTGTGTATTCACAGCACAGTGACTTTGAGTAACTCATTTAACTTCTTTGAGTCTCAGCTGCCTCATTTTTGGAATGGTAGAAGATTACCCAAATGGCCCTTGAGGCCCCTTTCAACACTGAAATCTATGACTCTTGATCCTGTGTATCGAGCTGTTGACACTGATTATGGACGGTTCGTGGATGCAGTCCATAAACTCTAACTCCATATTGTTTATAATGGTGAGAAAATATTAATTGTAAATAGTTTTGTTTTCATCATAAGGACATCCACACTTTGATATATAGACCATGTTTTTTGAGAATCTGTCTCTATTTGTAGAGATATACATACACACACACATAAACATGTGTGTATATAACAATGTCTTGTTATGTTTTTAAGTGTTCCCTAATGGAGGGTGATATGCATCTACTAATAAAGCGGGTAATTAGAGGAGGAAGTTGTAAAAGGCTCATATAATTATTATTGCTAGGAAAAGTTTCCTTGATTATACAAGTACCATATGCTTTAAAAACATTATTAGTTTTCCCCTTTATTGAAAGTGCTAATAATCAAAAAGATTTTCATCTGAGTCTACATATGTATCACATACAATGCATCACTTGCCTGCAATTTCCAGGTATTGATTAGGCCACTTGAAATGATTAGTGTGTACACTGTATTTTTCCTACAGATATTACAGTAACAGCAGGGTTGTACATGCCATTTGATAAAGAAGCTTTGTTCAAAATCTAATGCACATGCTACAGGCACAACTATATAGTCATTCATCATGCCACTGAAGAGAAAAATCCACTCATATATAAAGTAACTAAAATTAAGTATCTTCAGTAGAAAAGAGATAATCAATGTACCCAGATTAGGAACCTAGGATTGCAGGTACTTTTCCCTATTCAGTTCAGGACACACACCTGAATTTCTTAGGCACAGTAGCTGAGTTCTCAGAAGAAAAGTTTCTAGTAGTTAGCAAACAATGTTAATACATTATAATGCTACAAATTCCCTGGACTTAAAGAAAAGCTCAAATATAGACAGTCACTGAAACATGATGGGAAGTTTTATAGTGCTTTTTAGCATACAGGGGTGAAAGGCTTATGACTAATTCCTATGTAGGCTTAATTATTTTTAACTTGCATTCAAAGTATGACAACCTCTGATCAAATTTATTTTAAAGGAATTCTTTTTCTCCTCAGTAAAAAATAAAGGGTAAACCTTAAGGTGACTCTGATTTGATTGATTTAATAAAACAAACCCCTGCTTGAAACATAGTGGCTACACCATTAACACTACAGTGAGGTCAAAACATTAACCATAGATTTACTGAATCAGTAAGTGAAGTTCATTGGTGGCACTAGAAATACAACCTAGGAGCATCCTTAATAGAATTCTAAGTCAAATTAAGTGTGTAAGATAGAATCCACATAAATATTTTGGGGAAGTAGACGTGAAATGGAAAAAAAATCATACTATTCTCATGATTTCCTAGCAACACGTCCTACTCAGAGATGGTTTGACACCCCCTAAGTTTTTTTTGTCTCAAGTGAAAATGGAAATTGAACCCCAAAATATTCTCAGATTCAAAAATCCCTTATCTTTATAAGAGAGAGTTTATTTAATAGCCACAAGATTATATATACAGTGATGTGATTCAAAGCACATCAAATATCAAATGTTTTCAAGATACATCTTTTACATTTTGTTCTGAGACAATAAAAGCCATACCTGTTCTGCCATCATTAGCAGGTTGCAATGCAAAAATCCAGTGAAACTTTTGACAATTTGACAAGTTTGAACAAGGAGGTAAATTTGCAGCTTCCTCTCTGTAAATCTGTACTAACTCTACTAACTTTTCCAGGACATTAAAGCTTTAAAATTGTTTTGTAAACCAGGGACATATATTAAAATAAGGTGGCAACCATGAGGCAAGAAAAATGTAATTAAGTAAGCATGAGTGTGAGGATGCATGCTTATTTACATGGTTAAAGTACCGTGAATAATAAGGAATGCATTTGGACGGACCAATAGGAGTATCAAAAGAAAACAGGAAAATTTTGTGCTGCACTATTAAATGCATTCCTCTCATTTACCCAAACTCAATATTATTCTGAATTCCGAGTTCACTGTCTGTTTGGCATTGTTTTCCATTCACGTTTATTGACATGAAATGAAAATAGACCCAGAAAAGGGTGTATCTGAAAGATGTATTTGAATCCTATAGGTGAGCTCCTTCAGGGAAAGTAGCCAGCTGGGTGCCCACCTCCACAGTCTGACCTGCTGCCTGCTCCTCTGATGGGGGGAGGAGGAGGGAGAAAGGCTCTCTAGTGGAGATGGCTGAGAGAGCTCCGAAGAAGCCAGAGTTCAGTTGTGCAAAATCGGTGGTAAGGACGTGGAGAAGGATCAGAATAAGTTGTTCCAATGATTAGAGATATTGAAGAGCACCCCGTACATCTCCCCCAAATAAACCGAAAGATACTTTCATTCCTGTAATGAAAACATCCTGCATTTATCTGTATTGGTTTAAATTTTTTCTGCAAATACTTACATATACATTTTCTTCATTTCATAATTATGCCCATAATCTGGAGTCATTATTAGTGTGTGGCTTGCATATTGAGCTTAGATGATACAAAATACCTCTAGGACCATTCCGGAGATTTGCTTCACACGTATTATTCTAAGTCGTTGGAAAGAAGAAGAGGCTTAGGAAGGACAGAGATTAGTCCTCCATTAAAGAGTAAGGACAATACATTTTCACCTGGAAACGTAATAAGGTAGAGCTCATAGAAATTCTGAATGGGTACTTGCATCTGCTATAAAGAACTTGACTTGTACTTGTACTTCCACATTCCCAATAACCTAGCAAACAGGTTTCTATTACTCTCGTAATGTCTGTAAGGTCTAAGCAGGGTTGGTAATAAGTTTCGTTATTTTATAGCTGAAGGAACTAATTTGCTGTGAGACAGGGAAAAAGTTACTTTATTGTGTACGTTTCAGAGTTGAGGTTGGCAATAGAATTCACAGCCCAGTGTCCTATCCTAAAGATCAGTGTGGATTAATTTTGTTTTTATCCTGCTTGTGACTTGTGGAGCTTCTTGAATATAAGAACCCATGTCTTTCATAAATCATAGAAAATGTTTAGTCATTATCTCCTCGGATCTTGATTTTCCCAGTTTCTCTGTTACCTCCTTTAGGAAGTTCCATTAGACTGCCCCACTCTGGCCTCTATGTCTTTTATTCTTTTTCCAATTTTCTATTTCTTTGTTTCTCTGTTGTTTTGTAGGTAAGTTCTTTAAATCGGCTCACTAAATTTCTCTTTAGCTTCGTTTATTATGATGTGTAACCCTTCCATTAAATGTTAAATTGAAGTGATTTCTTTTTATTTCTAAAATTTTAATTTAGTTCTTTTTTCAAATATGCCTCATTAATTTTGGGCAATTTCTTGCTCCTTAATCCTGTTTTTGTTTACTCTCTTTTCTTTAAATACATTAAACATAGTTATTTTATATGCTGTATCTGATAAATAGGTCATGATAAGGCTTTGTGGGTCTGGGTCTGTGGTTTCTTGTTTCTGTCAACTCTTGCATATGATGGCTTGCTTTCTTGTTTCTGTTATTTTTTTACTGTTGGTTCAAATATGTTGAAATTCTAAGTCTGGGGAAGATTTATGTTTGTTTCTGTCAGGAACCTGTCTGCACTACAGATCAGGGTAAACTTTATTTTTTTATTGTAGTATAGTTGATTTATAAGTATTATACCAATTTCAGGTACACAACATGGTAACTGTTTGTACTCATTTAAAGTTTAAATTAAAAATCGCAGGTTACAGTTTTTTGGACCATACAGATGGTACAAATTCAGGCCCCAGACCCACATGGAACTCGGCTAGACACCATGAAGTATCAGAGGAGGCTTGTTGTTTAACTTCCTCAGACCCAAGCCTGAGACAGATCATTTTCTTCTAGTCTGTTTTGCAAGGCACATTTCATCTAGATTGGTTTTACTATGGAGCCATGATCCTGTGCAGGCCCAAGGTTCAGCTAACAATCTGTTTCCCACTCTGGACCCTCACCAAAACGCTAGGTCACCCAGATCAGCAGATGCCTCTCATGTCCTGCCGTAGCTCTGATTCTCCAAGTAATCTTAGGCCAGTCAGCCATGATGGATCTCAACGTATACATCTGCAAAATCTGTTTTTCAGCTAAATTCACATTTCAATTTATTTTTAATAATTTTTTTTCACTCTAAGTAGAGAAAAATATTTCAGTTCCAGTTAAGTCAAGAATTTTTTCGAAGGTATGTGTAAACACGTTAGAGTCCAACAAACCTACAAGAGTTCATTCCATGCCAGCAAAATGGTTCCGTTAGTGTGCATTGGAAGAATGTTCTGAGAAAGTGTTCTTCAAAAGATGTTTCTGAAACCATAGCAGTCAAAGTTAGCAGTGGAGTCAAGAGTAAACAATTTCAACAATCAGAGAGAGCGTCCCACACTTCTCTGCTAGGGCCATTCATTTTTAAAATTGAATTCTGCATGTCAAGTAATGAAAAATAAAGCATTCTAAATACTACTGCCTACTTTCATTTCCAACTATCTTTGTTTATTTCTCCTTTGACAGACTTTTGGCATAATTATGAAATATTGACACTAGATTAGATCTTCGAGATCTCATAGTTTTGCCCTTCCTTTTATGAAAGACAACTAAGGCCCAGAAAGGTTGGATGATTTGTGTAAGGTCACACAGCTGATTAGGAATATAGTTAATGTGAGAGACAAGTCTCATGATTTCTGGTTTAGACCCTTTGTCCAATATACCATTCAGAGAGCCTTGTTCAAATTCAACAGATGTTACCTTTCCATTGTTGGCACTTCCACTGAATCTTTAGAAAATTGGCAACGAGCATATATACAGGGCAGGATCCTAGCATCCTTCTCCTCCTTGACTATCAGAATGTTATGATTTAGGGGAGAAGTAGGTTGATGAAAGTGATCTGAGCCAGTGTTGAAAAAAAAGAAACAATGTTATGAAAATTGTCAGAGATTCAGCATAGACAAATTAAGACAGAAATGAACTCAAATCCCAGCTCTGCTTCTAAGCGTTACTGTGTGACCTTGAGCAAGTTAATTGGTTTCTCTGAGCCTCTCCTGTAAAAGGTGGAAATAATTCCTACTTTTTTAGGGTAGTTGTAAGGGTTAAATGAGATAATGTATGTGAAACACCTAGCATAGTGCTTCTCCCATAGTAGACATTAAATTATAATAATAAATGGTAGCCATTATTGTCATTATATTTCAATTCTCATTGTAAAGACACATTTCAAAGGCAAATCTTTTGTAAGTAGAAGATAAATTAGTAGCTGTCTCAAAGAAATTCATTTTCAGACATGGTAAAGCTGAATTAATTTAAAGGAGGATGAAAATTCTTTCTATTCCAAAGTCATTACATTTTTTTGGTCCCTACCCAAATGGTATTATTTCTTGTGTTTGTAGAATAGATGTTTCACTGAAAAGTTGGCTTAAAAGTATTTATTCTATCACTTCCTCCCTTTACTTTAAGTCCTGCTATTCATCATAAAATCACATTCAAGGAAAATTTATATTCCTGATCTGTCTGCTAAGATTAGGCTCAATGACAGGAAATACCTCCCTCAGGGGAGGCAAAAAAAGAGTAGCTTAAACAAGATGTAACTTTGACCTTACTCTCACACAAAAGAAATCTAGAGGGAGGCAGACCAAGGCTTATATGATGACTCCAGAAAGAAAGTTTCTTCTGGCTCACACCTCAAGTATCCCTAAGATGGGACCCTTATCTTCATAGTACACAATGGCAGCCAGTGGTCCAGCCACCACCTGAATCTTCATTTCAGGCAAGATGAAAGAATGAAAGGGAAAAGGGCCTGTCTCCTCTGTTTTAAGGAGACTTCATTGATGCTACTGCTAGAAACATTTATTCATATCTCATTGACCAATAATTAAGTCACATGACCACACCAAGCTGCAGAGGAGGAGGCTGAGAAATGTAATCTTTTTTTTAAGGAAGCCATGTGCTCAGCTAAATAACAGCAAATTTCATTGTAGTTTTCTAGCTTCCAACCAACACATCAGGGCAACATGATCACTTCGGTGACTCACCATGTCCTCAACATAAAGCCAAACCCATAGCTCAATGGAAATAAAACTTTCTTTGTATTGAGACCAGTGAGACACTTCGCCTATGGATCCTCTTCAAGATTTAGTATGGAAAATGAAGTAAAGTATCTCCTTATTAGTTATCATATTGATTACATGTTGAAATGATAAGTTTTTTACATACTGGGTTAAATACAATATATTATTAACACGAATTTCACCTGTATTTTAAAATTTTTTAATGTGGCTACTAGAAAATTTAAAGTTACACCTGTGGCTTGCATTTGAGGCTCACGTTATATTTCTATTGGACAGCACTGCTCTAGCATATGGTATTATTAAGTTTAGCCTGGAAAATATAACTAAATGTATCTTCCAAATTAAATTGAACATATTCAGATACCAAGGTAACTTGAATAAGTACCTTGTAGTATAAGAGTGCCAACAAAGTCAGCTATATCTGGAAAAGGTTTACCAAAAATGATGATTTGTGTTTTAGTATAATTGACCAACAATCCTTTTTGGCACTATTAAGACACCAGGGGTAACCATTATTTAATCCAGTTCTAGTTTATGACAATAAAACCATAAGAAGGAAGTATAAAAGAATGCTTATACTTATATTTCCTAAGACAGGGGCAGCATCAAGTCATTATACTCAGAGTTCTGCAAAATACAATAAAGAATACAAATGTGGGACAATAGTAGAATAATTAAATACCTAATGATCATCTACTTCTTGTATAGAACATAAACCTGAGAAGCCCAGACTTTTCATCTCTCAAGGACACCAGCACATGTTTTAAATAAAATGTCTAATAAAGTAATAGGTTTATAACTTGGATGGACGAAAGAGTTTTTATGTCATAAAATGAGTTAGAACACCCTTGAGTCCAGCCAGAAAACCTATAGAGATAATAAACAAACTGGCACAGATTAGAGCTTGTCATTCAGAGTGGCTCTTGGGTGGCTCTTCAGCCATGAAATCTTCCTCAGATGCTTTATTTAGCTTGATTGTTTAAAAAATCATGTGTGCTATATAAGAGGGAATTACTAAAACATAGACGGAGGTGGCTTGGGATCACCAAGTTGTCAGTTGTCATTTGAGATGCCATGACCTTGCTCTCCAAGTTCATACCTTCTTTAACTACCACAGAGCCTGGCCTCTTTACGGGATGGAAGAATCGAATTCAGATTTTCCACAAGGTCATATTAAATTTGAGTTTTTACTTAGCAATAAGCTTTTCATAAACACAACTTGACTTTGATAAAAATCCAATGGCCTCTTTTTATTTATGAAGGTCACCACATTAACCTGGCCAGAATTGTTTGTTTTTCTCTATCCAACATTCTTGGCAAACCAGATACTAGGACAGTAGAGACAGAGCGTGTATCCATTTTAATTATCATCAACCCATTCATCATGGGAGATGTCCCTAGCTTGAGGTCCATGAGGGAAGGATTGAAATGGTCCTTGGGAACGAATGGATTACCAATAGAGCATGAAAGCTCCCAGTCCATCTCAATCCTCTCAGCCTCCTGACATTGTTAGTCCAAACATAAGTGCAAAAGGCTCCAGAACAGCTACACCAAGGGTTAAAATAGTGAAAAAATTATTAATTTCTGCCTTTTTCATAATATCCATCTAAGCAAGATAGTGAGAAAGGAGAAGCTGATCCTCGTCAATAATCCTATATAGCAAATAAAATCTATAATGTTGGCTTCTAGGTTAGATTCAGACAAAGTTTCTTGTAGATTTATCCCACATCCTACTCTTCAGTACCAGCAGGTTTGGTGCATAAATACATTTTTTATGTGTGAGGAAATTTCCTTTTGGGTTAATACATCTCCCTCTAAAAATATCTCTCTCTCTAAAAGATTGGTTCATGGGGAAGTAACCCACATAGTCCCTGAAGACTTCTGGTAGAAAGCAATAGGATCCACTACCATCCTAGAATTCAGCTCCTAAGATATGATTAATTCTACCATAAGGAGCAGAGAATGGATAAAAGTTTAAAGATGATTTTAAAAGGGCCATATATCTAAGCAAACTGTGTGCACCTTGACAGGAGATATACAAGGGTAAAGGCAAATCATTTTCAGATTGTCAGGGAACTGAATCAGGACCAAAAGGAAGACAGTCCAGTATGTAAGTCAGAGATTCAACAGCAGTTCACCTTACCTCTGCCAAGTTTTGTAGTTGTTTTTGTTTCTTAGCTAAGTGGAGAGGGAAAGAGGCAAAACTATCATATATGGGAAGATACCTGTGGTCTCATGAAAATGTTAAAACCAATCAGAAAAGACAATGCAACAACAGAGTCTCTACCTGTGGAATTCCAGCCTGGGATGTACCAGAAAAGTCTTGGTCCTCAAGGAACCCTATGGTGACTCGGAGGATTCTATTTTATATAGATGGATACACCCAATATAATTGTTATTTAGTATATTGTCTGCTGAAGCTTCTACCAACACTGGACTAGTTCACCCTAATCTGGCAGACAAAAACCTCTGTCTGTAGCACACCCCTATTTCTAGATATGTATTAGATATACCTTTTCTGGCCCAGGTAATCTGTACCGTGGTGGGGCTCGTTAATGCCTATAATGAAGATTATGATAATAATAATAGTGACAATGATATTACATTTATTGAACTCTTACTATATATATGCTTTGCAAGTATTATCCATTTAATCTTCATGACAACTCAGTATTTCCAAAGTATTTTCTATACAACTGTTTCTTGCAAGATGTTATAGACAAACAAAAAACATTCTATGGTGAAAAAGTAAAAGGAGAAATCTACATGGTAGCCCCCACTTGAAAATTCACAAAGCACATTCTCATGTTATAGATTCTAAAAATTCCCCGCAATAAGGAAAGCTGTCTACCAGAGCTTCCCACAAAATTTTGATCAGTAAACCCAGGTTTTGCTTAACGTTTTTTTATATCCTACAGAGATAGAAGGGTTCTTTGGAACCACTTCGGGCAAAGGTGCTATAGAACGCTATCATCATTTTGTAGATAAGGAAATGAAAGCCTAGAGAAGTTCAGCAGTGTGTCTCAGATCACATAGCCAGTTGGAGGCAGAACCTTTGAAGCTAGGTCTATTTATTGCCCAAGACCATACCCATCATTAACTGTAATGACTCAGATATTTCTTATCATGTATTAACTGTCTATTATGTTCAATATGCTATGTGTATATTGTCTTTCATCCTTGTAGCCACCCTTCAGTGAGAGTACTGTTATTCCCATTTTATAAATGAAGAAATGAGGCTTGATTACATCCAATGACTTACCCAGACCTTTCCAGAAAAGTTTATCCAAGACTGCCAACGGCACTGTAGAGTTGGCAGGTTCTGGTTATGTAGTCTTAAGCAAATTACCCTACCTCTTGAATCTTCGATGTCCGCATCTGTAAAATGGGTGTAATATCTCTGGCACATGATGGTTAGTGAGTAAATAGTTTCTAAAAAAAGTTTAATCAAGCCAGTATACTTTGAAATAAACACATAGGTTTAACATCATCGGAAGTATGGTTCATGAATTTATTCATTGCCTCTAAGGTAGATATGAACTTGCTATCAATCAAGTTTTTAGGCATCATTAGAGAAGGCAGTTGAGGGCCAGAGAGTAGCAGGCCATCAAATAAACCCCAGGCCCAGGGATGGAAGATATAAATTCTGTAAAGGTCATACTTTCAGATTCAATCAAAAAGGTTCAGCACAGTGTAGTACAAAGAACACAATTTAGAGTCAGACAGACTGAGTTTGATGCCAGCCTCACCCCTAATTACCCACGTGACCTTAAGCAACTCATTCAGCCTCTCTGAGCAACAACACCTCATCTCAAACATGGAATTAACACTACCTTGCAAGGTTGCCATGAAGATTAAATGCAGTAATGTATGTAAAGATTCTAGCACTGAACCTGGCACTCATGACATGATAACTTTGGCCCTCAGGACTTTGCCTTCTACCTTCTAGAGCAGTATGCTTTAACCAACAAAAGGGAAATGTATCGATGAATGGGTGTCTTTCTGGTCCCAGGAATGTACCTGGCGCCCTCTGCAACTTTCAGGGTGGTCTGAAGTGGAAACGGATGTTCATTACAGTCTTTTAAATATCAATCTTTTAAATATCAATCTCAGTCTTTTAAATATCAATCTCAATCGCCGTGAAAGTGACATGTGTCACTGTGAATAAGGAATCCTGAGAGAATAAAGTAACCAAAAAAAAATTTTTTAAAGCAGCGGGGAAGGAAGATTTCCCAACGTTGGCAGCTGACTTACATCTATTAAACTGATATAACCAGGTGCAAAATCCTGGGGCAAAATTTAAATATCGCTATTTTTTCCCTGCAAATTTCAAGCAAGGTATAAATTGTGTGCATGTTTATGCAAATATCTTATAGATGTGTTATAGATACAGTTGGGGGGGTGTTTCCCCCATTCTATGCTGAGGCTAGAGCACACTCTAATGACTGCCTACATAAAAGTGCACATAGCATTTAATCTCCCAGAACATATTTAAACCAGAAAGTCACACACAATTAAACATGCTCACAGCCACACAAATGCACAAACACACATACACCCACTCACGCACACACTCTTAAACACACTCCACAATCACGCATGCACTGAAATACACCATCGCACACTCATGCATGCACTCAAACACATGCTTGCCCACTCATACACACCAATGCACGCTTGCACACATTCACACACTTCTGCTCACACACACACAGTGTATGTCCATTTATAAAGAATATTGTCATTAGCTTGAATAAAAAGAAAATTGTTTTATAATATCCTCAACCTAAGCTTATTTTACATGCCCATTGAACAGTTAAGAATTTATTTACTTAGGTTACATTCTGTATCAGAGAGGGTAGAGAATTTTAAAGGCTATAAATTGTATTCATGCCCTTTTAGAAGTGAACTCTCTCTCCTTCTACCTGCAAATACAGAACATCTTTAAAACTGAAGTGCTTTGGGAAAAAAATGTAAAACTTTGTAATAGTTGTAAATTGGTATGTGCACTGTAGAGTAATTTAAAATCATTAGAATGATGCATTTTTTTTAAAGTAAGTGCCTCGCAAGAAAATGAGTGAAGCAATATCACAGTGTATTAATGGAGCTTGAGACATCTTAAATTGATTTTGAAATTAAACATCAAAAACTGCAACTTGAAAAAAATAATTAGGTAAACCATTATATAGCAATCAAAAAGAAAAAACCTCTTGAAATTTAGGAAATTGCAAATTAAGGGTGTCAGTCATCCCGATTTGGCAAGGGCAAGGATGGTCAATGAAAAGAAAACATGTGCCTACTTAAAGTATTCCTGAAAACTGAACTGTGCACAGGGTTTGCTGTTCTGTTTTGGTTTCTGGTGGGACGTTCTTTTGCTTATATTACCTATCAGTGTAAGATATTCATTCTGCAAAGGACTTGCAAACCTCTTATCAGCAGAAGACTTGACTCTGTGATCCTTTTGCAAAGGAAGCTGGTGACACTAGCCTGGAGGAAATGGTCAGGCTACTCATCTCCTCTCCCTGCCCCCCAATATTAGACTGAACCATATGAAGTTGCTGATATTTGACCTATAAATGTGACATTTTCATATGATTCAACCTAATATTTTCAATAAGACAAGATTTGAGAGGAAAAGGAGTGCTAATTATCTGGGAGGTGGACTTCTTCTGATCCCAGCAGTATACTGAAAATAAAAGTGATCTAAAAGTCCTTTCTGAGACATGTAGCTAGTTATTTAATTGCTATTATCACGTGCATTTAAAAAAATGGGATTAAAACCAACCTGCCACGCATAACTCAAAAGTTAACCAGGTAGAATGAAATAGCAGGTATGTTTTAAAATAGTCCAAATTACAATACAAATACACTTAAGTGCATCCTCACCTGTCTGGATCTTTCATTTATTCAGGCTGTTCTCAGGTATAAGCTAGCTTGCCCAAAGGTTTCTCCATTTTTACTATCAGGGCCAAATACTTAATAATTTGAAACATCTCCATGCTGAAAACATTTATCTTCAGCTACCCCTGCATAAGAAGAATTGAAGAAATCTTCAGGTTTATCTGGGTTTCTCTGTTATATGGATTGAACCCAGTCTCTGTCAACACAGGTGCCTGTAGTTTTCTTCTCTTCTTTTCCTATCTCCTGGGGTCTCTCAACTCCTGTCAAGTGGAGCGACAAGATACAATCTAACCCCTCCTTCTAGGTAACTCCTTCTGTTATGTACTCTTCAGGGACATACTGGTGATATTTTGTACTTTGGTTGTGACCTTGATCATTTGTAGTAATTATCTCCGTAAGATAAGAAGAATGATTTCAGCCCTGGAAAGAACTTAGGCTCTAAGGCAACAGGCTTATATTATGCACCTACTATGTGCTGAATCCTATGTGTTGTGGGAATGGGACATCCAAACAGTATGCCAGTTACTCAAAATAGAAAGAAATCAGGCACAACTTAAATGTGTCAGAGTATCAGGCTGATTAGGTAAATTAGGGTGCCTTCTGGAATATCGTGTTGCCATTACAATGTTTACAAAGACTTTTTAATTTATATTAGAAAGTTCTCAAGATATAGAAGTCCAAAAATAAAGTAAAAAAGAATGTATCTAATATGTCAATAAAGTGCATAAAGTACAGAATAGAAAGATGCCAAAATATCGATAGCATTTTTCACTAGATTGGGGGGTGTCTTTTTCTTCTTTATTCTTTTCTGTATTAGGAACTAACAGGATTTAGGAATGTAGAGAGCAACATAATTTAAAATCCTGCACAAAAAGATCCCTGAGGATAGGTTAAAGCCCTTATTCATTCAGAGAAAAGAGAGTTCATATGAGACTTAGTAATAGTCTTCAAGTACTTGAAAAGCTTTCAGATAGGGCATAGTGACCAGGTGTTCCCAACTTCATAAAAATATAGAGTAAAAAAATATAAGTAAAATACAGCAAAATAAATCAAGTTTGGCCATTTGGGGAAATTTCATAGGGGGAGGAGATCATTTAAAAATCAGAATTGCTTTTGATGGCAAATCATGGCATTTCCTTTTTACATGGTTTGAAGAGCAATTTGTTCATCTGCCTATGAAGATTCAGGAACAATCTGGGTCTCCTAAGCGCAGAAGGGTTAAATGATTATGCTCTTGAAATTACTTCGTCCTTTGATTACATCATCTGTTTTGTGCCCTCAGAGCACATGGTGTAACTCTGGCCTCTGAACATTATACCCTTTACTATGGGCCATTCTGAAATCTGTTCAAGACCATCCTGATAGTCTTTAGGAAAGCAACTGGAGAAGGTGCTCAGATCACTAGTAATCAGGGAAATACAAATCAAAACAAGACTTTTTTCATTCGTATTGGTCAAGAATGTCTAGAAACCAAGTGTTCTTTCACTTTGGTCAAGAGTGTCTAGAAACCAAGTGTTCTTTCAGTGTCCTTGTGGGTGTATTAATTGGTACACTCTTTTCTATCTGTCAAAATTTAAAATGCACATAGCCTTCATCCCAGTAATTACATTTCTAAGAAATATCCTAGAGAAATACTGGCACATGTGCACAAAGAGGCATTATTTACAATAGAAAAAAGTATAGAAACTATCTAAATATCCATTTGTAAAGATTAAACCATAGAACATTCAGACTAGGGTATGCTGTATACCAAAAGAATAAGTTCTAAATGGACAATAATATGTCTTAGAAATATTTCCCAGTTCTAGAAAAATATATACAATATTATACCATTTAGGTTAAAATACCATTTAGTCATGTATCTCTATGTACATATATTAATTTATTACATAGAAAGATGTCTAGGGAGAATTTTTTTTAAAGCTCTTTATTGGAATATACACTGTTGTGCCAGTTTTTGAGGTTCACCAAAGTGAATCAGCTGTATTCAGACCTATATCCCCATATCCCCTCCCTCCCGCGACTCCCTCCCACCCTCCCTGTCCTGGCCCTCTAAGTCATCACCCATCATCCCGTTTATCTCCCTATATTATGCAGGAACTTCCCACTAGCTATCTATTTTACATTTGGTAGTGTGTATAAATGTCAATGCTACTCTCTCACTTCGTCCCAGCTTCCCCTTTGCTTCCCCCGACCCCGTGTCCTCAAGCCCGTTCTCTACATCTGCATCTTTATTCTTGCCCTGTCACTGGGTTCATCACTAGCATTTTTTTAGATTCCATATGTATGAGTTAGCATATGGTATTTGTTTTTCTCTTTCTGGCTTACTTCACTCTGTATGACAGACTCTAGGTCTAGCCACCTCATTACAAATAACTCAATTTCATTCTTTTTTTATGGCTGAGTAATATTCCATTGTATATATATATGCCGCATCTTCTTTATCCATTCGTCTGTTGATGGGCATTTAGGCTGCTTCCATGTCCTGGCTATTGTAAATAGTGCTGCAGTGAACAGTGTGGTACATGTTTCTTTTTGGATTATGGTTTTCTCAGGGTATATGCCCAGTAGTGGGATTGCTGGGTCATATGGTAGTTCCATTTTTAGTTTTTTAAGGAACCTCCAAACTGTTTTCCATAGTGGCTGTGCCAGCTTACATTCCCACCAACAGTGCAAGAGGGTTCCCTTTTCTCCTCACCCTCTCCAGCATTTATTGTTTCTAGATTTTGTGATGATGGCCATTCTGACTGGTGTGAGGTGAGACCTCATTGTGGCTTTGACTTGCATTTCTCTGATGATTAGTGATGTTGAGCATCTTTTCATGTGTTTGTTAGCCATCTGCATGTCTTCTTTGGAGAAGTGTCTATTTAGGTCTTCCATCCATTTGTGAATTGGGTTATTTGCTTTTTTGGTATGAAGCTGTATGAGCTGCTTGTATATTTTGGAGATTAATCCTTTGTCTGATGTTTCATTCGCAAATATTTTTTCCCATTCTGAGGGTTGTCTTCTTGTCTTGTTTATGGTTTCTTTCGTTGTGCAAAAGCTTTTAAGTTTGATTAGGTCCCATTTGTTTATTCTTGAGTTTATTTCCATTATTCTAGGTGGAGGGTCAAAAAGGATCTTGCTTTGATGCATGTCATAGAGTGGTCTGCCTATGTTTTCCTCTAGGAGTTTTATAGTATCTGGCCTTACATTTAGGTTTTTAATCCATTTGGAGTTTATTTTTGTGTGTGGTGTTAGGAAGTGTTCTAATTTCATTCTTTTACATGCTGCTGTCCCATTTTCCCAGCACCACTTATTGAAGAGGCTTTTTTCCATTGTATATTCTTGCCTGCTTTGTCAAAGATAAGGTGTCCATATGTGCTTGGGCTTACTTCTGAGTTCTCTATTCTGTTCCATTGATCTTCCTTTCTATTTTTGTGCCAGTACCATACTGTCTTGGTCACTGTGGCCTTGCAGTATAGTTTGAAGTCAGGAAGCCTCACTCCACCAACTCCATCTTTCCTTCTCAAGATTGCGTTGGCTATTCGGGGTCTTTTGCGTTTCCATACAAATCGTAAGATTTTTTCTTCTAATTCTGTGAAAAATGCCGTTGGTAATTTGATGGAATTGCATTGAATCTGTAAATTGCTTTGAGTAGGATAGTCATTTTCACAATGTTGATTCTTCCAATCCAAGAACATGGTATGTTCCTCCATCTGTTTGTATTGTCTTTGATTTCTTTCATCAGTCTTATAGTTTTCTGTGTACAGGTCTTTTGCCTGCTTAGGCAGGTTTATTCCTAGGTATTTTATTCTTTTTGTTGCAGTTGTAAATGGGAGTGTTTCCTTAATTTCTCTTTCTGCTCTTCCGTTGTTAGTGTATAGGAATGCAAGCGATTTCTGTGCATTAATTTTGTATCCTGCTACTTTACTAAATTCATTGATTAGTGCTAGCAGTTTTCTGGTAGGATCTTTAGGGTTTTCTATGTATAATTATGTCATCTGCAAAGAGTGACAATTTTACTTCTTCTTTTCCAATTTGGATTCCTTTTATTTCATTTTCTTCTCTGATTGCTGTGGCTAAAATTTCCAAAACTATGTTGAATAATAATGGTGAGAGTTGGGCACCCTTGTCTTGTTCCTGTCCTTGGAGGGAATGCTTTCAGTCTTTCATCATTTAGAGTGATGTTGGCTGTTGGTTTCTCATATATGGCTTTTATTATGTTGAGGTAGCTTCCTTCTATGCCCACTTTCTGGGGAGTTTTTGTCCTAAATGGATGTTGAACTTTGTCAAAAGCTTTTCTGTGTCTATTGAGATGATCATATGGTTTTTATCCTTCAATTTGTTAATATGATATATCACGTTGATTGATTTGCATATATTGAAGGATCCTTGCATCCTTGGGATAAATACCACTTGATCATGGTGTATGATCCTTTTAATGTGTTGTTGGATTCTGTGGCTAGTATTTTGTTGAAGATTTTTGCATCTATATTCATCAGTAATATTGGCCTGTAATTTTCTTTTTTTGTGACATCTTTTTCTGGTTTTGGTATCAGGGTGATGATGGCCTCGTAGAATGAGTTTGGGAGTGTTCCTCCTTCTGCTATATTTTGGAAGAGTTTGAGAAGGATAGTTGTTAGCTCTTCTCTAAATATTTGATAGAATTCACCTGTGCAGCCATCTGGCCCTGGGCTTTTGTGTGTTGGGAGATTTTTAATCCCAGTCTCAATTTCCGTACTTGTGATTGGTCTGTTCATATCTGCTATTTCTTCCTGGTTCAGTCTTGGAGGATTGTACTTTCCTAAGAACGTATCCATTTCTTCCAAGTTATTGAATTTATTGGCAGATAGTTGCTTGTAGTAGTCTCTCATGATCTTTTGTATTTCTGTGGTGTCAGTTGTTACTTCTTTTTCATTTCTAATTCTGTTGATTTGCGTCCTCTCCCTTTTTTTCCTGATGAGTCTGACTAATGGTTTGTCAATTTTGTTTACCTTCTCAAAGAACCAGCTTTTAGTTTTATTGATCTTTGCTATTGTTTCCTTCATTTCTTTTTCATTTATTTATGATCTGATCTTTATGACTTCTTTCCTTCTTCTCACTTTGCGGTTTTTTTGTTCTTCTTTCTCTAATGGTTTTAGGCATAAGGTTAGGTTGTTTATTCGAAATTTTTCTTGTTTCTTGAGGTAGGATTGTATTGCTATAAAATTCCCTCTTAGAACTGATTTTGCTGTGGGTTGTTGTGTTTTCATTGTCATTTGTTTCTAGTTATTTTTTTATTTCCTCTTTGATTTCTGCAGTGACTTCTTGGTTGTTTAATAGCGTATTGTTTAGCCTCCATGTGTTTGTATTTTTTACAGTTTTTTCCCTGTAACTGATATCTAGTCTCGTGGTGTTGTGGTCAGAGAAGATGCTTGATATGATTTCAATTTTCTTGAATTTACCAAGGCTTGATTTATGCCCCAAGATGTGATCTATCCTGGAGAATGTTCCATGTGCAGTTGAGAAGAAAGTGTATTCTGTAGTTTTTGGATAGAATGTCCTATAAATATCAATTAAGTTGAGATGGTCTAATATCTCATTTAAAGCTTGTGTTTCCTTATTTATTTTCTGTTTGGATGATCTGTCCATTGGTGTAAGTGGGGTGTTAAAGTCTCCTATTATTATTGTGTTCCTGTCGATGTCCCCTTTTATGGCTGCTAGCATTTGCCTTATGTATTGAGGTGCTCCTATGTTTGGTGCACAGATATTTACAATTGTAATATCTTCTTCTTGGATTGATCCCTTCATCGTTATGTAGTGTCCTTCTTTGTCTCTTGTTTTTACTTTAATGTCTAATGTGTCTGAAATGAGTATTGCTACTCCAGCTTTCTTTTGACTTCCATTTGCATGGAATATCTATTTCCATCCCCTCACTTTCAGTCTGTATGTGTCCCTAGGTCTGAAGTGAGTTTCATGTACACAACATATAAAAGGGTGTTGTTTTTGTATGCATTCAGCTAGTCTGTGTCTTTTGGTTGGAGCATTTAATCCATTTACATTTAAGGTAATTATTGACATGTATGTTCCTATCACCATTTTCTTAATTGCTTTGGTTGGTGTTTTTTGTAGGTCTTTTCCTTGTCTTGTGTTTACTGCCTAGAGGAGTTCCTTTAGCAGTTGTTGTAAGACTGCTTTGGTGGTGCTGAATTCTCTTAACTTTTGCTTGTCTGTAAAGCTTTTGATTTCTCCGTTGAATCTGCATGAGATTCTTGCTGGGCAGAGTATTCTTGGCTGTAGGTTTTTCTCTTTCAAGACTTTAATTATCTCCTGCCACTCCCTTCTGGCCTTCGGAATGTCTGCAGAGAGATCAGCTATTATCCTTATGGGTTTTCCCTTATATGTTATTTGTTGCTTTTCTCTTGCTGCTTTTAATATTTTTTCTTTGTGTTTTATTTTCATTAGTTTGTTTAATATGTGCTTTGGTGTGTTTCTCCTTGGGTTTATTCTGCATGGGACTCTCTTCACTTCTTGGACTTGGTTTTCTATCTCCTTTCCCATGTGGGGGAAGTATTCCACCACTGTCTCCTCAAATATTTTCTCAGACACTTTCTTTTTTTCTTCTTCTTCTTGGACACCAATGATTCGAATGTTGGTACACTTAATATTATCCCCGAGGTCTCTGAGACTGTCTTCCATTTTTTAAATTCTTTTTTCTTTTTCCTGCTCTGTGGCAGTTATTTCCCCTATTCTATCTTCCAACTCACTTACTTGTTCTTCTCCCTCGGTTATTCTGCTGTTTATACCATCTAGAGTATTTTTAATTTCAGTTATTGTGTTGTTCATAACTGTTGGTTTGCCCTTTAGTTCTTCTAGGTCCTTATTAAATGTTTCTTGTATTTTCTCTATTTTGTTTTCGAGATTTTGGGTCATCTTTGAATTACTCTGAGTTCTTTTTCAGGCACTTTGCCAATTTCTTCTTCATTTATTTGGTCTTGTGGGTTTTTATCTTGCTCCTTTGCCTGCAACATGTTTCTCTGTTTTCTCATTTTGTCTAATTTACAGTATTTACTGTCTCCTTTCCGTATGCCAGCTAGTAGAAATTCCTCTTGTCTGTGTTCTCCTTGGCTTGAGGTGTCAAGCACTGGCGCTTGCTGGCCTTTCGTTGGACTTGGAGCTTGGTGTTGAGAATGAGAACTCTGAGGGATCACTTGCTGATTAATATTCCATGGGGTCAGGAGTTCTCTGGTGGTCCAATGTCCTGGACTCCACTCTACTGTCTCAGAGGTCCAGGTTTGACCCACAGCCAGGGCACCAAGACCCTGGAGCTGCATGGCATGGAGAAAAAGGAGGCAGAAGGAGAGCAAAGAAAAAAAGGAATAAAAAAGGGAAGAAAAGGGAAAGAACAGACAGATCCCCAAGACTGGTGGTAAAAGCAACTCTAATCAGTCAAAATCACACAAGGAGATGTGCATACTTGCACTTGCAGAAAGAGAAGAGGAAAAGAAATCAAAGAGAAGAGAAAAAGAGAGCAAAGAAAGAAGAGAGTACTCATACCAATTACAAGCAAATCCACATACAAATATATACAGTAAAGATTTAACTAACAAATACCTAAAACGAGAAAGAAGAGAAACATACCAAGAAGCCCTCCAATACTTCTAGGTAGGGCTCTGCACCTGCTGTGGAGGACTGTGGAGAGCTCAGGCTGTGATCTGGTATTAGTCGTGTGTGTATTTGTCCCTACAGTCCCCAGTTGTCCCCTGTGTCTACAGTCTCTATTGTAGAAATACTCGTGTATTCAGGTGATCCACAGATGCAGGTTCTATCAAGCCTATTGTGGGCATTAAATCTGCTCCTCCTGTGGCTGTTTCTCTTTCTCTTCTTTGCTCCTTGCAGTCCTCGGGGATCAGTTTTGGTTTTGGTCCCTACTTTGCGTGTGGCTTGCTCTCAGCAGTCGGTTCCCCGCCCAGGCAAGAGGGAGCAAAAGAGTGATTAGGGCTCACTTGCAACTTCAGGTCAGGGGGTAGAGAGGCATATGGCAGTCTAACTGAAATCTGCAGGAGTGCTAGCAGCAGCAGAGGTCAGCGTGAGGCTGAGGTGTGCTGTGTGTTCTCCCAGGGAAGTTGGTCCTGATCGCGGGACCCTTGGTGTTGGTGGGCTTCCCCTGCTGCCAGGAGGTTGTGGCCAATAACTTGCCTTACAGGCAGGACCCTTGGCGGCAGCAGGTGGGCAGGCAGCGGGCCCGGCGGCGCATGGCGGGAGAGAGAAGCGGAGCTGCGAGCAGGCGGGTGGGCAGTAAGCAGGGCCCGGTGGTGCGTGGCAGGGCAGGGGCGTGGGGCCCAGTGGGCGGGCTTTTCCACCCAGCAGCTGTGGGTCGCGCCGCTTCGCAGCCTGTGAGTTCGCAGAGAGGGAAGTTCCTCCCAAGCATCCCGAAACAAAGGTCCCCTCTCTCTCCTTCTGGCCCAGGATTTTCCCTAAACTCCCTCCTAGCTTGCTGGCGCACCTGCCCCCCAGACTGTTCTCATGCAGCCAGTCCCAGCTGTCTCCCTGGTGTCTGTTCTCCGAAACCCAAGCCTCGGCGCCCGGCCCTGACCATCAACCATCGCCGCGGGTGAGCAGATCAGCTTCTCTGGCTGGGGAGTGCTGCCTGACTCCTCCGTGCGGCGGTCTCTCTGTTCTGCCCTCAGCACACCTGCCATTGCTCTCTCTTCTGGGGGCTCCAAGGCTCCGCCGTCCTTCCCCGCCAGTGAGGGGGCTCCCCAGTGTGTGGGAGCTTCCCCCCCTCACAGCTCCCTCCCAGAGGGGCCCGTCTCCTCAGGATTCTTTGTCTCTCTTTTTCCCTTCTTTCCTTTGCGCTTCCCAATTACGTGGACATCCTCTTGCCTTTTTGGTTGTCTGAGGTCTCCTGCCGGCATTCGGAAGGTGTTCTCCAGAAGCCACTCCCCCAAGTAGGTGTATTTTTGATGTATTTGTGGGGAGGAAGGTGATCTCCACGTCCTACTCCTCTGCCATCTTTTTCGAGGTGTAGGGAGAATTTTTATCAAGGGGTTATTATTGATGGTTACCCTCTTGAGAAGTAACTATGACTGCTGGCTCAAGATGTATTATTGTTTTATCTGTAGACAAAAGTTTTACAGTGAAAATGTATTTTTAATTACTTGTAATAGCATGTCATTAAAGACAAAAATTAGGAAATCGGTATATAATATAGAAATGGAGGCAGATGTTTAAAATAGATGTTTGTGGCATTTGACAAGGAAAGACTAGGAGGATTAGGCTAAAGCTAAAAAGGATGGTAGCAACAGGGTTTGCAGGGAGAGACAAAATATACTGGGAAAAAATTATGCTTACAAAAGCAAAAAAAATTCATAAAATTAAATAATACAAAATATGCAGAACTGTGAAGAGAAGTATAAAACTGCTGAGTAATGCCCTACCAGGTGTCAAAATGTGTTATAAAACTTAAGTAAATAAAACAAGTCGGTATTGATGCCTGAGTAGACATATCATGGAATGAGATAGAAAGTCTAGAAAGCAACCGAGCACACGTAAGAATTAGGAGTATGATAAATCAGTAAGGATAGGATGGATAGACTAATATATTCCAAAAAGTTTCATCCCATCCCAAGCAGCATGAAAGTCTTAGCATATCTCTCTGAATTAGTAGGAAAATGATGGGTGGAATAGAATTCCCCAGAATAAAGAGTAATTCCACAGTGTAAAGAAGTTTGAACGTTAGTGGTTTAAATATACTGATTTTTCATGGTTCTTAGGTTCTATATTTTTACTTAAAAATTTTACCTTCCTGTGATGACAGGGGAAGTGATAGGGGAACTTCTTAAGGATGAACATGTTTGTGAATGGAAGCTAGGTATTATTTTCCTTAATATATAACTCCCACTTTCATTTCATCAACAGCCTCTTGCCTCTTCTGATGAATTTATAAATAAGGTCTCAATGTCCCGCAATCTCAGTATTTCTTATAGACTCTAAAAGAACTCAGTGCGGTGGGAGGGGGGACTAACTGGTGAACTAGTTTCCTTTCTGGGAAAAAAAATCATCATCCTAACAGGAAGAAAAGCTTAATTCAGGTCTCCAAGGAATTTAAAGTAAAATTCATAGGGCAGCAAGATGGAAACCCCTAGGTTTTTGGAACCAGTCCAAGCTGAACCAGAAGGGCCTAATGCAGTCATTCATTGATTTGAGAGATAGGATATGTCAAAGGTATTAGAGTTACAACAAGGCAACCTACAAGGCAGAGGCTAGCCTGCCAACCTTTACTTGATCATTTGCTGCTTGATATTACTGGCAGGAGGGTCCGAAATGTTGCCTCTTCCCTGCCCCCTTTCCTCTTTGTGTTATATCTAGTCAATTCTCAGTTCCCCTCTGCTTCACCTCCAGTTACCTCAAAGATAGACCTTCTCCGGAAAGCCTACCTTTGTTACACATATATCATTTTCCTCATAGTTGGCACTGTTCAATCTAGTCAGGTGTGAAAATTAGGGAGGGATGATTAGAAATCCCTTAGTATCCTTTTGTTTCAGGTCACCCTTGTCATTCCTATTTAGTGACACCTATTCAGTGACACCTCTTAGGACATATGGCAAGATACTAAGCACCTTAATTTCTGCTTAAAAGAAGGAAACCTGATTAACAACATCAGTAGTAATGACACTCAAAACTTTGGCATGATTCAAAAGGAGTCTAAAAATTATACAAACAGCCTAACAACTGAATTTCATATAGTGAGGAGTCTCAGGATTCTTCTAAAGACCACTTTCTCTTGTTAGATGCTTTTTTTCTTAGCACCAGGTTCCAGAAGAGGAGAGGACTCTCAATAAGGTAGAGTCTCCCTCCTTTAGATAGAAATATCTTGGACAGGTAGTTTTTTTGTTTGTTTTCTCTTCTCTGAATTCCTATGTAAGTTCTTCCACTGATTCATTCTATAGATATTTTAATAGATGCTCCCTCTGTGCCAGGCACTGTGCTTACAGTATGATGCGGATTCAGTGGTGAAAATATCCAAACCTATTCCCTCCCTTCATAGAACTCACACGCGAGGTGGTCTGGTACATAGAGACCATGCATTTTATTTCTACTGTAGCACCCTTACCAAAAATAAGGACTCACTCCCTTGTTGAATATGTTTCTTAAAGCTCACTTGAATGTGCATCAGAAATAACTGGGGTGCTTAATGAACAGACAGATTTTTGTACTCCCCCCACCTCCCCCACCCCACCCCACCCCACGCAGATTCTGTTATGGGAAGCCTGGGATGGGGATCGGGTATCAGCATGTTTAACAAGCTTCCCAGATGATTGCAATGCAGATGATAGAAGGACAACACATTAAGAACACTGCCTCCACTTTTGCTCATAGCTAATTAGTATTTCACATATTTTCATTTAAGACAATTAACTTTTGTTCAGTCTTCTCTGGACACAAAAAACAGATGCTCGGCATCTTCTTCATTTAAGAAGGCTAGACACAGCCTGGAATTGACCATTTTGTGGTTGATATGGGGCTTTTGGCCATATTAATAGCCAGTTGCTGTGCAATCGATCAGAACAGATATGTGGCCAATTCAACCATTAAGACGTCCAACAAAATAACTGAGCTGATGGTGCCATGCTAACATTGAGACATGTCCAAAGTCCGGCAAGTCACAGCAAGGACTGTTTTTTAGTTCTTTTCCTAATCATGGCGACCAAGCTTAAAGAAGAACACTCTAGGTAATTTCCATTGAAAGGGTTTTATTTTTTGATCCACCAAAGGCTGATTCAGATCTGAGTGTTGGCAGCTAATGATGGCAAGGAATGTTTATTTCCTCATCCCTAAAGGAACATAATAATGCCAACTTACTTGAAGATTAAATGACATAACATGTAAAAATGTTTATTACGTGGCTCCAGTAGGTGCTCAGTAAATATCTTTTTCCTACAAAATGATCCAGACTTCATAGAAGTTAATCTGCATTTAAAAGTCATTAAGTAGTTATGATAGTAGAATATATGACACTACCAAAAACCAAAATAAAAAGATAAAGTAAGACAAAAACAGGTAATTTATGAATTACCTTTCTTTTTCCACCTTATTTCCTAGAAGTTGTTAGTTTTTGTAAGAGGTTTTGGCTTTTAAAAAAATGCTACCTTACCTTTGTGTGGCATTGCGCTTTTCAAAGCTCTTTCCCAATCACTATTACATTTGATACAATAACCCTGTAAGGAAATATTATTACCATTAGACAGATGAGGAAACAAAGGCCTTGAGAAGATGCTTGATTTTCTCAAGTTCACCCAGTTCGTGGCATGCCTCAAGTAAATACTGAGTTTCTTGAGCGAGTCCAGTTCACCCTGTGTACAAGTTGTTTAATAACTGAGATCATGCTTGAGTGTCAATAAAGTGCGTGTGAATTGCAACAGCCTTTCAATTCAGGGTTTGAAGCCACGACACTTTCATACAGAAACACCTCTATCTAGGCATGAAATGCTACCTCAACCAGTATTTACTCAACTGTTTTGATTGTCCTGCTATACCCAGTGCTACGCATTTTTTAAAAAGTAAATATAAATCTTTGTATTATCATCAAATACACATTGCTTTCTTATTCCTTTCGTGGAAGAAACAGCAGTTAAGAATGATGTAGAGAAGATGGATTCTCAGCATACCATCACATAGTTTATAGTTACTGGCCTAATATTAAATCTTAGGCCTGTTCTTATTAGCAAAGAGACCCTATTTTACTCTTGGAAATACCTTTATCATAACTTCCCAGATAGGGGCGTTTGGCCCAATGCACTAAGCAAAGCAGAACACACGCAAAAGAAATTACTCACTCTGTGCCCAGATTTTATAGAGTTAGATCCTAAACCATTTGGCTTTGACCATCTCATACCTCAGTTCTTGTTTTTTTCTGCAAACGTCTTTAATTATGATATTTAGCCCCTTTCTACATTTACACCTTCAACCAAATTCGCTCCAGTTGAGGCATGTTCAGTTCCTCTTAGTTTCTATCCTTGGTTCTGCCTTCTAGTTACTGTTCAGTACGTCTAAAATGCTATCTGGGTAACCTCCCTTCTAGCTTAAATAAACCCTGGCTCCTTTCCTCCTGTATGCCATCCTGTGCGCAGCCAGCCCATTGCAGTGTAGTCTTGTTGTATATGCATGACCTACAAGTGGAAGAATTGGAGATTGTTTTCATGGGCCAGCAAGCATAGCACAGAGCTTCTTGGGAGGTAGATATATTAACTTAGGTGCAACAATCTATACCATGGCTAATTTTCTAGATTGCCTTGAGATTCCACGCATTAGACTGTCAAAAGAGAATCTTATGCGAGGCCTGCATTCTTTACAAGTATGATAGGGGCAGAGAGGGCCACCCCTAAAATTTATGCTAACATTTGTGGAGCCTTGAGCAAGGATACAAATGGAGACCTGCCTGCGTCCGGACCTCCTTCTCCTCCCAGCGCTGACTATCCACGAGGGGCTTCATATGGATGTTCCTGCACACACCCTATCCATATACCATGCCCTCTCGCCCCAGAAAACAATTGTCCTTTGGCCATTGCTCAAGCCTAGTGGTGCACATATTGGCAATACAGTTCCTACTAGGCAGAGTCCTACATAGCCCTGGAAGTAGGCTCAGGCCATACAGACAGGGAATCGCAGGCTCCCAGCTGCCCAGGAAGTGGTCTAATGAGGGTTGGAGATGCAGACTCCAGGTAGGCATATACCAGTGGCCCAGTGAACTTCTTGCCTCAAAAGAGAAATGTGGCTGTAGGAAGGCCAGGTGGGGCCATTCAAATTGGGCTTAAAGGAGACCCTAGTTGCCCAGGTCTAAGGGTGATATAGTGTCTTGGAGTTTTTAGTATTGTTAAGGCTCAACCACCTAGTGCTACGGAAAATACATTGGGGAAGAGTTTTGTGATTCAGGTGAGATGTTTTCAGGCAGTGAAATGAAATAGAGGATGAGATGGGTAGATTTAAATGTTATAAAAATAATTTGAAGAATGAAATACTTTATGACCGCCTGACCTATGTTATAGTTGGTTCTTCCGTTTCCCACTGTCTCTTCATTCTGTGCCTGGGTTCTATCTGAATTTTCAAGGATACTTATTTTTTTTAATGGTATGTTGAAACTAGGATACTACTCTGTTCTTCTTTTGTTTTATTTTCATCATAAGTTCAGTGTACATATACATTAAAATCAAGTACACTGGGATCAGCAGGTGGCCCTTTCCTGGATTTTCTCAACTTTATTTCTTGCCCTGGTCATTTCTATTTTTTCCTCATAATGCCCCAGGCCTGGGAAGCAGGGAAAGTTTTAGGTGATGTACATGACTTGAGACATTGTGATAATGGATCAGAAAGTGCTTGGTAAAAGGTAAAGTTCTATACAAATGTCAGTTGTTGATCATCTTAACAGGCAGCATCTTTCTGTAGCAGACTTGCTTCAAACAGTACCTCTCACTTAACACAAAAGGGGAATTTTGAGCTAGGGCTATCACTCATCTTTACAGAATGTAGAAAGCAAAGAAAGGTAACATCTAGTCAATAGAACGGAGTGTGGATTTTCTTTTCTTTCCTGCTCTGGGAAGAAAATGGATTGAGGGACTAGTAGATTGATTTGCTAATCTCTTGTATGATCAACTGCATGTGTGTTATATGTGGAAATTCTTTGCATTCATGTGTGAACACAACTGATGTGGGAATGTGGATGGATAGATAGATAGATAGATAGATAGATAGATAGATAGATAGATAGACAGACAGACAGACAGACAAATGAGTATGGATGGGAGTGAGAGAGAGGCAGGAAGGGAGAAAGGAAGAACATTCAGATTAATAGGTCATCCTCTTCCCTCTGCCTCTCCAACTTGGAAAATATAGGCCTTGAACAAAAATATCTTTATTCTGTGTATAGTTATGTAATCAGTTGTCATTTCAAATGCATAGCACAATAAGAAATCTCTTCTCCCTTGGGGATTTGCTGTTGGCATGCTTTTTATCACCACAGTTGGGGATGGATGGATGACACTGCTGGAAGGAGGATTCTGGGTTTAATTCCTAGGAAAAACATTGTCACATATGTTTGCAGTACAGAATATTGCTTCAACCTACTAGATTTCAACTTTTTTATTCTATCTGATCTACCTAAAGGCTATGACAGGCTCCTGCTCTCAGTCAGGATAACTTTTTGCCGTATAGCTTCTTAATAGGGGGTAGTTATCAGAATGGGTGTCATAGAGTGGGTATAATTTGAAAAAGCTCCCCCCAAGTGGTTTTGATATGCCTCCCCCCAACACACACACTGTGTTGTTTGATTTTTATTCTTTGCCTAAACAAGTGCTCCTGAAAATACATACTCTTTGATTTTTTTTCTATCTTGATTGAAACTGTTCCTCATAAAAACTGGTGACACTGAATGACCTTTCTCATATTCAAAACGATCATTTTTCTTCCAGCCATAATCCAATAAAAGGATTTTTGTTTTCTGAACAAATCATATTTTAAAATTCAGCGAGGATAAAAACTTACAGGCATATTTTATTAAAACATTTACTCCTGCATACAAGTTGCTTAGTGGTAAGAGGCAGCTGTAGAGTTCAGAATGAATCTAAAAATATGTACCTCCTTTGGAAATTAGTTTCTAAACCATGCTGTGCACTTGAGACTTAGCATTCATTATGGGTAACATTGTGTGCACCTAATACATTGTGACATGAAAAGTCACAATACTCTTGAGGATTGGATATCATGGTGGGAAAACCAAAGCCTAGTGAGTAAAGCAAGAGACAAAGAATAGATCATTCTGTGATTCGCTCCCATTCTAGCTTCTGTTTTATCTCATGAGCCTGAAAGAGATTATTGGTCTTCTTATCTGTAATGTAAAGATGCTCATTCTATATGTTTGCTTAGTATGTCTATTGGGGCAGTGATTTTGAATTGTGTTCACTAAATCCTGAGGTTCATTAAAGGCACCTTAGTATCTTCCAATGAAGCTAGGGTAAGTTAAATAGGGTTGGATGTCTTCATCATTTTGTATCTGTTCTATACAAACAGGGGTTCTAAGTAAGATTTCATTTGAACAAAAGGTGTTATGGTAGACATCTTAGTGTTCACCAAGATTCCAGTTGTTTTCTCCTATGGGGCACCGGGCCCCTTTGTAATTAGGTGTGACAGCATGATTTGCTTTGGCCTATGAAATGTGAGCAGATGTTAGGTGTAACATTTCCAAGGGCAAGCATTTAAGAGCCACTGCATAATTCTCTAAGTTCTTTTATCCTGTCTTGGAAAACCGTGTAAGAAAAGCCTGTGTCATGATGGCAGTGTTCTAAATAGTGATCAGAGCATCGCCTCCTGAACAACATTGGACATGTTTCATGAATGAGAAATAAATTTCTGTTGTTTCAAGCCACTAAGAGCTGGGGGCTCATTTGTTACCTGATCGAACCTATACTGACTAGTACAAGTGTCCTTTCAGAGCCACTGCTATAATGGAAAGAGCTGAATGTCAGGAGTCCTAGATCTAGTTCCAGCTCTGCCACTGACCAACACTGTGACTTTAGTCAAGTCATTCATTTCTGTGAGCTTCAATTTCCTCTTACTTAAAAAACAGAAGTAAGTAAGCTACGCACTTCATAGAATATTTAGGAGATAAAATGATATATTAGATATGAAAGAGGAATTATTTAATTATAATAGTATAAACTCTAACCAATATAAATGTTTGCAAATCAATATAATGCTGAAAATGTCTCAAAAGGGGAGGACAAAAGACCAAAATCCTAAATGTTTTCTCCCTAGTACCTCGCCTGGTAGAAAAGATCTTATGTAAAGGAGGCATCATCCCTTTTCCAAGCCACTAGTATACCTAAATCTGGCTGACTCATTTTACTAAGGATCTACCAAGAAATAATATTTCCTGTTGAGATTTGTCTGTACACACTTAGTAGGATGAAATGCAAGACATAACATAATCAAAGAATTTAGATGGCAGTAAACTTTACAAAGCTTGTAAAAGACCAAAAGACAAAGGTAGAATTCATAGCTTTTCTGTATTATGACACAATTACAACAAAAGAGATTCCAAGGACACTGAAATTTGGACATTTAAAATACATATTTCTCTTAAAGTGATTTCCTGTGTTCAGAGGTAAAGAGCAAATACCTACTTCCTCAACTGTATAAATTTGTATGTCACGGAAGACAATCTTTTCCCCTATTCATTTCCGAATTATTAGCTCCTACTTTTGCATGCTATAAGCAGAATCAGATGATTTCTGAAGGGGTCCAAAGCAATACAATGAAACTGTTACAGGATTTTCAACAACTTATTCTGGGCCTCTTTTTCTCAATTATCAAAACAAAAGTAGCTATCCATCTCTAATGGCGTGGTTATGTGCCTATGCTAACTTGGGATGGAGAATTAGAAAGCATTGTGAGCTATTGTGAGAAAGCCCTCACAAATTGATTACAGGAAATATCAGTTATCATCTTCTGATCACCCACAGTGATCACAACATGGTACTTACCGGCATTATCTTTATTGCCTAGACTACCCTTGGGTAAAATTTATATCTGAATTTTTAATAGCCACTTCTTATGGTGACTGTATATTTACAGCCGTAGTCATATGCTTTCCTTACCTTCATGCTTCCTTGGCTTTAAAAGCATCAATCTTATATTCAAGGGTCATAATCCTTAGGGACAGCGTTGCTTTTTCCTGTACTCCAGCTGAATTATTTCTCCCAGTCTCAACTCTTTGTGTGCTTCTGCACTCTAGGTTTCCACTACACTTAACTCCAGTGAGGGCAACCAAGGGTTACATGAGCATGAGACAGAGGCAGGTCTGAGTTATATTTTTTGATGAAATTCACTTCCCCCCTCCAAGTCCACTAGAAATGATGAAACACAGTTCCTTCGGTATTGCCACAATTTTGATCAAGCATGTTAAAAGCCTTGTTGGCTGCACTTTGAACCCCTGGCAACAACTGTCTTACAATTTCACTTGTAGCATGCCTTGCTCAAAACCAAATGTTTTAGAGAACATGTGAGAGAGGAAATAACAGTGCTGGTTCAAGGATCTGCAAATCCATCTCCTCTAAAAGCTTGATTTTTAAAAAGTTGATCTTGGCTTGGGAGACTCTTATTTCTTCAACAACTATGTCAGTCTAATTTTCCACCCTATCAGATTAAGCTTTTTTTCATTTATTGTAAACGATTTCCCACAATATCCTTATTTGATCTGCCAACTTCTACGATCTATGGGCCCTAGGGGAGACTGGGGAAGGCAGGTTCTACTATTCAAAAACCCCTTGTGTGTTGGCCACAGCATAATTGTATTTCTGCTTTACACCTATATCATGGTTGGGTAAACAAAGTTATACCCAATGGTGAATGAGTAATCCTTTTCAGTAGTATCAATTTCCAGAGCTTTGGCCCCATGAAATGAAATATCTGTTAGTATGTTTACCATTACCAGTCCAACTCATAAGATTGTATTGATTAGATTTTTTGCACTGCAAAAATACCATTTTAAACCAGAGTGAAATCAATATGGGTGTGTATTTTTTATATACAAATTGGATTTAGCTCAAAAAGAATATTCTTCGTTGGAGCAGAAATAAATCTGGAAAGAAAATCTGATAAAGCATCCTAAAATGAAAAAAAAAAAAGTTTACCCTTCCTGATGCTTTAGTCCTTTCCCCTGACTATTAATCTGAGCTCAGTCCTTGCTGTCTGAGTGGAGATTCCTCTTCTGCTCAAAGCAGATCAATGTTTGCACAAATTAGGACTTGAGATAACATCATCAGCGTGCAAATGCCTTCTTTAGATTTAAATGACACTATAGCGTTCCATTCAGCTCTTTGGGAAGCAGCACAAACTGAAGTACAGAACAGTCAGTGAGGCTCCTGATGGCAGTGCGCTTACTGTAAAGCACAGAAGCTCTTTTTCTTGGAGCACTTAATGCTTCAGAAACATCCCACCAGATGGGGTAGGATTATTTCCAGAAAGCAATTAAGGCAGTTACTGGAGCAATGGTAAGGCATCACTGTGAGTAAGCAAATAGCAAAGTTGCAACCCCTCAACTTGTACTAGTTTTCATTTGATATGGTTAAAGATGAAGTTCAGAGATAATGAATATGGCTTTGGAAAGCTGAAAAGTGATGTATATTAACTCTGAATGTGGACTTCCCTTGCATGAGAAGACTGCAGCTTATTCCCAAAATAATTTTATAAGCACTGGACTAAAACTAAAGACAGCATTCCCTAGTTCCCTTATAATACTAACAAGAGCACTTTACTAATAAAATCCCGGAGCACCTGTCCCTGGGCTCCTCACGCAGGAATTGCTCACTAAATGTTGGTTGACCTACTCTTCTCGCGCTATCAACTGATTCACATATGTACTTTATCTTCCCCATGCCCGCTACCCCCATTGTCTTCCCCGTCTCAGGAAATGCAGTTTCATTCTTCCAGTTGCTCATGCCAGAAACTGTGAAGTCATCATTCTGTCTCCCATCCACATCCAGTCTATCAGCACATCTTACTGGCTCCATCCTCAAAATAGATTCAGAATCTTGACCACTTCTCACCACTTACACAGCTAGTATCCTGGTCCCAGGCCACATCATCTCTTGCCTGGATTATTGCAGTAGCCTCTAACTGGTCTCTGTTTCCACCTTGTCCCCCTAGGGTCTATTCTTAACACAGTGGTCCTTTGTAAGTCATATCATGTCACTCTTCTGCTCAGAACCTTCCATTGTCTTCCCATTTCCGAGTAAAAGCAGACTTCTTACCAGGGTTTACAGGACTCTACACAATCTGTTCCCTCCCGCTTCCATGACCTCTCTCATGCCGTCTCCTGCTACCCCCTCTCCCTCATTCACTCTTCTCCAGCTATATAGTTTGGACTCTGCCCTTGTTATTCCTCAACACTCTGGGCCTATTTTCTGTTCCTTCTGCCTTTCCCCAAAATGGCTTCAAGGCTTTCTCACTTCAAGCTATCTGTTCAGTTGAAACTTTATTAATAATTGATACACTATCAGAGAGACCACCCTATGTAAAATGGCAACTCCTCACCCTCCATCACTGTGTCCTCTTACACTGCTTTGTTTCATCACAGCAGTTATCACCACCTGAAATATTCCATATACATTCATTTATTGTCTTCCATACCCACACCCCCTCCCCATACACCTACATTTCAGAATATAAGCTCCACAAGGTAGAAATTATCTGTTGTGGTCTTTGCTGTATCTCCAGTGCTTGGAGCAGTACCTGGCACGTCATAAGTTCCCAACCAATATTTGTTATCAAACTAACTTACCAGAGCACAAAAAAGCCCACCATCTTTCTCATGCCCTTCCTCTCCTTCCTCCTTGTTTCCTTTGTCCTTCTCCTCCTCTTTCCCTTCCTTCTCTTCTTTATCACATCTATTACATATTGAGAACCTGTTGCTGGGTGCTGTTGCAGATATTGTTCCAACTCTTCATCATGACGAGCTCTGTAAGGTATATTATCTTCAGGTTAATAAACAAGCAAATTAAAGCCCAGAGAGTAATGTAATCTGCTCAAGATGACTCAAATAGTGTATTAGAGCTATGACCTAAACTGTGGTCTATCTGATTCCAAAACTCATGCTTATTCCACCCCTGCAAACCTAGTGGCTTTTTCAGCTTATCCTCCCATCCTCTTTTTCCCTCTGCTGCTCTACCGCTAGCAGCTGCAACATTCCTAAAATCCAGGAGTGTTGGATCGAGACAAAATCTGAAACATTAACTCATCTAATAACTTGCTTCCTCCCCTTCCTTTCCTACTTTCCACCATTTTGCAGTTGCTGAAACTAAAGCTCAGAACTATTGACTTGTCCAAGGTCGCATGGGTAATAAGAGACAAAATGAAGACTAGAACCTTCTTATTCCCAATCTTGTATTCTCAGTAGAACACCTACACATCTCTTAGCAGCCAGCAGGGCAGCTCGAGGTTACTGAGACTGGATTCAGATGAAGAAGATGATAAAGGTTCTTCGAGAGGGAAAGAAAAGAGATTGAGATTGAAGAGTGCTTCTCTCCCCATACCAAATCAGTGGTTCTAAAATATTAGAATGCATAAAAATTACCTAGAATATTGTTAAAAGGCAAATCCCCAGGCCCTGCCCTCACATTTTGATTCGGTAAATCTGGAGTAGGGCCCAAGAATCCACATTTTTAACTGGATGTCCAGCAGGTGGTCTGGGGGCCATACTTCGCTAAACTCATATAGTCCAAACACACCAGGTTTAGGGTGACAGCATATGGTCTTGTTGCAAAGGTGCCATAGAAATTATTTTTAGGAAGAAAAACATCACATAGCTTCATTTAAGAAAGCTTGGAGAAAATCGAATTGTCATTTCCATACTGAAAATAGCTTGGAGTGGTTTATAAATTTCGGATGTTAATACACACTGCCACAATAAGAATTCAGCTTTTCAAGTCAGCAAAAGTAACACAAGATGAGAAAAAGTCTGCTTGGTTTGATATATGATGACAAAAGTATGTATGCTAATTAAAAGCCTCTCACTTAATGGGCACTGTGCATTTATTAATGATGCATGACATTGGCATTCCAGCGGAACAGTAGATCATGTTCCATATTATCCAATGCATTGTATTACAGTAAACACCCCAAGGATTAATAATGTTTCATTGTGGGAAAATGGAGTTTAAAATCGTTGTTAGGTTACTGGACAAGTGACATCAGTCCTCAGAGGCTGAAAATACAGACAACACTGAGAAAAGCAAACATTACCAAAGACGAAATTGGCAAAACAAAACCAGAAGGGTATTCATAAATGTTAGGTAGCTGTGCTTTCAATATTGGGAAAAGATACTGAAGATTAGATAATGGAATTTGCTCCCAAAACTCACCAACAATTCTCTTGCCCCTTGACCCCATATATAGATCACACCTGGAGTTATTTGAGGACTAGACCAATGGAGAAAAAAAGTTGTTTTATGTGTGATTTTTAAGGTAAAACTTTCTGTTGGACCTAAAAAAGGACAAAACCGTTCTTACACATAAAGCCACCTAGTCAAAAGTGGTAAAATTCACCCCTTTTATTATCTGTACTGAAAGAAAAGCCCATCTAGTATGGTGAAAGTGGTATTGAATTTAGAGAACACTTTGAAAACTCATACTCTAGATATTAAAGGCCAATTTTCCAAACTGCAACCTGCTTTTTGGTTGGACTCAAATTGATTTTTCCAGGAAAATTCGGAGCCTGACATTTTGACTTCACAGTAGTTCCTGGATCTCTGTCCGCAGGGCTTCTTTTTTTTTTTTTTTTCCCCAGGCTGGAGTTTTTTTTTTACTTTTTACTTGAGATGGCCAACTAGGGGGTATCAAAGAAAACAATTTTAGTTGTTGATAAAGTCTCCAGAAAACCTTGAGAGTCCTGCTAAGGTATACACATGACCGGTTTCTCTCTTTACATGCTCAGGGCTTTTTTTTCCCATGAGCTTCATGTAGAGGAAACCTAACATTGGTCCTAAATGGGTTCTCATATTTGTCCTGGGTCTGGGGGTGTTCTTCAGAAATAGGAAGGGCATAAAGGGGAGAGATAGGAAGGGGATGATATGATATGATGGTTGGTGTACTAAATACTTCCATACATATCACCTATTTTAATTGTTTTAAGATTTATTGTTTTTGTTTATTTATTTGGATGCCCCGGGTCTTTGTTGCAGCACTTGGGATGTTCACTGCCAATGCAGGGTCTTCATGGCCGCGTACGGAATCTTCAGCTGCGGCATACGCAATCTTTAGTTGCAGCATGCGGGATATTTAGTCGCAGCATGTGGCATCTAGTTCCCTGACCAGGGACAGAACCTGGGCCCCCTGCATTGGGAGTGTGGAGTCTTAGCCACTGGACCACGAGGGAAGTCCCCATACCACCTGTTTAAAAAAATCCTTTGAAGTAGCTATTTTATCTCATTTGCCAGATTAGGAAACAAAGATTAATTTCTGCAAGTCCACACATCTAGAAGATGGCAGATCCGGGATTCAAATCTAAAGTCTGTCCATCATGAAAGCTCATAATATTCCTGTATATCAAGATTATTTTGGTTTATTGTTTAAGCTTTCAAAGTGTTTTCACATATTTACACCATATTTTTGATATTCCTATAAATCAGGGTATGTGATAATGTACTCCTTTTACAAATGAAGATGTAGACTCAGAAAGATTAACTCACCTATCCAAGTTCACGTGGATGATAATTAGCAGATCTGGAACTCCCAGCTGGGTCTCTTGATTCTACCTCACACATCAGTGACTTTGTACCTAAAGATGAGTTTCTGCCCCAATGCTTTAAAAACTGATCATTTGGGACATTTTAATACAGAAAAGTAAAGAACTCTATCCCTTGAAGGAATGGAATCTTGGAAAAAAGCAATGTAATTCTGTTTGAGGAAGCCAGTATTTGAAGATCTCTCATACATAGAGAGATATTAAAAATATGGGATTGAATCTACTACACATTAGTACTCTCTTATGTCATTGTTAGCTTCTGAAATGGAAATATAATCAAGAGAGAATGCCAAGGGAATGGAAGGTGTCTGAGTAGAATTTCCTATGACAGCCGAGCAATCCAAATGTCAAGGCAGAGCAGGGGCGCCTTCATCTTTGAGGAGGAACTGTTGAGTTTGGGATGGCACCATATTACTATGTCTTTTTTCCGTTATGCTGAATAATTTATGTAGATTAAATAAATTTACAACAGAAGTTAGTGCAAAGGTGTGAGAATAAAAGAGGAATATAGTCAAATTAAAGGGTGAAAACGCTATTGTGATAATGTAATGATTTTATTAAAGTGTCATTTGCATATATTGTAGAGCAAATAGCTTAAATGAAAAAAGAAAAATTGGACACTTATTAGAATAACATTCCAATTTAACGTTGCCTGCGGTAAGTATGGTGTTGCAAAAGTTACTATTTTTCTGCTTTTGTCAACTCTGGTCACTTGAACTAAGTGACAAGAAGTCTTGTAAAGCTTCCATTTCATTGTGATGTACACTTGTACTTATTATACAGCAATGACTGTCTGAATTTAGATGGTAGTTAAAATAAAATTCCCTTTCTTGTCCAGCCAATCAGAGTATAAGTGCCTACCAACTGCTGTAAGGCATCCAAACTACTCTTGAAAGCAGTCCAGTATAGGGGTTAAAAGCGTGGGCTCTAGAGTCATAGTATATGGGTTCAAATCCCTGCTTTACTGCCTGGTAGTTATATGACCTTAGGCAAATTGCTAAGCCCTGATCCTGGGATTAATAACAGTGCCTCCATCATAGAGCCATTGTGAGAACTAAGGAAAAGAATTTATTTAAATCATTTAGTACAGTGTCTAGTATCTGAAGTTCCCAATAATACTAGCAATGGCTATTACTATCATTATTCTTGCTTAGTGCCAAGAGATGTACAGGTTGATGATACTTTGTGTGGTCTTGATAGCTACAGTGGAACCACTGTTTGTGTAAATAATGATCAAAATGTATTCTCTCACAGTTCTGAAGGTTAGAAGTCTGAAATTAAAGTATCAACAGGGAAGCACTCCCTCTGGAGGCTCTAGAGGAAAAATCTTTCTTGCTTCCTCCAGCTTCTGGTAGCTGTCAGCATTCCTTGGCTTATGACATAACTCCAGTCTATGCAGCCATCTTTACATGGCCTTCTCGTCTCTTCTTTTCTCTTCTCCCTTTCTGTTTCTTATAAGGACACTTATCATTGGATTTAGGGCCACCAGGTTAACCCAGGATGATATTATCTCCAACTCAACTTAATTACATCTGCAAAGACCCTTTTTCAAAATAAGGTCAAATTCATAGGTTCTAGGGGTTATGACAAGGACATAGTACTCTGCTCACCACACTAAGTAAAACATCTGTAGTTTCACTTCCTCTACCTTCATCAACTCTTCGAGTGATACATCCAGAGAAAGGGCTTGTTCATTCAGGCTACTATAACAAAATGCTACAGACTGGGTAGCCTACAAACAACAGAAACTTATTTCTTACATTTCTGGAAGCTGAAAAGTCCAAGATCAAGGCACTGGCAGATTCAGTGTCTGGTGTGGGTGTGCTTTCTGGTTCATAGATGATGCCTTCTTGCTACGTCCTCACCTGGCAGAAGGGGCAAGCTAGCTCTCTGTGGTCTCTTGTATAAGGGCACTAATCACATTTATGAGGGATCCACCCTCATGACCTAATCACCTCCCTCATGACCAAATCACCTCCAAATACCATCACATTGGGGATTAGGATTTCAGTATATGAATTAGGGGTGGGGTGTGGGGACACAGTCAATCTATAGAAGAGTTGTATCATTTTGTATCCGATTTTACCATGTCAAAGACATGATCTCACCAAAATTGTGAAAATAGCAGTTTATCTTCAGTGGCCTATAACCTCTCCCTAGGCTCTTGCCTTCCTCTATGTGGCTCTTCTGTCCTTCTTCCTCTCCTTTACATAGCACCCTCATTCTGCCTAGGCACCCACCTGCCATCCCCTCAAGTCTTCCTTACCCTGAGCAGCACCTCAAATTCAGAACATTTTTCTCCTTGCAAATTCCCAATAATCTTATTATCATTTAACAATGCTATTTTTTTAATTAATTAACTTATTTATTTATTTTATTTTTTGGCTGCGTTGGGTCTTCGTTGTTGTGCGTGGGCTTTCTCTAGTTGTGGTGAGTGGGGGCTACTCTTTATTGCAGTGCACAGGCTTCTCAATGCAATGGCTTCTCTTGTTGCAGAGCACGGGCTCTAGGTGCACAGGCTTCAGTAGTTGTGGTGCACGGGCTTAGTTGCTCCGTGGCATGTGGGATCTTCTTGGATCAGGGATTAAACCTGTGTCGCCTGCATTGGCAGGTGGATTCTTAACCACTGTGCCACCAAGGAAGTCCCTAACAATGCTTTTTAGTGCATTCTCCTAAAATTTTGGTAAGTAAAATGTCAGTCTTATAATTAAAATTTGTGAGAAAACTGACACACTGGCTAAGGGTTCTTTTCACTAGATCAGTCAGTGGCCTTTGAACTCCATTTCTGGCAACAGAAACTCCCAGTTAAATCTTCTTCAGAGCCCCAATAAATAAAACAGGTAACAGTGGAGCTGCTCATGTGGACATGGAGGTATCCGAATTGTAGTGGAATAACATCTTAGTTGTTGAGATTTCAGGCACTAGCTGCAAAGGAGTAGCTGTCCTTTGGCTCCAGAATCAATATATTTAACCCATTTCTAATGACACTGAACAGATGGGACCTTCTCAACCTAAAGTCTGTAATTATGTGCTAGTGCTTTAAAGTTCTGATTAGTGATTTCAGATGATAAGCAAACTAGGGAATGTTATTGTAATTTATTGAGAACAGTAAGATTTTCAGCTTGGAGAGCATTCAACCTAGATTTATTCTGACACCTCAGAAGTTTACTAAATCATAGGTTCGTGGTTCTTTTTCCTATCAGCAAAAGGTTATGGAATTTCTATATAAATAGTTCATTTAAGGGAGACTGCACAAAAACTTATTTCCCCCAAGTTCCAGTGCAAATGGTCTATCATTTCAATGTCTCTTGCAAATACCCTAAAATCCCCTGCCCCAATGGACCTTCCTAGCAAAACTCGAACAATGAATGATGTCACCTGTTAGCCTTGTCCCTGTCTGTACCCAGCAGCCAAACTCTGTTGGAGAAAAATCACAATTTGGGTAGATTGGTACCAAGAAAAATTCACAATCACCAGTGTCACCTAGATAATATTGCCCAGCATACTTTTCTCAAGCTTTCAACTTCCACATTGTCCATTCATTCTCAGTTGATGGCCTTGCCTCCTGCCTCACAGAGAAAATAACTATCTATTTCCTGCCATCAAATCTTAAATAAGATTGTGTCTGCATCCATGCCCTCCTTCTTCCTCCTATCAAAGATTAGTCCTTCTACCTGTGCCCAAGACCCTACCCCTCTTCCACTTTCTCTCACATCTAAGTTTAACTCCAAAGTTTCTACTAGATCTTTTTCAAGAGCTTTTAAACATGATCCTGTCTCTCTCATTTGAAAAAAATTTTCATTTGGAATCCTACATTCTCTGCTAGCTAGCCAGTCATCTCTTTCCTCCCTTTCATGATTCAATTTCACTTCTCCACTTCCTCCCATTCATACTTCCTTCTCATATTGAAACAGTCACAAGATTATAGAAAATTTTAAGTACCGAATTTTAAGTAAAGAATTTCCCCCTGGAACAAGTGTGATTAAGTTGTCGACCCATTTCCCCCAGTCCCTTTACTGTCTGTTTCCTAAAATAAGGCTATTTTTCTATATAACCACAATACACCTATCAAAATAATGAAATTAAGATTTAGACATCACTGTCATCTGATTCTCAGACCCCATTCATGTTTTGCCATTTGTCCCAGTAATGTCCCTTAGAGCAAAAGGATCTGGTTCAAAATCAAGCATTGTATTTTAGTTGTCATGTCCCTTTGTTTGCCTTCATCATGGAACAGTGCTTCAGTCTTTCCTTGACTCTCATGGCTAATATTCATGAAGATTGTACACCAGTTATTTTAGAATGATTCTCAATTTTAGGTTTTCTGATATTTCCTCATAATGAGATTTAGGTTATGCATCTTTGCAAGAATAACACAGAAGTAATGCTCTGTTCTTCTCACTGTATCCCATCAGGTGGTGTCCATTACTAATTTGTCCCACTACCAGTGAAGTTAACTTTGAATACTTAATTAAGGTGGTATCTGCAAGGCTTCTCCATTGTATTCGCCCCCTTTCCACTTGTAATTAATAAGCATTTTGTGGGGAGGTACTTTGAAGCTATGTAAATATTCCATTACTCATCAAACTTTCAGTTTATACATTCACTTATTTATGTGTCTGAATTCATGGTTTCCCCTATAATTCAATGGATTATATTTGTTGCTATTTTTTTAATTTTGATACTCAAATTGTTTTGTTTCGGCCAGTGATCACCCCTTCAAGATGTTTTTTGTGTCCTTTTGACATACCCTCATCATTCTTTGAGCACTTCATTACTTTCTGGCACACTGAGATGTTCTAGTCTCATTTTGTACTTTCCCTCTTCTAGCCCTGGAATCAGGAGTTTTCCAGAGAGCTTGATTCCTTTTGGTGTAATGGTATTTAGAAGTCAAGTTCTGGGCACTAGGTATGTTCATTGCTAGACCCTCACAGTGAACAGGGCTAGGGAGTATACACATATATTTACAAGTATACTGTGCTTATTTAGATCTATATTGCCTTATTTATCTATCCGTAGAAAACTATGAATTTCCATTAGTACCTCCGATTCCAACCCACCAACGCAATGTTTATTCTAGTTTTCTCCCTTTTCATATTTGTATCTCTCTTCTCTGACAGAGTTTAGCCTTAATTCCCTTATCCTTAATATATGTACTTTTAATATATATTAATACATATGTCTGTCATTCATCACCCTATTGATTTGGGCTTCTACCACCCATCACTTCACCAAAACAGCTGTCAGTCAATTTGTCAGTGATCATCATTTTACTAAATACAATGGACACTTTTAAATCTCCATCTTGCTTGACTTTTAGTAGCATTTAGCATAGCTAACTGCTCCGTATATGTGGAAAACTCTTCCACTGGTTTCTGTGATGCTCCGTTTTTCTGATTTTCTTCTTACATCTATGGCAAATCCCTCTCACTCTCATTTTGCTGGATCTTCCTCTTTTACTTGACCTTTAAATGTTAAAGTTCCTCAGTCTTAGGCCCCATTCATTTCTCACCTTAGTCTACATTCACTCCCTTGGCTTCAATTACTATTTTTACTTGTGACTCACAATTTTAATCTCTAGTCCTAACTTCTATTACTTCCAGACCCATAGATCCATCTGCTTCCTTGACATCTTTACTTGAATTCCTTACGGGCACCTCAAGTTAACACGTCTAATGCTGAACTCATAACCTTCCCCTGAAAACTTGCTCTTCCTCCATTATTCCCTATATTGATAAAAATAGCCTAACTACCCACACAGCTGCCCATGCCAAATCTAGACATCATTCGTGGTACCTCCGTATCCTTTGCCCCTGTTTTATCTAATCATTCACTAAGTCTTATTGCTTCTACCTCCTAAAAATATTTTGAATACATCCATTTCTCTCTGTCTCCATTGCATCTACCTTAGCCTTAGCGACTATCTGTTTTATCTACCCCATCACCACATGCATATACCCATGCATCCTGTAGATTTCAACTTAAATACCGATGCCCGAATGAGGTCAAAATCCTGACATCCTCAAATTAAATTAGGTCACCGTGTTATATTCTTTCATTGCACTTTGCATTGTCCCTCCGTAGTACTTATCACAGTTTATAGCTACATAGTTCTTTGAATATTTATGCAGTAGATTTTATGCTCGTGAAGACAAAGTCCATATCTATGTTTGTTGTATTTTCACCAGTTAGCACAATGCTTAACTCATGGTGCACATTCAACAAATATGTATGAGATGGATGAATGGATAGAAAGTTAAAGGGAGGTAAAAAAGGAAGGAATGCTGATCCTCACAATGACAATTAATTGGGTAAAAGATTTCATGAAACATTCAGATATATCCAAATAGTCACATATTTTAGGTTTACATAAATATAGGCCAGCTCTTTTTCTCTTTTAAGTCAGGCATAAGATCCAATATGATTGGCTGGCTTCTAATCATTTCACTTTGTTTCATTCAGAAATCACTTTGTGATTTTGAAACCTTTCTTAACTCAGTTGCTCAGAAATGAAATTGGATTGTATCCTGGACACAGCAGGAAGGTAATTTACAGAACCTATGAACATTGTTGAAATTATCATGCAAGCTTATTAAATGCAATGTATATTTAAATTGAAAAAACTTTCTTTATTAAAACTAGATATGTGAATTTTTACAGCTTCCAGCACTAAAATATATTAGATTTGAGAGTCAGGTTAGATTAATTTCTAATCTTTATGGAAATCATTTTTATTAAAAAGTGGAAAGTTAAGAATTTGACAGTTACAGGATTTGGATAACTCTAAAAGGGCCATCATTTAAAAATGCAGGAAAGTAAAATCTGAGTGCCTTCATGATAAAGATGATTTGTTTATTTTATGTGCTCATTTTTAAAAGCTGTTTTAATATTTTGGCTTGTTAAAGAAAATCGGAAATGTGCTTGAATATGTTAGAACCTAAATAAGAATTTTGACTTTCATTTCCTTTCCTAAGAGCCAACCCAATAAGTCTCAGCCTGGACTTAGATGCTAATATGAAAAAGATTAAGAGGTTATTTTCACTTATAATGTAAGTGATCAAAATATTTGTTTTTCTATTTGTAAATACATTCTATAATTTTCAAGTTAGCTGATATTTTCTACTTCGATAAAAGACTATTTCACATAATTGTAACTTATTTGCTGATCATTTATATTTCATATTGTTTCAATTTAAAGGACACTTTCGTTTCTGAGGGTGATTGACTCAGAGGTGGATCAAAGCATTGTTTTCTCCAGCAGATAGCTAACAATAGAGTGAGTGGAAGCCACCTCTCTCCTTTGAATTTGCATTGCTCTTGGTGTTCTTAAAAGCTGGAAACCAAACCTCAAATTAATACAAAATTTTCCTCCTCCAGAAGAACTAGGGCATTTCTCTAGTGTGTTTATTGCTGGTTTGCAAGTGACTGGGAGGTTGTAACTTGTGAGAACTGACTTTTGAAGTTTAGGCAAAACTTTATCCTTACATTTTAGGCCTTTCAAACCAATGATTGTATAGAATGAAGTCCTCACTAAATGAAGATAAGAATGAAAATAGAGATTCAGGTGTTTTATCTCATTACTTTGGTTTATTGTTAATCTCAGCCAAGTGTGTAAGAATTAACACTCTCCCCTTTCCTGCCTTTTTAAAAAAAATATTTTTTAATTGAAGTATAGTTGGTTTACAATGTTATCTAAGTTTCTGGTATACAGCAAAGTGATTCAGTTATATATATACATATATTCTTTTTCAGATTCTTTTCCATTGTAAGTTATTAGAAAGTAGTGAATATAGTACCCTGTGCTATACAGTAGTTCCTATTGTTTATCTATGTTATATATAATAATGTGTATCTGTTAATCCCAAACTCTTCATTTATCCCTCCCCTCCCCTTACCCATTGGTAACCATAAGTTTGTTTTCTATGTCAGTGAGTCTGTTTCTGTTTTGTAAATAAGTTCATTTGTGTCATTTTTTAAAAATTCCACATATAAGTGATGTCATATGATATTTATCTTTCTCTGTCTGACTTACTTCACTTAGTATGATAATTTCTAGGTCCATCTATGTTGCTGCAAATGGTATCACTTCATCCTTTTTTACTATGTCTTCTTTATCCATTCATCTGTCGATGGACATTTAGGGTGTTTCCATGTCTTGGCTGTTGTAGATAGTGCTGCTATGAACATTGGTGTGCAGGTATCTTTTGGAATTAGAGTTTTCATCTTTTCCAGATATGTGCCAAGGAGTGCCTGCCTTCTTTTTGTATCCACAACAGCGCTTAGCATGGAGCTTTCAGTGTGCCGGCTTGTAAATATCTATCATTCTGCATTTTTTGCCAGCATTTTAAACTCAACACATCCAAAACCAAACACAATGCTCATCCCGTCTTATAGATGGGAAACCAAAGCACAGAAAGATTTAGTGACTTGCCCAAGGTCACATAGTTAATCCATAGCTGAGCTAGTATTCCAGCCCACGAATTCAGGCTTCAGAGTCCTGACTCTTAACTACTATGCTATACTGGCTCTCAGAGCGAGAGAGAGAAATAAAAGTGGAAAAGAAAACGGTAGAATTGAAAGACCTGGCTAGATATGAGCAGAAGGGAAGAAGAAGATGAAAACATAATGCCAAGATTCCTAGCTTTGGAAACCAGGAACATTATCATAGTATTAATAAAAATAGTGAAATCAGAGTCAAAAACTGGATTATGGGTAGAAATGAAAAGGTAGGTTATAAATATTTTGAGTTTAACATGATGATGGCCTTGCCAGGTAGAAATATGTAGCTTGATATCTGTGGAATTGAAAGTAAGTCAAGGACTTTAACTTTGTATAAATATAGCCATTTTATTATACTCCCTACCCATAGCTTTCCCACAGTACAGCACAACCTCTCTGGAATGTTGATATACTGGGACAAAGATAGACATGAAGTCAAATTCTTTATATAATGATAATAATCCCATTATTAATTCTTAGAAGAGTGAATGTGGCAGCTTTCAGGAAACACATAAAATACGTCTCTTAAAGTTCAGATGACACTAATAACCATACAGCCTTTTAAACATTTTAGCGATTGCCATAGAGTAAAATTATAAATTAAAAACTAAATGTATTAAATGGCACAAAGTTGTGCATTCAAATGATATATAAGGACATTTATATGCCTTTGTCTTCATTGTGCTGTGGATTTTGTTGACTCTGGATTCTTTACATTGTGTTTCTCCTTGTCATATTTACTTAGGGGTAAAAAACTGTAGGTACATGGTCTGCTGGGCAATGATGGCAGTTTCGTAAATATGTATGCAGCCTTTCCCCAGGTCTTTGACAGAAAGCTGCTTTCTGTGCCTCTGTAATGCCTTGAACACACCTTCCGCGTTAAGGATGCAGGAGGAGCCTACCACAGTTTCCGAGGTTGCCTGATGACTGCTAGCATCGTCTCTCTTGTGGACTCCAATTAGACTTCATTTTCTAAATCCGGAGAGCCCTTAGCAAGAGTGCTGAATGGGATAAAAACAACTCTATAAGCTTTCTTTCATTCAAAGTACATTTTCCAGTCTACATGCAGTGTCCTTCCAGCAGACAGCTTTGGCTTCACCACTGAAGTATGCTATCAGATGTGTTTTGGGGCTTGGATGGGTCTGAAGATCTCAGTCCACCGTTTGTAGAGTTTCAGGGAACATAGACCTTTCTGTGCTCACTTGGGAGGCTTATTGCCTCAGAAAAACACCAAGCAGGAGTTTTAGATGTGCATTAAGGGGATTAATGGAATTCATTTTGGGGAGAAGAGAGGTAATGTCAAAATTTTTTCAAGAGGGAAGAAGAGGTCTAATATCAATCAGAAGAAAGAGGAAGTTCTCCTTAGTGCAATTTTAACATTATGTCTAATCATATCAAAAAGAATGCTAAGCTTTAGGTATAAAGAACAGCTTTCTAACGTACCAATAAATACTTCTTAAGTAGCCACTCTGAGCCAGGATTTAATAATAATTGCTCCAGTGGTAGTTGTATATAATTTAATAAGTGAGAGCACAGTTTTATTGAGGCCAAGGACATGAGTGTGATACCTTGATGAGCACCAGTTAGGCTTGCCCTTTTAGGTGGCCACAGACTGCAAATAGGTAGCAAAGATGATAAGAAAGTCTAAGCACAAAGCTGTGGATAGACCGACACAGACTTCTGCACAGCCGAACAATCAGTTGAGAGCACAGGGCCTGCTACAAGTCATATGTTTGGAGTTTCCAAAGTTAATATTTTCTCCTTAAGGGTGATGGTTTTACCCTGACAATCTGGTACCTATTGGTGAAGTGAAAAGCATTTGTGAGACAAGTGTCTAGATTTCAACACTCTTTGTCAATTGGGAATATTATTGGATAGACGAGTGTGTTCAGTTCATAATCAAAGGATTAAGACAGTTTTGCATCTGTAGCCATGAAGGAGTAGAGGTTCACCTCAGCCTCAATGTTTCCAGCTTAAAATACGATCTCTAGAGTTATGGGAGAATATTTCATTTGGCTGAAAAGCAAACAGGATTTATTCCAAAGGAAAGATTCTAGAGATTGAAAAAAGCCAGTTGAGTATTTTATTGAATTCAAAGTTGTAAGCCAGGCATGATTTTTCCTGTCTTGTCAGGTTTTTCACATTTACCAAAGAACAGTTCACCAGTTTGTAAAGGAAACCCAAAGTCATGTGATAGCCATGATCCATGAAACATTAAGCTGCAAGTCAATTCAACTTTTGATCTTCAAATACTAGATTCCTTCAGATTTCATTCTTATCCAAGAATTTGAGACTCATCTCAAGAATTTTATAGGCTGGAGTGTGTTGTTGTTGCTGCTGCTGCTGTTGTTACTGTGCTTCTGTGTTGCTATTTGTACAGAAAGAGCTATCTGACTTAATTTGTAGTCTCTTCAAATTGTTGCTCAAATGTAAGATTTAACTGTTAGGATTACTAAAATATGCTGAGGCTCATTGTAATGCTGGGGCTGAAAAGACAAGTGTTATGTTTATGTCATAGGTTTTCTGTGTTAAAATGAGAGCTACACTATTACACTTAAAACACAGAAAATGTGATATATATATGTGTATATATATATATATATATATATATATATATATATATATATATATCCTACAGTAAAACCAAATCTTTATCATAGCAAGGTACTTGTAAAGATTGGGTGGAGGGGGGCTTCCTAGGTGGCGCAGTGGTTGAGAATCCGCCTGCCAATGCAGGGGACACGGGTTCAATCCCTGCTCCAGGAAGATCCCACATGCCGTGGAGCAGCTAAGCCCACGTGCCACAACTACTGAGCCTGCGCTTTGGAGCCCATGAGCCACAACTATTGAGCCGATGTGCTGCAACTACTGAAGTTCATGTGCCTAGAGCCTTTGCTCTGCAATAAGAGAAGCCACATCAATGAGGAGCCCGCGCAGCACAACAAAGAGTAGCCCCCAGTCACTGCAGCTAAATAAAGCCCGCACACAGCAAAAAAAGACCCAACACAGCCAATAAAATAATAAATAAATAAATAAATAAATAAATTTATAAAAAAAAAAGATTGGGTGGAAGTGGTATTGAATTTAACTCTGTGCAGTAAAATAGATATGTTATCGACCAATATTTTCCCAATTGCTTTTCAGAGAAACAGGAACCCAAAATGTGTGTGTGTGTGTGTGTGCGCATGTATGTGTGTACCTGCATGCTTGCGAGCCTGAGGCTGTGTTCTACAAAGTTAACAGTTATTTATAATAGTCCCACTCTCAAGTAGAATGTCTGCCACTGAGGAATGCAAGGAGATGAAAGTAGTAAAATAAAAATGATTCAAATATTTGAAAAACAATACCAAGTACACAACTCTTTTATTCTTAATAATATTTATTATTCTTGGTTGATTCATTGCTTGATTTTAGTGAAGAGCCTGGAATACACTGTAAAAACTTTTCCAGTCCTTAACCTGCTTGACTTGGTACTGCTCACACTTATCAAATCAACTTACTTTTTTTCCTTACTCTTATTTCCCATATTAATCACACAAAACAATGAGAAAATCCTCAGTTTCCCCAATAAAAATTGTATTATAGTCTATCAAGGAGAAGGTCTGTATCTATTCAGCTTCATTCATTCCCAATTCTTAATTTTCCTTATGCCCGCAGCCTGATTTCCTTTGATCTTTAACTGATGCTACTGGATGCTGAACAAGTGGGCATGTGATACTTTCTTAATTTTCATGAATTTTTACATCTAAGGTGTCCTTTCCTTGTTTAGAATGCCATATTTTATTATTGAAAATGTTACATAAATTGTATATTTTAGAACCTAATACCCAGATTTAATATTTTGGGGTGCCCAATATTATTGTCTAATATTGGGCACAGCCAAAGTGCCAAGAATAACAGAATTTACAGGAAACTTTTGTCTAAGAAGTATATCTAAGAGCAATGGTTCTGAGGGAGGCTCTGAAGGATTTACTGTTTAATCAAATTGGTCTTTGTCAGCATGCAACAAAGAAGTGTTCCAGTTGTATCCTAGTTCAATTTATACAAGTGTTGTTCATTGTTGACATGCATAAACTTATTAAAAATGAAATGTCTCAATAGAACTTTAAAGTGTCTGCCTATATTTTTCATGTTCTTTTCCAATCCATTTGCACAGAAGAATGTTTATATTTTAGCATTCTTTTGTCATATTTTGTAGCCTGTAATGTTAATGTATTTTCAACCAGATAGAACATATCACACATAGAATAGTACTACTCATAAGACAGATATATTAGAGTAAATATCATTTCTAGAATGTTTATAAATTATACAATTGCCAGCATCTGTTTTCTGTTAGTCCTTCCTCCCCACCCACCCCACTGCTGATCATAAAAGATTGGGATTGAAAGACATCTTAGTATCAGTCTAGAAACTCCATTTGGAAATGGTTGCAATTGCAGGACTGTTGATGCAGTTCAAAGTCAGGAATGCTTCTTGTGGAAGATCTGCTTCTCCTTGTGTAGTGATTTCTTTCTTTCTTTCTTTCTTTTTTTTTTTTTTTTTTGGCGCACGGGCTTAGTTGTTCCGCGGCATGTGGGATCTTCCTGGAGCAGGGATTGAACTCATGTCCTCTGCATTGGCAAACAGATTCCCAGCCACTGCGCCACCTAGGAAGCCCGTGATTTATTTCTTAGAGGATTCCCTTGCTCATGCAGATATCACCTCCCACCTGGATCCTTGTGGTGCTGGAACTGTCAACCAGATTAGTAGTTGTGGCTTGTATCTGTGGGGGGATTTGTGTTGAGGTTAAGTCACATCTCCCTTAGTTATTCAACAGGGTGGTCCCTAAAAACAGTCATTTCTTTTCTTTTTTCTTTCTTTTTGTTTTGCACTGTTTACAACATTTTATTAAAGTACAAAATTGTTGGAATTCAGCTAAATCGAAAAACATAGTAAATATTTACAAAAACATTGATAACACCACTCAAGTCACACACATGTAAAAAATTCAGGAAGGTCTTAAAAAGTTTACAAGTTGAAAATTATGGAGATTTCCCCAAATGGATATAACAGCTCACTGCTGAGAATGGCATCAATGTAATATAGAAGGTCTTTGAAAAAAATGCTGTCCCCAACTATTCTGCAATCTAGTGCCTCCTAGAAATTTGTTCTTAGGGAAATTCAGACTCAGAGGCAGCCAGACGGGACACGTCGTTTTGTTTGTTTTTGTTTTTGTTTTTGGCCACACCGTGCAGCATGTAGGATCTTAGTTCCCTGAGCAGGGATCAAACCCTTGCCCCCGGCATTGGGAACAAGGAGTTTTACCCACTGGACCGCCAGGGAAGTCCCAAGACAGTCGTTTCTTATCTATTCTTTATTTCTTTTCTTTTGGATATTATTACTAAATATTTCAAACATAGAAAATAACAAAATGAACAACCGTAAAAACCCACAATTTAGCTTTAAAAAGTAACAAATACAAATTAAGTCCCTGTGTATCCTTTTGTGGTTCCAATCCCCTCCCTTCCCTGCAGTGGAAGCCACTATCCTAAATTTAATCATTCTTGTACATATTTTTAGGCTTTTACAAATATGTATATGCCTATAAAAATATATTGTTCTGCATATGTTTAAATTTCATATGAATAACTTCCTTCCATTATCATTATGTTTTTAAGGTTTGTCCATTTTGAGGTATGTACCTCTACTTTATTCAGCTTAACTTCTGTATTTTTTTGCCTTGTATGCATACACCAAAATTTATATATCCATTTTCCTATTGACGTACATTTAGGTTGCACGCACATACACACACACATACACACATCAATGAATATACTTCTTTAAAATGTTCTTAGTCTTTTCTGTTTCATATGGATTTTAGGATCAGGTTTTCAAGCTCTGTGAAAAAGGTTGTTAGGATATTGAGTGGAATTACACTGAATTTACAGAACTAGTAGAGAAAATTTGATATTGAGGTTTGTGAGCCATGAACCCAGTATATCTCTCCATTGAGTCTTGGTATGTGTTCTTCAATTCAAAAAGTTTTAAATTCTTATATAAAAGAATGTTGAACTTTTTTTCACTAGATTTGTTATTATTATGAATGAGATCTTTTTAAAAAAAATTACATGTTCTAATTAGCTGTTGCTGATATATAGGCATGCTGTTGATTTTTTTCTGTTAATCTTGTTTACAAGAACTTTGCTATCCTCTCTTCCTGTTTTCATAGTTTACCTGTGTATTCAATTTTGTGTCTTCTTTTCCAGGCATTAAACATTTTATATTTTTGGTTGCCTTATTGTGCTAGCTAAGTTCTCCAGTACCACACTGAATTAGAAACAGTAGTTAATTGTAGTGCTTCTGACTTTAAGGGAACTATATTATTTTGTTACTAAGTTTGACCTTTAACTTTAGGATTTTGGTATATCGCCTTTATCATATTCAGTAAATTCCTTTCTAGTCCTATTTTGCTAAGAGATTACATCATAAACAGGAGCTGCATTATAAATATATAATGTTGTATAATACTGTTTCCATATATCAGATGATAGTTTTTCTTTAATACATTATGAAATGCGATTAAAGTGAAATGGATTAATTCAATGATGAATTACATTAATAGATTTTCAAAAGTTAAACCATCCTAGCATTCATGCCTACTTGGTTGTAATTTTCTATATTTGTGTGTGTATGGGTGCACATTGCTGGTTTGATTTCCAGATTTTTTTTTAATAAATGTATTTATTTATTTATTTGTTTATTGTCTGCATTGGGTCTTCATTGCTGCACTCAGACTTTCTCTGGTTTCAGAGAGCGGAGGCTACTCTTCGTTGCAGTGCGCGGACTTCTCATTGCAGTGGCTTCTCTTGTTGCAGAGCACAGGCTCTAGGCACGTGGGCTTCAGTAGTTGTGGCACAGAGGCTCAGTAGTTGCAGCTCACGGACTCTAGAGCTTAGGCTCAGTACTTGTGGCCCACGGGCTTAGTTGCTCCGCCGCATGTGGGATCTTCTCGGCCCAGGGATCAAACTCGTGTCCCCTGCATTGGCAGGTGGGTTCTTAACCACTGCGCCACCAGGAAAGCCCCTCCAGATCTTTTATTGGAGATTTTTGCAGCCATGTTTCTAAGTGAGATTGGCCTACAAAAAGTCCCTTCTTCTTTACTTACCTTATTTTGGAACTAGATTATAGTAGTCTCATAAAATGATTCAGGAAGTCTTTTCTCTTTTCGTGTTTTCTGGTGTGACTTAAAATAGAGATGATCTGTCTCTTTGAAGTTTGGTTAAATACACCTATAAAACCATCTGGGCCATTTTCAGTGTCTTTAAGGTGTATTCAGGCTTTCTATTTCTCAAATCCATTTTTTTTCCGGAAAAATAATCTATTTCATCAAACTTACTGGCATAAAGTTGTTCATAGTACTCTCTCATTTATTTTTTTAATTTATTTATTTATTTATTTATTTATTTATTTATTTATCTGGCTGTGTTGGGTCTTCGTTGCTGCACACTGGCTTTCTCTGGTTGTGGCGAGTGGGGGCTACTCTTAATTGTGGTGCACGGGCTTCTCATTGCGGTGGCCTCTCTTGTTGCAGAATACGGGCTCTAGGCGCATGGGCTTCAGTAGTTGTGGCACATGGGCTCAATAGTTGTGGCTCACGGGCTCTAGAGTGCAGGCTCAATAGTTGGGGCACACGGGCTTAGTTGCTCCGCAGCATGCGGTATCTTCCTGGGGCAGGGATTGAACCCGTGTCCCCTGCATTGGCAGGTGGATTCTTACCCACTGCGCCACTTAGGAAGTCCCTCTCATTTATTTTTATATTTTAATTTTTAATGTTTATTTGTATCATTTCCTTTCCTTTTTTCTTGCTTTACTTTGTTAAAGTTTTCTCTATTTTATTATTCATGTCAAAGACACAGATTTTTGGTTTTGTTCATCTTTTCTATTGTTTCTTTGTTTCTCATTTCATTAACTTTAGCTCTTACTTTTATTGTTTCCTCCCTTCTACTTATATAGTCTTTTTTTAACTCCTTGGGTTGGATGCTTTGTTCATTAATTTTCAATTGTTCTTTTCTACTAAATGTATGAAAGGCTGTACATTTCTTCTTAGTGTCTAAGCTATATCCCACAAGTTTTTATAAATAGTATTTTCATTGTTATTCAATTTCCTAACTTCCAATATAATTTTTATGTGATTCATAAATTATTTTTAAGTGTATTTTCAAGGAACACTTTTCTGCATTTTTTCTTTTGCTTTTTGTTTATTGATTTCTAATTTTAGTGCATTTCGCTGAAACAGCATGATCTATATGGTGTAGAATCTTTGCCATTTGTTGAGCCTTGCTTTGTGAAGTATTAATTGTCAGTTTTGTGGGTATTCTGTGTGTTCTTGAAAAGAATATGTATTGTATAATCACAGCTTTGGGGTTCTATATATGTCCATTATATTAAAGTTGTTAACTGCACTATTCAAATTTCCTACATCCTCCCTAATTTTTTATCTACTTATTCCTGATGTTGAAATTTTCAATTTGTCTTATTATAACTATGTCGAGTTTTCCTTTATATATCTTGAAGCTGTATTTTCTTACAGGATCAGGATCGTTACATCTTCCTGGTGAATTAATCCTCTTATCATTATATAATGACTCTATCCATAATAATGCTTTATACCTTTAAATCTATTTCAACTGATAATTTTATTTATAACTATATCAACTTTCTCTTGGTACATTACTACAATGCCTTTTTTCCCTTGTTGCTAACTTTTCTGTATTAGTGTGTTTCAACACATCTCTTATTAACAAAAAGAACATAACTAGATTCTCTTTTTCACTCAGTTATAGGATCTCACTCTTTTAAATTGCAAGTTCAGTTTGTTTTTATTTACTAGGATTACTGACATGTTTGGATTTATATCCTGTAATCTTCTTTTGTGTCTCCTATTTACATCATTTATTTTTTTCATTGACTTTTACCCTTTTTCTGCCTTTGCTCTGATTGACTGGTTATCTTCATTCTTATTGCTCTTTTTCTGGTTAGGAAGTTATATATTCTGTTTATATTCTTTTGGTCATTACCTTTATTTTTTTAAAGGAAGGATTTTTAAAACTAATTTATTTGGCTGCATCAGGTCTTAGTTGCGGCACACAGGATCTTTGCTGTGGCATGCGGGATCTTTCATTGTGGTGCACAGGCTTCTCTCTAGTTGTGATGCCCAGGCTCAGTCGTTATGGGTGTGTGGCTTAGTTGCCCTGTGGCATGTGGGATCTTAGTGCCCCGACCCGGGATTGAACCCACATCCCCTGCATTGGAAGACAGATTCTTAACCACTGGACCACCAGGGAAGTCCCTGGTCATTATCTTTAATTTCTTAACATTTCATTAAAATATAGCACACATACAGAAAAGGACAAAAGTCCTAACTGTACAGCACAGTGAATTATCCAAGTAAGAAATACCTGGTAACCACTGTGAATATATTCTACCACTGATAGCATGCTTTTTCTCTATCTTTTGATAAAAAGATATTCTTAATTTTGACATAGTTCAATTTATTGTCTTTTACCTTATAGTTAACATTTTTGTGTACAGTAAAAAAAAATTTTCTGTACCCTAAGATCATGAAATTGTTTTCTTATGTTGTTATAGAAGCTTTGTCAGTTTATGTTCAGTACATTCTATCAGGAATTGATTTTGAACATAGGGTGAAGTAGAGATGAATTTTTTCTTAATGGAACCATTTAATTTAAAACAGTAGTCATTTTCCACTTGCCTACAGTACCACCTTTACCATAAATCAAGTATCCTTATATGTATGAATCTGTTTTAGGACTCTATTTACCCTCATTGGTATATTTACCATTGTATCAATGCCCACTGTCTAAATTAACATAGCTTTATAATGTCTTGCTATCAGCTAGAGTACATCTTCTCACTTATTCTGCTTCTTTCTTTGGCTGATCAGTATTCACATTAACGTACAAACACACACACACACACACACAGCTGCCCAGATATTAATAAGGCTGCATTGAATCTGCAGAAGAACTTGGGAGAAATTAGCATCTTTAATTTTGAGTTTTTCAATTCATGAACATGTTATAGCTTTCCATTTATCCAGGTCTTCTAGTTTCTCTCATAAAGTTTTATAGTTTTCCAGTATAAGTTTTGCAAATATTTTGTTAAAATTATTACTAGGTATATGATATTGTGATGCTCTTATAAATGGTATTTTAAAATTTTCTCGTTGTTTGCTATTGATATACAGAAATAACTTTTTAACTTATATTAACCTACTATCTAGAGATCTTGCTAAATTCACATTAATTCTAATAGTTTATCTGTACAGATTCTTTTTGTAGTCTGTACATGCACAATCATACTATCCTTGATTAATGATTATCTTATTTATTCCTTTTCAGTTTTTATACTTTTTTTACTTTTTCTTACATTATTGCACTGGCTGGGACCTCTAGAATTATGTTGCATAGAAGTGATGATCATAGACATCTTTTCTGTCTCAATAATAGAAGAAAAGATTTTAACATCTCAGTATTAGAAATAATGTTTGCTGTGGGTTTTTTGTAGCTAATCTTTATCAGTTAAAGTTCCTTTTAGTCTTAGTTTGCTATAAGTTTTTATTATGAATGAATGTTTACTATTTTATCAAATACGCATTATATATCTGTGGAGATGATCGTATGAGTTTTCTCTTTTATTCCATATATATGATGCATTATAATGATGGAGTTTCAAATTTTAAAGCAATCTTGCATTTCTAGAATAAGCACAAATTGGTCACTATACAATTTCCTGTTATGTAATACCAGTTTTGCTGTGTTAATATTTTGTTTATTGTTTTTGCATCCATATTTATGAGTGAGATTGGCCTGTATTTTTTCTTATAATATCCTTGTCAGAATTTTACATCAAGGTTATGTTGGCCCATAAAGCACATTGCAAAGTGTTTTCTCTTTTTCTGTTCTTTGGGAGAGGTTATTCAAGACTGGCAATTTTTCTTCCTTTAAAAGCTTGGTGTATTCTATAAAACTCCTAGAGGAAAACATAGGCAGAACACTCTATGACATACATCAAAGCAAGATCCTTTTTGACCCACTTCCTAGAATCATGGAAATAAAATCAAGAATAAACAAATGGGACCTCATGAAACTTAAAAGCTTTTGCACAGCAAAAGAAACCATAAACAAGACTAAAAGGCAACCCTCAGAATGGGAAAAAATAATTGCCTAGGAAACAACGGACAAAGGATTAACCTCCAAAATATACAAGCAGCTCATGAAGCTTAATACCAAAAAAGCAAATAACCCAATCCACAAATGGGCAGAAGACCTCAATAGACATTTCTCCAAAGAAGACATACAGATGGCCAACAAACACATGAAAAGATGCTCAACATCACTCATCATCAGAGAAATGCAAGTCAAAGCCACAATGAGGTATCACCTCACACCGATCAGAATGGCCATCATCACAAAATCTGGAAACCACAAATGTTGGAGAGGGTGTGGAGAAAAGGGAACTCTCCTGCACTGTTGGTGGGACTGTAAGTTGGTACAGCCACTATGGAAAACAATTTGGAGGGTCCTTAAAAAACTACAAATAGAACTACCATATGATCCAGTCATCCCACTCCTGGGCATATACCCAAAGAAAACCATAATCCCAAAAGAAACTTGTACCATCATGTTTATTGCAGCACTACTTACAATAGCCAGGACATGGAAGCAACCTAAATGCCCATCAACAAATGAATGGATACAGAAGATGTGGCATATATATCCAATGGAATATTACTCAGCTCTAAAAAGGGATGAGATGGAGCTATATGTAATGAGGTGGATAGAACTACAATCTGTCATACAGAGTGAAGTAAGTCAGAAAGAGAAGGACAAATATTGTATGCTAACTCACATATACGGAATCTAAAAATGGTACTGATGAACTCAGTGACAAGAATAAGGATGCAGATACAGAGAATGGACGGAAGAACTCGAGGTATGGGAGGGGGCGGGGGGTGAAGGGGAAGCTGAGACGAAGCAAGAGAGTAGCACAGAAATGTATATACTACCAACTGTAAAATAGATAGTCAGTGGGAAGTTGTTGTATAACAAAGGGAGTCCAACTCGAGGATGGAAGATGCCTTAGAGGACTGGGGCGGGGAGGGTGGGGGGGACTCGAGGTGGGGGGAGTCAAGGAAGGGAGGGAATATGGGGATTTGTGTATAAAAACAGATGATTGAACTTGGTGTACCCCCCCAAAAAAAAAAAGTTTGGTGTATTTACAAGTGATGTCATCTGAGACTATAATTTTTTGTGGAAGGGGGAATATTTTTCATTGTTTATTAAGGTTTTTTAAGGAGACTATTCAGTTTCCTTTTTCTCTTGTGTTTATTATTATAAGCTGTACTTTTCTGGGATTTTTTCCATTCCACTGAAAGTTTTACATATATTGACAAAAAGTTGTTTATGATATCCTCTTATGATGTTTTATGTTGGAAGGATCTGCAACAATGTCATCTTTTTCATTCCTGATATCAGTTATTTGGGTCTTTTGTATTTTCTTCTTGGTCAGTCCCCATCAGGGGTTTGTCAGTTTTATTAGTCTATGCAAATCATCAAGTATTGGCTTTGTTGATCCTTTCTATCATATGTTTGTTCTTATTTAATTAATTTCAGCTTTTATAATTATTATTGTCTTCGTTATACCCTCTTGGAGTTTACTTTGCTCTTCTTTTTTTAATCTTTTAATCTTTTAGAATTGAATGCTTGGGTCATTGTTTTTCAGCTGGTTTTCCTTTCTAGCTTATAAATTTTCCTATACACAGGGACTGAGTTATGTTACACAAATTTTGATATATGGTACCTTCATTTTCATTCATTTCAAAATATTATCATATTTCCATGATGATTTCTTCTTTGTTCTATAGTTCATTCAGATGTCTATTTCTTAATTTCCAAATTATGTGGATTTTATAATTATCTTTTATCACTGATTTTATAATTATCTTTGATTACTGATTACTGTTTAATTTCATAGTAGGTAGAAAACATGCTATATATAATTTAAATACTTAGAAATACGTTAAGACTTGCTTTATAGCCCAGCATGTGGTCAATATTTGTAACTATTCTATGTGCACTTGAAATTTCTGTGTATGTTGCAAGTATTTAATGCAGTGTTCTGTATGTATCAGTTAGATCAAATTTGTTAATCCTGTTGGTCAAATATTCCATATTCTTTCTGAGTCGTCTGCTTGTTCTGTCAGTTAATGAGAAAGGGGGTCACAGAAGTCTCTGATTATAATTGTGAATCTGCCTTTTTCTCTTTTTTGTTCCTTCAGTTTTGCTTCAGTATTTGGCTTGATGTTTTCTACTGTATTGGAAATTTCTTAGTCATTATCTAGTTAAGTATTTTTTCTGTACCCATGAAACTGACAAAAGTTTTACCCAACCTTTGAGCCTTCCAGCTGCATCTACCAGAATTGACAGACACTTCTAGAAGAGAAGCATCCATAAATGTCAGACACCTCTCTGGGTTTTTGCTTTCTCCTGGAACTTGGCCCAGTAATTCTTTACTCTTTTGTGAATTCTAGTAACACCGAACAAATTTTAAAATATATTTTGTCTAGATTTTCTAGCTCTCATCAAAAGAGAATAGTAAAAATTACTTAGGTCACAATCACTAGAAACAGAGCTCCACGTTTACATTTTTATATGAGTACTTGACAAACTATCTCTTACCTAGCTCCTGAAAAATACAAGGCTTTAGAAATATTGAACACAGGGCACTCCATTGCACATATTATGATAAGGTAATATTTTATTTCACTATTGTTTTCTAACCCCCCCCAATTTTATTATTATTATAATTATTGTTGTTGTTTTTGTTACTATTATATAGTCAATGCTTCTTTGCCATCTCTCTGGGCTAGTGGATAGTTTATTAGTCCCCATCTCATTGAGATTGCAGCTTTTCAAGGGTTGTCCTTGCTTTCCGCAGGCGTTTCCATCCAACTTCCCATTTTAAATGGGCCAAAGACCTCATCTCTTTTCCCTTTGTGGACACAGATACCCAAGCCCCTAGTCATTACTGGATATAATAACCCCTCTAAGCTGCCAGACAGCTGACATATGCTTACGTCTTTGACTGTTAGCATACTCTTTGCTTCCAGCTTTTGAGAATTTCTCTTTCTTGTGAGCTAAGACATGCAATTTAAAAAATTATTCAATATTTCTAAGGGTTTATATCAAGGTGGTTTAAAGATAGCCTAGTCTGCCATTTTTCTGATACTGTTCATCCAGTCCTACTACTTTTCAGGAAATCATCAGAATGATATATTCCTATGTCTAAAATTTATAGTTGTATAAAGCAATATATGCAAAATGTTTGCCTCTTGTTGTTTCACTCAGCTTTGGCTTGATTGGCTTTGACCAATTTAGCTTTCTAATCTTAGAAAGGCCCTTTCAGTTCAGCTTTTAGTGTCTTGAGGGAGGCCATTAAGGGGAGCACAATTACAATACCAAACTCACTATAAGAACTGAATTTTAAAATCTAGATTATCAATCATAGATTCCGAATCAAGATATAACAGAGTGTTGGTGCTAATTCAAGATTAATCTACTTGAGCTCCCATTTATTAGGCTAAGTCCCCCCTTTTTGGAACTTTCTGAGTCCTGGACTTTTGACACAACGTGGTGGTCCCACACAGTTTTCTATTCACTCTTCCACCCAGTGCAATCTGGCTTTACAACTACCACTTTATCAATACAGCTCTTCCTAAAGTTACCAACAGTTTCCACATTGGTAAATCCAGTGGGTGCTTCTCTGCCCATGTCTCACTTGACCTCTCAGCAATATTTTATATGTAACAGAAACCAGTGTGTGGCATTTCGGGGACTCTGAGGAGCTCTGGTTCTTTATGTCTCAGCAAAGAAGGAATTCAGCAAGAGGCAAAGTTATAGATAAGAAGTGATTTATTAGGATAGGACATTTGTGAGGCTTACATGCAGGTGAGCAAGAGAGTGCCACACCCTGAGAACTTAGTGGACTACAGTTTTATAGTCAAAGGAAAAGTGGGGAAGAGGAAAAGACCACCTTCTTCCTCATTCTTGAGTAGACGTCAGGCTTCCATCATCAGCTCCTCCTCCGTGTTGCCTGGGGGAGTTTTCTTGTCCCTACATGGTCAAGCCGGGACTGTCGCGGCACAATGGAAATGAGCAAAAAGGCAGTAACAGATACTAAAATATGGTAAATAATTTCAGGTTTCAGTATAATGTCACTTTTTTCTTATATTTGTGTTTTCAGTGCGTGCAGAGGAGCATGTCCTAGGAATCATTAACTTACTGAGCTCACTGGGCAAGGTGTGAGTCTCATGCCACCACTGTTTTATTCTTTGGGGGCATGTCTCATGTGTCTGTTGCATGGTTTTGTTGCTAAGCGAGCCTGCTTGGTTTTGTGGTTAAGCAAACCTGCTTTCCTGAGTGATCATTAACTTACAGGGGTCTCCCATACTTTTTTCTTTACTTACAGTCTCCTAGTGGGATTAAGTATTTAATGTCTTACTTTGGCCCTTTACTCTGTCACTATCATAACCAACCCCTTCTTCATGAAAAAGTGTCCTTTTTTGGCTTTAGCTACACTACAATCTACTGGATTTCCTCCTGTCACTCACTGCCCTCTCCTTCCCAGTCTCCTTTGATGGTTCCTCTTTTTCTACCTTATCTTTAAATCATGGAACACCTCAGGGCTCATTCCTTAGGGGATATCACCAGTCTCAAACCTAGATGCTAAATACCACCTATATGCTAATGGTTGCCAATTTCATATCTCTAGCCCTGACCTGGCAAATTCATATATCTTACTGCTTAATTGACATCTTCATTTGGCTGCCTATATGTTATCTCAAAGTTAATCTGTTTGCTCTTCCATCTTATGCTTCCTTCATCCTTTTCTATTTCGCTAGTGACAGCATTATCCACCCATTTGTTTAAGCCAAAACTTTCATTCTGCCCTTTCCTTCATTTCCTATATCCCCTCTAAAGGAATTCATATTGGTTCTACCTCCAAACTGCCCAATGACCCTGTCAGGTGTAAATATTATTACTTCCATTATGTAGTTACACAAGCAGAGATTAAGAAAGCATGTTAGTAATTTGCCTACGGATACACAGCTTTTATGCAGAGGAATTCTTATTCCAAACCGTTTACTTTTTCTATGATATCTTGACCCTCAAAGAATACTTGTGAATGAATTAGTGAATATATTGTTCCAGATAGTAATAAAATTCATAATCGTGGCTTTATCAGAAGAATATTCTCACCGACTGAAAAAGAACTGTGCTATCTACAGAGTAGAAACCTTTGCTACATATGAAGAGCTTTATTACATGTAATATAGGGTAATACTTATATCATCATATGTCAATATCTCTCAATATATAAAACCAGTTTCGGAATTTGAGACTATGAAGGATAGACAACCTGGCTTACGGAACACCCTCTTTTTCATTCAAGGATATGTGGCCAATTGTACCCAAAACCTATTGCATTCTTTCAATAGGCTTTTATCTCACTTCTGCTCCTCTAGCAAGGGAATTTGATCAAGAAACAAGCTAGCCAAACTTTTATTTTGGCTTTCTACTGTCGTGATTTTATTAATATTCAGTGTTTCTCAAAAACAGTCAAAGAAACAGAAGAGAAAAACTGGGCAGAGCTAGTAATACACCTTCATTATATTGGCTAAATATTGAATGGCATTTTGAGATAAGAAGACTGTGTATTGTAATCAACCAAGAGTCATTTTAAATGCTTAAAATAAATGCAAATATTGTTAGTATGATCAGGGAAAGCAGTTGATTACTGTCACTGGCAGCTTTACCTCTTGTATATTATGAATTTTATTAGCAAGTTATCTTTCTGATTGTAAAAACCTGTCTTCCTGAATGAAGTTAGGGCACTATTTTACTATGTGTGTTTTCCCCAGTGATTTCTTATAGCATCACAAAAATCCCTGCAACATTATCTGTGATCTTAATGAATTTTTTAGTGAAAACCACTTGACATTTGTTTGGCACTGACTTCATCTCTAAGCCTTGAATGCTGTTATAATTTTGCAGACTTCTCAAAAGCAATATGATGTAGAGTTTATTTTATACATAGAGACATACCTACCTTTTTTAACAGAGTTCCTTGTACATTCACACAAATGCTAGAGGTCTTTGTGACATTTTGTTTACATATTTTAAATATAGGTATAGACTGAGATTTTGGTAATTCTAATGTCTTTTTGAAAGAGTGGGCTGTGGTTGTAATAAAATCTGTAAATGTATCTTCTTGGAATTCCCCACAGAGCTCTGTACCATGGAGTGTGGTAGCCATGGGGTCTGCTCAAGGGGAATTTGCCAGTGCGAAGAAGGTTGGGTAGGACCAACATGTGAAGAACGTTCCTGTCATTCTCACTGTGCTGAGCATGGCCAATGCAAAGATGGAAAATGTGAGTGCAGCCCTGGATGGGAGGGCGACCACTGCACAATTGGTAAGTACCGCCATACTTTGAACAAAGTAAATTGGATTAATTGAAGTAAAGCAGTCTAACAAGTCAATCACCAGGCTTTTTGTAGAATTTGAGATGGGAAGAGAGAAGAAGTAGGGAGGGTTGGCCATAAGTTTGAAAGTTTCCTTAACTGGAAGGTTTCCTGTTTTGTTGATAATATCTTACTTATTTCTGTGTCTTTTCCTTTTTCATTACTTCAGTATTCTTTATATTTTCTGCTTTCAAGTGCTTTGAGTTACTCAAATGAAAGATGATACATTAGAATATAGCGTCATTAGTTAATGAGAGGTGGTTTTGTTGTAAAGGTAACATTCGCTGGCCATTTTTCCTTTTGAAAAGTTAGGTTGTTTTGGTTGAAAGCACTTAGAGGCAATTTCATTAAATGGGACTACTTTATCTGGTGCCATTCAGTATCATTAAGGGCTGTCTTTTAATGTGTGTAAGGAAAACACTCCCAACCTACCATCAAGAGAACATCTGTGTTGAATTGTTTATTGGGTAGTATAGAGAGTTTGTACCAAGGCATCCACCCTCTCTCATCCCTTGTCACCAATTTCACTAATTTTCAGGATGCTGCCTGAGAGAACAGTCTATGGGTGTGAGAAAGTCTATGTAATAATTAATCTATCACGTGATCTTCACACCATAAAAAATACTCATAACAATGAAATTTTCATTTATAAAATACTTAATTTTTCTGAAAAAAATATCAAATACACATACATGTATCTGCCACAGAGGTTCCCTACATATATAGAGGGACAGGTATGATTATCACCGTTCAGCTAAGGAAAGTAGGGCACAGAATGTCCCAGTGTCGTTCTATGAGCACGCAGAAAATTTATACAGTGCAAAAGCAAGCGTGGGCCTCTGGATACGCAATTCACTGTTTGTGGGCTTTTTCCCCCCTCTAGACTGCACTACGGCTTTCATTTTTAGGTGAAAGTATTTTGTTATAATGGTTGGAACCTGCCAAAGTAATGTATAATATATGTAACATATATAACATATAATTTTAATAAACTGCATTACTACTCTACTAAAGGTACAGTAAGTCTTGTTCTGTGACTGTGGAAAATATTTAAGATTCATTAAAAAGGTGGTGAGGGGTGAGATTCAGCTGCAGCTTGAGTAATTACATTCCAGCACTAGAGTAAGTTTATTGCCTTCACATAGGAGGATTTAAATATTGTGATGATTACCAAAGGTGGTTACTCCAGAACTCCCTTCTAAAGATATTACTAATAAGAAGTTCGAGCTAGTGCTCTTTCATGAAAGTCATTACTGAAATGTAAAAATGCAGTTCTTATACTTTTAATGAAATATGACACTTTTTTAGGAAGCCTAATAGAGTTTCTTGCAGAAAAGCCATTAATATCTTTCCCACAGAAAATATTATTCACAAACTACACAGGCCAGTGTACCAACTTTTGAGCTGCAGGCATTTCAGAGTTCACAGTTTGCTGTTCTCCTCCCAGGCAACAGATGGTAAACCATTAGTACTTGTTGTATAGCTTTGGTTTCCCAGAAATTCATTCAATCACTCTTTTCCTCCCTTTTTAGCTCACTACTTAGATGCTGTCCGAGGTAAGCTTGTTCTCTCTAGTTTTATAACAGAAAAATATTTTAAACCAAAAATATGCACGTGGGAAAGGAAGTGTCGGTCGGTGGGGTTTTGGTAGTAGTGGTGTTGTTTTTAATTTTGGCAATCTTACTTAAGTGTAATATTGTCAGGTTCATGCTATAATAGACTTAAAAGTGATTTGCTTTCCCAATGTCAAAGATTCATTTTTTGCCATAGAGTTTAATAGATTGATAAGCAGTTTTAAGAATTATTTTTCTTTGTCTTTATGTTGAGGGGGGTGTGTGTGTGTGTGTCTGTTTATATGACAGAATGACAGAGAGGAAATTATTAAATGAACTAGGTTTAGGTAGACAGCTAAACTTTTTCTTTAACATAACAATATAGCTTTAAGTCCATGTACAGTATCCTTACAAGGGCAGAAGAATTATTCCCCTGTTAGTACCTCATCAACCACTCCCCCAGGGATATGCATTTGATAGAGACCGCAAGGGTTTTTCTTTTGGATATCCTGGTGCCTTTCATTACCTCAGCCTCAGAAGGTTGAAAATGTCCTACTCAAATTATCCCTAATTTCTCTTTATCCACAGTATGTGCATGAAAATGGAACTAGATAAATTTCTTTCTTAATTTTATACATGTTCATCCTATATTACTTCATGAGGACTACATATATAATCTTTTCATATTTTCTAACAGCCATCTGTCATTTTATTTTAAAGTCTTTTCTTCCTCTGGTGTGTTGATAGTTTCTAGGAAAACCATTTGCAAGAAACACTAGAATACTTCTACAGATTTTTTTAAAAAACGTTCTTTTGCTTTTTATACTTCTGGAATTTTCTTTCAAAGACAGAAAATGAAAAGAATATTGATTGGACTGTCTCCTGTAAAATCCAGACCTGGTCCTGCATTGCTCTTGGGGAAATTTCCAGAAGCTATATGCCATTATTGCTCTCTCTGTTCATCTGCCCAATAAGCACTTGGGACGTGCAGAGTTGCCCTTTGGAATAGCCTATCTCTGAACCACTGGTAGAAAGAGTAGGTCATCCCTGAGAAGTTAAAAGTCTAAATAGAGACCATCGTCAGTGTTTGTGGTTAGGGTTATCAATGGATAGAAGTCATTTAAGCATAATAATTTCCTCTTGACTATATTTTCCAGTTATTCTCTAGAAGTCTGAAAGTCTAAATTTGGCATGCGTTAATTCCATAAACATTTGTTGAGCACTTACTATAGGTATACTATTATGCTAGTCTCTGAGAGAGATACCAGATAAGTAAAAAAAGCAATCCTTAGCTCTCAGATCAATAATAATCTCGAAGAGAAAAGCTGAATAGATGTAAAGCAACTGCAGCACATTTCTAAGGGACCATATGGGCAATTAACGGCATGGTCTGAACTGTATACCAACATACCTGAGTCCTGAAGCAACATATCACAAGGGAAAAATCAGCACAGAGTAGCAGTAGTTAGCAGAAGTATGTTCATAGAATCTGCTGTCTTTTCCCAACTTTTTTGGCCATAACTAGATACAATATCATCTATCCAGTTTTGATTGCGAAGAGGAGATACCTTTTTCGAAAAGAAACAAAAAGCATTTCTTGTCCCCATCATAGTTTTTATCCTGTCTGAATCAGAGGTTGGGAATTGGGGTTAGCATTAATAATGTTTAATTGGCTCTCTAAGGAAAAGCACAGCAGAGTAAGGGATAACAAGTTCCCTGGGAAGGTGGTATAAGCAAGCAAGCTCCTCTTCCATTTATTCAACACCTCATCTGAATGGAGCCCAGATGATTCGATTTTTCCCTATAGGCAGATACATCATTGTTGGCCAGTCCCATTCTGATGTCTCTGAATTTGTTACTCTCTGCTGTCTTTTCAGATGGCTGCCCAGGGCTCTGCTTTGGAAATGGGCGATGTACCCTGGATCAAAATGGTTGGCACTGTGTGTGTCAGGTGGGTTGGAGTGGGACAGGCTGCAATGTTGTCATGGAAATGCTTTGTGGAGATAACTTGGACAATGATGGAGGTGAGTCATTTATTAAATGTTCGTATGAGAAAGGAATAGCCCAGCCTCTAGCACAATGATGACCAATCTGGCCAAGAGTGAAAACTAAGAATCCTCGGTATTAACAATATAAGGTCATAGTATTTTTTAAACCTCAACTTATTGAATATTTACAGTAACCAGGCAATACTCCAAACTCTTTGCACGTATTATATCTCATTTAATTCTTACAATAACACTATGAGGTATAGGTTTTATTTTCCCTATTTATAAATGGGAAAACTAATGCTTGGAATGGGGATGGTACGGGACTTTTCCAAGATCACACAGCTAGAAAAAAACAGAACCAAGTTTCCAATTCAGGGCTATATGTCTTCAGTTTCTGTTTTCTTACTTGTTACAACCATGCTGCCTCCAGTATCTGTGGCACTTATTATACTAAACTAAATCCATGTACCACTGTCTAAACTGTCAGATGCCAGTGTAGCTTTTGTGAGGTAGTTTTCTTTGTTCTTAGTTATTCAGAGCTCCCTCTTGTGTCTTTACCTTTTAGTACCACTTTATATCTTTCAAAGGACACAGCGTCAAGACAATTCACGGTAGCATATTTTATATTTAATTCAAGAGCTGCACATGTTTTAAAAAGCCATATGTGGCTCCAAGGCCTCAGGGTAACCACTTCTATTTTAGTCAAGCAAACAAAGGCATCTAATACGTTGTACACTCAGGCCTCAAAACAGCCCAGATCACCTCTGAATGAGCCTAAAACAACAAGTCCTCACTTTCCTCTTACTTTCTATTCAAGAAAACATGAAATTCACCAAAAAACCCCACTTATTTCTGATTTATGTATATTAACTTAAAATGAAGCAAGGTATTAAATTTGACTCCTCAAGGTTCCTGTTTGTGCTTGGATAGTTACACACCTTGTCTTTTGAATCCAAACAGGTCTTAAGACAATAAGGTAGCAGTCACCGTTTAAGCACCAAATTGGGGGTAAAAGTGTCCTCTTTTATTGTTCTGGCTAACAGTTTACCTTTAAAAGTTATAAGACCTTATGAATTTTAAGTAGAAGCAACTTTCTGATTAAGAGCACAGGGCTTTGAAGTTAGAATTTCTGGATTCAAGTACTGGCTCTGCTTTGTACTTCTGGCTATAGGGTTTGGGAGAGTTTCTTGCTATCTCTGTACTTCAATTTCCTTATCTTCAAAATGGGGCCGATAGTAATAATAACTATCTAAGACGGTTGTTATAAGTATTAAATAAGATAATTCAAGTGCACTACTTAAAAGATGATAGACTATACCAGTCACCACTCCTTCGACACACATGTGCACACGCAAAGACACACAAACACACACACATACTTACACATACACACACACACACACACACACACACACACTAAACTTAGGATAACAGACCATTTTCTGAAGAGACTGTTTACTTCCTATCAAAATTGAAATTTTTGTTTGGGAGGCCAGAGTGAGATTTTCAATTAAATGATACACTGATCAACTATTCACTTGACTTTTATGGTCCACCAAGACTCATCTTTTTTTTTTTTCTCAGTTCATCATTTAAGTCCCAACTCAAGCCATATCTCCCATGTTACCTCTGATGTCCACCACCCCGGTCTACCATGGTGTTTATCACATGCACCATACAATCAAGCACTTCATTATATCCTGTCTATATTGTTTTCTTGTTACATGCTAAGTGTGACCCAGAGTCCATAGTTTGATGCCCAATATAATTACTAATAATATTAGCTCACTTGTATTCAGGCTTTACTATATACAAGGCACTATGCTGAGTCTTTTATGTGAATAATTTCACTTAATCCTCATGAGGTAGAAACTACTATTAATACTACATGACAGATTAGGAAACTGAGGCACCGAGAAATTAAATAAATTGCTCAAGATAAATATAGAAAGTAAATGATACAGCCAGAGTATAAACCTAGGTGGTCTGCTTCATTCCAAAAAAGATTGGCGGTAGTAATGGAGATTTCTCAACTGATATATTGATTAAAATGTTATGCTCAGAAAATACATTAACAACTTATGCAAGTATTATTTCTGACTCAGAGTTGAGCTAAAATAAGTTTCCTGCTTAATAAAGTACAGCTTGATAAAAATAATTGAATAATTATCAAGCATTTTCTATGGCCTCAAGGTCACCTCAGGGGAGCCAAAAATGTTTAATGAGTGGGTCAATTAAATATTAATGAAATGGGACTTCCCTGGTGGCACAGTGGTTAAGAATCCACCTGCCAATGCAGGGGACACAGGTTCGATCCCTGGTCCAGGAAGATCCCACATGCCATGGAGCAACTAAGCCCATGCGTCACAACAACTGAGCCTGCGCTCTAGAGTCCATGAGCCGCAGCTACTGAGCCCATGTGTCACAACTACTGAAGCCTGAGTGCCTAGAGCCTGTGCTCCACAACAAGAGAAGCCACTGCAATAAGAACCAGGCACCACAGTGAGGAGCAGCCCCCACTCGCCACAGCTAGAGAAAGCCCACGCACAGCAACGAAGACGCAACGCAGCCATAAATAAATAAATAATAAATAAATAAATAAATAAATCTTTAAAAATTAATGAAATAATGGATTATCAATTTCCAATATCTATGGTATCTATAGATAGAAAAGGTATAGAAGATGTTGCTGAATGTGTATTGACCGATGAACATTCCTTTAAAACAGCATATCTATGTGGGAATCAAAAATCAAAAACCCTGATTTGAGTTTAGTGTATTTGTATAATTGTCTCTTTAGAGAGTAGCAGAGGGAGGCTCCTTGAGATATTCAGTTATCATTTTTTCCTTTGGTAGGATTAAAAAGATATTGATGACAACTAAATATTTAGTTCTACCTTGAGATACAAAGATGGATTAAATAAACCTCTGAAAGCCCCAAGACTAAGATTTTGAACAGTAAATCCATTTTTATACTGTGTAAGTAACACCCCTAAGAATATATTAAATGCCCTTCATTTGGTGGTGTCTGCTTTCCAGCTATCCAGAATGATTGGATGTACCTAATGGTTAATATTTGCATACTTGTTTGTGCATGTATGTGTGTGAGTTTTCATTAAATCAGAAAGTGCCAACTGAACCTTTTAGGGGGAAAAAAAGTGGTCCTAATTTTTTAAATGTTAATTCTTAAGAAATCTTCCCAATTAAAAAAAAAATCACTTTCAAGCAGTTGCTTCAAGTAGCTGCTACCTGATTACTCCATATCATTGCTGATACTTAAAGAATGGCAGGATTTTTTTTTTTTTGCATTCTAATCAGCTTTGAATACTCATTAGTATTACTGCTGCTTCCTGCAGCTTTGAGTTTAGTTACACTCTGATTCAATGCATTGTGACTCTTAGTAACTAATTGGGCTGCAGTGAATATGTGGGTGACACAGGTCTAGGAGCTACCTAAGAGCTCCTTGAACAGTAAAACCAGAACTGAGAACAAATCACCCTTGGATTTTTTTCTTCACATGCAAAAAAAATTGAAAACTCTCTTCTGCATTGTATATATAAGAACTAATTACTACAGAAATCACAAATCTGTCAAATGTCTTGACTTCATATATCGCTTTAGTCAACAAGCACATACTGTGGGCACAATCTTGTGCCTGGAAGAGGAGACAACCTATGATGACCACATTTTTATGTGTTAATCATGTGTCCTGATTTATGGTTTGAAAAATATAATCACCATATATTACATGCACATATGAATTGACATGAGAAAAAAAGTTTAGACATTATATTAACTGAATCAGAATAGCTAAAACAAAGAATAGTGAGAGCAAGCTAGAACTATTGGATGTTAAAATAATATTTTATAACTATGAAGATTAAAACAAAATGGTACTGATGTAAGAGTAGACAGATCAATACAACCTAATAAAAGCTCAGGAACACACCCCAGTGCAAATATTTACTATATTATAAAACCAGCATCAAAAATCAGTGGGGAAAAGAAGCATTATGAAACAAGTGGTGCTGAGACAACTATTAAGAAGAAAAGCTTAGATTTTCAATTGATACCATATTCCAAAAAAATAAAATAAATAAAACCACACCAGGCGATTAATGAGTTGAAGGTAAAACTCAAACACAATTAGAGAATATAGGTGGTAGATCTCAAGATTGGAAAAGACTTCTTAAACATAAAAGGTAGACAAGAAACCACAATAGGAAATAAATGATAAATTGGGTTTCATAAAAATTTCAAACTTCTTTGTATTCTTTGGCTAAGTTTATAGACCATCCAACACCTATTTGGAGATACCAAAATCTGCATTGGCTGATATGGTTGCCACTAGCCACATGTGACTATTTAAATATAATTTAAATAACATTAAAAATTCCATTTCTTTGTGGCACTAGCCACATCTCAAGTGCTCAGGAGTCACATGAGGCTAGTGACTGCTGTGTTTAGCACATATCTAGAGCATTCCTATCAATGGAGAAAGTTCTGTTGGACAGCACTGATCCAAATGTATGACTCAAGTATTTATTTACCTTTCAGCAAAACATTTCAAATTGGGTACCCAATTTTCCCTTCATTCATTACTCCTATGTGCCAAGTATTGTGCTTGCCACTGAGGAGAAAATGACAAACAAGTTTCTGCCTTCATGGAGCTTATGGTTTAGGTATTAAACAAGAAATCACACCAGTAACTATATATTTACAATTGTAAAGAGTGCTGTAGGGACTTCCCCGGTAGTCCAGTGATAAAGAATCCATCCTGCAATGCAGGGGACGTAGGTTCCATCCCTGGTCAGGGAACTAAGATCCCACATGCCGCTGGGCAACTAAGCCCTCATGCTGCAACTACTGAGCCCATGCGCCGCAACCAGAGAGCCCGCATGTGGCAAACTACAGAGCCCACGCTCTCCAGAGACCATGCGCAACAACTAGAGAAGAGAAAACCCGCACACCACAACTAGAGAGAAGCCCGCGCACCGCAATGAAGGATCCCGCATGCCGCAATGAAAATCCCACATGCTGCAACTAAGACCTGACGCAGCCAAAAATAATAGAGTGCTATAAAAATTTTAGAGTGCTATAAACATGTCTGGCAGGACCTAACCAAGTTTATGTGGCAAGGGAGGCCTCACATGAGTCAGGGGAAGAATGTTCCAGGCCAAGGAAACAGCGTGTACAAATGCCCTGAGGTAGAAATATACTTGACTGTTCTAGAAGGTGAAAGGTAAGTAATTGTAGTTGGAATACAATAAGTCAGGGAGAGATTGGTGGGAGGTGAGAATATAAAGGTAGGCACTGGCCAGATTATACAGAACATTGTAAATTTTCAAAGATCTTCAGCTACCAAAGGTGACGTTTTATTCACTCAAGTTATAGAGGAAGGAAGGTGATTTCTGATACTGTGGAAAGATTGTCACAGAGGTTAAAAAGATGTACAGTAAGGGCTTCCTAGGTGGTGCAGTGGTTACGAATCCGCCTGCCAATGCAGAGGTCACGGGTTTGATCCCAGCTCCAGGAAGATCCCACATGCCACGGAGCAACTAAACCCGTGTGCCAAAAAAAAAAAAAAAAAAAAAAAAAAAGATGTACAGTAAGAGTATTTAATCAAAACAGTCTTTTCCCCCGATCTTTTAAGTAATTGTCACTTTTGTCTAAGCTTCTCTTATATTAACTCTTCCAGTGGTCTATATTCATATCATTGGTAAAATCAATAAGTTAATTGCCTAAAAGAGAATGATCTTCTGGGAATTACTCTTCATAACAAGTCACCATTCATTAAGAACAATAGCTACTTGCAAGGCTGTTTTATGATGTAGTGCTTCTAGATCTAGAAATCAGCACCATGGGTGAATTATGAACACATATAAGCTCATGGATCAATAAGCCTCATGTTTTGAATGTCACCAGCGTGCTGCAGTGTTTAATAAATAGGAAAATGAAATAGAAGGAGGAATGAATTGATAACATTTCCTCTGTTTAAGGGCCCCTCTCCACATTTACTTCGAAGATTTGGCTGGGAGAAAAGACCTCGCATCAGAAGGCGTATTCCTAATTATTCTCTTCTGAGCATACCCCCCTCAGTTCCAAGGAACACATTTATTAGAAGATCATCACTTAGTTATGAGAGCCTAAACTGCCAAGTGATTCCAGATACAAGTGGGAGTTGGAACATCTAAACTCTGTAACTCAGTTAACCACTCTGTAACTGGATCTGTCACATTATCTATCAACTAAGGCTAGTAATGCTTGACATCTTCCTACTTTGTAGTGGTGAAAATGAATGAGAATATTTGAAATACAGTAATATAAAGTGGGTAATAAAGATGTGGTATCAATGAAGAATCTATTTGTAACTTACATATTTTGATGCATTAATTGAACGTTTATCAATTTCTAGGTGCATTTATAAATGTCCTAGAAATAGGACTTTTAGGGTATCCATTTACTCATTCAATAAATATTTACTGAAAGCTTACTTGGAGTCAGGCACTGTTCTAGTCATTGAGGAAATAGCAATGAATAAAAAAGACTAAATCCTTGTTCCATGGATCTTATATTCTAGTTGTGAGAGGCAGACAATAAACCAAAAAGTTTTTTTAAATAGTCTGGTAGAAGATGGTAAGTGTTATAGAGAAATTTTTTTTAAGCAGGTTAAAAAAGGATAGGGAGCGTGCAACAGAGGTGGCATTTTAAATAATGTGGTCAGAGAAAGCCTCACTGAGAAGGTGGCATTTGAGTAAAGACATAAAGGAGATGAGGGGTGAGCCATATTGACATTGGAGGGAAGAAGATTCCAGGCATGGGAATTATGGGGAAAGGGGTTGTGGGATACGGTAATGGGAGGTAAGGTCAGAGAGGTAAGAGAGAGACGGTGAAGAACCAGACTGTGAGGAAGTAGGTCTTTGTCAGGGCACAGGCTTTTATTCTGAGCAATTTGTGAAGCCATTGATGGCAGGTGGGGAGGACGTGAACATTAGTGGCATGTAAACAATTTACTTTCCCAATGCAGAAAAAGTAAATGTATAGCTTATAGCAATAACGATGATTTGGGCAGTTCCAATGCTAAGTGCGCTTGAACTTCTCTCACTTCCTTTTCACTAATACAGCAAAGTACTAAGGTGAAAGTCAGTCTGAATAAATGAAGAAATGAATTATAGACTATTTCCAGAGGAAATACAGTCAGATTACCTTCAATGCATATAAGAGCAACAACTAAGCTACCAGGAGTGGCTACTAAAGGGCCTGTTTCAGTAAAAATTTATGAATGATTTGTAATTAGTCCACTGTTTGTAGGCTTCTAAAATGCCTGAGAAAATTTTGTTCAACTGAATCACTGGAATGATCAGCCCTTCAATTTCTTTTTCACTATTAATTTGCTTGGCAGACCCTCTATTCTATAGATGCTGAAAAGGTTAAGCTTCAGTCCAGCCCCTGTCCAAATGATAACAAATTCTGAATTTGTGAAATTCAATGAATAAGATTTACTGTAGCGTTAGTGTCTATTTAGAGCCACGTAGATTCCTACCTATCTGACAGCCTAACCAAGCAGAGTTCACAAAATGAACACATTCTAGCGAGCTGAATATGCTACAGAGAAGTTAATTGCCCTCTGGCCAGTGATAAGGCAACTTCAATAGAAGTGAGTCTGAACATTTTAAGCTGCCACTGCAGACCACTGGCATCTACCCCTAGGACTCTGTCCCTAGACTCTTTGTAGTCTGTGCAGTCTAGAATTTGGTTAATGGCAATAGCTAACTAATGTTTATTGAGAGTGCTAGCTACTAAACACTAAGCACTATGCTGACATGACTATGATAGCATGTGATCCTTACAATTCCCTAATCATCCCATCTAGTAGTTGAGGAAACTGAGAGTGCAGGAGTTGCAGTGATTTGTCCAGGATCATATAGATTGTAAGTGGCAAAATCAAGATTAGAATCAAAGTTGTCTGATTCTTTCACCTTAACCACTTCATGTATTCTAAATAATACGTTAATCAGGCACTTGGAGGTCTTACATCCTAGGTCAGTAGTACTAGTCATACTGCTTGGATGGTGATGTCAGACATGTGATTTGTAGTCAGAGCACTGGGTGTTAATATGACTTCCATATTTTTTCCAACCACATTCAGCTTCCCCTCCTTTATTTGTAAAATGGAGATGAGAATGTCTACCTAATAGGATTGTCGCAGGGATTTAGTTAAAATAATACATGTGGAAGAACCTAGTGCCATACCTGACATGTTAACTAATCTATATATGTTGCCAAATCCTTTTGGATAGCCTACCATGAACTAGCTGTCCATTTTTATCAAGGTGATAATATGGTGGTGTCCCTAAGAGGATATATATTTGTAAATTCATTTTAAGGATTAGGAAAACATGTTTTCCCTATATCATTCATATTCCCTTGTCCAATCCTGCTTTCAACCAAGGGCATACATCTAGTAGGTAAAAGTTTAATAGTGAGTGACTTAATCATGTACAGAAGAAGCCAGTGTCCTTGATCTTCATCAACCCCAATTGAGCCAGCTGGCATAGTCCCTAACTGGCTGGCAAAGCTAGGATCAGTGAATGCCCTGTTTAGTCCTTCAAGACAATTTAACCTCCTTTTTTTTTTTTTTTTTTTTTTTTTTGCTAGCTTTTTTTTTTTTTCCTTTAAAGGGAACAGGCTCTAAAAGTAAAATAAGTTAACATTTGATATGTCCATATCTGACACCTTGAGCCTGGCTGTCAGGAGGGTGCCACAGCTTCCAATTCAGAACAATAAAAGAGCTGTTAATAGCCAAAAAAAAAAAAAAAGAAAGAAAGACAAAAAGAAACCCACACAAGCAGTGTGACTGTCATTTGCACTTCTTTGTAACAGTCTAGACATACTATATGGAGTGTTACCCAATGTGATAATTGGTAAGTAGATCTTTGCCCGTGTACTGGGCTTACCTATGAATTATAATTCTGGGGTTGCATGCCATTGTAGGTCTGTTTGCCTGCAGCCTTTCTAGATTCAACAGAAGTCTTGCTGTTCTCTCAGTAAACAGAGGTCTTAGAGGGTCAGCCCTGTATAATAGGCAATTATTGAATATGAAACATTAACTTGGAATTTATAGCACATAACTGGATGAGAATGTGGGTCCCAATTTTGAATTGGCTCTGTGTTTAGTTTTCGAATCCAGTTTTGAAGATCATTTGGGCATTACTACTTATTTAAAGTCTATTTCTTTTCAAAAATAAGTTAGAATTGTGTGGTTGACAGGTTGAAACCTGTGAATGCCCGGTCTGATTATTACTACTGCATTTGCTACCAATTGCAAGATAAAGGTGACTGCCCATCTGAAAAGCAGTTTTTCATCATTTGCTATATTATGCATCAATTCCAGACATCAGAAAACTGTTTTAATCAGATAGGTATTTTTGCCGGCTTTCTAGCACATCCAGATGTTTAATGAGCAGAGTAAAGAGATAATGTGCTAATAGGAGGCTGAGAACAAGGTATTGGAGAGAGAGGTGGTAGTGGCATCTAAAATCTACAGAAAACCTGTTAATATAATTTGCTGAATGAGGGGAGAAAGGGGAGCAGAAGGGAATTTCTTAGTGAAAGTAATCCACACTTAAAAGTTATTCATCAGTGAAAAAGAAGTATGTATACAGGAAAGTAAAAATCAGGGGCAAAAATACACTGAACAAACAGGGTAGGCCAGAAAGCAGCAAACTGCATTTTAAATCAAAGTAGTGTCTATGGTACAGGGAATTTGAAAGGACCTCATGTGGGGAAAAATATTTCCTGGGTGCCCTAGGGCTACTGTTCCAAACGCCTACTCTATTCGTGTTCCTGGCTTTCATTGCCCCCAGCTGTGGTACTTCCCCCTCCAGCTCAACAGGAGCAACCAAGTAAAGGAGAGCAACCAAGTAAAGGAGAGCGAGCAAGCAAAATAGCTGCATGAAACCGGTGCCAGTAACTTTCATCATCAGACTTAAGGAGCCGGTGATCCATCTGAACCTCCCTATTCCACTGCAAGCCAAGAAGATGAGCATCTTTATATTTACCCTTGTTAATCATCTACATTAGAGCTACTTGTGTGCTTTAAGGACCTTGGAAGGACTTTCTTTCTTTCTTTCTTTCTTTCTTTCTTTCTTTCTTTCTTTCTTTCTTTCTTTCTTTTTTGCTTATTGGGTGTGGAATGAAATGTCTATATGCTCAATCACTCCAACCCCTTCTCTTTGCACGTAACTCTTATAACACTTATTGCAGATTTAACTAGTGTAAGAGTCAGCTGTGGTATGCACCTATTCCTCCTACTAAGCTCTGAGCTCCTAAAAACAGGGAAAGGGTTCTTTTTACCTCTTTACTTCCCCAAGCACCTGACACTGTGTTGTGCACCTACAGTTGGCCCTTCATATCCTCAGGTTCCGCATCCTTGGATCCAACCAACCACGGATCAAAAATATTTGGCAAAAAAAGGGTTCCAGAAAGTTCCTAAAAGCATCACTTTAATTCGGCCCACACCTTGTAACTATTTACATAGTATTTACATTGTATTTACAACTATGTACATGGTATTTACGTTGCATTAGGTACTATAAGTCAGGAGTCCCCAACCTCTGGGATCTAATGCCTGATGATCTGAGGTGGAGCTGGTGTAATAATAATATAAATAAAGTGCACAATAAATGTAATGTGCTTGAAACATCCCAAAACTATCCCCCCACCATCCCGGTCCCTGGAAAAATTGTCTTCCACGAAACCGGTCCCTCGTGCCAAAAAGGTTGGGGACCGCTGCTGTAAGTAATCTGGAGATGGTTTAAAGTATACAGGAGGATATGCATAGGTTATGTGCAAATACTGTGCCATTTTATATAAGGGACTTGAGCATCTTCGGATTTGAGTATCTGCGGGGGTCCTGGGACCAATCACGCTTGGATACCAAGGGACAACTATATTAGGTTCTCAACGGTCTCCCCTCCTCCTGTAACCCCTGTATCCCACATCATTCCTCTACCAAAGAATGAAGCTTTTATGTTATTTATTTATTGGACCAACCATGAATTCAGGAGTCTGGAGTAAATGATGAAGGCCTAGGAAATGGAAGAGAGCTTCTCATCACTATATACCACAAGTTTCTTAGTGTTTGCTTCAAATAACTGCTGTTAGGAACAAGTAAGCTCTAGTCACTTCTATAGATGCCTAAAAAAAGTGCTCCTGAAAATTTAGTATGCTTTAGAATCACTCAGAATCACCCAGATTAAGTATGGCATAATACTAGGCTCTGAAGAAATTCTGCTTCAATAGTTGAGACTCAAGAATACACAAATTTAATAAGCTTCCCCGGTAATTGAAAATGACTGCCCTGCTTTACACACTTTGTCACCATAAGAATACCAGCTTCTATTGTGAGAATTAGGAATAGACAAGTATGTTGGGAGAATTTTTTAAAAATACAAATTCAGGTTGGCAAGCATTTAACTATGTGTTCATAAATATACGTGATGTGAGAAATTCCAAAAAATTATAAGAAATAGTTGCAATCCCAGAGGAATGGTCTTGCTGAGAAAGAAGGAAACTTCAAAAGAGTGATAACTAACAGAATACTTTCTTCAAATGCTACACAATGTAGTACTGCTGGAGGATTCAGGAAAGAAATATTTATGAACAAAATAGTTTGAATTTCACTGATACGCCATGTAAACTCAGAGTGAATGATAATTCATGAGAACACGTGGATTTAATAGATTCTAAACTCAAAACATGGACCATTACCTTTGGCTATCTTCTAGATTTTTCTCCATACATGCGTATTTTAAACTATGTTGTTTCTCTTGACACTAAATTTCAAAAAAATTTCTTTTTCAGATGGTTTGACTGACTGTGTGGACCCTGACTGTTGTCAACAAAGTAACTGTTATGTAAGTCCTCTCTGTCAAGGCTCACCAGATCCTCTTGACCTCATTCAGCAAAGCCAACCGCTCTTCTCTCAGCACACTTCCAGACTCTTCTATGATCGAATCAAATTCCTCATTGGCAAGGACAGTACTCATGTCATTCCTCCAGAGATCTCATTTGACAGCAGGTATATATGTATTTATTTTATTCCTTAATGAACAGTGGTCATGTGTTTCCTTAACTGCGAAAGGAAGATACACACACACACACACACACACAACACATGGTGTGTATTATTATTGGTAGTAAAGTATAAATGGGGCTTTTAATGACAAAAACAAAATAGAAGTATAATTTACAAATTTATTGTTTAGCGTCTGGATTGATCCCTTGAAAACTTCTTGAATTTGAAAAGCCAAATTTTAAGTTTTATTCCATGGTATAAAATGCTTCCTTATGAAAGACTTGGGTGAATCTGATGTCCTAATGTGAAATGCAAGACTTGTGAAAATCTGTCTTCTAGAGAAGCTCAAATGCGTGAATGGTCACTAAAGACCTGAGACCAAAGTCCAACCCATTAGGTGAAGAAATTTTAAAAAATTAACTGACTTATTTGAAGTATAATAACATGAATTTGCTCATTGTTCTTGTCTGCTTCACCTTCAGCAATGATATGGTTTAGTCATTAGCACTAGATATAAGTAAGTCACTGAAGTCAATGTTTCGGGCCTCTTAATAATGTCCTCCTTTGTTCATGCCACAATTAAACATGTTTAAATATTGTTAATAAACAATAAGGATGTTTATCTCTCAGAATAGAAAGTCAAGCAGTTGGAGGGATTGGGGGTTGGTTGACCTAAGGGTTCAATAACATCATCAAGGCCCCAGGTCCTTTCCATTTCTCTACCATCTTCAGCATAAGCTTCATTCTTAGGTTGGTAGCAAGATGGCTGTGGCAGCTGCAGGTTCACTTCAGACCAACAAGGACCAGAGAATAAAAGAGGAAAATACTCCCCCAAGCATGGAATATAAACTCTTCCCTTCACTCTGACTGTTTCTGATATTTCACTAGCTTCTAGATCATTACAAACAGAAATTAAAAAAAAAAAAAAACATGGCAAGTATTTGTCCAGGAGCTCCTGTCTACATCCCACCCACTCAGTTGCATCCTGGTGGGTGTTATCAGGCCCCAAGAAAAACTCGGTCAAGAGTTTATATTGATATGAGTGACAATCTAAGAAAATTACAACTGAATCTCGACCTATACACAATAGAAAAGGGAGAAAAAAAGATGTGCATGGAAATTTAAAACGCTCAACATCCTTCTCTCACATCGTACACTAGAACTGTTATTGAAACTTAAAACTTTCTCATTATGTTTATTATGTGCAGTTCTAACCTTTTAAATCTTTGACAGAACCCAAAACCCCAAATGCCAGTGCATCACAAGAAAGGCCTTTTCTGCCAGGGGATTTAGTCAAAGTTTGCCTTCTTCCAAGAGACTGTCATCCCCATTTTGAAGTATTTCCCCCAGATCAGTAACAACGCTGGTGTAATTTCACATGGCTGCAGTCAAAGTAATTATTTAGATAGTGAAGACTTATTTATTGTACAGCAGAGGAACAAAGGAAACAAAACACATTCTTCATGCTTAAGGAAAAGTCAATCTAAAAGAAAAAAAAATAGGTAAATACCCACCTCCATGACATGGAGACATGTATTGAATGACTCACTGAACTCAAGTAAAGGGAGAAAGTCAGGACCTGAGAGAAACAGGAGCCAAGTCATTATGACCCAGAGGAGGGCGTTTGAGCGATAAACTTAGGAAAGTGAAGAGAAACCCCAGCCTCAGCGTCATGCTTCAGCAGCGCTTGCCCGCCGCTCACAGAGCGAACAGACCTATTACTTGTGGTGCTTAATGCCCTTCTCCTCCTCCTGGTTTGATTGAGTTTTCCTCCTTCTTTTGTAAAAGGCTCCAAGTTATCATTTGGCTCTGTAAGTCACATTTGAATTCAGAACGACGGTCTCCTTCATCCAGTGGTCTCAGCTCTGACACACATATCTAATCTGTCAGAAAAGGCGCAGGCCTTTTCCAAGGCAAATAGTTGAGGACAAGCAATCTAACTACACTTCCTCTAAAAAAAAATCAGCCAACACATGCAGTGTTATTCGGGCTGTCTCTGGATAAAATAAACCCAACTCTGATCATGTAGAGTATAATTAATAATAGGTACAAGATCTTACCTCTATATAGTACTTTTTAGTTTCTACAGCTCTCATACATTATTTCATTTTATCCTCGCAGTATCCCTGTGAAGTAGGTATTGTCTTGGTGCATTTTATATATAAGGAAACTGAGGTTCAGAGAGATTAAGTAACTTGCCCAACATCACACAGCCAACAAGTCTCTAGTGTAGGAACTCTTATAATCTTTCTGTTATACCACTGCTGCCCCGTTTCAGCTTGTCCTTAAATAAGCCAGGTGACTCGGATCTAATTTATACTGGATGGATGACATCTAGGTTAACACAAGAAACTTAGAACCTGAGCAGTATTGTAAAATCCAGTTCATTTTAACACATTTCGATGACATTATTTACAAACTCTGAGCCAGTGGTAATGAGCTTTTGGGTAGAAGAACACTTTTGAACAACTGATGTAATGGGCCTTTTGCTACATGTAAATCGTTATGTACTTCTTATGTGTCAGGTCTCATAGTAAGGTTTTTTTTAAATTTATTTTTGGCTACGTTGGGTCTTCGTTGCTATATGCAGGCTTTCACTAGTTGTGGTGGGCGGGGCTACTCTTTGTTGCAGTGTGCGGGCTTCTCATTGCGGTGCCTTCTTTTGTTGAGGAGCACAGGCTCTAGGTGCTTGGGCTTCGGTAGTTGCGGCAATTGGGCTTCAGTAGCTGTGGCTCATGGGCTCTAGAGCGCAGGTTCAGTAGTTGTGGCACACGGGCTTAGTTGCTCCACGGCATGTGGGATCTTCCTGGACCAGGGATTGAAGTCGTGTCCCCTGCATTGGCAGGCGGATTCTTAACCACTGTGCAACCAGGGAAGTCCCTCATAGTAAGGTTTTACATGTATTATTTAATCCTTACAAAAACCTGATATGGTAGGGGCTATTATGATCACCACTTCTCAGGTGAGAGAACAAGAACTGAGATGTCAAGGAAGTCACTTGCCCAGAGTCACAACCAGTGAGTGTCAGAGCCAGGATTTGAACCCAAGCAGTTCATACTGAGAGTCTGACCTCTAAACCACCATGCTGAGCCACTTTGGCTACTTAGAAAGCTGGGTTAAAGACTTATGACCCTTATGCATCTCTGACTGTGGGGTTGCTCTCCTCAGACAGATCTAGAACACTTAGGTACCATAATCTGGGGAACCATTCTGCTCTTCGGCTTTTGCCACATAATTGAGTGATAGCTGAGTAGGCGGATGAAGAAATCATTGCCAAGGGGCTCATTTGCCTACTGGCAAAATGTGACCCGCCTGGAGGACTTGCTGCTAAATGTTGTCATCATCAGAGGCCTTTGTGCTAAAGATGGTGGCATATAGGTGACTAACTGTTGCAAGGACACATAAAGGTTAAATAACTGTTCACCCTTGTGCATCCAAGTGAGACTAGCCTTTCTTGTTCTGAGTTTGCTGCACTGGCACGTGAGAGCACATGGCATGTGGACCTCCTGTGCCCCTGATGGTGTAATGTCACTGGGAACATGCCACTCGCCCACAGTAGAGTTTCCAACAAGCCCAAGTCAGTTACCGTTTTTTCCTTAAATACATTTTACCCTGTAGCCTGAGTTTCTTTCTTTTTTTCCAGTGGACTCCAAACATGACTACAAAGTAAACCACATATTCTCCGTGCCCTGTATGACTTATTACTTTTTAATAATGTAAATAGGTGAACAGAAGCATTATTGATCTTCAGTGTCTAAGCATTTAATCACTATTAATAATGTAAAAGGTTTTTATAAATATGTAAAAACAAGAGTACATTAAACTAAACGACAGCAGTAATTTGCAAAGCCAGACATTTCACTCGCCATCGCTGATGGAGGAGTGCATTTAAAAAACAAAATCCAACAGGGTTAGTGCAACCGCTGACAGCAAGGTCTGGCCAAACTCATCTGTCTGTTTTGTAGCCACGAGAGGCTGATCCCCACATCAGTCCATGTCAAGTGTCCACATCAGGCATTGCTTAATATCAGCCCACAGTTGTATATTGTTTGGTCCAACATTTAGAAACTAAGAGATCTAACATAAAAGTTGGAATGTCTTCCTTCTCTAGAAAAGGAGAAGGAAGTTGTGTGTTGGTTTAAACACTGTGTGGTTTAAAAAGAGAAAAAAAGTGACCGAACATGAAACAAAAATCACATTAATGGAAGGATATTTCCACCCTTAGTTCACTAAGGGACCTGTGTACACCTCATGAATAAGTCGGTGTACGGTCTGCCTCACACCTTAGGGTAATAAACCCCCAGGCCCCACTATAGTAGAAGCAAAATGTCCACTTTCTATGAGAAAGATGTGTATGTTGAGAGGCATTTGACCATTATGTTTGTCACTTAGAGTAAGTTTTAAGAATAATTTAAAGATCTAAAAATTTGCAGTGATGCTGCTGGGCAGGGTTGTGGCAGCCTCTTGTGCCTGCTCCTGGTGGAATCCCTAGCCTTAGTTGAAAAGTTCTGGAGTTGGGACCAAACTTAAGAGAGCACTTAGCACACGACAGCACTGTTAACAGGCTACAAAATGAAGGGGTTGAGCAGGATGATAGGTTTCTTCTAGTTCTAACTTTCTGTGAAGTTGCTGTATTTCAATTCCTTGCTCCACACTGGGATGTGCAAAATATAAGCTCTGAACTGTCCTCATTGCTAAAATCTAAGCTCTTTGAGGACAAGGATCAAGTCTGATTTGTTCTCTCCTCATTTTGATTATCTATCACTGTATAGCAAAGTACTCCAAAACATAATAGATTAAAACAATTTATTATGACTATATTTCATGATTCTGTGGGTTAGAAAATCAGGCAAGGAAAAAAGAAAACAAGAAAGAAATTCAGACAGTCTTTTCTCCATGATATTTGGGCTGTCAGCTGGGAGAACTCAAATAGCTGGGGGCTGGAACAGCTGGACAGCAGCCAGGCATCCCTCTTTCTACCTAGAGCCTCTCTGCTTGGGCTTCCTATGGGCATGGCAGGCAGCCTTGAGTTTGTCAGAGCTCTTACATGGTGGCTCAGGGCTGCAAGAGGTAGTGTGTTCCAAGAGACAGGAAACAGAAGATTCCAGTCTCTTAAGGCCTGGGTCCAGAAATTGTACCAGTGTCACTCGTGTTATATACTGTTTATCAGAGTAGTCACAGAGCTTGTCCACATTCAAAGGGAGGGTCATAAATCCTACCTCTTGCTGAGAGAAGTGAAAGAATTTGTGGCCATCTTTAGTCTACCATACCACTGTATCCCCAGATCCTAACACAGCATCTGGCAGGATATAGGTAAGAAAATGAGTGAATGAGTGAGTGGCTTAGTTGTAGTGATATTGAAGTGCTCTTCTCACATTTGCTAATGAAAAACTCAGTTTGGTTGCCTAGAACGCGCAGATGATATTAGGACCTCAAATAAGTCAATTCCCAAACGTAGAAGCAGCCTAAAGGTAAGATTACTGTTCTCCAAATAGCGCAGGAACAAATTCATAAAAGATGAAGTGATTATATAACAGTAGCAAAGTAATTACTCTTTTTTTTTTAACTTATGAGACATTCTACCACTGCCAGAGCCTCTCCATAATTGACATCATTTATAATTTTGTGTAAGCATCAGTAATCCTCTCTGCCTTCAGTGGGCTAGATAATCAAAATTTGGAACCAAGAAAAAATTAGAAAATAAGGAGCGATATCAGAAAGTCAGTAGGAAGACTGCTGTGGACGGGCTCACTCTGGTGTTCCAGCTCATGAGAAAACCAAAGGCAAGCGCCCCAAAACAAATTGAGGTGCCACAGATGCCTTGAGCATGGCATTCTTGGCAAACTCCTTACCTACCCAAGTCCTTCCCTTCCTTTCCTACACCCCATTCAATGATGAAATCTTGATTTGTGCACCTGACTACTCATGATACCTGGCAACAGCCGTAATTACTTACCATAACTCGTGTAATAAAATAGGCTTTTCTGCACTTAGTTGACCTGGGAACGGATACCATTTGAAATCCTGTGAATGGCAAAATGAGTTATTAAATCAAGACTGAGGTTAAAGGGGAAGGTTGCAGGAAGATGATCATTGCTGCAGAAGCTGCTGATCATGGATCTGACTAAGACTTAAGAATAACCATACTTGACAGATACAAATTACTGTTTTTTTAAATGTACATTTTATTTAAATATTAGTATTTCCAGAGTAACTGAGGACTTTAAATTTCTCTACAAGAGAATACCAAAGTCCTCTGCTGTCCCTAATGTAGTCTAATATCCTGCCAAGAACTGCGTGGATGGAGGGAAACAAAAGAAGCAGAGTCCCCTCATTCACAGAACTCCCTTTACATTCTACCGGTGGAAGCAATCAAAGCATCAAGTCGATACATAAAGATTTAATTAATTACAAATTGCAATAATGGAACATCAGGGAGCTTGGGGTTCATCAACTCAGGGTCCCAAATTCGACTGCTTTGATGGAGCAGACAGGTAACCGTAATGGATGCAAGACAAGAGGTATTCTAGCAGAGGAGACGAAGTCATTAAACAATTACAGAAGTGAGACTGCTGTGGAAGTTTTCAGCAGTAACTCAGAGGTGGGACTAATTGACTCAGGTGAGCATGAGGAGCTGCTAAAAGTGACACTCACAGGAGACTATTGATGACTTGCAAGAAAAAATACAAAGCTTATTTGGACAGTGAGCAGCTTAACTATTTACAGGAAGTTTCATCCTTTGACATCTGGGGCTATAAATAATTTTACTACAATTTGAAATGTTTGTGTTAAACAGATGAACTCAAGGGGAAGAAAAGAATCATCCAAAAAAATTCCCATTTACCACAGTGACCAAAATTCCCATTAACCATACTTTGGCATCGTTTGTAATGATAGATCCTGCAGTTTCTTTCAAGATAATCCACATTGGGGAAGATTAGTCATTTCACTCTTGAGATTGATGAACATGACAGTGTTTACTTGGTTCGTGTATTGGCACTGTCCTAGGCTCTGGGCTACAGCAGCAGATTGCCTTCCACATACAGTCTAGTGAGGAAAACTGACAATAATGAAAGAGGTAAATGTCGAGTAGGTATAAGTACTGTCAAATGAGATAAAGAAAGGTTAGGGACAGAGAGTGACCATTTTAGACAGAGTGGTCCGGGAAATCCTCTCTGGGGAGATGACACTAGAGCAGAGGCCTCATAGCATTCATCTATATGTTAGATGATCTTGGCAAGAACATTTCCTGCCACATGGACCCTTATGCAGTAGCTTGTCACACAATCCAGAGCCTGGCTGTCACTGTTAGGGGCCCACTGAATCAAGATTTGGCGGCATTGTGTGAAACGGAAAGGTAGAACAAACCTTTCTCAAGGAATTACTATGTACTGGTTATTGTACCAGGTTGTACTGATAAATGGATGGGGTGCCTGTCCTTCATGAGTACATTGAGAAAAACTGAACACCTCAGACAAACTGAACAGCCTCTAGAAAGAGAAATCAGCAATAGCCCTCAATCATTTAGTCATGAAAAGAGTAAAAAGAATAGCAGATCGTCATTAATTATTGTGAACCTAAAAGAAATCAAATACATAGAAACCACGTCTTGATTTGGAATTATGAAAAAGAAGAGGTAAGAAAAGCTTATGTTTTAGAATATTTATAAGGAAATGCAATGTTATTACAACATTTAAGCATTCAGTGAATTAACATTCACAGTCTATGTACAGGTAGCCCCCAGAAGGTCTGTAACATAAATCATTCATAATTTTGCTGAGGAACAAATTTGAACCCATATGCTTTGTGTTTAACTTTTTCATGAATCTAGTGGTTATGGCCCTCCAAGTTTATTTACTAATGGCAAATCTTTGTGTATTTTTTAATCTTAATGAATAATCCAAAAAGAAACATACACCATAATGTTCATTGCAGCACTATTTACGATAGCCAGGACATGGAAGCAACCTAAATCCCATCAACAGATGAATGGATAAAGATGTGGCCCATGTATACAATGGAATATTACTCAGCCATAAAAAGGAATGAAATTGAACTATATGTAATGAGGTGGATAGACCTAGAGACTGTCATACAGAGCAAAGTAAGCCAGAAAGAGAAAAACAAATACCGTATGCTAACTCATATATATGGAATCTGAAGAAATGCTACTGATGAACCCAGTGACAGGGCAAGAGTGGAGATGCGGATGTAGAGAATGGACTTGAGGACACGGGGCTGGGGTGGGGGGTGGGGGGCGAAGGGGAAGCTGAGATGAAGTGAGAGAGTAGCATAGACATAGATACACTACCAACTGTAAAATAGATAGCTAGTGGGAAGTTGCTATATAACAAAGGGAGATCAACTTGATGATGGGTGATGCTTTAGAGGACCAGGACAGGGAGGGTGGGAGGGAGTCGCAGGAGGGAGGGGATATGGGGATATATGTCTAAATACAGCTGATTCACTTTGGTGTACCTCAAAAGCTGGTACAAGAGTGTAAAGCAATTATATTCCAATAAAGAGCTTAAAAAAAAAAGAAAGAATGTGAAAGACATTATACCGGGTACGTAGCTAGGGGTTGATAAACACACAATGCAACAATTGCTGAGTAAATTGAATAAACTAAGGACTGGGGGAAGCTCTTTCTAAGACATCAGCACCTGCAAATCTATCTTGTGTTCACCTTTCTTTCTGAAGGGAGGCACTTCCCACTACTGGGCATATACCCAGAGAACACCATAATTCAAAAAGACACATGCACTCTAATATTTATTGTAGCACTATTTACAATAGCCAGGACATGAAAGCAACCTAGATGTCCATCAACAGATGGATGGATAAAGAAGATGTGGTACATATATACAATGGAATATTACTCAGCCATAAAAAGGAATGAAACTGGGACATTTGCAGAGACATGGATGGACCTAGCGACTGCCATAGAGAGTGAAGTGAGTCAGAAAGAGAAAAGCAAATATCATATATTAACACATGTATGCGGACTATAGAAAAATGGTACAAATCAACCGGTTTGCAAGGCAGAAATAGAGACACAAATGTAGAGAACAAACATATGGACACCAAGTGGGGAAAGTGGGGAGGGTTGGGGGGTAGTGAATTGGGAGATTGGGATTGCCACATATACATTACTAATAAGAAAAAAAATACCAAATTGTACACTCTAAATATATGCAGTTTATTGTATGTTAACTATATCTCAATAAAAGTTCTTAAAAAAAAAGAAATGGAGATGCTCAGGCTCCACCTGAAATATAAATAAATAAATAAATAAATAAATAAATAAATAAATAAATAAATAAATAAATAAATACAAAAAAATAAAATAAAATAAAGGGAGGCACTGCACATAACCTGCCCACATTTGGAAAAGGGACCCAAGAGGGGTTTGGCTCTGCGATGGTTCCTTGTGAGTCTCTCTGTCTTCCCATGTTGCTTTTCCTAAGCAACCTCCTTTGCTTATCACTTCTGTAGTTGTTGTCCCAAGTGAGAAGTAAGATTGTTGCTACTTGCTAATAAAGCACTTTGATCTCGTTTATGTGAAAGGTGTTACATGTGTGAAGATGGGATCTCCTAATTTTCAGACAGCTATTTTGTCTAATGCTAAAGTTCAGGAAACACATGTTCAAGACACATTTAAAAAATTACAAAGTGCTGAAGGCTCCAAGATTTATAGTACTGCCTAGCTCCTGAAATCAGCAGTCAACACCTAAAGGTACCAGAAAAAGAAAGAATGTGTGACTTTCGCTTCTTTGCAAACCTTCCTGGGCAAAGAAATCTGAGCACAAATCTTTAAAAAGCTGTTCAATTGATTATTTGTGATATTTTGAAACTCAGATGTTCTGAGGTGCTTAATAATGGTGATTAGTATAATACCAGTAGCTGTCTACAGCTTATCTTGGTGTGAATAGGTGTTTTCTAATATTTTATCTACCTTACTGCTCAATTAGGATTGGAATTTATAAGACTCAAATCCTTAATACCTACTTCTCAGCCATACGATTTGCTTGCAGTGACTCTAGCTAGTTCTGTCATCTAAACTTGTCCCTGGAGAGGGCAGAGTAAATGCAAGTTTAGGGAGAAAGAACGAATGACATCTTGTGGCACATTTCCACCATACACCCTGCACGTAGAAAGTGCTCAGCAGTTGGTGAATTGTCTACAAAGTAGTGATATCCTGTGGATAGCTCCATCTTTGTGGGTGAGCACTTTCTTTTCATTTGTGGCCACGTTATTTACATCTTGACCAAAAAAATCTACAACTTAGGCTTTTTAGAGTCCAGGTCAAAAGACCTCCACCACTTCTACCACTTACTAGCTGTGTTATCTTGAGCAATTTTTTTAACCTCCCTGAATCTGTTTCCTCACTTTTAAAACAGGCTAATAGTAGTACCTACTCAGGGTTATATTGATGGTAAGTGAAATAAAATAAGGAAAGTGCCTGGCATGGTACTTTAGTAAGTGCTTAATAAATATTTTATTTGTACAAATACATATATTTGTATATATATATTAATATATGCATATTATCAGGGTCCATAATAGAATCTAATTTGAAAGATCCAGTTCAAAAGGCAGTCACTTTACTGGGTTATTTTATTGTTACAACATCTTTGTGAGGTGATTGGGGATAAGACAGGGAAGAACTATTATTCTCACTTTCCATAAGGAACAAATGAGGCTGAGAGTAATTCCCTATCTTAGGAAAAGTCACATCATGATTATTAACAAGCCAGAGCTAGAACTGAGGTGGACAGGCCACACTTTTTCCTCCTGGAGGGAAGAGTAATCCATGGCCAGGCTGTAGCCAACAAGACAGACTTGCCCTATATTTAACGACTATCCATTATTTGAAGGGCAGATTCACAGAGAAGTGACAGGAAAGGTTAATGAGGTTAACAAAACCCCATAAGGCTGATTACAAAGATAAACCATTTGAGTAATGTGGAAAACAGGCCAAAAACAAATCAACCAAAAATAAAAATAAAATAAAACTTGAGACCATTCAAGAGTTGCAAGGGCTTCCAGGACAAATATTTCAGGATTCAAATTCTGGACAAAAATAATCATGTGTCTAAATGAAGCAAACTGGCACTTTCACAGTCCTGAAAATGTGACTGTGTCGTCAGTTTTCTTATTGCTTCAAAACACTTGATCTTTTTCCCATTACTTTGGGGATCTCAGGCATCCAAAGCAAGCCTACTTTTGACAAGCAATTACCAGGGCAGATGGGAAAATAGCCACCCTACCTCAGGGTGAGTGCCCCCATTTTGTTTTACTTGAAACATCACTAGCCATGAGGAAAATAATTCTGCCTAAAAAGCTATCTGCATTTTCAATAGCACCACCTTTCCCAAAGTCCTAGAATGTTGATGGGTAATGCTCCCAGCTGCTTTTAATGTTACCCATTTGGTAGGTATTATTTATTTGGGCTAGTGACCAACTGAGTAGGATTAAATCAGCCTGCTCTATTTAAGTAAAAACTAATGAGATTTTATTGGGTTTGCATATGAACATTCACTGCATTCACATTTTCAGGACGTGAAAACAGGTTTATGCTACAACATGAAATGTTTGCATGGGGCTGTACCAGCTTAGATAACATATATCAAAAAACCGGCATGTGATGTGTAAAAACCCCCCAAATATCTGAATATTAGAACCCTCAAATGTATTTGAGTTATGAAATACCAAATTGTAATTACATGGTTGTATATGAAGGAATAATGGGGTTAGTGTTCATAAATTAAGCATTTGAGGAGGACCATTCATATTTTCCATTCACAGGGGTACTATTTAATTCCCTGAAGTAGTCAATTATCAAACAAATCTCTCGTGATGAGAAAGTCATAATTCACAATCCAGAATGCTGGCTTCTAATAAATGAAGTGTAAGGCATCTATCTGTCACACAGGAACCTCAAAGCGGTCTCTGAAACCCTTGAAGTAGTGCTGTGGGATACGTTGGAAGTGTTTTACAACTTCATATAAAAATATTTGAGTTGAAATTCAATGGCGCTTTCTTGAGCACGTGCTGTGTACACTAGGCACTGGGAAGGACAGAGGAAAATCATAGTATCCTTGCCCTGGAGTGACTATCTGATAAGAAAGACAGACCTGTAACTCTCATCCAAGACAGGCTATGACAGGTGCAATAGCACAGATACGAGCACTATTGAGAATAATAGGGCTAGGGAAGAAATTAACATTTATTTGGGACAGGTAAATCAGGTTAAGACAAATTTTTCCATTTCATAATCTCTGTGTTTGAAGGGATCCTACAGTTCATCTTCTAGTCCAACCACCACTTGGTCATGACAGTTTGAACATGACTCCCCAAACTACAATTTTGCAAACCCTATTCCAGAGGTTTGTATGGAAGTATTAAAAATTCATGCCTCACAGATTTCATAATGGTGAGATTGTGAACCAGTTGGTGACTTGCCTCTTGCCTCCTGCCTCAGGAGTTCATACACCTTAATTGACTGAGTATGTACTGTTTTTGCTTTCCCTGAAGTTCTGTCTTTAGACTAGCAGCATCAACATAACTTGGGAAGTTGCAAGAAATGCACATTCTCAGGCGCCACTCCAGACCTGTGAGTCAGAAACTCTGGAGGTAGGGCCCAGCAGGCTGTGTTTTAACAAGACTTCCAAGTGATTCTGGTACCTGATTAAGTTTGAGAGTCACTGGTGTATACGAGAGAAAGATTACCAGAAAGGATGGAGGACCAATACCACAGTCCAAAAATTACACTCTTAAAAGAAGATCCTGGACTTCCTAGGTGGTGCAGTGGTTAAGAATCTGCCTGCCAATGCAGGGGACATGGGTTCGAGCCCTGCTCTGGGAAGATTCCACATGCCGCCGAGCAACTAAACCCGTGTGCCACAACTGTTGAGCCTCTGCTCTAGAGCCCGTGAGCCACAACTGTTCAGCCCATGTGCCGCAACTATTGAAGCGCACGCTCCTAGAGCCCGTGCTCCACAGCAACAGAAGCCACTACAGTGAGGAGCCTGCGCACCACAATGAAGAGTAGCCCCCGCTCACAGCAACTAGAGAAAGCCCGTGTGCAGCAACAAAAACCCAACGCAGCCAATGAATAAATTAAATAAGTAAATAAATTTAAAAAAAAAGAAGATCCTTTATTAAGCACGCACCTCGGTGGGTAAGACAGCATCATGAGCCCTTTGTCCCTACTGCTCAGAGGTATTTGCATTCCAGTAGGGCCCCTAGAAGCAGCAGTGGTTTAGCCCAAATGACACAGTCTGCAGCTGTGGAACGTTACAGTATAATAAGGCCGTGGAGAATATGTCAGGAGAACCATGAAACCACACCTCCTATGCAGCAGGTTTCTGTCCCTTGGAGAGGAATTTACATGGCAGGATCCCAACGCCAGGGAGCAGAGGATTCACGTGGCCTCTCCCAGCCCAGTCCTTCTCAATGTTATCTCTTGACCAGAGCTGTCAGCTGTGGAAAGGATGTCATCTGTTCCTGTGGAAAAACAACCTAACCTGCCCGCCTGCTGCTAGATCCCCTGCTGGCCAGGTCCTTGATTTTGAATGTTACCCTTCAAAGGTTGCTTATGCTCCTGTTAGCAACAAAAGCAAATAGCTGTAACTTCCCTAGCCCTTGAGCCTCATTTTCCTTAGGAAAAATTTTAATCAGAAATACAATGCAGTAAATTACATCTTCTTTCAGCAATTTCGTTTCCAGCCATGTTTTTCAAACCTACTTTTGTGCTTGAGGTTAATGTTTTTGCCTGAGGTGTTGAATGAATATTGCAAATTTGACACCGAAGACAAAAGACAACAAATAAGGGAAGAGGAAAATGGAACCAAGAGTTTATTGAAGGCTAGGGATAATTTGACTATGCCATGAAAATAGCAAATACAGAATGAATTAGACCTTTTGCATCAGAACTATCTAACAAGCAGCTTGTTAGTTAAATAATGCTCTCGGTAAAGTGTATTCTGACTTGCATTTCCCAAGATGCCCTGCTCTTCAGACCAAGCTCCAGACACCTAGAGGATTCAGCATTTAGTTAAAGGGAGAAGCAGTTCCTTTGAGGTTGCTGCTTTAGCATACTGACAGCAGGTAGACAGGTTGGCAGCAGCCTGTATTCTCCAGAGAACAAGAAAAGAGATGCTTGTGAGGGGTGATCTTCCCCATACATGTTTTTAAAGTCACATCGGACATGTTCATCCAAGTTCAAGTTATCTTGCTCTAGGTTCAAGGAAGCAAAATATCCCATCCGGGTCTGTGGATCAAAGAAGGAGAGCCCCGGGCAAAGATGGAAAGCGTGCAGTACCCACCATTGAGAGTACACACACACACACACACACCCCCAACACAAAAGACAGTCACACTGGGCACGTACCTGCTATACACATGTGCAGTGCCAACTTTATGACATTCCAGACAGTAGCTACTGTAATCTAGTTTGAAAGGTTCAGAAGAGTCCCATATATTATTTCATTGAAAAAGTTTCAGAAAAAGACAGGTCCTTAAAGGATTAGCACTCACCTTGAGGGTAGTTTTCACGTGGCAAAAATTTAGGAGTTCAAGATGTTTCCTCAGGACAGACCAAGGACAGGCCAAGTATGACTGCCTCATTTAACGGGTAATTTGAAGAAGCTGGACAGGAAACAGGGAGGCACCACAATGGGCGTGACAAAAAACATGGGCAGTAGGATTGTGGGATTACCGAAGGCAGACCCCAACCATACACACCTCACTACTTCAGCAAGGATCTAACCTAGGAAAAAGATGAATTATGCAGGCTGCCTTGGATATGAGAAGCATAAACAAACAGGTTATACACATGGGGGAGAAACTACATTTTAAGTGGCTGTGTGTAAATCAGGAAAAATAGAGCAGATATAAGGCTACCGTTCACAATTATGAAGAAAATTGAATTTAGAAGCTGAAAGCACACAAAATGGCAGTTGAGCTGTACGAAGTGGCACAATACACCATATTTGCCAAGAATATATGTGAAGGTTCCCTGAGGGCCATCTGGAGCTGGAGTAGCCTGGGGAAGTGAGCAGACTCGAGAGCATTCTTTTTGAAATGGAGAGTTTGCCTGAGAAGATTTTTCTCCTAGGTTTCTGTATGCAGTGCCAATCCAAATTACTGCCAATTAAAAATGAATACTTTAATACTGTCCCGAAATTTAGACAACTTATACTAACGCGGGATGACTGATGTTGGTCAAAGATTATAGTAAGTACTAGTAATCCAGGAATAAAAGGAGCTAAGAGTTATTTTTGTGAAAAATGGTTGACATGGAGTGTGTAAATAATGGAAGCAAATGCGGCAAGATACAGGGAATCTTAGAACATTTAAAGGCTAATACATTACAAAGAGAGTACAGTGCTGATAAATGTAGAATAATAAGTTTTACGGGGCTTTATCATAGGCTGTAAGTTGGTGTGGATCATAAAATATGAGGAATAAAAAAAGTAGGGGAGTTGAAAGACAAGTCTGTGCATTATTTATGAATAATGAAGAGTGAAGGGAATGAGAACAGGTAGACAATGTCTTGAATAATGATGACTTTGATGAGTCGTTATCACACAAATCTGTGCGCTTCATAAAATATGAGGAATATTAAAGAGCAGAGGAGTCAAAAGACAGGCCTACTCAGAATGAGATACAGAATGAAGGAAGAGAGGGATACAAGAGAAGTGCACGGAATAATGATGCCTTTTATGAGACTTTCACTCACCAGCCTGGATCCTTCATAAATATAAGCTATATAGAAAATAAAACAGCAGCAAAGAGAAGAGACAGGTCTGTGTCTGTCGTAAAATATGAGCAAATAATGTCAACTAGGCTTGACAAAATAAAAACAAAAATAATTGAGCCTAGTACAGCTGTGGGAAGACACAGTGTCTAGATTAATGTGAACAAATAAAATAAGCGAGTGTAGAATTGTCTTGCCAATAGGGAGTCAGCGACCACCTGAGTAGGCATGATTGTTGAAAAGCCCACCTTGTTAACTGGTAAAGCCTTAGCAAGTTCATAATTACCCCCCCAACACCCCCCCAAAAAAGCCATCAGCACATAGGGCTCAAGAAGCAATGTTGAACTGATTTTCAAATGGAGGTGGCCTTACTAACACATGTCTCTTCTCAACCCCTCTGGCTCCAATCCCTATGTAGTTCACAGATTTTCTCAGCTGGTTTCTACTTAATCTATACTCAATTTGTCAAATTTTGCTTTGTAAACACCTTCAAAATGTTACTGTATAAACTAGAGACATCCTTCTCTTTTCATTTCTTGTTACATTGAATTTAGAACCAGGGACCATATCTGTCACGATTAGTTCAAAATCCAGAACTTGGTGACTTTTTTTTTTTTTTAATTATTTATTTTTTTATTTATTTTATTGGCCGTGTTGGGTCTTTTTTTGCTGTGCGTGGGCTTTCTTTAGTTGCAGTGAGTGGGGGCTACTCTTCGTTGTGGTGCACGGGCTCCTCACTGCCGTGGCTTCTCTAGTTGCAGAACACGGGCTCTGGGCGCGTGGGCTTCAATAGTTGTGGCACATGGGCTGAATAGTTGTGGCTCACAGGCTCTAAAGCACAGGCTCAATAGTTGTGGCGCACGGGCTTAGTTGCTCCGTGGCATGTGGGATCTTCCTGGAGCAGGGCTCGAACCCATGTCCCCTGCATTGGCAGGCAGATTCTTAACCACTGCGCCACCTAGGAAGCGCTTGGTGACTTTCAAATGTCTTCTCTATTAGAACAAATGGGATTTCAAAATCTCAAAATTTCAAAATCTCTCCAAAAAGGAACTGAAGGAAGTCAGACAAGGCAAAGCAAGTGCCAATGTGACATTTGCATGCCACTCAGAACCATTATTTACAGAATTCATAAGGTGGACGAAGAGCAGCCCTCATTGGGAAGAAGAAAGCACACTGATTTACGTCAGAACTAGGAATGTTGGCCTGAAGAGCTCAATAAAAACACTAATAGCAACAATTATACTAGCTTAGCTTTGCTCAATACTTAATGGCTTATAGTTTGTGTTAGGGGAAAGCTTTAGGTGATGCGGGATAAATCCTATTAGTATAACATATCCCAGTTCCTCTGATTGCAATAGAGTTTAGTAGTGATGTTTATTGGCTATAACATACAACACAAGCTTTGGCTGGTAACTGTCTTTTGCTTTTTCAGAGTATTTTTTTTCTCTCTCTTGAATGATCTTTGTGGCTGACAGCCTTTAGATACATTGCCTTGACTTGCTGATTCAAAGGATGTGTAACGCCAGGGTGGAATCATTATGGTTACTTTGGAAAGTCGTGTTTGCCCAAATAACATGGCCCCTTTTAATCCAAAATTGAGCTTGCCTGGATACCCTGATCTCACTTGGTGAAAAAAAAAATGACATTGATGCTCTAGGAAAAATCATTGATCTTGCCCAGCCTTCTTCAACCCTACCAGCTCCAGCTATAAAATGCACATTCTAGAGCTCAGGGCTGCCAAGGCTAGGACTGGAATCTGGTGAGACCCCTTACCCCCTGCCCCAGTAACAACAAAGTGTAAAATCTGTGCTTGGGGGTTGCCCCGGGCCCTCTTCTTAACTGCTAAGCTTCTAAACTTTGTTACAACTTGTTGACCAGGCAAGAGCTGAAAGTACACTTGTTTTAATGAACGACCTCCCTGGGAGACAGCTCCCTTAAGGGCTAGTCTAATGGAATCCCCTTATTTGGCAAGGATGAAACTCATTTGTTTAAAGGGAAAATCTCCTGCAATATTTTGTTTCAATCAGACCAGAGAAACAGGGTACTATATAGTCAGGAACCACCTCTCTTTTGCAGACTTAGACTGTTAAAAATCACCCAACTAAGTCTGCTTTTTTAAAAATTATTTTTCCAGAAAAAGTAATTTCATAATATGTATTAAGGGCCTTAAAAGTGTTCACACCTATGTATGTAAATGCATAGAAAATGCGCTAAGCAAAATGATATTGCTGATTACCTCTGGGGAGAAGACCAAGAACTGGGAGGGTGGTAGTCAGAAGGGACTTTAGTCATGTCTACAGTGTATTTATGTATTAACTAATTTTAATTTTAATTAATTTTAATAAGAGAAAACTATCTTTCCGTGACTAGGACTACCCCTCAAGGAAATAATAAGAAATTCAATGCAGAAAAAAATAAGAAACAACTAAATATCCTAAAATAGGAAATGAATTAAACAAGGAATACTGTTTTAGACTATATTATATAATATCAAAATGATATATTAAGGAATTTCTAACTACATTGGACAATGTTAATAATATACTGCCAGCTTAAAAATATCAGGATTCAGAACTATACCAAACATGATCCCAATTTTTATTGGTAAAAAAGATATGCATACCCTCACCAAAATGTTATTAGAAGTTACTACCTGGTGAAATTATTTTCTTTGTTATACTTAACTGTGTTTTCCAAAGTTTCTCCAGTTTGGCGTCTAGAATCTAGTTTCAGCATGCTTTTAAATTTGCCTTTGATCTTGTGTTGCAGGCGCGCTTGTGTGATTCGAGGCCAAGTGGTGGCCGTAGATGGAACCCCTCTAGTAGGGGTAAATGTTAGTTTCTTGCACCACAGTGACTATGGGTTTACCATCAGCCGGCAAGATGGAAGGTATGTCAATATTGCTTATTGATCATTGTGGGGGCCAAATACTGACTTCTATCCAGGAGTCAAACCAGGGCTCAAATCATACAGGGTTTTTGAGCCCATCTTCCTTCAAACTGTATCTAAAAAAGTCATTGCTGTTATTTATTTCCTCTATTCACCATCTAAATCAAACCAAATTTCTCTTCTAACCCTGCACTATTACTGTCAAGTCTTCTTGAAACCCTGGCCATATGGAAAATTTTCTAGCCTTCATCTAGTTGCATTTATAAATCCAGCTTCAAAATCCAGTGAGCCGATGCAGATAATAAAGCGTTGAACACATAGGCTGTTCTTCTGTGATAGCCTCAAAATATTTCAGAGGTAAAGTTGTCCAAAAGGTTTCTTCCAGAGGTATACAGTTCAACCACATTAAGACATTTTTTTTTTAAATGTGTCCTCCCCAGACTGCCTATTTTACTAGTGGCTATGACAGGTCAACAAGTATGGCCAGTTTAACAAATTCCCCTTGGTGTCTATATAACTGTAGTGATTTAGCCTTAAGCATCGACCACCAAGCTGCTCTCTAAGGGCTTCCCCAGATTCTCTGAGACCTGGAAAGCAAGACCACTAGTTAAATCTTTTCCTCCTGGAACAGGATTTCCTCACGAAAACATTTTTTGTTGCCGTCATTTAGCTAGACATTAGTTTAGAATATTTGAGTCAATAGGCCCATGTGTCCAGCTTAAAGGTACCTATTTATGAGTCTCAGGAACACTGTAATGATGGCTTTGAGGTGCTCTAGTCTCCAGGTGGCTACCGTTAAAATTGCACATAACAAGCCGCTTCAGTACTCAGTACTTCAGTACCTTGAAGCTTTATCACAGTGTGAGAGACTATCTCATTTCAAGAACCTAAAACCAAACCTTATTATTAGTCCTATTCACTTCCAAATTGTTAATTCTTCAACTTGGGCTATGCTGAATTTATTTTTACAACTGCCTCTGAAGAAAAGGTTTACAAAAAAAATAGTTAAAGAAAATAATAAGGAAGAGTTTTAACCTACTTAAGAAAAACTGTTTTTAAGACTAGGAAATCATATGAATTATTTGTATGTAAGTTATATTGCTAATTAGTAATGAGCCATCTATTCATTATAATAAGCTCAGCAGAACTACTCTGGGAGCAGCTAGTCTGAAGACAGATTAGATAGATAGATAGATAGATAGATAGATATGCGTGATAAAAACTATATTTCCTTTCAAATATTCTATAATCAGATCTCTCTACTAATTTAAATGGACTTTTCTGTCAATTAGATTGAATGATGGAATTTTGGTAGTTCATGTACCAGTAGCTGGTATACAACACTGGCCTTTAAAAAAAAAAAAAACCAACTGGCCTCTCCCTTGCCAGCATGTTCAACCACGTGCCAGCAATTGAGAAATGGATTATTTCTTTAAAGAGAATATGCCCTCGGGGGCATTTGGCTTCTTGTGGAGAAATGATGGGCCTTAGGTTTTTTAGCTTGTGTACAAAGGTTTCAGTGAATTATTTGATATTCACAAAAGAACATAAAAGAAATGATATCTAAAAAGTCTATACATTTCTGTTTCCAATTTACAGAAAGCATTAAAGAAGGACCATTTTTGTTGTTATTTTTGTTTTTAGTTTTAAATAAAATGCCAAGACCCTCCTCCGCCAAGCTGTCTGTAAGAACTAGGTTTTTATAGATGACAGATACTAGCCAGAGCCCCCTCTGACAGTAACTCTTCCCTCAGGCTCCACAAAGGGTGTAAGCATTCAAAATATGTGCCCCAAATGCCAACCAGACTGTCCCACTATCATCTCTTGGACATAAAGTGACAGTGAGATGAGAGTTTCCATTTATATGTCTCTGCTGGTTGCTACCTCAGATTGAATTAAGTACATTTCAAAAGTAGAATATCATAGGGAAACTACAGATCTTCCTCAATTTATGATGGGGTTCCATCCCTATAAACCCATTGTAACTTGAAAATATTTTAAGTTGAAGATGCATTTAATACACCTAAGCTACCGAACATCATAGCTTAGCCTAGCCTACCTTAAATGTGCTCAGAACATTTCCATTAGCCTGCAGTTGGGCAATATCATGTAACACGAAACCTATTATAATAAAGTGTTGAATACCTCACGTAATTGATTGAATATGGTACCGAAAGTGAAAAACAGACTGGTTGCGTGGGTACAGAAGGGCTGTAAGTGTGTCGGTTGTTTACCCCCATGATCACATGGTTGACAGAGCTGTGGCTCACTGTGCTGCCCAGCATCACAAGAGAGTTTCTATCGCATATCACTAGCCCAGGAAAAGATCAAAATTCAAAGTATGGTTTCTACTGAATGCGTATCGCTTTTGCACCATCGTAAAGTTGAAAAACCCTAAGTCAAACCATTGTAACTTGGGGACCATCTGTATACCTGAGGGCAAAAGGATCATAGAAAGGTTGAGGTTAGCATTTAGATACCTAGGAGACAGGGTGTGATATGCAAGAGGCTGTAAAGTTCTGGCTTTCTGTCTCCAAATAATCCCACTGCTCTGCCACTATGCCTGTTGTTCCCATCAATAGTATCACTGCTTTGGGTTAAGTTATTGACTCTTTCAAAGTCCCTGTTACATGCAAATATGTTATGGGGACTGTAGAACTAATTACCCACATTATCATCCATTTGCACAAGTTAATTGACAGCTTTCCCTAGGGAACCAGGAAAAGTCTAGGCCATGGGACCAAAGTGATGTATAAAAAGCAGAAGGAAGGATGGGAGTGGAAGACGGGTCCCTCTAAAAGTAAGAAGGGATTAGGTATGCAGATTGGGAGAGGCCAAAGTAGTAGGGAAAAAAAGACAATTCTAAAGGAAAGACAAATATGCATGAGTATTGACTGTATTCCTTGCATTTTCATACATGTCATTCTATTTCATCCTCACAACTTTATGAGATAAGAATCACTATTGTCATCCTCCACATTTGGCAGATGAGAAAACTTATCCAAATTAACACAGCTAATAAGGGTAGAGCCAAAAGTTGAACCCAAGTAGTCTGGCTCTTACCTTCTGTGATTTACCACCCTCAACTTAGATATGTAACAGATGCTCATATAAATGGTTCAGCTAATGATAAGCAAAATAGGTGAGGCGTTGACATTCTTAGAAGACTCTTGAGAGCATCAAAGGTCTCGAGAACTTCATTTGGAAGACTTTGGAAGACGAAGAGAGGGTTTCTTCTGATTCCCCTCAATGTGAGAGTTTGTTCATTAATGGACACCATAAGGCAGAAATAAGCATTTTACATAGGCTACAATAGTCTTCCATCTATGGATAGGACTGGTCTGACTTATTATGGATTAACAGTCTCCAAACAAATACGTCCTCTCCCTTGGGTGTTTTATGCTAACTCTCACATGGCCTCGTAACCTGTTCTTAATGACTCATGCCAGTGGAGACCATTTGTGGTGGAGGAAATCCCAAAGGAACGAATCATTCAGAGCACATTCTCTTGGGTGTTGCAATAGCTTAGACGGATTGTTGGCCACAGATCCACCTTCCACCACCATGGCAATCAATGAGTCACCCAGACAGTGTTTACTATCTATAACAGCTCAGTGGGAAGAGGAGAAATCAGTCTGGGTTCTTCAGAGAAACAGAACCTCTTTGTGTGTGTGTGTGTGTGTATGCATATATACGTGTACATATACATGCATGTGTATATGTGTGTGTGTAAATATATACACACACACATAGATGTATATACGGTTGGCCCTTGAACAACATGGGTTTGATCTGCATGGATCCACATGTGGATGTTTTTCAATAGAAATGTATTCCAGTACTACATGATCCACGTTGGCTGAATCCGTGGATATGGATACGGAGGGCCAACTGTAAAGTTATAAGCAAATTTTCAACTGTGCTCGGGGGAGAACCCTAACCCCCATGTTGTTCAAGGGTTAACTGTATATAGAGAGAGGGAGAGCGTAAGAGGTTTCAAGGAATTGCTTATGTGATTGTGGGGATGGGCAAGTCCAAAAACTGTAGGGTAAGCTAGCCAACTGGAATCTCTTGGCAAGAAATAGATTCTACCTCTGCAGTCTTAAGGCAGAATTCCTTCTTCCTCAGAAAAACTTCAGTTTTGCTCTTTCAACTAATTGGATGAGGCCCTCCCACATTATCAAGGGTAATCCCCTTAACTTAAAGTCAACTAATTGTAGGTATTAACCACATCTACAAAATACCTCCACAGCAACAACTACATTAGTGTTTGTTTAAATAACTGGGTACTATAGCCCAACCAAGGTGACACATAAAAGTAACGCAACACAGGACGCCTAGGGGAAGTTCCCAGGAGAACTTAAAACTCAGTATCTGCTTATGGAGATCATCAAAAACTGGCCTAGAGTTCATCTGAACTACAAGAGAAGGCATCTGTAAATTTAATGGAGCAATGGATCTGATTGGAGAAGAAAGTTGACATTTGTTGAGTCCCTACTATATGCGTGGCCCTTCAGTCTTTATCTCATTTACTCACTGTAGTAGCTAAGTGATAGACCCTATTAGCCCCATTGTACTAATGAGGGAACTGAAGCCCATGAAGGTTAAATAATTAGCCCAGAGACACAAAGTTAACATGGCAAAGCTAAGATTCGAACCCAGGTGTGTATGAAGCCAAAACCACATTCTTTCTACAAAACAAGAAGCCTGCCCTGGCTGCTTAATCTTAATAATTCCCAGGTACATATGTTCTTGTTTAGAGAGTTTATTTTGTTTTTGTGTTTGCATTTGTAGCAGTTCAGTTTTAAGGAGTCAAGAGCTGAGGTTTGGGTGAAGCAAATAAACTTGCCCAAGGACAAAAAGTCAGTGTAGAATGTGAACCAGAGAAAAGGTCTCTTGACAAGTAATGTAGGATTTTCCCCTACTATGCTTGCCTTAAACTGTTCCTGTATTATCATGAATTCAGCCTCTCTGTCTTAAACCATAAGCTGTTTGGGGTTTTCTTTTTTTAGTTCAAACCTAGATTATTTTCTAAAGCTAATACAGTTCTTCAAATCCTCTTTTTGGAAACTGCCTTAATATTACAGCTACTTGACTGAAAAAGCAACAATAAAAAATACAGTATTAGGTATCCTTTGTTACTGTCCACTTATCTTTATCTGAAAGATTTCTGCAACAGGACACAATTGGTAATACTGTAAGAAATAGAATAAATGTCATATGAAGGGAGTGGCGAGATATCCATAATTAATTCTGGTAGTCTGGTTCCCTATCAGGGCATTTTACCATTGAAAAGTGTTTTAAGAAAGTTTTTTGGTTTTCTTTTAACACAGAAAATTGCCTACATCTCTCTCCTGTGGATTTAACTTGCTTTGAATATTAAGGGAGGGAGAGGATATGGGGATATATGTATAAATACAGCTGATTCCCTTTGTTGTACAGCAGAAACTGGCACAACAGTGTAAAGCAATTATACTCCAATAAAGAGCTTAAAAAAAAGAGGAGCATCCATTGCCCCTTATCCATTTTAAAGATATGATAATAATTTTTCATTATCTTATATACATAGTATTTTATGCTTTTTGAATGCCTTCAAGTACATTCATCTCAAAGACATCACTATACTAAAAAGAGCAGGAAGGTAGAGCCATGTGGCGCAGAATGAACTGAAATCTGAGTCTGTTATGCTCCAACTGAAGAGTCATTTCAGAGACCACATCGAGAGATGGACTTACAGAAGAGGTAGTCTTGTTCTGTCAGAGATATGGAAGGAGTTGTCAGTGGAGATGGACAGGGTCCATTACAGACTTTCTTACAACAGGAAACGAAGAGGCATTCTAGAGCAAACCAGAAATCCCAAATCTAGAGTTCAAGGAGAATCAGGAGCCAAAGGGAGTAGCCAGATGTGGAGGGTTCAGGCATGGTATTGTTCAAGCAAAGTTCACTGAACAAATTTCCTCAGCTGGTATCTTTCTCACAATGCCATCTCAAAGACACCATCAGGTTTCTGGCACTACATGTGTGACCATGAACAAAGTATTTAACCTTTTGGCTCCTTACTTTTACTGAGTTACATTATAGGAATTTTTTTAGGATGAATAATGCAGCATATTAAAGATGTTCAATGGCCATCTTTCAGTTCTCTCTAGCACAGGGAGGAGCAGCCATGTCAGGTTTGGTTTTGCAGAAATACGTGCAGTGATTTTGTTTCAGATAGCATTAAAATTGATTTATAAATCCTAGGCGAATATCAACTGGTGATGTGGAATTTGTTCTCAGAAGTCTACTGGATAGCGAAAAGAAGTCTCCGTGGAATGAATATTTAGCTGGGATAGAAGGAATAAAATAGAGAATACAGATGGTATAGCTGCGTCCCAAAAGAACGAAAGGGCATTCAAATTACCTATTTTAAAACTTTAATTTTATTTTAGTTGTTCATTTGGTTGAAACTATCTTCTGTTTTTCCTTCTCAGCTTTGACCTCGTAGCTGTCGGTGGTATCTCTGTCGTCTTAATCTTTGACCGGTCACCTTTCCTACCTGAGAAGAGGACACTCTGGTTGCCTTGGAATCAGTTTATTGTGGTGGAGAAAGTGACTATGCAGAGAGTTGTATCAGACCCACCATCCTGCGATATCTCCAGCTTTATCAGCCCAAACCCTATTGTGCTTCCCTCACCGCTCACATCATTTGGAGGGTCCTGTCCAGAGAGGGGAACTATTGTTCCTGAGCTGCAGGTGGGTACATTGGCCTTGAAAGTACAAAGTCATTGTATGCATGGGGTGCTCAACAGTGTATAATGGCTAGATTCCTTTTCCTGGTACTCTCACCAGCCCTATAATGTGCTGCCCTTCATTTTTCAAGAGAAGCCTTCAAATGTAATCTGTCTGGCACGCAGTTGCAAGGTGATTAGCCAGGGCTATGAGGCGCTGTCTCTGGCCGTGGATACAAAACAAGATGAACTAGCTGTCATGAGGATTAGACCTCAAACCTTGACCTGATGAACACTGTGCTCAAAAGAACAAAGCTTGCTGGCTCAATAGTGATAACAGTATAATCAATGAGGTGGGACCATTCGTGGTTCTGAAATTAAAGCTCCTTAAGAAATCTAGTTTTTTTCCACTGTCCAATTTGCATCTGTTGTCATTGTTCTTAGAAGTCACAACAACTCCTCTTGTTTAGCTGTGTTCAGTAAAGGTGGTTGTCAAGCCTATGTATCTTGTCTAAAGCTGCTTTTTAAGTGTTCAAGCTTCATAGTCAGAGGAAGACATATTTTTGAAACTTCATATTTTAGGATTCCTGAGGATTTTTCTTTGTTGCACATTCAGTATTTTCATTTCAATTCTAAGTCACTCAAACATCCATAGTACAGTTTTCTCACTGTTACAGAAACATTTTAATGATACTTTCATTTTAATATTTTAATGACAGTTTAATGTCCACCAAAATAGGCTCATAAATCAGACAGATCCAGAATTCAAGGATACTCAAGAAGAGGTAAATGGACAGTCAAAGATTAAATTGTTTTTTCTTCCATCACAGCTGTTAGCGCTGCCCAGAGGATACCACTTAAGAAAGGCTCACAAAAAATAGCACTCTACACAAAAAGGCGTCCGAAGTGTTGTCATTCTTGTCTTTTCCATTGTTTTCCTGTAGAAAGGAAAAAAATCTAGATAGTATTTAATGAGTACATCGGACTGGTACACCAATCCTTTCACAAATATTAGGAAGCATGGGTTTCTTTCAACACAAAAGTTTTCAAACTGCTCCAGGATTGCATGATTCCATAGGGAAATGAAATACCCAGGTGGTGAGTCTCTTGCTATCCTTCACTCTTGTACTTCTGCCACCATCTAAGAAGACAGAGCCAGTGGACAGCTTTGGTATCAAATAGCTAGTGTAGAGGAAGAAACACCGGGCAAAGAGCGGACAAAAGGGATTTGTGCCCTCAGAAAGAAAAGAATGCCTAGAGATCCTGGACAATATGAGATGGAGTATGTTTAACAATCAGTTCTACTATGTGCACCAGTTTGGAAAAGGAAGAAGGGACAGGGTTCTGAGCTAAAAATGAATAAGGGCACAAAAATGTCCATACTATCCATGTCCCCTTAAATATGTTACACAGAATGGGCTCTTTGTTCAGCTGTATTTGGAAAGTTGAAAGTCACAGAATACAAGATGTAGTTTTAGCAACCACTTTTGGTTGTTTAACTCCATCTGTGCTAATAAACAAATAAGTAATAGTAACTAATTAAAGAAGCCAAGTGTTATTTTCACTCTGGGACCAGCGTTTGTAAAAGCTTTGCAGAGGAGTTAATGGGAGTTATTTGCTTCTCAGTCACAGGTGCCAGCTTGGAAAAACTTGTTCCCAGCTATTGGTACATCCACACACAGAAAAATATGTACGCAAAATTGGATTAAAAAGCTGGCTCTCGGAGTCATTGCAAAGCTCCAAAGAAGACAAGTTTGATGGCATCAGGAAAGATTAGTTCTAGGGACACCATAACCTCTGTCATAAAATATCACTTGCTGGGCCTGCTTCTGGAGTCCTTCCTCTTAGAGAGCCTAACCTGAATAAGGGCTCCAACAATGGTTTGTGATATATGACAACGCACCGAACAAGCTTTCATGTCTGAATATATGAGAAAAAGACCTTTAATGGGACCCATAGTGCTGAAATCCTTGACATTCAGCAGTGTGATCTTCTCCAACTCCTACTAAGCAATTTTTGGAACACTGTTGAGAAACCAAAATTGTTATTTTCACAGTCTTTCCTGGCAGGAAAAAAAGGAGAGCCATCCTCAGGACAGGCTGGATGTCTTGTCCCCATGCAGATTTGGTGCAACATTTGAAACCTATGGTCATGTAGCCTCACAAAGATTCTAGAACAAACGCCTTGGCATCCATAATCCCTTTAAGCTCTCTCCTTTGGCAAGTTTCTAAGAAAAAAGCATGCAGTATCCTTGTCTACCTGTGACCACTGATAAGAGCCAATGTGACTTTTTTTCCCTTCAGGTTGTACAGGAGGAGATCCCCATTCCTTCCAGCTTCGTGAGGCTGAGTTACCTAAGCAGCCGCACTCCTGGGTATAAAACCCTGTTACGAATCCTTCTAACACATTCAACCATTCCCATGGGGATGATAAAAGTACACCTCACAGTAGCTGTGGAAGGGCGACTCACACAGAAGTGGTTTCCTGCTGCAATTAATCTTGTCTACACATTTGCTTGGAACAAGACCGACATCTATGGACAGAAGGTTTGGGGCCTGGCAGAGGCTTTGGGTATGTTGAAATGATTCTATGTAAATAGCAGTGTTGTGTTCACAAAACAGAAAGTACTAGCTGCATGTTAATTTGTATTTGCAGTAATTATGGGTTTTCTTCTATTTGAAGGATCTAAGGCACTTTTTCACTTAAACACTCCCTTTGGGCCTGTTTAGAGTTCCCTTTTGACACATTTTTGCTTCAGAACGATTTCAGTTCCCCTTTCATGACAGCTGCATACCAGTGGAATCACACAATATCTGACTTGTAACTGTCTCCAGAGCAGAATATTGCTTTCTAACTGTGACCTTCGGTGTGGTGTTCTTTAGGTCATGCTTTTGTATTTGACATTTACACTGTTATTCCCACTTAGAAAATACAAAATTTTAACTTCTGGGCATCTCCACTTACTATCTTTTATGTCTAGGATGGTTAGACTCCATTAACCTGTTACGGCGGTAGGTTGAATAAAAACAAATCATCCTGCCTTCCTAGTCCTTTTGAGTTTAAAACCTAGAATCTCACAGGTAGCAGGGACCTTAAGAGGGTCCTTTGGGTCTGCGGTTTTCAGATATTTAATTCCTTCAGACAAAGGGCATTTTTTAAAAATGAGACTGAGACAGATATGCCAGCTTTTTATTTTGTCAAGTAAGAATATTTTTAAAAGAAAAAAAAACCCTACAATCTACTCTTGCCTACCATTACCATAATTTCATAAAGGAGGGATACCTTAACAGCAAAAAAAGGAATAGTCTGTCTTAAGAAATGATAGTAAGCAATCTGATACTAATGCTCGGAGAGACAGACAGACAGGCAGACAGACACCGATGTCTCCATTTCTCTCACTCTGTAGAAGACACTGAAAACTTCCTAAGAGACCTGACGGGTCTTCGGAACCATGGTTGGGAGCCAATGATTCTTATGACTTCAGGCAGTAGCTCATGGAAACCACCCCTGGACAGATGACTATTTTTAAAGTTCTCCAGAGGAGATGTTTTCATATTCTCCCTTGGAAGTGTCTACCATGGTACAACTCCCATATAACTGACCTATAATTCCTAAGATTACAGTGTGTCAATTTCCTCTTTTTCTTTCCAGAGAGAACCATAGAGAGGAAAAAAAAAAAAAAAGACTGGTGACTCTTCTTTGTCCAAGAGACCCTCATATGTTGGGCTTTATTAGAATGCAAGGACCATGGAGAGGTTCAGATTTCCTCAGGTAGTGAGGAATTATTGTAAAGACACAGGGGAAAGTAAGGAGAGAACAAGAAAAGGTAGCAGCAGCCTCAAAGGTAGGCCTCCTCAAATTGCAGCCTGGCTCAGGATACATTGTAATCCTAGCAGATCAGCGTCTGTGCTGTATCAGCTGAGCAGTAGCTCTAGTCGTCCCCTCTGCTTCCCACCTTGGTGCCGCCGCCATCCTAATGACGGAGCTCATCACTGCTCCTGTTGTACTAACTACCCTCTTTTTCTCGCAGCTCTTGCCAACTCCATGTCTTGCTCTGTATCTTGCATTCAGATCTCTCTTAGAATATCGTATTTTGTCAGCCAATCCCATACAGTAGAGAACATCCAAAGGCAGCGCTCTCCCATTAGGCAAACGACCAATGAGGTCACTGGCCAGCCTGTCCCGCTCAATCCCTAGTCCAGTGAGTGTAGTGATGAAGAGAACAACTCTGGAGCCAGACTCCCTCCCTGAGTTCAGATCATCCCTTCTCTACTTACTGGCTATGCAACATTGGGTAAATTACTTAATCTCCAAATGCCACAGTTTCTCCATCTCTTAAATGGGTATCATAAACAGAACGTTACTCACAGGGTATTATGCTATGAGGATTAAATGAGGTGAGCCAGTGCTGGTTGCTGGTATGGTTTTTTTCAAGTTTGCTATGGTCAGCGTATTAGAATCACAAGGAATAAAGCATGGCACCTGTACAGGTGTTTGTTGCCTCAGCTTCTCTAATCAGGGAGCTGTGGGTTTAACAGGTAGGCACTGTGTTAATTATTCTCCATTCGCCCTCTCCCGCCCCAAACACACACACGGAGTCTCTTCTCTGACCTTCTCTGTGCTTTGTTCTTTCGACTGGCTTCTATGGACCATATTGCCTGGACTCCTTTGCTCCCTGGCTTCCCTTTTGATTTGGTCAGTGGATGGCACCACCAGCAGATAGTAGGGTAGAAGGAGAGAGAGGTCAGGGTATTTATCCCTCTCCCTGCTTTATTTCCGTTCTGGCAGTGACTGTACTGGAAGATGGAGCTCCTCTTGAGTAGCCCCTCCTCCAAATCCCCAAGCTCTCTCTGGTCTCCTGTATCACTCCCTCCCCTTACCACTCTCTGCAAGCCCAGACAGCTTCCCAGTGTTGCCAGTCCCTGGGTGGGTCGTGACCCTTGTCAGTCCCCTTCACCCTGCTCACACCTCTGTAAATAGTCCCTTCATTCAACTCTTTGCTGTGAACACTTCTGAGTGTGATATCTGACTCCTGCTGGGACCCTGGCAGATGCCTACTCAAAGCCTCTTATTCCCCTCTCCAGGACATTATCCTAATGCTTTTGCTTCACTAGAATAATCTAAAATTCCTCTAACTTTTTTCCATAGGGCTTTGTCTTCCAATTCTTTCTGGCTTTCCTCGGAACCCTTGCCAGGTTGTTAGATTTGGGTGTTTTCTTGGTTTTTTTTTACTTTTTTCTGAAGTTGTGACACTTAGCAATTGACCCAGTACTCTGATGAAGAGCTGACCAAGACAGTATCTAGCAGTCATTTCTTACTAGGATTCACATAAATGCAACTCAGCCTGACTTTTTAAAAAAGTAACAGCTTTATTGAGATATAATTCACATACTATAAAGTTCACCCATTTAAAGTACAAGTCAGTGGGTTTTAGTATTATCACCATGTTGTACAACCATCACCAACATCTACTTCCAGAACATTTTCACCATCACCCTACAAAGTAGTCCTCTACACACTAGCAGTCACTCTCCACTTCTCCCTCCCCTCCAGGCCCTGGCAACCACCAATCTCCTTTCTGTCTCTGGCTTCATCTATTCTGGATACTTCAAACAAATACAATCATATAATATGTGGTCTTTTGTATCTGGCTTCTTTCATCGGACATGTTTCCAAAGTTCATCCATGTCATAGCAGGTGTCAGTCCTTCATTCCTTTTTATGACTGAATAATATTCCATTGTGCAGATATACCACGTTTTGTCTGTCCATTCATTAACTTGTGGACATTTGGGTTGATTCTGCCTTTTGGCTGTTGTGAATAATGCTGCTATGAACATTCGTATACAAATATTTGTTTGAATACCGGTTTTCAATTGTTTGGGGAATACACCTAGGAGTAGAATTGTTGGGTCATACGGTAATTCTGTTTGACTTGTTGAGGACCTGCCAAACTGTTTTCCACAGTGACTGCACTGTTTTATCAACCTCACTTTATGCATAAAAAGGTATTTAAATACCTTTTAAATACTGCCAGTGCTGAGGATTCTAAAATTTTCCTCCTTGTTGTAGTTAAGCACTCTTAATGACTTAGCTTCTGATATATCCATGGATGACTGAATAAACAACTAAAACACAAAGAAAAGCAAAGATGTTCTAGTATACACACCAGTGATGAAGGCTTCATCCCTATTGTTTGCCTGTGGATATTGGTTTACTTCCTATTTCTACAGTTATGTTCCTGGTCAAAACTTGCTCCAGCATTCTGACTGTAAAAATGGCCTTAATTAAAATGCTGAAATATATATTGTCAGTTCCTTTTTAAGACTAATAACAGTAATAAAAGCAAGAGACAACTGAACCGCTCAGAAATATCCAAGGAAGAGGGAAAAAAATGTCCTTCATGGTGTTTTGTGTGCACTTAAGGGACATAGTTTTTTTTAGAGTAGAGAAAGAAAATTGGCAAGGATCCCAAGGAAAACAGCCAAAATAATTTCAAGTGTGGTACCTAAGATGGAATATGGATTATTTACCTTGTAGGAAATGTGCCTGATAACTTAATCATGGTTAGAGGGATTTTATTTACTACCTAGTCTCCATTTCCATCTCCACGGAGACTAAGGGAATTTTCTTTACTGTGGTAAAGCATTAGGACGAATGGTAGAATGAAGTTGGAGAGTCTACTTCTCTGAAGATGGATTGTGAGTGCCTTAAGAATATAACAGACAATAAATAGTTCAGGTGATAAATGGATGGAGACAAAGGGATCAAGTATGTTACCATTGAGTTCATACCTTAATAGATATGATTGAATCTAAACAAAGAAGAAAACATGTAGTTGTGCTCCTGGCCATTTTTTATAATCACTTAACTGATGTGAGAAGAAACAGACTAAATTTTGCACCAGATATTAACAATGGTGCTATATGTGACACTTCTCAGATTTGCTTCGAATTCAGAAATCCTGGTATAGCCTTTTGGTAGATAGAATAATAGCCACCACCTCCCAAAGATGTAAATATATTATGTTACATGCAAAAGGTAATTAAGGTTACAAGTGGAATTAGGGTTGCCAATCAGCTGACCTTGAAATGGAATGATTATCCTGGATTGTCCCTATTGTCATCACAAGGGTCCTTAAAAGCAGAAGAGGGAGGCAGAAGGGGAGGTCAGAGTTAGAGGAAAACATAACTATAGGAGAAAGGCACAGCAAGATGCATTTTTGCTGGCTTTGAGAATGGAAGAAGGAAGCCAAGGACCAAGGAATGTGGGCGGCCTCTAGAAGCTGGAAAAGGCAAGGAAGTGGATTCTCTTTTGGAGCCTCCAGAAGGAACTCATCCTACTGACGCCTTGATTTTAGCTCAGTGAGACCCATTTGAGACTTCTGACCTCCTTATCTGTAAGATGATAAATCTGTCTTGTTTAAAGCCTTTAAGTTTGTCATAATTTGTTACAACAGCAATAGAAAACAAACCTCGACCACTATTCTTACAGTCCCAATTATAGCTAGGATTTTGATTAAAACTATGGCTCAAAAGGTCTTCCCAAGCCAGTTAAATATGAACCTGTCCCACCCGTTTCTGGGTGATGGAGAACAGGGTCAGATTTAAACAAGCTGAATTTGAAATGATGGTGAATATCTAAGTTGAAATGCCCACTTAGTGTGAAATGTGGGACTCTTGTTTCCCACATGGCTCAGCTGTGGGAAATTGGTGTGATCTCTGAGGGCTAGAGTATCACAAAAGAAGAATATAGATTGTTGAGAGAGAGGCAAAATGAGAAAAGGATTGCTTGAGATCCTAGGGTATCCCACCAGTTTTTATAATGAAACAGATTTTGCAACTAGAGGGATAATACCAGAGTGAAAAACTTACCAACAGAGGTTGTGTGAACTAATTCCTTGGAGAAGTATCAATGGCAGCTGATAAGATTGATTAATCCGAGTACAATATTGATCAAGTGGAAGAAGAGTAAAATCACCCCCAGGGTTGCAGTACAAAAACCACAATCACCAGTTCATCCGGCTTAAAGATTTTGTTGTCTGATACACAGACAAGACTCCCTGCTAAAAAACTCCGTGTGAACATTTGAAATAATTTGGCTTTCGTTCTTTATTCTTTGGTCCTAAATAAGGTATGATGTCTGGAAATCATTGTATATTATTTAGTTTCTTTCCCAACTTGGCTGCTTGCAAAACAGTGTTAAAAAAAAATCATTTTTAAGTTCACAGTGCTGTTAAAATTCTGGAGACGGCTTATTTAATTTGACAAACTGGCTTGTTCAGGGGCTCTGATCTGCATGCATTATATGAATTTTGTCAAAATAATTCCCCATGTCCGCCTGTGTCCGCATACATTATCAATATATAATAATGCATTCTGCCTGGTCTTCATTTTAATTAAATTAAATTGTAGCGGTTTGGAGTCCTGGAAGTTCAGGAAATCAGCCATCCGCCTTTAGTAGCACTGCTACAAACAATTCTATTTTTCTTCAAGGTTATTGGCAACAACAATTGCATAATTATTTAGTACAGTAGTTTGGCAAGAAAGAGTGGTGTTTCAGGGAGAACTAGACTTCCTAAAGGTTCACGATGCAAAGGAGTCTGTTTAAATTGTGTTAGAGAGAAACAGGGGAACATTAATGGTAATAGGTGCTAAGCTACAGTTGCTTTTTGTACACAAAACATCCCCAAGAACGATGCTTTAGTGAAACCTAAGCAGGCTGGGCAGCCACAAAAATAGCATCCACTGAATATTTTAATAATAAATGGGTAATGCTTTACAATTTGCAAAGTACTTTCACATACATTTTCTCATTTTAATCCTTAAAACATTCCTGCCTGGTAGGCACGGCACGGCACGATGAATGTGATCTTCGTTTTACAGACCGGGAAACTGAGGTTCAGAAAGAACAAGTTACTTGCAGAAAGACCTTTCCAGAGCAGGGATTTAAACTCAGGTCTCCCAGTCCTGAGTTCTGCATGCCTTTCACTGCTGCCTGTCTTCACTAAAGGGACCAACCCACCTTACCGAGTACCCAGTTCAATGCCCCAGTGGCTTTCTGTCAAAGAAGCTAGCAGAGATAATAATCTTCCATCATTTCTCTTCACTCATGAATTCGTAATCATTAACTGAGAGCAGGGTTGTTTTATCCATTCAGCTTTATAGGCACAGCACCAAGGATATGTTTTTCAAGGACCTACAAAAATCTTTGCAACCTGAAAAATAAATTTATTGGCACCAAAATGTACAAAGAAAACCGGAAATCAACATTAATAAATTGTTTCAATAAATGTCTGCAAAATGGAGCATTATGTCAGCTTGTCAACTCCAACTCAGTTTTCACACTCACACATGAAATGTGTTTAACGTTGGATATAGGTTGTGGGTTGTATCCATTTTAATATTTCTGATAAAATGTGAGATCGGCCCTCCAAAGAGTACCTAGAGCTTACCAGGGTTTTTAAATGACCCTTGATTGATACTCTGGTAAGCAAGTGGTCTGTGCCTATTTCAAACAACTGGTCACACCCAGTAGTAGATTGTGAAATCCATTAGGTGAGTCAGTCAGTATTTTTTAATGGAATAAAATGGTATGGAATGGAATAGAATGTAAGTGAATAGAATATAGAATAGAATAGAATAGAATAGAATAGAATAGAATAGAATAGAATAGAATAGAAGAATAGAAAATAGAATAGAATAGATCAGAATGTAAAACTATTGAGAGTATTGTTTTGGAAAGCTTTCTTTCACTTATACGTATGTGTATGTGTGTGTATCGTTCCATGTGTGTGTTGGATCACAATTAAATGACTTTCAGGCATAAGAATTTGAAAGCCATTGGTAAGGTAATATAGTCAAGAGAGAGGAAAATTAAATGATTTACCAAACCATATGATTTATTTTCCAAGTCAGCATTTATGACTGTTCTTGCCTCCCAGTCCCCTAGTCCCCTCTGCCAACCCATCTCAGAGCATTATGGTGATATCTCTTCAAGATTAGGTGACCATGTAGATAATTTATCATTCAAACCAAGATAGTCTTGAGAGTGAAAGGGAATGCTGTTAACAATAGCATAACTGGATACTGTTTGGGGCCAACCAGGATACATGGTGCTTCTACTTCAAGGTTATCCCTAGCTTCCAATCCTTATATCTTAAATTCAGAGCAAATAAAAGGTTATTTATTTAAAGCACTTCTGAATCATGGGTCTTTCCCTTAATAGTTGTGATCTAGCATAGAGGTAAAAAGTACTTGCTAAGAAGTGACTGGGTTTAAGCTCTGGTTCTGCCATGAATCAGATGACCTTGGACTAGTCACTTCACCTCTCTATTACCTCATCGATCACATGGAAGTAAACATATCTTCCTCATGAGTTCTTGTGAGTCTTCAAATTAGGTAATATACACAAAAGTGTATTTAACTCTTAGGTGTTATGCAAATGTATGGTGCTATTATTTTAAGAAGGCCATGGATGAAAGTTCCAAAAGGCAGGTAACCCTTCAGGGTATGGCCTCCCTGACATGACGAATTATCCTGCCCTGTGTAATATCCACTGTATCTGCAGTGCTTAGCAAATCACCTGCCTGGCACATAAGCTGCTCAGCAAAGGTTTGCTGAGTCATTAAATAACCAGCACCTTTCTTTCCATTACAATATTGCATCCCCTTTAATCAACCGCATTGTTTCAAAGGATAATCAGTCCCTTTTCAAGGTGAATCTGTTTCTTAAACCCCCTCCCAAAGAAAAATGCCTAAATACTGCTAGAAGACAGTAATCTTTTGTCTTCTTTTGTACTGGGAGAGGGGCAGGGGAGCAGAGAAGGGGAAGGGGTTGTTCTTCCTCTGTTTTTGATGCACTAGCCAGACACTGACTCTTCAGCCACCCTGACCTTCTTTCAATCTCCCGAAGATATGAAGCCTCAAAGCCTTGCCCACATACCACTCTCTGCCTAGTATGGTCTTCCTTGTACTTTATGAGATAAACCCCTTCGACATGAAGAGGCTTTCCCTTGCCTTCCCATTCCAACTTAAACTCCCTTGCTACACTGTCTCATAATACCCTGCACTTTCCCATCATAGCAGTTATCACTGTGTGTGTGTGTGTGTGTGTGTGTGTGTGTGTGTGTGTTGTCTTGTTTCATATTTGTTCCTCTCACTAGAATGTGAGCGATGTGAGCTCCACCGGGGGGAGTGCTATCTTGTTCTGTCTTGTTCATTCTCGCATCCCCAGTGCCTGAAAACAGGAGGTACTCATTAAATATCGCATACTTGTTGAATGACTGAACAAACAAATGAATAAGGACAGAGACTAAGGCTGAACGCTTAGCCTGGCCTATATAATGGGATGATGGGCCTGCTAGGGGGCAAGAGGGCAGTGCCCTGGTCCACAAAGGCACTCGCAAATGTGCCTGTGAGCTAGTACATCACCCTGCCTTCTGTGGCACACAGGTCATCTGGGTTCCGGTTCAATTTTATGCAGCTAGGCTCAGACAAAGCATCCAGAAAAAAAAATTCATAAGTTGTCAGTGTACAGGACCTCTTGGCCAAACTGTTGTGTGGCTACCTCACTCCTGGATGCTTTTTACCTTTTCTACCTGTATTTTCTCTTCACCCAATTACTATGTCACTTATAGCACTATCATGTTTAAACTGGTAGGGTTATTTTTGTAAACTGGTAGGGTACAGATCCTAAGTAAAATATTACCAAATCAAATCCAGTGACTCATTAAAAAGGTAATACATCATAACCAAGTATTGTAGAGTCTATTTTAGGGCCTCAAAGATGGTTCAACGTTAGGAAATGTATTGCTATAATTTACCACCTCGATAGCTTAAAAGAGAAAAAACTATGTATCTCCGTAAGTGCACTTGGTAAAAATTCATCACCTGATTCTGACACTCTTAGTAAGCCAGGAATAATAGATAGATAAACAAAGCATTTCAGGCCACTGGGCAGTGTGTCAAAATGAGGAACCTCTGGGGTCATCCTATAAAAAATCACTAGAGAATAGGAAAAAGTAGAAGTCGTTCTGGGAGCAGGAACCCATTCTCAATAGATAACATTTTATCTGTAGTCTTTGTCTGTTGTGGCCGTGGCCTTCATTTGGTTTGTTAGGCCTCTCGTCTTTTATTGTTGTTGTTTTATATTAATCTACTATTTTAAAAGAATGGGAAATATTTCTTGTTCTATTTAATGATTTCTTTTGGATGAGAAGGTTTCGATCTTGTTGTTAGTTACCTTTTACATGGGATGAAATTAGTTTTTAGATGTTCCTTGATTTCATGAAGGTAACATAAATTTCTCACACTGACTATCAGACTACTTTTAATTATATATTGCCTTCATAAATGCAACCATTATGAATTCTGAAGCCTTAGCCTGAAGCTGTTGAAAATCATCAGCTTAATCTTGTCATATTTTGCACGTCAGCTTCATTGCATGGCGTCTTTACCTTGGCTCTTTAATGTCAATCTCTTATCCCAGCCCTTATAGGTGAATGTCACAGTCACGAAATTGGGTGTCAGGAGCACTGTGGCCCTCTACCTTCTTGCAGTCCCCACGTCATACTAATGCTGCTGCTCTGATAAGTAGAATGAGATTCAGTGACTATTTTTCTAATGTCAAATGGCTTTGGGAGAGAAAGCTGCAGTCTTTCTTTATAAGCCAGTAGAATAAAGTCTTCTTTATAAGCCAGTGCAATATTTGCAAGATGACTAACAGTGAAGTCAGAGGTGCAAATCCTGTGACCAGAGGACAGAGTCCTCTACAAAAGTAGCAAGCCTATCTTGACAATCAGTGACTCTTGGTTAAGGAACAGCCCATCAATATCTGTGTCGAGGTGAGGGAGAGAATACGGGAACACAGAAATCCAGACAGAATTAAGGGTGTCACAAGAAAGGCAGGCACGTGGTTCAGAGAACGTATACTGTCATATTAATGGCTCTTTCTCAACTGCCTTCCCAATATGTACACACCAGCATGGGACCACTACACCAGCCCCTGGGAGGTATAGTCCGGGACCCCCTCCTTCCCCACCTACCTTCACTCACTGCCAGACTAGTCTGTCCTCTATAGCTTCTCTGAAATGTTGATGATTAATTATTCTTTCCTTCCTATTACACTGTTCTTCCCAGCCCCCACTCCAGAATGCCAGAGGCTGAATCTGTGGCCTACACCATGCTGTGTTGAGGATCAGATGTGATAGGTACCAGGTGGCCTGGGAAGTGGTAGTGGGACCACTCTGCTTATTTAACTGAGACTCAGCTGTCACAGTACCAGGCAGAGTGTAATGTCAGGGCTCAGCAGTTTCAGTGCCAGCCCCTGAGTAGCCCTTTTTTCCCCCATATTTAATTATATGAAGAAGAGTAGGCATTCAGTGCATTACAGTCTGCTTCCATGAGAGGAAGTCTAGGATTGGTTGCTACTATATTTGCCAGTTCCTTGTGCATTTGGACAGCAGCTCAACTCCGTGGGGTGAAACGTCTGCCTGCTCATACACCACTGATCGCAAGTTCCAGGGTTCTGTTAAAGTGGGCTGCTGTCAGAAAGTAACCTTGCCTCGTTACTCTGAGCAAGGAGCTACATACAAAAATACCCCAACACACAGCCATTCTCATTAAAGTCAGCTGGAATTTTGGACAAGTCTTAAGTATAAATTATAACTTTATTAGCTCAGAGAGCTTTCTCAGGAGAAAGTAAATCTAATAAAAATTAGAGGGAACTTATTAAGTGGCTGCCTTGTTGCTATTTGCTGTGACTAGGAGAAAAAGTAATATAATTGTGGGCTTTGCAGCCAGTGCATTTTTTGTTGTGGGCTAGAGAGCAATTCAGACATGAGGAGGTGAAGAGGATGCTTCATTACCATTGCATTGAGGATACTTTATATAAGCATTTCCTGCCACAGAGTTGGGAGGACCTTTAACTGTTACTAAGAGGGAAAAAGCAGGCTCCAAACCACCGTCAGAGGTCACCAGGGCACACTACTTATTTGCAAAACTGCACAGTCACTTTCCGGAGAAGAGATTCTAGGGGAGCCCATCAGGCTTAAAATGTACAAAAGGCAGATCCTGACAGTGGTAGGGAAGGAGATGATGGCTTTAAGGGAACTTGTAATCATTATGGTTGTGATTATTTATTAATCAAGACTTTTAAATGTTGGCAAGAGAAGCAGAAACTGTGTCATCCTTCACACCAGCATGACCCTAAGTGTGCTTCCTCACCACCTGATTTTTCCAACATGAGACACAGTGCTCCTTTTGGCTTTTGGGTTTGACTCCCCAACTTAAACTGGTCAAATACAATCTTGGAAGAATGCACTTTAGAATCATAGAGTGAAAGGCTAAAGGAGGACTATAAGAATTTTCTAGTACAGCAGGCTTTGATCTGAGATCTTTATTTAGACATCAGGTCAGTGAACCCCCTAGAATTATATATAAAATTTTGTGTGCATATGCGTTTTTCTAGGAGGAAGATCCATAACGTTTATGCCGTTCATAACAAAAGGTTCCCTGACTCAGAAGGGTCTCAGAACCACCAATGCTAGTCCATCCTCCCCCCATCCTTTGTTACCCATGAAGAACAGACTCCGAGAGTTGGAGAATACTGTGCCTGCAACCACACAGCTAGTTAATGGCAGACCCAAGAACTGAAGTCTTCTCTGATTCTAGGTCTAAAACCAGCTCTTTCCACTCTACCAGAGTTGTTTTAGCAAAGCACTGGGGCCATGATAAGATATCAAGGAGACTGTAGACAGCAATGATTTGTGCCACATGTGTAACCTGAACTAGATTACCTTTGAGATCCTTTTCATCACTGAAATTCTGTGTTTCTATCCATCTTAATAGAGAACAGCATTGACACAGATGATCCCAAAGTAATTTCCCTTTAGAAATCATCTCCACTTTATGATTAGTCTTTCCTGCTCCCTATTGATCTCCCTTGCTAATAGTGCTTGGTTAGGGCTAATACTAAAATGAGTTTGCATTCCAAGAGTCTTCACCAGCTGATGGGAGGGTGGAAGGGCATCCCCATCAGGACCAGCTATATAATTTGCAGGGCCCAGTGTTAAATGAAAATACCCAGCCTCTTGTTAAAAATGTGTTAAGGATTTCAAGACAGTGACAGGAGAGCATTAAACCAAGTATGGGGCCCTTCTAAGCATGGGCCCCTGTGTGACTGCACAGGTCACACACCCGTGAAGATGGTCCTGATCCCTATTAAAGCTGTGATGGAGCGGGGACAAAGAGTAGTCAGCTGTGGTTTAAAACTGGCCACAGATGACTTCCAAAGTTAGCGAGTTGCATATTCAGAATCATAAGGACTTCTTGGCTTATCTATGCACGCACTCACACACACACACACACACACACACACGCACACATAAATCAGTTGGTCTAAGATTACCATCTTTTCTCTTCACCTAATGCCCAAATCCAAAACTAGTGTGCTTGAATTTTTCCCCTTAGGACCTGTTGTGCTGGCATTGTTTAAGCACACCTTTTCATTACCAGTTTTCATAACCAGATGACAAAAGAAGAAATGAGTTCTCCAAGGGCATCTAAAGACTCAGGTAGAGGAAGGTACTTGAAGGCAATGGCAGAGGACCAGCTACGGATATTTTAAGCTGCCAGGAAGGGGGAAAGCAGCTTCGGGGTATGCAGTGTAATGAGCCAGTACTCTCAGGCTTAGAACATTATGAAGACACAAAGCATTTGAAATTCAAGAATCAGAACTCCGGGGTTCCAGCAGGTAAGCAGGTTTACCAGCTGAGAAAATGGTTGGGACTTGGTATACTTGAGTTCTACATATTTCAGTAGAGCAGAGGCACCCAAGCTATCACATTCCGCACTTCCCATTTTAGCGACATACTAGGGTTCCCAGTTTAATGCACAACATCTGTGCTTCATAAGGGTTGAAGCCAAATGTTGGGCGATGTCCCATCGGTTAGAAACCAAAATCTAACATGCGCAAAGTGGAACTTACACTCGCAGCACTTGTAGCACTCTAAGCAAACTCAGACTTCTCGGCAAACTAAAGGCCAGTTAGCATGGGAGAAAATATAAATGGGCGAATCGATTTTTATTAGTCTCATGTGTAGTCAGTTGTATAAGTGACCCAAGTACTCCAAAGCCAGCTTCCTAAGTGCTTTTTGCACTCCAGAGAGATCAGAAAACAACTTTCCCTGCACTTCTCCTACAAAGGTAAAGAAACTGTGTCACCCTAACTTAAGCCTTCAGAGAGCTTATTTCTTCAGTTTTACAACACAGCCTTTTACCCAAAAGCCCATACTAAAGCTTGATGTCCAGAACACATAGTGCATACCTAATGACAGCCTCAGTGAGTCACTCATTCATATATTTACCCAATATGCACTGACTGTCACTTTTGGATACCTGATGCTATGCTAGGTGAAAGGCATTTGTGGTCAAATTTCAACCCAAATCAGAATTCAATAGCAAATGTGCTATCCAGAAAGTTACCAACCAGTGCAAAAATGAAGCACATCGTTTTAAATGTTCTAATGTGTTATCGACTCCTTGCAGTGTCTGTGGGATATGAATACGAGACGTGCCCCGACTTTATTCTCTGGGAGAAAAGGACAGTCATCTTACAAGGTTTCGAGATGGATGCTTCTAACCTAGGAGGCTGGTCATTGAATAAGCATCATATTTTGAATCCTCAAAGTGGTAAGCACATTTTTTAATATTTATTAATACCGTTTTCCTAATGCTATATACATATATATGTAATACTTATTGCAGAGAATTTGGAAAAGTACAAGGAAAAAATTGCTTATAAGTGCACCACCTAGAGATGACCACCTTATATTTCTTTTCAAATGCAGTGATCTGATTTCAAATTAGTGCGGTAGAGTGAGACCTCTTCACAAAGTTATACGAAACTGGGCTTTAAGAATCATCTATCATTATTGGTCTATCTCAACTGATTAACCAGTTTATCTGACATTGTAACCAACTTTTAAAAATGGGAATAATAATTGCTGTATTTCATATGATCTAAGACACCATCAATTATAAGTACACTGTTATTTTATGGGAAATGCTGCCAATTAAACAGTGACACACATTGATTGCAAGATACATACTATTCCAGAAAATGGGAAGCAAACTATGCATCTTAGAATCAATGAATCATCTATGTGATACAGTTTTCAGAGGGCTTTAGTGAACTCTGTCCCATTGTAAACACAACAACCCTGTCGTGTGGCCTTAACCCCATTTAAAAGATCAAGAATCCGAGGCTGAGTCACATGACTTTGCCCTAGGGCTCAAAGTAAGTGGCCAGAGCTGTGTGCTCTTTCTCTCCACCAGTCTTTTATCCACATAAACGTCAATATATGCAGTAAGAAGCCAGGGATAGAGTAAAGGGACAGTAATGGGTAATAGAGAAAAAGAGGTAGGTGGAACACAGGGGAAGAAGACAAAGAATCTGGGGATGGAGTACAGCCCTGGACTTCACTTAATTTTAAGCCTCCTAAGTCCTGGACTTAGGAAAAGAGGGGAAAGCAGTGAGAATCAGGACAGTCTCATCTTCAATCTTTGCCTTTTTTGGACCACTTTTCCTGCTGTCACTTTCTCCTGGTTTGTAATTTAAATGTTAAATAAATCAAGAGAAGAGACCCCAGGTGGCCCTTAAGCCCATGCTTCTCTCAGACAAACTGATTTTGCTACCCTGGTTATAAATGCCTCATCCAAGTTCCTTCACCTCCTTTTGCTGGGAAATCATTGGCATTTCTCTCTAGCATCATTTGAGCATCTCCTGGTAAGTTTTCACTCTGAAATCATATTCCTTTTCATCTAAAGAGGCAGATTCTGCCCAACCTTTAGTACAATGTGTAATTTCAGTTATTTCTCCAGGACTGGGGATATGAATGTACTGAGGCAGCTACACCCTTCCATCCAGCTGTCCTTGTATCCATCTTACCTTTGTGAAGTAGCTGGCTAAGGCCGGGTTATCTTGCAAGGCCATGAACTGACCAAGGCTAAGAGATCTGTTTTATAACCACACTGTGGTCTTATTCATTTGTACTGTAGTTGAACCAACCAAGCCAACCAGCCACATAGGCTGGGAAATTTTGATCAGCAAAGCTAACCAGGTTTGCTTCACCCATACAATGAGACCACCTACCAGAGTCCCAGTGTGGGACCCTGAAGGAGGAGTCCCTTGCTGTACGCCCCCCGTTATACCTCCTTCCCCCCCTTTTAGATTCTAAATTCCACTTCCAGTTGTTTGGTTTTTTAAGAGCAAAGATTCAGGCACAGATATGAAATGCCAACTTTTTTTTTTCTGTTGTCAAAAGGAGAATCACAGTTTTAAAAGTACAAAAACGAAAGGGCAGATGCCACTTATTAAATTATTAGGTTTTTTGTTTTGATTTGAAAGAGTTTGACATTTTAAGCAGCCATTTCTTTTCCACTCACTTTTATTGGCTTGTCTGGATTGTCTCTTTCAAATGCCCGTCATTGACATTAAACACAAAGTGGAAATGACCTCAATCGAGCCAGTCCCCAGCTGTGTGCTCCCAGTCCTATATTCTCTTACCATTTGCCTCACCCAAGCTTAAAAACTCAGAACAGAAGGGAGCCATTCAGAAAGCTGGCTTTGGGAGGCCCCCCTGATTTCCACAAATGTGCCCTTTCCACCCCTAATTCACCAGTAATTGGTTTTTAGGTAATAGGTACCAAGTTACTTCTGAGAATCTTTTCAACAGCTTTATTGAAGTATAATTTATACACCGTAAAATTCCTCCATTTTAAGTGTCCACTGCAATGATTTTTAGTAAATGGTAGAGTTGTGCAACCATCACCACCGCAGAGGTTTAGAATTTTTTATCACCCCAAAAGATCCCTTGTACTCACCCCAACCCCACTACATCTACTTTCTGTCTCTTTCTGAGAATTTTATTATGAGGAAGAAACCTTACTTAAAATAGATTTTTTAAAAGGAAGATTTGTTCATTTTAACATCTCATCTGTAGGCACATTGTATTTCTAACCAAGGACTGGTCACACTTGCCGGGAGACAATTCTGAAGCCAGCTCGCCAGTGCCTTTCGGCTGGCCCTTAGACATGAATACCTCTTTTGGGACACTTTCGGAGTCTAAATCCCACCCACAGAGGCAGTTTTAGAAGCAGGAATGATAAGTGTGAAGGAGCAGCTTTGAGAGGACCAATTAGAAAGCAGTGCTCTTTCCCCCTCAGGTCAGATGGTCTTTTCTGACTGATTAAGGCCAGAGCCTAACTCTTTAGGCACCCCGCTTTTTTGATCTGAGACAGAGAGCAGATTAGAAACAAGAATCTATCTTCCCCCAATTTCCTCTCACTGGTTAAAAAGACACCTGTAATTAGATTGGATGTCTGCTGCCATTCAATTCTGCACTTTTTCTTTGGCTCCAAAATCATTATGCAGCGGGTAGTTTCTGGTAGGCAGTGTTTTCAGAACATTTGTCATTTCAGTTGCAGCAATTATATTTACCTGACAATTAACCATTGGTTGTGGAGCATTGTTTCCAAATATTATGCCTGATATATCGAGATGGTTCTTACTTTCACTGAGATTTTAAAAAAAAAAAAAAAAAAGCTAGGAGCTTGTGATTTTCAATATTATTCCTTCAAAATACATCTTCTTAGTGATTACCGAAGTGCATATTTATTCCTTTTAAGATAAATCAGTTCTTTAAAATTATGCCAGTTGAGTGTTTAAAATTATTAGAAAAAACAATCCGGGGTCCTAATTGGGTATTGTCATCTGTCTGAAATGGATAAAGAATTTCCTTTAGCTTAGCCTCTAAGATAGGCCAGTAGTTTGTCAGCAAATGGTTTTACTGGGAGGGGAAGTAAATTTCCATGGATCATGTTGGCATATCTCCCAGTTTGTGTTTATATCCTCTCAGTCAAGTCCTGAGAGAAATATGTATTGGGTCCCTTGTTGTTCATAAGCCTGAAAAATGGTTTCTTCTTTGAAATCAGCATAAAGCACCACCCACTGGCTTCCAAGGGGAATTTTTATTTCAAACTTATTTATAAGCTTCAAAAGAAGTTCTGAGCAAGGTAACAGGAGGATATGAGTAGTGTGTTTAAAAGTATGCTTAACTTATTATACAACAGACTTGCCTTCTTGGCAGAGAAAAGGAAAACTTGGGGGAGAAAATGTGCAGTGGAGCCCCAGCCAGCGGGGTTTCTTTGTTGACTATAAACAAGACACCCAATCCTTAGCAGGAAGTTGGCCTTCATATAAATAATGTGTGTAGTCTCAGGATCATTTGATTCTGTTTTCAAAATGAGCATGGGTGGCAGAATAAACTGGAAAGGAGGCAGCAGTAATTGATCAAGATTTCCAGGAACATAAGCAAAATATTTTCAAAGCAACCTTTTGCAGAAGAATTGGTGTTAAATCATTGTTGCTAGATGGTATGCGCCAGTTCTATGTAATGGAAGGTTAAACAGATTCTTGAAACAACAAAAACACCCTTCAGAATGATCTATTTTTCCAGGGCAATACAAAAGGGGTTTGCCCATTTTTGTTTTGATTGCTTCAGCTTTAAACAGGAATGGTAATTTCAGTACACGGGCACTTTAGTACCTTGCATGAAAGCAAGACATCAATTGTTGAGATGTAATCAGAAAGTACATTGCCTTATGTTTTATTTCCTTTAATCATTCTTCTTCTTTGATGGAGTGCTGGGCTTTCTAATAGAAAAGAGGAGTTTTAGAATTTCAGGCTTAGAAGAATGGTTTAGAATAGCCATCTTTAGTTTTTAAATTGCCAGAAGCCTGGTAATAACATGTCATTTTGAAGGTAATTGTTAACTATACCGTTATATTGATATTAAAAAAATGGAGATCTATCTGTGAAAGTAGATGTTAATAGCAAATCTGGTATTTCCAAGCCAATAATTGGAAATATTTTTGAATGATATACCCCGTAGTGCATTGCTGAAACACTGACATGCTAAACAGTTGGTTTTCTCATTTATTAAAGAACATATCATAGTCTTATTGGTAGGATATTCAGTGAGTGATCATCAGGAAATTTCTTTTCAGCGATACTGTGCAACTGTCATGCCAGTTCTCATTCACTTTCTCCCAATTCATTTGAATGGCGATATTGATCACACGGCAATTAAGTGTTTTTTGGGAAATGAAATTCTGTCCTATTAATCTAACTTAATTAACTACTCTAAATCTGAAGAAATTTCTGTACTGCCTAATAAAGTTATTAATAAAATTAATAAGAAAGTAGTGAGCCTCAAGATATCTATCTCATGGTTCTACAATAAAAGACCAATTTGTTGGGGCATAAGCTCATAGCTGCTCCTGCAGATCATATGTTGAAAAAATAGCCAGAAATCACCTTGGGAGGGAAAGTAAAATTACTTTAGATTTGAAATCCGAAGGCTATATGAGTATGGGATTTCTGTTTCCTGGAAGGCCCCTTCCAGGTTCGTATTTGGTGCAATGGTTTTGTGCATGTTTTATCCTCTTATTTATTTTTGCCAGCAACGTTCCTATTTCAGAGTGATCAATAGTTTCTATTGCAGGACTGTGGGACCAAAAGTTGGAAGAAAACCAAGGGAGACATTTCAGTAAATGTTTAGGGAGAATAACAGGTAGTCCAAGGAGATAGATAGCAGGGGTCATGGGAGAAAAAATAAGACTGGACAGGATAACTGCATTCATTCATTCACTGTCAGTTACTGAAGCCTGACACATTGGCATGCCTGCTCACCACATGGATTTTTTTTTTTAACCGGCCCTGGCTCATTCCGGGCAAACTTGAGCTATTTAGCACAGCAATACTTGTTTCTTGGGTTTTCTGCCCAGGCTCAGCAGGTTTTCAAAATCGTTGGAATTTGGACAAGGAAACTATAAGAGACTCAAAGTCTATTTTCAGTATTCACTGAGCACTTATAATGACTTGGCCACAGGGATTGGCACTGAAACGTAGAAGGGAGTAAGACAGAGGGCGTGCCTTCAAGGGGTTCATGTTCTAATGGGGAAGAGAGAGAAGTAATGAAAATTGTATCATACAATGTGGCATGTGTTATAGTAATGCTATGGAAAACGAACTGTGCACACACAGAGGAGCGAGGAACTAATTCTGGCCAGATAGAGTGTTGGGGAAGAAGTGAACTAAGCTTTGGAGGATAGGCAAGAGTTTCCCAAGCAAACAAGATAAGGAGGGCATTCAAGATAGAGGGACTAGCAAAGTACAAAGGCAGAGAGGAGTGGAAGCAGGTGAAAATACTTGTAAATAGTTTGCTATAGCTGAAACTCAGGATACACATGAGAGGGCAATGAGAGAGGAGACTGAAGAAGGAGGCAAGAATCAACTCATGAAGGACTTTGTATACCTTAGTAATAAGGAATGGGCCCCTTATCCCGTAGAGGATATGAAACTATTGAAAGGTTTTAAGCCGCAGATTGAAATAATCTATATGGCAGGAGTGTGGACAGTGGTTTGGAGATAGGTATGCACGGAGACCAGGAGACCAAGAAGTTAAGAAAAACTGAACAAAAGCCATAGTGGTAGGAATGGAGGCCATGAAACTGGTTCAACATATCTTAGGAGTTAGACTCAATGGGGGTTTAGTAATTAATTAGGTTTAGAGAATGAGGAGAAGAAGAGCCACAGCAGTGCCCACATTCCCAACTTGGGTAAATACACGCCTGGTGATACCACTCGGAAGATCAGTAGGAAACACAGGAGGAAGAGTGGGGTTCGGCAGAGGGTACAGAAAAATCAGGAGTTCAGTTTTAAACTTGTTGAGTTCGAGGTACCTGTGGGGCATCCAAGTAAAGAGATCTAGTAGGAAATTGCATGTCAGGTGAAAACTGTGAACAGGAGAAAGTTTCAGCACAGAGAGATGGGTGTTAAAGCCGTGAGAATGGATGAGATTGCCCAAAGAAAATGACTGCAGAGTGTTTTCCAGGATTCTCTTAAGTCAGTATCTCTATTTCCTGCACTGATGATAGTGAGATATGGTCCAAAAGAGTGGAAAATTCAAGTCCTTTTCTTTATATCTTTGAAGTGCATTCTAGCAATATGATTTCTTTTCTTTTCACAGAAGTAGGTTACCTTCCTGATTGTGTTTTTCTAAGGTTAATATTAAAAGTGACTGGTACTCCCTTTTCAGGAACCCATTGCATAGTGTGGGCGGTTTGAAGTCAGACAGGTGTGCGCCAGGCATCAGAATAAAGTCAGCCAGAGATGAAAAATCAGCCACAGATGATTCACAGAGCCCAAAGTGAACAGGAGATGATTAAAAGTTAGTCATTAAATGCTTCACTGAGGCATTGAGAATCAGCATTAAAGGGACTGGGTATGTTACCCCATTTCACAGATGGGCACACTGAGGCAAAGTGTTATGCTGCCATTTGTTGTAGCTGTGCAGTTAAATAAAACCTGGGGCGATGTGCTTCACTCTCAAGTTCTTTTATAGCAGGCCAACGCTCCTTCCTGCTTTGAACAATGAGAAATTAAAATATTGCTGAGACTATTGTGTGGTGATATTTTTCATTCTTTTTTTTTTTCCCCTTGGATCTAGGAATCATACATAAAGGGAATGGAGAAAATATGTTCATTTCCCAGCAGCCTCCAGTCATATCAACCATAATGGGTAATGGACACCAACGGAGCGTAGCCTGCACCAACTGCAATGGCCCCGCCCACAACAACAAACTCTTTGCTCCCGTTGCCTTAGCTTCTGGCCCTGATGGTAGCGTGTATGTTGGAGACTTCAATTTTGTAAGGCGAATATTTCCCTCGGGAAACTCCGTTAGTATTTTGGAATTAAGGTAAGTCTCCTCTAATCTCTATGTTTGCTTAGTGGATAAGGAAAAAGCAAGAATGACATAACAGGAAGAGACAAGGCATTGCCAGAAGGAGCAGAAAATGCACTTGCCCATATTGTAGTACCAAGCTAAGATGCAGGAATAGGGAAAAGACACAGGTCACCATGCCGACTCGCACTTGAAGAAACCTTTGAGCACTGCTTTGGAGAAACAGGAAGTGTTGACATCCCTGTATCTGTGCCCTTCCCTGGGTGCATTCCTGTCACTGACATGGATCTCAGTACTTCTGAGTGCTCAGGTAAGTCACTCAACCCTTGCTCTGGCCCCTACGAAGACTGATCAAAAATACCTAGTATTCATTCTAGCTGGCAGAGGTGTTGTCAGATCCAAAAGGCTAAATTTTCTAAGTTCTCCAGGTTCAGTCTTTTGAAGTGGTCAGTTCATCAAAAGGAAAATGGCCGTCTGTGTTTGTGTGGCATTTTGAGGAAGGATTACTTTTTTATCCTTAAAAGCTCTAATCCATTGGAAAAAATGATTAAAGCATTCATCTTTAAACTTTCTCACTCTGTTTTAGGAATTTTCTTGAGAGTACAAAGTATTTTGCACCTTTTGAAAGGAATTCGTACCTTTTGGTATTTCATATTTTGAAGTTACACAAAGATAGCAGCTAAATAAACCATGGCTTAATCAGCTTTATTTCTCCCTTTCTAAGGATATAAGACACAAATAAATATCCCCTGGAGTCCTAGAAAAGGAAAACATCCTCTCCCACCCCAGTAGGGGTAAACAGACCTGTTTCCCTTGCCTAGATAAACTGGTAGAGCCTTTCTTCTAATTGTTTATGACAGCTTTATCCCTGACACATGCCTTCAGGACATTAGGCTGAAAATTTTCCTGTGTTCCAGAATACTTTGATGCCACTCTATAAATTATTTGACAAAACAGTTCTTGCCTCAGGCCTCACCTCATTGACCTGAAAAGTAGTGACCAAAAATAGTGACTAGAATAGAGACAAGGCTGGAGCAACTTGTACGGAGCACAGTCAAGACCAGTCAAAGCACATGAAGAATCTGGGGTGATTTTCATTTAACACTTACGTTCACACAAACATGGAAATTTGAATACATAAGGACATTTCTCAAAATTTGTCAGGTTCTCGTGCTTTGCTTTGGAGTCTACCTCCCTTTTCTCAGACTGAGTTAGTCTTTCATACCTAGCTGGGGAAATCTAGTCCCAAGCCCCCATCCATTTTTCACATTAATTCACTCCAGTTTTAATACATTTCTTAATTATAATTGCAAACGCTGTCATAGAGAAAAAAGCTGTTAAATCCCTTGACTGATAAAAAAAATAGACTGTAAAATTAAGATTTTATAAAGATAAAGCACATCAACAGAGTCTAGAGAGGTACTAATTCACAGCACCCTGCCCTAATCAAATGTTCATGTACCTCGGGATGTCATACCTCACCAGGATTTGTCATTACAAGCAGTACATCCCTTTGGGTACCTACTTCCTGGAAAGTCAATGAGGAAGGCCAAGATGGCTGTCTGCCTGGATTTGGAGACGTTTTATACAACATTCTATGTTGATTTCAAAATCCTAGGGATGTTTTGTCTACCTGGTGCCAAACATGAGTGGAGCACTGAACAATTCACTCACCATCTGAGTGTTTCCTGGCATGCAGGTCTTGGCCAGCAGGTAGATAGAGATGTGGTCTTGCTGAGCCTATATAGCCAAACCTATAAAACCTATATAGCTAGCCCCTATATAGCTAACTCCTCAGAGGAAAAAACCATAGGATTATCTATGAAAACAAAAAAGAAAACCCAGCTACATTTAGTCATTTCCCTTGTAATTTAAATGCAAATGTACCTAACGTGGAGCAATTGTCATTCATCGAGGAGATTCTCCCTGGGTCAAGGATCCTTTACAGTTCACGAATTTGCATTTTAGTCCAAAGTACCTTAAGACCTTCAATACAAAGTCATTTGAAGACTGAAATAGAATAACTTGGACCCTAATTGCAGTGATTTTCTCAGGATGAAGGAAAATTCATTTCTGACCGTGTTAAGTATTTTCCAATCCCTCTATTCCTTCTTACTCCACAACACTGTTTTCTCTCACGGTCACAGCTCTTCAAGTGCATAGGCGAGCACACACCATGAGCTCACACACCCAGGCTCTCACTTAGCCTGAGTCTCCCTATAGGGCTGGCTCTTCTGAGCTGACATCCTGTAGAGCAGTTCTTCCTGACATTCTTTTTTTAAATTCTCAGACCTTTTTGCGAATGTATTGAATGTTATGAGACTTCTCCCCAGAAAAAAACACATGCACACAAAATTCAGGGGTCACAGATATTCCCTCTCCCTACTCCCCCCCCACCCCCGCCACAGCAGCCCACCCCTGTAGATGAAGCCCTTTCATAGACTCATGGTTAAGATTCCCTGCATTAGGTTCAAGGAGGAAAAAAAAATAGTTCTTCCTTCTCTACTCCAACACTCCTGTGATTGGCCAGGGGAGAAATAAGTTGATTGAATATATATATGATCATTTTGACCTAATTAACAGGTAACTCCCTATTTGACTACAGTCAAAAACATCAATTCAGTCTGTGACAGCAAACATTGTCATGTTTACTCAGAAACTAATATAATTCTTATTAGATTCACTTTTTTACTACAGCATCTACCCGGATCAGTAGCCCTATACTGTGCACCTTGCATCTTTCACGTATAATTGGTGAATTTATATATTTGCTTTGTAACTTTTCCAGGCTTAAACTTCCTGGGGAGAAATAAGTTGATATAAGGTGGCTTTGCTAGCTTAACAACCATAATGTTCATTGAATTCTACTGTATACAGACAGAAGCTTCATTTTGTACCAGTTTTTGGTTGATGTTAAAATCAGTTAATTTAATTGCCCCCCCCCCAGTGCATATTAGTCATTTTATTTGGTTGAGTCATCTGTTTCCTTGGAAACACAGACTATATAGTCATTATGTTATTGGTTGCATTTAAAACTGTGAATGGAAGAGCAATATCGTCAATAAGTTATTACAGAAAGGGATAGAGAACATTCTAGATCTTCACTGTCTGTCAGGTTATTCATTATATAACTTTACTCTGTTTTCTACTTTTCTGTCTATAAAATCAGCTTCAAGTTAATATTTGAGCATCTTCTTACATGTCTTATACAGTTTAACTTAAGATTCACAGATGTGTACCTCTCAGCCCATAGTTTGATGACATTTCGAGAGGACATACAGCTTGCTCCTACTGGATGCCCTTCTAGATTTCCTTCTCTTTCATCCTCTTGTTCCATTTTGGGCCACATTGAACAATTCCAGATGCCCCTTGACATTTCAAAGATTAGAAGACTATAGATTTTTTCCTCTCAGCTCTACTGATCCAAACTGTCCCCAATTGAGTTTCTTTCATCTGACCTCAAAAGTAATTTCATTTTCATCGGTGGATGATCATTTATTTCCTCTAGCTGGTCCCCCACTGGCTGAACGAGAAGGGTAAGGAAAAGTCAGTTATGTGATTATGATTAGCAACATGCCAAGAGGAACAATATTATTTCTTGTTACTTAAGTATATAGTACCCCTTTACCTGTTTACTGCAAATTTCATCTGTACGTATACATCTTAGTGCTTCCTTCCAGTGGGAAATTGAGATAAAATAATAAAGAAGGGAAGCTTATAAGATCATGCAATTAAACCTGAGGGAGTCTCAAAAATACATTCTGTGAAGATTTTTTTAAGATAGATTTTTTTCTTTATGAGATAGTTTAGGTATAGGTATCCCTAGCGATTTGCTTCTCATGTTAAAACTTTAAACACACACACATATTTCAATAACACAAAGTGATATCACAGATTTGTGAGCTTAGCAATAGAAGAGTCCATGGAGGTATCTAGTACAACATAGTGCCCACTGCATCCCTGACAGCTGATCATCTCTACCTTGTTTGATCCTCTTCAGTAACAGAAAACTTATGTATCTCTCTAGACAGCCCATTGCATCTTTGGAATGCTTTGTTGAAAATTCATCCTTACATTGAACAAAAATTTGCCTTCATGAAACATCCACTCAGCAGTGGCAAATGTTAACATCTGAAGCACAGAAGCCACTTCCCTCATTTACCTGAGAAATTGTCACTCGTATAAAGACAGATGATCATAGGTTCCTGAGCTTCCTTTTCTTCATTCTCAACATCCCCAAGTCCTTCAACTGTTTCTCATCAGTTATGACTCTGTTTCTTCTTCCTTTGATTATGGCCTCAGGGTCATTTTTCAGTTCTCTAAAACTTACATGGATAGTTATATAAGTAAAAACAGGAGACACCATATCAAGTGCTTTGCAAGAATTTAAATATGAATCTCCTCTTGTTCCCCTCTCATCTTCTAATTTCACAAATCTGTTAGAAAACCTATTAAGCATAACTGGAAATGATTTATTCTTTATAAAAACCTCATGCTGTTATTGTTCAAGATGCTATTATTCTCCAGATATTTATTTTGTTCTTCCCTTAAAAATGAAAGAAAGAAAAAAAAAGCAAAATAAGAGCCTGGCAAATGCTTCTTGGTACCTTGAGTAATTTGGACTTGACAAATGTCAATGTGACGTGAAAATTTCTCTTGAGATTTTACTGTTTCTTTTACAGTAACTGGTTAATACTTCCTACATTGTTCTCAGGACTCAACTCCTGTCATTGACTAGGGATTGAGTAAAACTGGAATAGCACCTGTTTAGGGGCAGTTAGCATGCTGAGGGGCAAGGGAACTTGTAGAGCACTCTGCTGAAGGAACAAATAGAACGCAGACTTTGAGGGCTCTGAAAATATCTGAGAAATGACCAAGAACCTTCCTCTTGTCAGCAGTACTGGAGCTACAAACAGAGAAACAAACTACATGTAGATGAAATAGGTGGTTATCCTCCCGATTTAACCGCATGTATTAGCATTGACACTGAAAGGCTCCCTTTACCTCACCCCAAAACATCTTCGCTGGCCTTCCACAGTGCCCCAAATTTCCACTCTGAGAAATGTGTTCCTCTGAGTTGAGACATTGCCTCTCCAAGAGTCCCCAGCACAAGAACTTGTGTTAGAATGCCCCATCAAGCTAAAATCACCATTGATCCCTGGGCGTGGATTCATTTGTCAGAATGATTTTCAAACGAACTACTAGCTGAAAGCAGGACCCTAAACACAAGACAGGTAAGTTGTGATAAGGCCAAGGGACAGAGCCGGAGAATCAGGATAGTCTTAGATGAGGGTTTGCTGAGATTGGAAGGTCTAAGAAGTCAACGAGTGGCAGGAGTGGGAACTCGGTCTTCAAGACTCCCATGGGAAGATGAGCAGGCAGGGAAGTCCATTCTTTGACTTCAGATATTTGTGGCTGAGTATAAGGGAAGAAGCTGAGAACAGCATGAAGAGCAAGCAAAGTGCTACAGCCACCACAGAGCAGGCCAGGCAAACTCTCATGACGACTGGTCACGAGACAGCAACTCCAAAGTTGGCATGTCCCTTCTTTCTCCATCCCCCACCTCACTGAAATGTACAAAGAATAGGTCGAACATGATGCTCAGTGAAAGAAGCCAGACACAAAAGGATAGGTATTATATGATTCCATTTATATGAAATGTCCAGAATAAGCAAATCTATAGGGACAGAAAGCAGATTAGTGGTTGCCTGGGGCTGGGGGGCGGGGGAAATGGGGAATGACCGCACTTGGGTACGAGGTTTCTTCATGAGATGATGAAAATGTTCTGGAATTCGGTGATGGTGATGGTTGCACAACTCTGTGAGCGTGCTGGAAACTGCTGAATTGCACTTTTCGGAAGGGTGAATTTTATGGTATGTGAATTATATCTCAGTAAAAAGTTTTTAATTAAAAAAGAAGAGACAGCCCTTTTAATCATGTCGGTCCTGAATAAAATCAAAGATCTACTTAAAGATCCTACCATCGGGAGCATTTCTTGCTCTTAAAAGATTTGCCATTCCACTCCTTTCTCCTCCGAACTCACAGCAAGCTTCAAGTCAGTCAGTTGCCCAGGCACTTGTGAAGCGTTCACACGCTGACACCCCAGCGTGCAGTCCGTTGCCAGCTAGACAGCAGACCGACTTTGGTGGTGGCTCAATCCCAAATCTTTAACTAAAAGTAATTCTGAGACAGAACAAGGTCACACACTGGAAATAAATTCCATCATTTTCACTTCCTCCCTCTGAGATGTTAATGAGAGAAGCTGCTCTGCATAATATGGGACATCTTTCCAAATTCACGGTGACATTATTGGCAGGATCAGAAGCAGCTGCAAGAAAGTCAAGCCTTCCTCCCTCCCCACTCCTTGCCATCACCTAAGAATTTCAAAACCCTTTGTAGCCACACAAATGGTGCTGTACCATGAGAGTCTCTGGTAGGTGAAACCATGCTCTAATGAGATCTTTCTAGTATTTTCACAACTCAGCTTCCTTCAGGAAGATCAACCGTGGAACGGTGATTAGAGCCAGCCTCAAGTACACTCACCCTGTAATTTAGAGGCCACAAAAACAAGCAAATGTCTAGAGTCAGAGAACCTCAAAGAGGTTCAAATGACTAAGGCCAGATTTCTAATCACATCTCCCCACCCTTACCTTTTGATCTTTTGTGTCAGCCCAGGGGATGCCCACGCTTTTGAGGTGGCCGCATGAAACAGGAAAGTCACTGGATCCTCACCGTAGCGCAGCTAGTAAAATCCCAGAAAGATTCTCTTCAAAAAGGGTGGAGTCAGTAGTTGTACCTGCCTTCAAAAGAAATCATTTTGTATCTTTTCTTCTTTCCTGATGTTCCAAAGAATAAGAACATTTTCTAGTTCAGATAAAAAGATGTGTTATCTTCATGTTTTTCAAAATGACATAAGGGCCAGGTTTAAAAGGATTTTAAAATTTAAATGACTGTATTTCAGAGATGATTATAGCCTTTTAATTCTGGGCAGACTTGACCCAAAGTCAGGCCTATACACAGACTGTGCTCCCTGCGTGAGAAGAGCCATACCAGGCCCCAGAGTGAAATATCCTAGGCAGTGCCCTGTGCAAAAAGCTTCCAAATCAGAGGGCCCCCAAAGCATTCTGCTGCTTCTGACACGGCAGTTCTGTTTTGCCCACCCCGGTTGCCCCCTTGGAGCATGGATAGCTGGACCACACAAGGCCCTCGGAGTCTGATGTAACCTAATGTTTTATTGAAGCTATTTTGATGCAGCAGTTTTGATGCCAGGGATATTCTATCATGGTTGAAGAGAAAACTTTGATACTTTCAATTTGTTAAATTGTTTAATATTGCTAAATCATGTGCTAATGTTCACAAGAGATGTCCCTGTCTTATCTCTGCAATCACATAAGTGGCTTAAGGTTGGGCTGGGGATGCCTGTTGCACACAAGACTTGATAATGAAAGAGTTTGCATTTTCATAAAGTGGCTTTCAAAATGGAGCCTAGAACGGTCAGACCCTTTGCAGGGGCTACTTCTTCCAACCCTAGCCCAGTGGTTCTTAAACCTTATTCTGCATCAGAATCACCAACTGAGGTTGCTCAAAATGGAATTCCTGCACCCCACTCCCACTTCAAAATTCTGATTCGGTGTGACTGGGGAGAGCCCCAGGAAACTGCACATTGGCAAGAACCCAGCCGATTCCAATGAAAACCGTCCAGAGAGAACTTTTTGAAAAAGCTGTCTTAGAGCTTTGCCCACCCACCAAGCAAGATAGTCAGTCACCTTGAGGCCATCTTAGGAGGAGCAGCCCAGAGGGATTGGGTCCACTTTGACGTGTACATCTGACTAAGTGATCCCTGTGGAGTCCCTGGGATAGCCACAAGCTGAGTTAGGAATAGGTGTGTCTGGTTAGATTTGGCTTGTTGAATGATACTGATGACTCTCTGTTTGCTTTTACCTGCCACTCGTGGATACCTTGTGCACCCTAGAAACAGAGATACCAGACATAGGTAAGCAAATCACATGGGTGGCTACCTAATGCCCCTTCTTGCATAAGACGCCACCTCCTAATAATGTGCTAACAGGGAAACTTTACTTCTTAAATAAGGTTAAAGGAATAATGTGAATGTGAACTTGGAAGTTATAACTCAGGTAAGTGTCTTCCAAAAGAAGAGAGCTCCACTAAGTGGGAATGTGCTAGAGGATCAGAATATACCAAAAAGAAAAGAAGATAAGTGAAAGCTGGCGGTTCAGTACTTCATGGGAAAGCAAAACCCATGTTTTCCTTAGGTGATATCACAAATGAGTCTGTAAGTTCAAGTAGATTTGCTGTTTTCAAGTTGCAGGTAGAGAGAGAGGTAGCACAGCAATCTTCCTGCTTCCAGGAATGTGGTTGATGAGTGTATTAGGAGACAATGCCCATGATGACCTTCTTGAATAAGATTTTTCCATTTTCCTCTTTTGTGACCTCATGGTTTCTATTTTATCCCACCAAAAAAATAATAACCTTTAAATTGACAAGGGCACATAACTCTAAAATTAGTCATAATGAGTATTTGTATTCAATTCGTTTACGCATTACACTTGTCAAAACTGTTCTAAATTACCTGAAATTGCAAAGGAGAAAATTGAATTTGTTCACTTTCGAATGCCAATTGTCATCAAAATGGCACTGATGGGGTTTGTAATTTGGATTTCGTTTGGGAGATGCCACTTCCTAAATAGCAATGCACAAGATCAGCCTTGCTACTTTGGCATAACTGATTCCTGAAGCAAATTAAATTGGTTACCAAATTGCTTACTGGTAAAGTGTTGCACAGTATTAATTATAAGCATTAATTGCCCATTTAACAATCAATGTGCTTTTAACTAGCATGAATGAAGTGATCTTTGCTAAGTTGAAGGGCATTGCTGGAATGTAAAACTAACCAGAAGGTGACAGTAAGTCTAACACTTACTGAAGTTATAAGAGAAATCTTCACGTGTCTCAAATTGCAATACACGTTTAGACACAAGGGATTAGAACAAATTGGAATGTAGTCCAGTGGTTTTTCTTTCTCAGGTTTGGCATGTTTTCACAAAGTAGAAAGAAACCAATCTCAAAAGAGCTGAAGTGCACTTGGGAAATGGCATGAAACGGCAAGAAATTACATCTCAATATAGGAGACCTTCCTGACTGTTGACTGTCAAGAAAATAACAATCAGATTTGAATTCAGTGTGTTGGGCTGTTCCATTTCCTAAAGGCCAGTGCGCAAAGTTGGAGAACAGCCTCGCTGAGCAACACAGTTAGAAGAAGACAGTAACACATTTTTTTTTGCCACTTTCAGAACAAGAGTATTCTGAAGGTATTTATTTTGCACACACAGTGACATCTGATCTAATCTAATATTAGTCCAAGCACAGGCTTGTTAGTGACCCTGGGCAAGCCTTCTATATGTCTGGGTTTTTCCAGCTGAGATTTGAGAAGAATGATAATTCCAACTTCCTTCACAGGCACATTGGGGATATTCAATAATAAATAAATGTAATGCATTCCAAAGTGCTTTTGTGCGAATAACATTTCTCTTGGAAAAATAGCCTATGGACTTTTCCTAAACGAAACATGATTAATCTGGCTCAGTTGAAACTTCCACAGACTGGCTACCAAAGTATTGAAGGTTGTTTCGGGGAAGGGTTGTGACCCCTTCTTTATTCAAGAAAGATCTAAAGGCACTGGAAAAATTTTACTCTGAAGGCAAAAAGTACAAGTAAATAATGTCAAAACTTTTCCTCAAACCCCTATTTAAGCAGTCTTTGCTACAGAGATGCTTTGTCTGATATGACTGCCAAATCAATTCTGGAATCTGTCGGGGCCCTTTACAGTTTATTTACAGCAGCTGCCATGGTGGTTCCAGGGTTGAAGATGTCCCTGGAATCTACCGGATTCTCTTATTTGATAAAGGTAAGTAGAAAAAAATCAAGTATTCCAATTGGATTTGATTTTTTTCCAATTAAAACTATAAACTGGGTCTCAAATCAGTATTTGCCAGCCTTACTGTCATTAATATAAATATACTTAGAGGGCAAATGCAATTACAAATACCATCAGGAACATGCCAGTCCTTAAGAGTATCTTAATTATTCTAATGACCTCCCCTCCATTTTGCTTGGCCAAGTAACCAGGGCCTGAACTCTTCTATGTCTTAGTTAGTTTCATGTCCTACAGTTTCGTTCAGCACTTACTGAACATCAACCCTGTCAGACCCTCTGTTGGCACTGAGGTAGAGAGAGGAATAGGGTTCTTGTCTGCAAAGAGTTCACAGTGTAGTTGGAGAGAGAGAGAGATGTGGGAAAAAATAGCGCTTACGCCCAGCACTCAGATCTCAGTTTCTCATACCCTTCTTCAGTAAAAGGAACCAGGGGTCCTTGGAGAAATGGTGCATTCTAGTACTGGGGCCGGGATTATACAAGATGAGCCTGCAACATCTTGTAGTTCCAGAAAGCAAGGAAGTGCTCAAAAAACAAAACGCACCCACATTGATGGGGGTTTATAAGGGGCAAACAAGCCCACAGAAAGAACTCCCAATGGCTAAAGCTGCAACAATTTGAGCAACAAAACAAAGTAGCATTGGATTTTAATGCGAAGTATAAAGAAAATATCCATGAGTCCATGCTGATATAAATAAATGGTTGCATTCATAAATAAATAGAGGAGAAAAGATACAGTTCTCATGCAGAAGAACTCCAAATAATTTATGTAGCTACTCCACCCTCAAGGAGGTGGAGTATAACTCCCTACTCCTTAAATGTTGCCTTTGCAGAGTCACTTCCTTCCAAAGAATACAATGTGGACAGTAAGAGAGAAAGTAAATTTACAGAGGAGAAACTTGACAAACACTATCTCAGCCAGGCCATCGAGGTCAACATCAACAGTAATAAGTCACATTGATGTTATTACCCTTGATTTGATTTGATGAGAATGGCACTTTGCCCCTGTGGTCTTCCTCCCCAAAACCTGTAACCCCTGTCTAACTATGCGAAAAAAAAAATCAGACATGTTCCGGGGGAGGGGGGAGCATCTTACAAAATACCTGACCAATACTCCTTAAAACTATCAAGGTCATCAAAAACAAGGGAAGTCTGAGAAACTGTCACAGCCCAGGGGAGCCTAAGGAGACATGAAGACTAAATATAATTTGGTATTCTAGATGGAATCCTGAAACAGAAAAGGGATGTTAATTAAAAACTAAGGAAATCTGAGTAAACAATGGACTTCAGTTAGTAATTTTTAAAAATAAAGCTAATACAAATGTGATAGGTGCCGGTAGGTCACGTGTCCCTCCTATCTGCTCATTTCTCTCCCTTTCTACTTCTGTTGTAACTCTCAGATTTAAGACAGTCATAGCCTATTTACTGATCTGACCCCCGCACTAGACTGTGAGTTTCATGAAGAAAGGGGCTGTGCTGTGCACACAAGTAGGTCTCCAGACCATAGCACTGTTCCCTGCCTCATTGTTTGCACTTAGGAAATACTTTTTAATGACTTGGTGAACAAATACACAATACAGAAATGGTACCAAGGAAGGAGTGCAGGTGAGTGCAGGCAGGACCTTGGACTAATGACGATGGAGACAAAGAGAAGTGGGCAGATTGGAAAAGAGTTTAGGAGGTAGAATTTTTTTTTAATGATGTTTCACTGGGTATGGGGAATGGTGGAAAGAAGGAGCAGTAAAGAATGGCTTCTGGTTTCTGGCTTAGACAATTGGGTGTGAGGCAGAGTACTGTGCAGTGAGCACATTAAAGATAAGACAAGATTGCTCTCCTCCAAGCTCTCATGGTTTACTGGGGGATATATATACATTTAAAAAAAAATTAATATGATACGTAATCCTCCAGAATAGAGGCAAGCATAGTGCAAATAATCAGACCTAGAGATTTAGGGAAGGCTTTCTTCAGAAGATGATGCCTGAGTAAATCCTTAAAAGGTTAACGAGATTTAATTATTAAGTGAAGAAAGGAATGGGTACCACACCAAGGAACATTTAAAAGTTTGTACAGTTTTTAAAGATGGGAACCAAATGATCAGAATAACCCTGGAGGCACTACGGGGGGGAAATGGATTAAAGATTTCAAAAACACCTCCTATGGGCAGTACTATAGACACTGTCCCAGGTCAGAGATGATGAGAGTTAGAACCAATGTGATGGCAGAAGGGATAGAAGAAAAGGTTGTGAAAGCTCGTTTTCAGGCACAATTACATGTAGAGAGAAAAGGGGAGAGTAAGGGTTAGCCTTCCATGTTTGGAGCTTGGATGATGTCAGCAGTACATGAACCTTAAGTTCAAGCAAAATATCTCCCAACCAAAGTTCCCGCAGCTATCAGAAAAATGAAATTAGGAGGAATCAAACCTCATAAATGAGCTCAGCCAAATGCAGACAAAAATAACACAAGAACCCATGTAAATATGTAACTGAAGAGTTTCAGGAAAACCAAAATCCAATCAAGGTAACTTGAATGTCACCTTTTGGAAGTATGGTTGATTGTAATTATAACCAAAAAAGGTCAAATGTGATCACTTCTATTATGTCCTGAAAGAAGAAAAAGTGGATTAGAGAAGTATGGTGGTCAGCTAACAAAAGGAAGCTTGGTGAGGGAAAGTATCTCCAGTACAGCCCTCCCCAAGACACATTCCTTACTTTTTGTACATGCCTTTCAATTTCCAACAGGACCCTGGGAGGACAGTAGTGACCCCAAGTGAGGCAGGAAGCCCAGAAGACCAAAAGTAGGTTTTTGAAGGATGGGGAAGGCAGGAAGAGAATAACTTCTGTTTTGGATTTGTTGAGTTCGAGGTGACTGAGACATCCAGGCAGTCATCTAGTAGGTAATTGAATAACTGAGGGGGGTATGAAAGGTATGTATGAGAAAAAGGATCTCCTGGGATCTTCTCTCTTCTGCTTCTTTCTCTACCCCCAAATGGACGGTATTGAAATATCAGGATCATTACAGATTAGCAGTATGACTGTTGAATTTTTTTTTAATCCCAGACCCATTGCTAGAAAAACAAAGAAGTATCTATCTCCTTGGTACCTAAGAAGGAAGATACATTCATTCTTTCATCTGTTGAGAGAATTTTCCATTTGTGACAAAAGGCAGACCCAAGGGGAGTGTATGCTGACAAATTGCTTTGAATAACTTTACTTTTCTCTTCCTTAGCACAAGTCCTGCTCACAAATACTATCTGGCTATGGACCCTGTGTCTGAATCACTTTATCTCTCAGACACCAATACCCGAAAAGTCTACAAGTTGAAATCTCTTGTGGAAACCAAGGATTTGTCCAAGAATTTTGAAGTGGTGGCAGGAACCGGTGATCAATGCCTTCCCTTTGACCAGAGTCACTGTGGAGACGGAGGGAGAGCATCGGAAGCTTCACTAAACAGCCCTCGAGGTAAAAAACAAAAATCCTTTGCTCATGTAATGGTTTCATTTAATGTCACAGAATGCTAAGACTGTTGTCACACTATGGTCCATCCATCTCGATATACTGTACCTCTGACAGACATCGTCTCTGAAGTCTATATTGGAAGATAGGCACACCCAGGACTAATTTTTAGCCAATATGCAGTAGTATAGTCATAACTGTTATTAAAATATTGGAATGCTTCTCTTCTGGTTGATAAATAATTATTGCCCAAAACCCTCTGCCTCCTGGACACCCCAGCCTCTCCCCATGATCCCCTTCTTGGAAACTCCCAATAGTCCAGCAACTAAAGGGTTAACTCCTGGCCCAGCAGAGAGCCTCCAGGAGGACGGCTTTAGCACTGTGGCCTGCAGTGGTTTGGGGTCAGGTCTGCGCCACCTTCTACCACTTTCAAATATATTGGGTATCTCGCAGACTTTGGACATTCCTGGCTTTTGTTTAACAATAACCATTAATGAACCTTTATTCCATTAATTTATCTAAATCATACTCTCTTTTTTAATAAATTTATTTATTTTATTTTTGTTTATTGGCTGTGTTGTGTCTTCTTTGCTGCATGCAGGCTTTTCTCTAGTTGCGGCGAGCAGGGGCTACTCTTCGCTGTGGTGCACAGGCTCCTCATTGCAGTGGCTTCTCTTGTTACGGAGCACGGGCTCTAGGCGCGTGGGCTTCTGTAGTTGTGGCATGAGGGCTCATTAGTTGTGGCTCACAGGCTCTAGAGCACAGGCTCACTAGTTGTGGCTCACGGGCTTAGTTGTTCCGTGGCATGTGGGATCTTCCCAGACCAGGGATCGAACCTGTGTACCCTGCATTGGCAGGCAGATTCTTAACCACTGTGCTACCAGGGAAGCCCTAAATCATTCTTGAAGCTATTTATATTTTCAATTTATATCACCCCTAGTATAACAAATTTCTATTTATTTATTTATTTATTTATTTTTGCCTTCTGTGAGAGTTCGGCCTTACTATTATTTATCCTAAATTTAACTTCTCAGTCTTTAAGGGACAACCCTCAGTTCTGTTTCCTGGGATTTGTAAATAACTCTGTGCTCTCCCAGTCAGCTTCCTGATTTTATAGACTCGGATCATATTCCCATCTGAGACCACTAAGCTGAAGGATAGTCACCTTTTAAATCTGTCATCATATATCATCCACCCTATCTCCTTAATTATTTAATCATTCTTCTCTGTTCCTTCTCCAAGATATTGTGTGTATGTGTGCTTTTATTTTAGTAGGTTTTATGAAGTATTCATTATAGTGGGTTTTAAGAACCCAATTTTTTAAAACTATTTTTTAACTGGTTTTTTTTAACTATTACACAAATAATACACATTTGTTACAGAAAAATTAGAAAAGCAAGAACACACAAAAAATGTTTTTAATTAAGATCACCCATAATCCTACCACATCTAGAAAACCTCTGTTAACATTTTAGTGTATATCCTTCTAAACTTTTTTCTATGCATATCATATATTTTATTCTCTAATAATAGAATCATGTTATAGAATGCTGTTCTGTAATCTGCTTTTCATACTTAATGTATTATGAACACCTTTCCATGCCAAAAAATATAGTGAGGTCAATGTATTTAATTTGTTAGATGGTCACTTACTATTTCAAATATTAAGAGGTTACTCTTTAGCTATTTGACATTTGCCATATGGGGATTAAATTTCAACTACAATTGGAGTTTAAAGCCTTGCCTTTCTTCAAGGCCATACTCAAGGCCTGTGTCTTTCATTAAGCCCCTCTGGCTAACCCAGCCCACTAAATCAGAATTTCTTTAAGAGTTGTCTAAACTACCCAGTTAGCACCCGATTATATTTTGCCTTGTTTTACTTTCCAGTTCTTTCATGAATGGAGGGTTTTTATTACCGAAGTGAGCTGCTTGAAATGAGAAACTATATCTAATATTTCTTTTGACTCTTCCCCACCTCCCCAGCAATGTCTTGCACAGTGTGAGATCCACTACACATGCTTCTTGTGTAATTGACCAATTAGGTAACTCTTATCCATAGCCAAGTATTCCTAAAAGGAATTTCAGTGGCATTTAAAGGAGATGACCTTTTTTCCCTAAGGGAACATAAGCGCCCCCACCCATAAGTATCATAGTACAGTGTTTTGGAATTTTTCTTTTTTCTCTTGTGCCTGCGCTGGTTCCTTACACATAGTAGGTCCACAATCAATATTTGATGAGTGAATGTGTAACTCAGGTGCACCATATAATCAGCTCATCTTGTAAGAAAATACATCAGGCTGGGTCCCACCTTTTACACAGGTTTAAAAGGCTTACAGGTATTATAAGGATTTCTGCATGAGAAATAGGGAGGAATCAAGCTTGTATTGTGCCTGAAATTGACATCCTCCTGAGTTGCTGCTAGTATGAAAACCACTCATCTCACCTACCACATTCAACCTGCCACATAAAGGATGAATATCAGCTTTTCCAAATAAAGCAAATAATTGGTTCACTGCAGCTTTGCTTTTTTTTTTTTTTTCTTTGCTTGGAAAGCAGCAATAATAAAGTCCTGATGAGCAGGATTTACATGAACTCTGGAAGCATCAGTAATGAGAGTGCCAAAATTTATATATCTATTAAAGTTAATATTAAACTAAGTTTTTCTTCTTGTCATAGCTAGTAGTGCATTTTCCTTTGGCTTGATTTACTCAACCTTCTATCTGAGCGTGGCCTTTACAATAATCTGGTACACTTTATTGATCCCAAAGCGGTAAGGCGCCCTAAGAACAGCTGGCCCAGGTTTCGGACAGCTGAATGTCTAATCCATCCAAGACAGCTTTCACATAATGTACTGAAGCTGCTGTTGGCAACATCTGCTCTGATCCAGTGAGTGAATGAGGATGTTTAAAGGAGGGGAATGTGTGGCTCACACTAAGTGTCCATCACATCTCCTTCGACCATGTTCACAGTGTTTGAGGACCCTGTTAGTGATCTTCAAAATCACTCAGATGGCAGAACCTATGTCCAGACTTCATTTGCTCTGAAAATGCTGGTCAGAACAGTTAGGTGCCTAGCTAGGGCACCTATCTCCACGCTGAATCTAGATAGCACTTACCCTTGGCAGTGAATCAGAAGTGAGATTTTCATTATATGGTGTGCTGCAGGGCAATTTCCTAGACTTCCGTAGAAGAAGGAAAAATCATGCGAGAAGTCATTAAGGCACAGTGTGCAAATTGAGAGGAGAGTATTGCTAATTGCTAATTAGGTCTTTGAGGTTCTCCTGCAGGTTCTTTATCTCTCAAAAAAGCCCAATTTGTTTGTTTTTTGCTTTACAGCTACCATACACATCAGCTCCTTCGTCCTTCCCCCTTAGAAGACAGCAAATGTTTAATGGATTTCTTTAAGGAGAGGTTTGATTTTTCTCTCCACCTAGAAGCTAATAAAGAAAAGCTGTAGATCAGTAGAAAATGGAAATGTACATCTAGGGAGTACCATTTCTAGGTTAGGAAAGAGAGCTGGCTCTAAGACTTTAACAAGCAACATATTGCAATTACAGGCAGGCTCTCCAACATGTCCTTAATTATGCAAGGTAAGTCAAATAAATGTTAATCTGCAAGACAGCTAATTTATTTTCTGAATCTATTCTAAAAATAGGATGAAATAAAATTTGCTTTTGAGTTCATTTGTCCTAACGTTGGAATGAATTATCAAATGGGATTAAAAGCAGTCAGCAAAAGGTGAATGGTCAGAAGCCATGGGATTTGTTTTTGTTTTTGTTTTTGTTTTTTTGAGAAATGGCAACAAATTGTGATGAATACTGGGTTAGGGAGCCTAGGCTTTTGTGTTCAATCCATGTAATGCCACCGTTTCTTGGAATGACCCTGTGTAAGTCACTGTACCTCCCTGAACGCTGAAATAGACTTAATGATGCCATTGGCTAGTTTTGTTACATTGGGCTAGTCATATACACACTGGGTCCTGAGATTGCTCAGTTGTAAACTGAAGGGCTCGGGATGATCTCCCTCCCAGCTGTAATGTATTAAAATAACCATAGCTCTAACTTACCGAGTATCTACTGTGTGCTGTACACTGTTAGATATTTTACACGTGGTATCTCTAATCTTTACAATTCACAAGGTAAATATTATTATCCCCATTGTATAAATGAGGAGATAGAGGCACAGATACCTTAGGAAATTTACCTAGAGTCAAACAGTCTACAGATAACACTGGAATTCGAACTAGGTCTGCCTGACTCCAAAACCCATGAGGTGGGGTGGAGTGGGGGGGTAGCCTTTGATGCCTCCACTATACCACTGTTAGTGCCTTCCCTTCAGCTCAAATCCTTGATCTCTGTTGGCTTCTCAGGGAGGGTAGGAAATAGTAGAAAATGCCTTTGAATCTAATGACATATATTCAAGGAAAACAAAATATTTTTATTTGGAAGATGAATGACTTTTAGTCCAGTTTCCTTTTCCTATTAAAACTATTTCTCTGATTTTTCTGACCCAGTAGTATACGCATAGTGCAATCCATAGCATTTGCATAATCTGTAAATGGAATTGTTCAAATAAATCTCCAGGAAACCTTGTCACATCTCTTTGGAAGATTCTGCAATTAGGAACTTCACCAACTTTTTCTTAAGAGATGGAGTCCGGAAACCTTAACTTTATTAAATTTCTTGACTACAACTGGTAGCTAAAAATTGTGTTTAAAGGAAAAATGGAAGTACCCTTGAATAGAGTTTTATATAAGATAGCCCCTGGGTACTTCTCCTGGGAAGGAGTCTTTATCTGATCCAGTTTTACGCACTTTGATTTGAATCCCAATAAAGAGAAACATTTGCCATTTTACTCATGAATACTTCAATGTAATGGGGGAAGGAAAAAAGTTTAGCAAAGAGGTTGATGGTGTGCTAATCCCTGGCATTGTATATGAGTTTGAATTGACTTTGAAAGATGCTTTTAAAACATGCATGGATGATGTAGTTGAAACTTAGGTTCCATTTATTATTTTTACTGCAACTTTCTTTAATTCTACAGAGAACTCAAACTAATGAGTCATGTAATAGATGACCAAGTACTTAAGCAGAATGTGAAATGGTGCTAGGTGGAGATATAAAATAAAATTTGTGACAAGCTGAATACATTTATTTTTTTGAAGTAGATACAGAGGGTGAAGGAGTGACTGGACAGGATGAAATCAATCAATGACTTAATTTGGTTTTCTTGGACCTCACCAAGGAGTATATCTCTATTTTCATGTGCATCTTTAAGCATCCTGACCTCAGAACTCAGCAGGAATTGGGCAATATCCATACAAGTGCAAACAGCCCTGGGAGCCATTCCCAAGGAGGGCAATGATCCTTAAATCTTGATGGCTTCCGAAAGTGTTTTTACGTTATTCATGACACTAATCATGCAGGAGTTCCTTTAACTTTATTGGCAATTAAGAAAGCTGGGTATGATAAAGTCTAGCAAAAACAATCTGTTTTTATCCCTACCCAGATCTACCTGAGGTGCATCCTGAAGCTCTACTGATTCTCCTGCTATCTATGTGCAATTTTGAAAGGTTAAATTTGGGGTTAGTGGAAAGATGGTAAAACTCTAATCAGTGACATCTTGCTGATGTAACTGTTATCTATGTGGGAGAGAGTAGAGTGCACAAACACGTATGAGACTGTTCTTTTGGTTCTACCATGCAAGTAGGGTGCAGTAAGACTTTTCCTAAATTCCTTTAGTACGTGGTCCATTATGGTAACATAACCATTTGGATTGGCACCAGGGCCAGCCCTCACCAAAATTACAGGCAAGCCACAGCATGAGTAAAACGAATGGTGTATTTTGAAGCAGGAAAGTGACATGATCATTTGATGGATGCAGTTTTGACAGATTGTTTTGGTAAAAGGGTAAATGCACTGGAGCAAGGCTGGGGCAAAGAAATCCTAGGGAATACTAGTATTTATATGGTAGGCAATGGAAGGGGATCTAATGAACGGGACAGAGAAGAAATCTTCACAATAAAAGGAAATAAAGCTTGGTATCCAGGAAGCGAAGGGAATAGCTTGTTTCAGGAAGGTGTGAAAAACAATATCAGATGTCATACATTTGTAGCCTTTGGATTAGGCAATGAGGAGCTCATTGGTGACCTTGCCTTTGGTGAGTTGAATGGTGGTAGAGGTAGTAGCCAGATTTCAAGCATTTGATGACCCAATGAGAGGTGAGGAAGTAACTATGACTAAGGAAGATCATTCTTCTGAGAGGCTCAGATGTGAAAGATAGTGATAAGTATGAGAGGACGAGGCCCTCAGGGGAGGCTTTTTCTGTGGGAGACATGGCAATGATTATAGGTAAATGGGAAGATACATGAGACAGAGAGTAAATGGTGAAACCAGATCTGGAGGAAACTGGAGCAGGCCTTGAATGGGAGGGGAGAGTGAAGAGACCACCTTATGTGTAGGTGTAGGGATGAGGATGTTTGTAGATAGAAAGAGCTAGAAAGTTGACGGTACTCCATTCTGATAGCCTCAGTGTTCTAGAGAAGTGGGTCTGTTCTGCCAAAAATGAGGAAGTACCGTTAGGCCTTGAGGTATGTGGAAATGGCTTGGAAATACCACTTAACAAAGTCAGCTATCTGGATAAGATCAACATTCTACCACCTGTGCCAAACTCCCAGCTCAGCTTCAAGGCATTTCCTGTGAGAACTTTCTTCCCACATCCTTGTCCCAGAATCAGAGGCATCTTGAGAAAAACATGCTTGACGAAGCCTTAAAATTCAGGCAAAATATTTGTTCTTTATTGCTGGGTGAGCCTGTGCTGTTTCCACTCCTGGGTATTTCCTTCCTAAGCTATGTTATTGGTCTCTCAGTTTGCAGTAGCTGCACCTGATGACTTGTACCTGTGATGCAACCAGAATGAGGGCTTAACTTGTTATTTGCACAGTTGGTCTAATGCATCTGCTTATGAATGGTCAAAAGATTTAGACCTTATGTTACGTCAGCAGCTGGAATTTGAGAACCTTTCTGCCTTTTCTGTCGCAGTCCTAAAGCCATAAGCTGTTGGTGGACAAGTCAGACAAAAGGAAGGCACTTACATCAGGTCACATCCATGGTTAATACAGCAGAACTTGTATTAAGTTCATTCAAGTTTTATAAAGCTACAAATACATTATTAAGTGACTTTTCCTTCTGCATTTATTTTAATTTTCATGCATGTATAGCATTCTAGCAAACAGATAATGCTTTAGAGGCCAAATACCATGAGAGGTAAGTTCCCCAGTTCTGAAGTCAAACAACTGGATGCAAATTCCAGATCCACCACTCATTAAATGTGTGACCTTGTGTGAGTCACCTAACTTCCCTGAGCTTCAACTTCCTCATCTATGAAGTTAGAATATGAGTAATTGTGCCTACACGAGAGTGTTTGGTGATGCACGTGAAGTGCATTGTAAAGCCCAGTGCCCAGCATGTGGTGTGTACACATTAAATGTTACCTGCTGCTATGATCAAGCTTGCTGGTTTGTTGCTAAAAATAATACTGCTTATAATAGTGACCCAAACATGGAATAAGTTACTCTGAAAGGACGCAAGTTCCAAATTGTCCTTATAAGTCAGTCTGAGACTTGATGATTTCTAGGGTAGAACGGTACCACAAAAGAGGCAAGAGTCAAGGTAGGGTGGGATGCAGGTATTATGTGTGATTTGGTTAGCGGATCCCTCCTGACCTTGTGATGCCGTAATTCTAGTGCTGGTTCTTTCTATATGTTGTATTTTTTTTAAGCTCTTTATTGGAAAATAATTGCTTTACCCTCTTGTACCAGCTTTTGAGGTACACCAAAGTTGCATGCTGTATTTTGAGGAGCCCCCCCCCCCCGCCGCCAAGGTCCATATAACCAAAATAATCCCCTTAGCAGCCTACCATTTCACCCTTACATTCATTCCATAAGGGTTTTCTTCAGATGTGAACTTCAGTGTCAGGTGCAGGATATTGCCTAGGAGAGCAATACGTTAATTCCTCATTAAAACACTTTATGGGGGTGTTGAGGACATGGAGCACAGGATGGATGTGTTTGGATAGATGAGCTCACATCTATAGATGTCCCCCCTGGAGGGGGAGCAAGCCGAGGTGGCATGAGGAAGGGCGGTGCTAGGTTTGGGGCAGAAGGGCAGCAAAGTGGGGAGAGATGGGAGAATAATGATGATATACGTCTCTGCAGTATTGTCTAGAATGAAACTTCAACCCCTACATATCAGGACAGACAGTATGGAGTTATGATTCCTCCTCTTTTTATTTGTGATCACAAGCCCCCAAAAAGTTTCCTTATCACAGCTCCTCAGTGTCACATCTTTCTTATCTGTCCACTTAAGAATCACCTCAGCTGAGAGAAAAGAAGAACCCCCCCCCCTCCCCATCAAACAAAAATGACAGGGATCACACACTAACAGACTGCAAATCACTTAAATCATATTTTGAGTGGTGTATGATGGTAACGTATAAATAACTAATTGCGTAAAATTGCTTTAGTAGTTTCTAGATGGCAGCTTTAATTAAAAGCACCAGAGACATTTAGAAGTTTAGAAATGGATGGCATGTAATTTGCCCTTTTACCAACCATAAAATGGTAATTAAGGAATTTGATTCACTTCTTCCTATTAAAAGTTTTATGAGAATAGCAAGTTCCTTCTAAATACAGTTTCTCTTCAGCAGAAGGTAGTACGTTTGCTTTATCAGTCTTCTCCAGCAGGGTAAGATGTTTTAATGTACAAATTCTTCAGAAGTTAATTAGGAAATTTCTTTCAATGCAAAATGTTTGTTTTTAAGGTTCTAAAACATGAAACTGTATTAGAGCTAAAGCTTTGATCATGGCCCCATATTGTTCCACCATCAATACAAGATGGCCCAGTAATTTCAAGTTTACCAAACTCATGGAGCTGACTATAAAATCAAAGAAATGAGGAAGTCGTTTCCTGGTGAGTCTAGCATGCTTTGCTGGTTCTTGGAGGAAGCTGAAATCTACCGTGCATTGACTACCCAGGGAACCGAGAATATTCACGCCACGACAGAGGAGTCATCAGAAGATGTTTTGAGCTTCATTGATCCTCCAGCCATACAGGATGAATTAGCAGGTATAGACTGTAAAACTCAAACAACATGCAGCAAACCCAGATATCTTTGCAAATCCATTATTCTAACATCATCATGGGCTAAAACACAGCTGGAAATGGAGCCAGGAAGCCCATTTTTATTTTATAATTGATCAATTAATTGCATTTTTGGCCACTTCAGACCAAGAATTAGAGAGGGCATTTAGACCAGTATTTTGAAGGTACTAATGACTTATGTGCACATAAGACGACTGCTAAGATTTTTTTAAGTCAAGCAGATTCTTAAGCAGACTGAATCTAAGCAGCAAACTAGCAGTAAAGTAGGAGCTGTTTGAAATGTCTCCTCTTCATTCCCTCTTTCAGGGACTCCCCCGGCTAACTCTGAGCCCCCTCCCTGCAGCCTTCAGCCTGGCCTCCCTAGGAAGAAATCCAGCATTTCCCTTCCCTCTCTTCTAGTCAGAGCTGGGTGGGCATATAGTGGTGCATGCTAAAGGGAGACGGGACAGTGGGAAGCATATTTTATCCTGACATTGTTTACAATTTCCAGTGAATGATGATAGTAGACACAGAACTGTTGTTCATCAGTTTTATTATTGTTTTTGACATTCCTACCAAAAATGCACTCCTCTTACTTGTCTGTACCCAGGACAGACTATTCCCACAGCCCCCAAACCTGCAGGTATAAGAAAAATACTCAGAAAATAATATTCAGTGGAAAGTTCAGGATACAAAACTGTGTACTGTATACTGCTACATCTATAGGCGTGCAGAGGTGGTATATACGTACAGAGAAAAAAGATTGAGAAGTTTATCTAAATATTAGCAATGGGACTTCCCTGACGGTCCAGTAGTTAAGACTCCATACTTCCAATGCAGGGAGCGCAGATTCCATCCCTGGTCGGGGAACTAAGATTACACATGCTACACGGCATGACCAAAAAATTTAAAAAATAAAATAAATGTTAGCAATGATAACTGCTGCATAGGAATTTTGAGTGATTTGATTTTGTTCTCTTTAATTTCCTGAGCATGTATTATTTTTATAATTCAACAAAAGACAAAGCATATTATTTTAGCGCGCGCACACACACACACACACACACACACACACACACACACACACACTGTCCAGTCCTATGACCAATCTCTGAGGACTCAGGTCTCTTTGCTTTCATAAATGACAGCCATCCAGAAAGGGTCTCATAGTACTGATGGTTACCAATGGGTTGCTCATACCTGAGCATGTTACTGGAGGCCTGCTGGAGGGGCTATACCATCAGTCAAGAAAGAAAGCTCAGTGGAAGACCTTGAAAGCATACTGGCAGGCCCGTAGTAAAAGACATTTTAATTATATTTATTATTTCTTAAGAAAGAGTACAAATTAAAACGGTCTATAATCTCACCATCTAGATAAGCCCCGTTGATTTTGAAACATAAAAATATAAAAGTAATATACGTCTGTGGTTTGAAAGTCAGAACTCTATAGAAAAGCACAGAAAGAAAATTCTAGGCTTCTTCACCACAAACACACCCCCCAGTCCCTCTCTTTAAAGGTAACCAGTTTAATACTTTCTTGCAATTCCTTTGAGACCTTCATGTGTACTTTTCCCTTACATAAAAGGAATCATATCATATACATTACTCTTCACCCTGCTTCTTTCATTTGATTATATTTTTTGAAGAGCTTTCCATAAAAGCATGTATATATCTACCTCTGTTTTTAAGAGATGTATTACATTACAACATATGGACATACCATAATTTAGTAAGTAATTTGCTTCTTGATGGACATGTTTTTCTTGTTTGTTTTTGTTTGTTTTTTAAGCTCTTTCTTGGAATATAATTGCTTTACACTGTTGTGCCGGTTTTTGCTGTACTACATGTTGTTTTTTAAATCCTTTATCACTATAGCGCTGCATTGAACAACCTAATTCATGTGTTTTGGAGCACTTTTGTGAGTACATACACCGGATTAATTTTCAGCAGTAGTAGATGTTACCAAATTGCCCTTCCAAAAGACTGAACATGTTTACACCAATAGTGTGTAAGGATGCCCATTTTGCCATACCCTCAGCCGCACTGAGTATCATCAAACCTCTTAATATATGCCCATCTGATCAGCGGAAAATGGTAGCTTGTAGCTTGTAGCTTTAATTTGAATTTCTTTAATTTTACGTGGAGTGTCATTTCATATCTGTTGTGACCATTTGTATTTCTTTTTCAGTAAACTCACTTTCACATCCTCTGCCAGTTTTTCTACAGAGCCCTTCATCCTTCTCTTTTGAAAATTAAGAAAAGCATCCCTTTGTCTCTCCTGTGTGTTGCAAATATTTTCCAAGTTTGTCGTTTCTTTTAACCGTGTAGAAGTTTTCTAACTTTGTTTGCTCAGATTTAGCAATATATGCAATATATGTCCTTAAGGTCTCTAAAGTTTGTGTCCTTCTAGAAAAGCCTTCCTGTAGTAAAGGTGTTTTTAAGGTAGGTGGGCAGGCCTTTCAATAACCCTTAAGTCATACTTTTTGTATTTTCCATTTGGACCCCATGAAATTTAGAAAACTTAGGAAGTGTTTAGAGTAGTTAAAATCAGAGACTTTGGAATCAGGCACGTAAGACCGAGTTCGAATTTATTACTAGCATCCCTGAGCCACCGTTTTCTCATCTGTGAAATGGAGACAGTGCTCCTACCTTCCTTATAGGGTTATAGAGGATAAAATGACACAACATGGGTTAAGCCAGTACCTGGCACAGATTAAGTACTAAATAAAGCCTGATGATGAGAAGGAAGAGTAAGTAAATAATTTTTTAAGCTAATATTACCTAGATTGTTTTCAAGACTAGTAGTAAACATTTTGTTTTCAAAATTGTTTTACTGTATTCAAATTCCGTTCTGTCAAACTTTACTGGTTGTTTATACACAGCCCTACTTTAATGCTCTTTGCCTGCAAAATACATTGTCCAACTAAAGGGAAAACTTGTAACTGTGCCTTTAAAATACTTGGAGAGAGGTACTGAAGGGAGCTTGGCCGAAGAAAAATGTATGGAAAGTCACAAGTACACATGTGCATAAGGAGACATGTGCTAGGCTGTCATTACAGTATGCCAAATGGGAACAACCTAATCATCCTAGTAATAATTGGGTTAAGTCAAATGATGGAATATGATACAACAGTAAAAATGAATTAACTGGATGCCCATGTACAAAACATTAATAGTCACAAAGCATAAGGTTGCATGAATGAAAGAGAAAATTGCAAAAGAATAAATATGATGTGATATCATTAGCAAAATTTACCATTTTAAAGTGGGTTTTGGGGGGGGGTTTTTTTGTTTGTTTTTGGCCACACCATGTGGCTATCAGGATCTCAGTTCCCCAACCAGAGATTGAACCTGGGCCCGGGCAGTGAAATCATGGAGTCCTAACCACTGAAGCAGGGAATTCCCCTATCTTAACCATTTTTAAGTGTACGATTTTAAGGCATTAAGTAGATTCACATTGTTGCGCAACCATCACCACTATCCATCCCCTACATAAATGTTTGAAGCATAAAAACAATACTATATATTATCTTTTGACATATACATATGTAGAAAATGTATAAAAACATACAAGGGAATGACACTAACTGCAGACTAGTGCTTACCTCTGGGGAGGGAAGGGAAAAGGGAACAGGAATAAAGATGTGGGTTTTGGCTGTATTTGTAAGATTTTCTCTCTTTTTTTAAGAGATGTATGAAGCAAATGTTAACACCTATTAAATTGGGGTGGTAGATACATGGCAGTGTGGAATGATTTTCTGAGTTGTCTACCATTTGAAATCTTTCATAATTTAAAAAGAAATGAGTCAGAAGTAGGTTTTAGAAAACAACTTGCAAATTTAAACCTGACAACTCCACTTTAAAAAGTGTTTGTTTTAAATAAGGCTTTCACTCATACACAGACAGTGTTCAAAATATTTAACAACCTATAAGGCACAGGAACCAACATATCAGAACACACACCAGTTTTGGCCCTGGAGTAGGGTCTTTAGGGACCCCCTGCAGTGGCCAGTACTGAGCCCTTAGTTTCTGAACTGATTGGATCTGAGGCTCTTCCATTAGCTGCAGAGCTCACCAACACGTCTAGTGAGTGTGCATAGGTGGAGTTCCCGAAGTGGCTGACACCGAGCTTCCTCAATATTAAAGAGCCTTGATATAATGTCAGCTTTATCATTGACCAAAGAAAGTCACTGTTCCCTTGGGAGTGAGTCTTGGCCCATGTAAAGTTTCTCTCTGAGGAATCAAAGGCTTAAGAACTCAAAGGAGAGGTTATCTTCAAGCCCCAAATATCAAAGCCTAGCCAGGAAGCCCCAGTGTTATTTGCTGTATTTTTCTTCCAGTTTCATTGACTAGCCATTCCATTTGGGTTTTCAAAAGGCTTGTTAGACTGTGTAATAGGTTTTTAGGGAAACGAAGGTGGGTGGGTGCCCCAATTTACCAGCAGTAATTTCCCTTAGAGGACAGGAATCATTCCTCATTGTTGAAGGCGTCTCTAACCCAAGGAAACTGAAGCCATGGTAATAGGTTGATAGGTCTGCTTTGTACCCCGCCTCCACCCCCAAGTCAAAAACCCATCAGTATGCTGTCTGCCAAGACTACCTACTTTGGTTTCCATAATCTCTTCTCTGTGTTCTCTTAAAGTCAGAACTGTGGGCAGGAAACTGCCCCAGCCCTACCTTAGCGCTTGAGGTCCCTCAAAATATGCCTCCCACCTTTCCCAGAGTGGTAAAACTGGGGGCATTGCTAGGGACAGTGGTCTGAAGAAGGGCTACTTTTAAATCTTATTAAATCTATTTTAGCCTGTTAGGCTTGAAATTTCTGAGAAACCAGAGATCAACTCTTAGCACCCTCAAAATCTTTCTTTATGTGGTTGTAGGGGGTTTTTGTTCATTTTTATTTTTTATTTGTTCTGTTGGTTTTTTTGCTAGGCACTGTTTTATTTCCCAAGTATATCTGGTCTAGTTTTAACAGTGTGACTTTATTCAAATAATCTATTTGAGTATTTTTAAAAAATTAGTCAATTAACAGATGACCAAAACCACTGCCTTCTGAATTGGCCCTAAATTGATATCTTCCTAGTTCCTAGAAATGCTAGATATATTTTTGAACAGCTGAATTAAGGAACCATTACAGTTGCAAAATATTATCTGGTAGTATTTATAAAAGGTTCCTTTTGTTTTACCTTCTACATTAGTATAGAAGGTAATTATTCTATACGCTGGCTGTTATTAATTTGTTTTTTTCTAATTGCTCAAATTGTTCTCTTTCTAATATAGACCTTAGTCATTTATTATTCTATAAACATATAAAGCACTCTCGTAAGGTGGGAACTATGCTAAATGCTGTCGTCAAACACTGCAACCATCTCTTGTTACAACAAAGATCTCCTGGTTATCAAGGAGGTGTCCAGAAGTGCCATCATCTTAACTAATAGTTTGAACATGTTTAGTGTCAATGAGACACTAGTGTCAAGGACCCACTATAGTATTTATAAGACTCCCACTGGTTTTAGCTACTCTGTCAAACCCTCGTCATGCTCCTGGTATATCTTATTAGAAAAAGAACCATATTCACTGACCTTCACTGTTTTGTTAAGCTTTTCAAGCAGTAGACAATCTAGTCTGCATTGGGAAATTTGGATATTATAAGTGGAGTAAAAAGGCCTGATCCCTGCCTGTGAGTGAAATATGATCTGGTTGGGGAGACAAAGGAGGGATCATTAGAGGAAACAGTAATCAGCATTAGGTTGTGTGATATAAACTGTAAGCACTCGAGGAGCTCAGAGAATGGAGAGCTGGTTGGGATTTGGAGAAAAGGGGAGAAGAAAATGAGCAGAAGGGGGAAGATGTGGAAGGAAGGAAAGGAATCTGGAAAAGCACTGGACACGTGGGTAAAGAAAAACTGGGAACTAGATTCTAACCTCTCTTCCTGGTAGGTTAAGTGAATTAAAAAAAGGAATGAGATCAAAGAACAAGGCAAAGAAGTAAGAGTAGGGCAGCACAGAACAAAGAGGCAACCTAAGTGGGAAATCAGTGACTCGGCTCTTCCTACGAAGGTTGGGGTGGTCTCGAAATGGTTTTGTTAAAATGACCCTATCTCGGTACGTAAAATGCATTCTTGAGTCTTGTCAAAAAGCCTCACACTCTTGGTTACAGGCCAAGCTTTAGATTTGCAATTTAATGACATATACCGGATGTGATCCTCGTTCCTACCCACTTGTACCCGTGGAATAACACATCTAAGAGGCTCAGATTTGTACCATCAGACAAAATCAACGAAATTGTTTGATATAATTGACAAGGAGGTACCTCCATCAAGATATGTGCGAGTCTTTGAGTTAGTTTATATAGTGTAATTATTGAGGCTAGACTTGGCACTGTGTCTTAAAAGATGAGTGAGATCTGGATACTGGGAGAAGGAAAGGGGATTCCAGGCACAGGAATAGGGCAAGCAAATGTGTAGTGATGGGAAAGTGAAAGATGTGTTTCAGAGCCCATGAATAGACGAGTTTGACTGGGAAAGTAACAGAGGACCCTGTACAGACTGCACGTCATCAGCAGCATGGAGGCGACGCTGACAGAATTGCACAGAGGCTTCCTGCCGTCTAAGTCAAGCTGTGCTAAAGCAGGTCATCATGTAACAGATAACCCACAGCGAGATGCCAGAAAACTAAGAGTTAATAAAGAACAGAAATATTAACACCACTTGCGTTAACCTTTCAAAAAGATTTCAAAGACTATTCTGTCTGATGTTATTTTCTTTGGTCTTTACAGTAATCCGCTGACAGGGGCAGCTCAGCTGTTCTCCTCGCCTTTAGACAAAGACAAAACCCCAAGGACTGGGAGATTATGTAAATTTTTGAAAGTCACAGTCAGTCTGGCAGCAGGATGTCCTAGCTTCTGCCCCCAGACTCTTTCCTCCTCCTCTCATAGCTCTCCTGAGCATGTCTGGGTGATTGAACTTAGAGGGAAAAAGGTGGGGAAATGGCCTTGGAAACCCCAGTCTCAATCAGGACAAGGCCAGAGACGTCACCAGCCCCCTTTGAACAGCGAATTGCAGTTTTTTCAGTACCTTTCGGTGTAACCCTCTTGTGCCCACAGATTGTCAAACTTGTAGGTCAGAGAGTGGAAAAGAAAAAAGGCAAAGTTCTTTGTCTCATTAGACAACAGCTTTGCTTAATTTTTTTCTCTTACTCAGCTGTCATATTTGTGTTTCTTGTCGTTGTTCTAATCATATATTTTTGATTGAGCCCAAATTGGTCCTCCTAACTGTCTCTTTAAACTTCATTTCAGAGGTTTGAAAATTGTATTCACAGAGTTTTTGTCACCCTGCCTTACCTTTGGCGAATAACTGTCTACCACTTCTGACTTTGTGAACTTCTCTTCTAGTGTTAGCTTCATTAGTCAAGATGTACGGATGTTGGAAGAATTTTAAATGGGCCTTCCATGTTGTCTTTGAGTAGGTACTACATGCAAATAATTATCCTGCAGACATTTTCCTTCTTCTTGAGTTAGCCCACTTTTGTGAATAGTAAGCACTGTTAGGCTTAATTCCTCATATCCTCCTTTTATTGAGTATTCAGGCCAAGGTATTCTACTTAGTTTGCTTTTTTATCAGAACCCCTTGGTTGTTCACATATCTCGAAAGAGGCTCATTTTCCCCCAGAGTGTAACAACTGCAATTAGTTTTTTGCTGGTCCATGGGCAATAAAGGAACTTTCCCTCCTTGAGCTAATTGTTCACATAGGGTTCTTGTGAGGTGGTTTGTTTCCTTAGGATGACAAAGGCATTTCTTCAAAATGTACTTGACTAGTGTCCCAGATATAGTTGCCTGATAATTGAAGAACTTTTAAGGCGGTGGGGGGTGGGATATTAAATATTCAGGTCATGTCCGGTAAACCTCGTTTGTCTTACCCCATATGTACTGAGTCCCCTTAAATCTCAGCCTACAGGCATCTTTTGAGCAACAACTCTAGCACGAAAATAAAACATGAAATATGCATTTCAACTGGAACTAGAGCCGTCTACTTAACCCAGTCGCGCGCGCGCACACACACACACACACACACACACACACACCTACCCCTCTATAAAGCAAGGAAAAATAACTCGCACCATCCTTCATGTCTGGTGTCACTGTTAAATGTTGAGACACCAGCACCACCCCCAGCCCAGGGCCTCCCTGAGCCAGTTGCACAGCATGGAGCTTCATTTATTTGATTCTCTGGGTGAAAACTTTAGCCATCTTATAAAAGCTTGAAGGCTTTTACAGCAATAGTTCAGTAGTGCAGTATTTCCCCTAAGCTAACAAAATTGTTTTCAACCACTGCCTTGTCTCTGTGGTGAATCTAACATAGGGCACTCTGCCACTGACAAGGGTTACATAATGCTTTGTGGACTTGAAGCTTCTACTATGTCTGTCCAACATAGAAGAGCCTCAAATATTGAAGCAGGGCCTATGTGTAAATCTTTGTCTATGGTTCTAAGGCTTAGAAAAGTCACTTTCAGAAAGAATATACAGCAATGACTGAGGAATTAGGACACCACTTAGCACCACCATAATACTTCATCCTCGTCAGAGGGCTCTCATTTCATTGGCTTCTATGAGCTTCACACCATTTAGCCCTGTGCAGTAGGTAGGGTGTGGGTTAGGAAATCAAGACAGTTCCTACAGGGACTTCCTAGGTGGCGCAGTGGTTAAGAATCTGGCTGCCAATGCAGGGGACATGGGTTCAATCCCTGCTTCAGAAAGAGCCCACATGCTGCGGAGCACAGAGCAACTAAGCCTGTGTGCCACAACTATTGAGCCTGTGTTCTAGAGCCCGTGAGCCACAACTGTTGAGCCCATGTGCTGCAACTACTGAAGCCCATGTGCCTAGAGCCTATGCTCCGCAACAAGAGAAGCCACCACAATGAGGAGCCCGAACACCACAATGAAGAGTAGCACCCCCCCCGCCCCGCTTGCCACAACTAGAGAAAGCCCTAGAGAAAAGCCCATGTGCAGCAACGAAGACCCAAATTAATTAATTTAATTAATTAATTAATTAATTAATTAATTAAAAAAGACAAGTCCTACAGCTAATCTGTAACAGTGGTCACCCTGAAACCCAGATCCCCTGATGTAACCCTGGAGCCAGTGTTCTCTCTGCTTTCCCTTATGTGGTCCAGAGTGAAGCAAATTAAGGTGAAATCTTGGGATATTGCTGTTTCCTTAGAACTCCTAACACAGAGTTTTGTTGATAGAGCAAAGTGGATTTGCAGGGAACCTGAGCTATTCAGTGTAGCTATCTACGTGGATAAAATTCATTTGCAGTTAATTTGATCCATGGTCCTTATTCTATTTGCTCTTAGTGGTCAATTCCGCTTTTAACCATATTCTAATCATCACTGATTGATAGGGGGCTGTACTTCTCTTAAAGGTCTTCTTTTTTCAAAAATTTTTTTTTATTTGTTGGCTGCATTGGGTCTTCATTGCTACGCACGGGCTTTCTCGAGTTGTGGAAAGTGGGGGCTACTCTTCATTGTGGGTTTCTCATTGCAATGGCTTCTCTTGTTGCAGAGCATGGGCTCTAGGCGTGTGGACTTCAGTAGTTGTGGCACATAGGCGCAGTAGTTGTGGCTCGAGGGCTCTAGAGCTCAGGCTCAGTAGTTGTGGCACTTGGGCTTAGTTGCTCCCTGGCATGTGGGATCTTCCCGGCCCGGGGATCGAACCTGTGTCCCCTGCATTGGCAGGCGGATTCGTAACCACTGTGCAACCAGGGACGTCCCTCTTAAAGGTCTTTAGAGAAAGAGATTACCATTGCCTCCTTTCTAAAGTCATTTTTAGAGAAATTCGTATGCAAATCTTATGCATCGTGGCATGCTTTATTTGATTCAAGATAGATGTGCTTCATTATAAATGTGCAGCAATTAAGTCTATAATTCAGCAATGTTTATTGAACACTTGTGCCCAGGTCTACTGGATTTGTAGACATATAAAACTAAAGCATAAAATCCGGTTCTTGCCCTCAAGGAGCTCATTGCCTAGACAGAGCATGATGGAGAATTCACATTTAAAAAAAAAAAAAGCTTCTGTAGGTTAGAAAACAGAGAGACCATAATGGAGTTTGCAGAGAAAGCTACCTAGAAGAGAAACATCTCATAGAAAGCTTGGAAGATGAACAGGATTTAAGTTGGTGGTTAGTGAATGTAACAGTGAGGCCAAGCTAACAACTGTATATTACACACACACACACACACACACACATCTCAATGGCTTAACAAAATACTAGTTTATTTCTTGCTCACATCACAGTCCAATAAATGCTGCCTGTGGGATAGGAGAAATCCCTGCTCCAGCAGTGGCTCAGGAGCTAGTGGCTTGTCAACCCCTTAGGCCTTGGAGTCCTGCACTGGGCGCTCTGCATCCAGCCAGCCCAGAGGGAGTGGGTGCTCCTTGGGGGAGCTCAACAGAGGTTTTGTTCAGGGTCAGGCCTAGAAGTAGCATATATCACTTCTTCCCTCACCGAACTGCACAGAAGGCTGGGAAATGAAATCTAGCTCTATTCTCAGAGAGAAAAATAGATAGGATGACCCGAATGCATAGCACTGTCTCCACCATACGACAGAGGGAGGGCTTCCTGAAGGAAGGATGAGCAAGGGAAGGGTGGCAGAGCAAGAGCAAAGTCAGGTTCAGCTCGGACACCTACTTTTCTGGTTTGATTTGACTAAACTTGACGAACTTGTCACAAATCCTGAGCTTTGATCTTGGTGGGGACAAAAGAAGCTGCATTCTTAGCAAGTATTGTATCCCTAGCCATCCAGGGGATTTCATTTTCCAGTGATGGAGAATTGTAACTAAATTTGATTATCTTTACTTTCTCAGTGCTTTTTTTTTAATAGACTTTATCTTTTAGGGCAGTTTTAGGTTCACAGAAAAATTAAGTGGCATCTTTACACACTGAAACTACTCTGTCTGATACTCTAAAGGTGGAAACATGCTATATTATACATTTGTCCAAACTCAGACAATGTCCAACACTGAGAGCGAACCCTAATGTAAACTATGGTCTTTAGGTGATAATGATCTGTCGGTGGGGGTTCATTAATTGTAACAAATGAACCAGTCTGGTGCAGGACACTGATAGTGGGAGAGGTATGCATGTGTGGATGCAGGGGGTTTATGGGAAATCTCTGTATCAGGACATAACTTTTAATGGCAGTACTGGTTATTAGATTTATCCTAAGTTCATGGATCTTGTCTGCTCACAGCAGCCTCTTCACTGACAATATATTCCTCCTGATTGTCCTCTAGCAAGCATCATAAATTGACAACTCAGGGAATAAATCCAGTTCAAAGATATAATTCATTTGGCCCACACTGTGTCTTTATTTAAAAAAAAAAAAAAGGATTGAGTGCATTTAGGTGGGACATGATTTCTTTAGTTAACCTTTGTTTCCCCTAGGACTTATATAATCTAACCCCTGACCTAACTTACAAACTAATGTCACCTGCCTGTCCCCTGATGACATGTGAGTTTGTGACCTTTGTTTCTGGGGTCTCCTTTTTTATTTAGTAGATCATAAATAATAGTCAAGTTACCAAAGTTTCACATGGAAACTCTGGGTACTTTCATGAAACTCACTGGCTCTGTAGGAATGAAGCCACAGAATATCTTTGAAGAATAATTCTGAAGAGGTCCAATAGGGCTACAGGAATATAAGAATTATTACAATTTGTGGGGAGAAGTCATGGATCGCATTGACAATCTAACAAAAGCAATGGACCATCTCCTCGTGACGATACACATACGCAAAACATTTTGCAGATAATTTCATGGAGTTTTTGGACCCGCTGAAACCATTCTGTACACCACTCCTGTGGTAAAGCAATTGATAGCCCCATTTAGGCTACGTGGGATAATGACTGAAAGAATGGGCATTGAAAGACAAACATGAGCTAAATCTACCATCTTCTAGGTTGGCAACCTGGAGTTAGTCATTTGACCTCTGAACCTCTATTTCCTCTTTTAAAAATGACATTAGTAATACCTACTTCACAGGGCTACTGTGAGGATTAAAAAAGAAAATGCATGTAAAGAGTCCAGCACAATACTAAGATACTAAAATATCTTAGTATTCTCAGCAAATAAAAGTGGGTATTATTTAGTGATAATAGTCATCCTTAATGTTTTGTTTAATTTTTGGCTGTGTTGGGTCTTCGTTGCTGCCCGTGGGCTTTCTCCAGTTGTGGCGAGCAGGGGCTACTCTTCCCTGTGCTTCTCATTGTGGTGTCTTCTCTAGTTGCAGAGCACAGGCTCTCTAGGCACACGGGCTTCAGTAGTTGCAGCATGTGGGCTCAGTAGTTGTGGCATGCAGGCTCAGTAGTTGTGGCGCATGGGCTTAGTTGCTCAGCGGCATGTGGGATCTTCCTGAATCAGGGATTGAACCCATGTCCCCTGCATTGGCAGGTGGATTCTTAACCACGACACCACCGGAGAAGTCCTTTAATGGGTTTTTTGTGGTGCTTACCTGGATTTCACACTGGGCTCATCAGGAATTCAACATAGTCCTTCAGATTTCTGCTTACGTGCCACTTATAATCTGAGAAATCACTAGTGACCTTCATTTCCCCAACCCATCCCCCAAGGCTGCTCCCAAACTAGTGCTTACCTCAAGGCACTGTAATTGCCTGGGTATTTCTCCATCTCACCCACTGGTTTCTGAGCTTCTCAAGAGCAGCACCATATCTGTTTTATACTCTGCGGTAGTCTCAGTGCCTAGCACAGTGCCTGACATATAATAGGTTTGAAATAAATCCCGAATAAATTAATAAGTGAGGAGAAAAACAGCTTTCCCAGTAAAGTTTTAGGAAAATAGTGGTGGTGGAGGTGGGAGAGCTCCTCATTCACTCTGCCTTGCCCGAAAGGCTAAAGCTTTAAGAGGATCAGAAGGAGCGAAAGAGAAGACAAGTGGCCTTACCTGTCTTTCTCTCAAGCACAATCCTTGGTCAGATAGCCCATGAATCTATTGTTACTTATGAAGTCTCTCAGTGCCTTCTGAGTCTTGAAAGAAAGGATATATTAGTCTGAATGTTTATCATTTTTAATTTGTATTTAAATTCTTTGGAAAATGACCTTTACTGTTAGAATATACTGTAACTTTTTTTAATCAAATAGGTCATCTGATGAAATAACTCACACTATTCACTAGTCATGTAATGTTACGGTAAGTTTATTAGAGTCTCTTATTGGAGAACTCCCGTTCTCATTGTTAACCACACAGTGAAATCATCTCAGCTGGTCATTAAAATCTGCTTCCTTCCAACCCTTGTAACACACAGATATTTGTAATCCCACCAAGTTCTAGAAGCTCCATTTAGTGTCTACCTAGCAAGATAACTTAGCAGACTTATTGTACAGAAGCAACTTGGCCCTTTCTGCTTCTGGTAGGTAGTTATAGATGGACAGTAGTTAGATCTGTTGGGGAATGAAGTTTTCTGCCTAGTGGAGAATTTCCATATAGACCACACATATGATACCAATTTTCAGAGAATTGAAGTGCACACAAACGAAGCAAAATGTTTTAATGTCTCTGATTTAAACGACACTCTATGATCAACTGGCTAATGTCAGCTACACAGTTCAGCGCTCTCAGTATTGGAGATTGAGCTGATACCATAATGCACTTAGGACATTGCCTGAAAGTTTATTTTAACCATTTACCTCTGTCTCATAAAATTAAAGAGCAGATTGTGGCAGAAAAAATAAAAAAAGCAGTATTTCAGTTTTCTGGTTGCTAGGGCTATAGATGGAGAGAATTTTATGACTCCTTTCCAAAGCTTATATTCTGAAAGAAGCTTCATTTTTAATATAGAAATAATAAAAGTGTAGGTGGCCTCAACAGCTGTAATTTTTATAAATTAAATACAGAGCTGCCTTCTGCCAACATTTGAAATTGGCATTTTGCACAGCCAAAAACTGATCTTCGCTGTTATCTAATTTGGGATTTTAGCTACTATTTCCAGGCTATTAACCTCCACATCTGGACTCCCAGGGATACCACATCAGGCTGCCCCTGCTGCTTCAATATCGATCAGCAGCCTCCTCTATCCCCAACAGGTGATAAATTTATTAGTAACTATCCAGGCTGCCCCAGCTTTAGGCAATTGTCTTCTTAAGAATTATAGTATTTATTCATTGGAGGATAATAAGACAAGGGGAGAAGTCAAATACTTTCGCCTGTTAATTTGCAGCTGTTTCATACAGAGCTATGCTTCACAGAGAAAAGAGCCTGCAGTTCAGATATTCTATAATGTCCCCTACTTTGCATTAAGACACTGTGAATAATTTTTTTTACAAGATGCACTTTATTTATGAGCAGGTTCCTCCATAGAAAGAGCTTGTTAGGGCTTAATGCTGATGAATGGAGACAGCACCATTCACACTTTCAGGTTATGGTCTGTCAGTGCTTTCATTATATGCACTAATTTACAAGGATTTATTTATTTTCTCACAAATGTAAAAATGTGCTCCAAGCTAAACACGTTCTCTGGGCGTCTGAGCGCGGTGTTGGCCTTGGTGGGGGTGGGGGGCTGGGGGACTCAAGCTGTCTTATGTTGTTCTTCCCACCTCCACCGCCACCCACCCTGCATCCCTGCCTAGCCTTGTGATAATCGCACAGATCTATATATTTTTTGCTTGCTCTAAAAATGAATACTGGTTAACATCTTAAACCCTGGAAGTGATTTGTCTCAATGCAGTTTAATTCCTTCCTCATTCAAAGACTGTGCCTTTCCCTGTTTTAAGTGCTAATGAAAATCCTGGGGAGTAAGCACATCAAAGGACATGACCCTTGGAACAAATCATGCCCGCAACATTGGGGAACAAGTTTTGGAAGTCTGGGTACAACTAGATCAGAATATGAAAGTCATATTGAATCTGCAAGATCTTGCTAGCCCCAGATGGCTTTATGTGATCTGAAATCACTCACATCCCCATCTCTGAAGAATAAAACTTAAAATATACTGGGCATGTACCACCTCCTCCCACTCAGTCTGACAAACAGTAATAGATCATACTGCGTCATCAACATCCCTGGGCTATAACAATACTTATTGTGGGAGATGACCCCCAGCCAAGTAATGGCAAAAATAATTCTCTTTTTCTTACCTGTGATTTCCAGTTCAGTTTTTAACCGCAGTGGAAATTAAATACCCCTTAAACCTCACCAGTGGAGAGTTTGTAAAACGATTTGTTTGGGGAATTTGTGTGTGTGTTGGTTGGTTGGTTGGCTCTTTGGTTGGGGTAGGAAAATGAGAGGAAATGAAAGCATGTACATATAAAATATGCCTAGATGCATAAATAAAACACCTATCACACAGTCCCTCAAAGCCCTTTCTACTGTTTCTTTTTCAACTCCAAACGTCAGTATAACCCAATTAAACTTAATTAAAGAATCTCAAGAAAAGGAGTATTTTGGAATCTGGACCATGATAAAAGAAATTGCTACACAAATATATGAAAGGAGAATATCCTACAAACTGTCAGCCAAATAAGCCCCGAAGGCCAACAGCAAGGATTTAATAAGCCTCATCTGTGGAGTTCAGCTGACATGAACAGAGAGAGAGCAGTTCAGTGTTTAGAAGTTCACAAAAATTAAAAGTGGGAAAACCATGTACGTCCAAGATTATCCTCCCAGATCAGGACAAACTCCTCCCTCTGATGTGGATGAGGAGTGTAGTAGTCAGGGGACAGCATTGTCCTCCCTGATGTCAGCATAAAGATGTGTGTTTCTATAGGAATACATTTCTCTATACCTTTTGGGAATCTGTTTCCATTTTCAGGGATCCGATTCTCTAAGTTTATCATCTCCCGGTTAGAGCGACACTCTCAGAGTATTCCTCTTAGTCTTGCTTTCCATGTGCCTGGATTCTTTGTCCTTTGACTCTCACAGAACTTGGCACAGTGACATTCGGTATGTATTTGGTAAATAATTCATGATTTCATACACTTCAAGCCTATCTACTCTGAACTTTTTTCTCTCCATACTTGAGTCTTGATCTTTCAGTCCATCCTCTTATGGCAGCCAAAATTCCAAGTTCACAGTCAGTGATATTGAATACAGAGGTCAGAGAAGGTGATCCCAAATCATAGGCCTGCCACACACCAGACCCAATTCTAGGCATTTAGGAAATTGATTTCATCAAAACACAAATAAAGATAAAAAGCAGAGGTGCTCCTTGGCTCACCTGCAGTCTGAATATTCTGGAGATGAAAGAAATGTTCCTGTGCCATCATCCTTTGGCCTTGCCCTGATCTTAAAAGTCTTTTTAAAAACCTCCTCTAAGGTCTTAATGCTGCCAAAAATAATAAAGGAACCTATTGACATGGAATTCCCCTTGTTTGGACGTGCTGGTTTCCTTGGAGAGCTCACCAAAACACAGATGACTTTAGAGGCATTCAGGGAAAGTTAAAATGAATCTAACTTTTATAGGTCTTAAGGATTAATACTTCATGAGGAACATCAGGATTAATCAAAGTACGTCATAAAATCTAGCCTTAATATTAACCTCCTGCCAACGAATTAGCTCATCTAAAGGCAGTTTATTAAGCTGGGTTTATAAACTGTCTTCAGATGAGTTCATTCTTTGCCAGGAAAATTATTGTGTGTGTGCGCGCGCGTGTGTGCGCGCGCGCATGCTTTCATGAGCACTAAGAGGACATGCATGTTATCACAGATCTTCCTAACTTTAACATACATTCTGAGTTTCATAAGGTCTGAATAAAGGAGAGCTAGGAAAAGACTAAATTGTAGACTAGTTTTAAAGTAATGCCATGTGGTTCTTTATCAGTGTCTGACACTTTTTAAATGCATTATTTCATAAGATACTTACAACAACCTAGGCGTAGAATAACCAGTTCATCCCAGTTTGTCCAGGACTGTCCCAGTTTTAAAACTGAACCCTGCCTCCGTCCCAGGCACACCAGGACAGTTGGTCACTTTAGCCAAGTAAAGCAGTGAAAGGTGTTCTGAGACCAATTTCCAGCATAGGGAGAACCACCACCACCACCACCAAGCAATTCTACACCAGTTGAGTGTCCTACGATTTCACTTAATTCTGACATGATCTACCTGTAAATAGCATCAGATCCCACAGGTTAAGGGGTCAGTCCTGCAAGACTGCCTCCCAACCACCACCACTTCAGATGCCAATCACAAGTCCAGGTTGTCACCTGTGTTTCTGACAGAACTGCTATAGATAGGAGGTTCCAACAACAACTCCCTTCTTGGTTTCCATTAATTTGGTAGAGCGGCTCGTAGAACTCAGAGAAACATTTTACTCACTAGATCACTGGTTTATTATTAAATGATGTAACCCAGGAACAGCCAGATGGAAGAGATGCATGGGGCAAGGTATGGGGAAAAGGAGAAGAAGCTTCCACGCCCTCTCCAGGTGCACCATTCTCCTCACATCTCCACATGTTCACCAACCTGGAAGCTCTCCAAACCCTATCCTTTGGGGGTTTTATGGAGTCATCATAATCATAATTGATTAAATCATTGGCCATTGATGTTTGAACTCAAACACCAATGTCAGAGGGTGGGACTGAAAGTTCCAACACTGTAATCACCAGGTTGGTTCTCCTGGCAACCAGTCTATTCTTAGTGCAGCCACAGTTACCTCATTAACATAACAAAAGTTACCTTTAGCTCTCTCGCCACAAGAAATTCCAAGAGTTTTAGGAGCTCTGTGTTAGAAAAGGGAACGAAGACCAAAATTTCTTTATTATAAATCACAATATCACAGGCAGATAAGCTTTTCCATATTTTACCAAAGAGGAGGCTGAAATTTGGAGAGACGAGTGATTCAATCAAAGTCACACATCAATTGTAAGTGGTGCATTCAGTATTAGAACCCTAGGCTTCTAACTGCTTTTGTACATTTTCCAAGAAACCAAACTGTAATTAACAGTGTGTAAAACTACTGTGGGAATCTTATGGACTTTTATTTTTTCTAGAAGCGTAACCATTCCTTTCGTGACACCATAATTTTGCTCTCCAGCCCCCCCTCTTAACAGATAATACAGAGAAAAAACTCAGTCCAGTTTATCAGAATTATTACAGACTCTGTTAACTGAGTGTGAATTGATGAAAATAATTTTAATGCTTTCCAAGTCACTTATATCTAATGCAACTATGAAAATAAGCAGTGGCCTATGCATGCGCACTCTAAAAGAAACGTAACATACACCACCTCCCCTGTCTTAAAGAGGATTTCTTTTTTTCTGTTGGTGGGAGTAAGCAAGTGTCAGGGGGGCGGAAATGTAAAACTGGACAACAAAAGTATTAGACTAGCTTTACCTCTGCGTGTTACATTTTGTCATTTCTTCTCAATACACAAAGAAGTGAATGTGTGTCCAAACAAACCTCTCCCATTACTGTCCTGTCTGTGCTGAGCAAAACTGAATCCATATGTCTTTAAAATGCCTTTTCATTTCTATGGCTTCTTTCAAAATACTGATCTTGGTGCGGATGTGGCCCTCTAGACTACTGATGCTCATTTGCTCTTCCCCAACAGGCATCACAGTTGATAGGCATGGATTCATTTACTTTGTGGATGGGACTATGATTCGGAGAATTGATGAGAATGCTGTGATCACAACTGTAATCGGCTCAAACGGCCTGACTTCCACGCAGCCACTGAGCTGTGACTCGGGAATGGACATCACTCAGGTAGGCACCGCTGGTTTTCAAGTGCTATCACCCTTTGGCATCATGGAAATGGATAACAATTTTCTCATACAGAAATTAGGTAGAAAGGAAGCCTGGCGTATCTGCTATAACGCCAGATAGCAGAAGTTTCCCTTTATGTTAGTTACTTTTTTCCTCCTCGTAAAAAGTCAGTTGAGAGGAAAGGGTAGACTAGGATGGGAGTAATGCTAGGTGGAGTGTTGGCATGAAAATGAAAGTCTCTCAAATTTGAATCAATTAGAGGGTAAGGCCAACTTCATTATTGACTATTTTCCAAGGTATATAATTTTATTATTTTTGAATAATGCAATAACTCACATTTGGAAAGGTGCTGACTGCTGAAGTCTTTGGCAGTCTTTTTATTTATTTATTTATTCATTCATTCATTCATTCATTCATTTTATTTATTTTTGGCTGCGTTTGGGTCTTTGTTGCTGCGAGCGGGCTTTCTCTAGTTGCGGCGAGCAGGGGCTACTCTTCGTTGAAGTGTGTGGGTTTCTCATTGCGGTGGCTTCTCTTGCTGCAGAGCACAGGCTCTAGGCACAGGAGCTTCAGTAGTTGTGGCACATGGGCTCATTAGTTGTGGCTTGCGGGCTCTAGAGCACAGGCTCAGTAGTTGTAGTGAGCGGGCTTAGTAGCTCCACGGCATGTGGGATCTTCCCGGACCAGGGATTGAACCTGTGTCCCCTGCACTGACAGGCAGATTCTTAACCACTGTGCCACCAGGGAAGTCCTGGAAGTCTTTTTTAATGAATATATGAGCAATGATTGTTAGTCATGTCTATGTAAATAGCTATTTCTAGGGCTTTTTTTTTTTGAAGTAAAAGCAACATTCCCTCTGACATCTATTTCACATGTATGTAGGAAAGCTTTTTGTCAGTGAGAATAAAAGGGAAAATTCACTGTAGTTCCCATCTGAATCCAAAATTCTACTTTTACCAGAATTCTGCAAAATCAGGATTAGACATGTAGAGATTTATAGATCATACAGCACAGTCCCAGCACCTTGTGGATGACTTTCTTAGTTTGCAGACACAAGAAGTTGGTATGTTAAATGAAGGAAATAGACTAGACAGTCATCAAAGGAACTTTCAAACTAACATTCCATGAATCTATGACTCTGATGAAGTAGATTATTTTTTCAAATGAATTAGAGAAGTTAAGAGTTTTAGAATTGGTTAGTGTATCGGAGGGGATGGTTTTGACTGCAAGTATTAAGACACTTAACTCAAAGTAATTTGAACAATAAGGTTTCATTGACTCACATAGTGAGATGACCAAAAGTAGGCAAAGACACCAGCACATTTCCTTCTTGTGTCACACTGGCCAGAATCAAGTCACTGGCAAAGGGGAAATGGGAGCTCCAGAATACAGTCAGAGCCTCTGGAACTGGGTCAACCTCCCTGAGCATATTGCTACCTAATTCTAGAACCCAAATCAGGGTTCTGGTAGCAAGGAATGAAGGACTGCTGTTTGGTAGGCAACCAGCAATATTCTCCACTGTTAGGGGGCCCCTACCTCACCCCAGAAACTTAGAAAATAGTCCAATAGAATCAACTACAAAAATAAATTAGGAATTGGAAGGCCTGGGAAACTGCCAAAATGAATGAACCACCTTTGAGAAATAAGAGTGGATCAGGCTGCCACGTCCTGGAGCAACCTAAGTTTCCATGATGCAAAGTCCTGCGGGAGGCAAGCAAAAGGAGCATTATTTATGGCAGTGAGGAAGGGTGTGAATGTGTTTATATGGAGGAGGGGGAGGAAAGAGAGAAGATGCACGTATATGATTCACTTATGGGATATTTTTAACTTAAAATAGGACACTTAGTATTGCAGTCAGTCAACTCTAAACAATTTATCTGTTTCTGTGTGGAAAAGTTATGCTGAAAAAAGAATTCTTTGTCTAAATAGCACAAACATAGGATCCTCAGCACCATGAGAAGTGTTCCTTTTCACATGACATCTCGCAAGCCATAATTGCCGCCATAAAAGCTAGCTTATCCCATAATTGCCACTGTAAAAGCTAGCTCATCCCTTTCAGGTTGGGATGTAGAGTGCAGCCCACTGAACAGGAGCCCTGGTAACCAGGAGACAGAGTCAGAGTTTCTCTATGGCATTTCATTCCAAGCCTCAGTTTCCCTGACAGTAGCCCCCTTCCCTTTTCCTTATACAACATCAGCCTGAGAAAAAACAGTTGTTTATTTTGGGGGGGGAGGGTGGGGGGGGGCGGGAGGAGGAGATGGAGAGTTAAGTGAGGTGGGGCAGGGTAGGTGTTAGAAACCAGCAGGACAGCCTGGAAGAGAAATCAGGCTTCATGTCCAAATTATTTGGCTTCTCTCTCCACTCCTGTCCATCACTTCCTATTGTGTGCTTCAAGCACCCTAAAGAGTAACTAGCATTTTTCCTCTTAGGCCGGCGCAGGACAGTGAGACTGGACTGATGTCTACTTCATTGTCCAGAGTATGACCTTCCACTTTTACTAGGAGCCCAATTCCTTCAGACTGGAATTTCCTCTGCTGGTCCAAATCCCCTACCCCACCCTCCTTACACCTCACCTCTTCCATGGGACCCTTCCCTAATGGTTCTAATCCTCACTGTGGTCTCATTCCCTTCCGAAATTTAACATCACCATGTTTAATATACAGGGTTGGCCAAAAAGTTCGTTCGGGTCTGTCCCCACCATCTTCCTCGAACGAACTTTTTGGCCAACCCAATAGACTCCACTATCTATTGCCAAACTCTGTATCCAACGAGTTTCCCACTGTACCTTCTTTGGACGTGCATAGTAAGTGCTCAGCAGGCACAGAGAACATATATACTGATACGAAAAAGACACTATGGGGCAAAGAATATGAAGAAGTAGTGAGAAATGTACCTGGAGGGGTAAGTGGGGACAATGTGCTGAAGGACCTTATGAGCACGATGGAGTTCCAGTTTCATCCAGTGGACGGTGGGGAGCCAATGAGAGCATTAAGCAGGAAAAGGCATTTTTAAAATAGTCTTAAACACGGAAATTCATTTTTAAAAGCGCATTCTAGCTGTAGTATAGAGAATCAACTGGAGGGAAACAATCTTAGAGGCAGGAGACCACTTAAGAGGCAGTCGAAGCAATACAGGTGAGACAGGGACAGAACATCGATATATAAATGATTAGCCCCTTTTCAAGAAACTTCAGTACAAATTAAATTGCTTTCCAATTTTTTTTGGATGTCCAGATGATATTTCTTTGAGATATAACTCTGTGATGACCCTGACCATGAAGTTACTCAGCTTCATGCGGGTAAGATAGGCACGCAATGATAATTAATGGGCAAACCTAAAGTATCCACGGTGTGGATTAAGAAAGCTAGACAGGTTAGTGAAATATTGGAGCTACAGTCAAAGAACTTGCTGACTGACAGTTTTGGAGTTAAGGAAGTATATGTATGGTGGTACCATTCACTGACATAAAGAGTACAAGAAGAAGAGAAGCAAGTTTGGGTGAGGGTGGGATGAAGGGTTCAGTTTGGGGCAACCTGAGTTTGAGGTGCCAGTGCATGTACAGGTAAATACATCTGGCAGGCAATTAGAAATCAAGGCCTAAAATGGAGATTAGATTTGGGATTATCAGTTTTATCACATGGTGATGGCAAATAGGGGAGTGGGTGAGATCTTCCAGGGAGGGTACATAAACATAAAAAAAGAGAAGACTTCAGATCAAACTCCAGTGATACCAATATTCAAGAGAAGGCTGAGAACTAGGAACCCACAAAAAGGAGACTGAGATATGAAGAGATCTGACAGGTAGGAGGAAAACCAGGAATGCGTGTGGTCCAAAAACCCAAGGGAGGCAAGCTTTTCAAAAGAAAGGGAATGGTTAATATCAAATGCTGCTTAGAGGTCACGTAAAATAAGGTGTTTTGTTGTTGTTGTTGTTTTAAGGAGCCATTTGGTTTGGCAGCATTCGTGACTGTGATAAGAGTGCCTTTGGTAGAGTGCTAATTAATTGGAGTTGGATTGCAGTGGTAGAGTGGGAGGTGAGGAAATGAAGAAAGTGAAAATAGATCACTCTTTTGAGCTGTTTGGCTAGAAAGGGGGAGGATTTGGCATTGAAGCAAATCAGCTCCCAGGTGTGTGCAAGTCAGCACCCAGGTCGGGCGCAGCTGGACAAAAGCTGGAAGACACCAAAGGAAGTCCCCTGGGTCAGTGTGTCTGCTGGGAGGAAACCAGCGTGTGGCACAGCTTCCCAGATGCTCAGCCTCTATGGCCAGAGTTTTCCCCTGTTTAGACAACGGTGGCAGATTGGAGACCTAGGTTTCCCATGACTTTACTTAAGAACATGGGCTGTCTAGAGCTAGAAGGAAGAAAGCTGAGCAGGGAGCTTCATAACACCTTCCAAGAGGAAAGCCCCAGTTGTTTATAGTAGTATTTACAGTGATCCAGCTGAGCTTACACAGTGCTCAGTTTTATATTTCAGTAAATCAAAATGTGGGTGAGGGTGGAGACAAATGTCTAAATGAGAGCACACAGATTGTGCTGACAGGCACAGGCAGGAGAGAAAAGAGAGGCCTGTGCTGCAGCGTGAAGATTTGAATGAGACCTTATGAAGAGCTTACTGATGCTAAGACGATGTGGCAGCATCATACGTTATCGGAAGATCTTCTAACATCTCCACCTTTTGAAACTTTTAAAGCAAATGTTGGGTAGCAATAATCTACGAATGCTTGGAATACAAGTCTCTCTGAATCAGGAAGATGGATCAACTGTTTTCTCAAGGTCCCTTACAACAACATGAAGGTTTCTCTGTAGAAATATAACCCAGTTGCTAAAGTTCCTTCATACTTTCCCTACATTTCAAAACCAAAAGGGCCTGGGAACTCCTTGGCGGTCCAGTGGTTAGGACTCAGCGCTTCCACTGCTGGGGGCCTGGGTCCAATCCCTGGTTGGGGAACTGAGATCCTGCAAAAAAAATAAATAAATAAAAGTCCCCAGCAAGGGAAGGCCCATTCATGCTAGCATAGTATAATACCTTTGGAAGCTGGGAGGTGATGCCTCTGTCTTCTGTTCTTTTCTGAGGCAAACCTGAGCCCCTGGGAAGAATCAATTCTCAAAAGCCTGCCCTACTCAGCAGATTCGGAAGGCTCTCCCTCTAGTAACTCCAGTAGTAACTGCTACCACTTACTGAGCATCTTACTCACACTGTTCCATTTTATCTCCACAACCCAACCACCCTGGAGGGAAGAAACCACCCTCCCCATCGACAGAGAAGAAAACCGGTAGACAGAAGGATTGTGTATTGCACTGTGACAGTAGAGTTATTAAGTGATACAGCCAAAGTTGAGCAGAAACTTTCTAACTCCCAGTATGCGATTGCCCCACTTCTACGTTTCCTGTGACAACTGGAGATGACCAAATATCATTGTATTTAGCGGGTGACAGATGTCATTTGGTTGAGGAATATGCTGTTTATTCACAGAATGTGTGTTTCGTGGCACTTAGAAAATAGTTTAATAAAATCTAATCATCTCAAGAAATGAAATTTTCTTTGACAATAAAATCAGCCATTTGTTCAAAATCAATATCTTTTTTTGATTTACTGAAATGTGAAGCAACTCTCAGTATAAACTCTGAAGCATAACTGCCCATTGTAAGCACTGCTATAAACAACCAGGCCTTTCACTTCAGATGAGTTGATTATGAAGAGATTGGGCTCTTTATTTCCGTTGCTGCTTTTGAATGATCTTGCTCTGGTAACTCACTTCCATCTCTCGTGCCTGGCTGGAATGGAATTGGGATTTAGACCAAGTCTCTTGGTGCGATAGCAAATTTAAGAGTTCATTTACTCCTCGGAGCCAGCCTAACGCTCTCCCAAAAATCAGCCCAATAGCAGATACACAAGCAACATGGACGTCTTGTATGCAGATAATCCTGTTGACCCACTGTCCGTAACGTGCACACTTTGAGGTGTTTGTCTGAGTATCCGATATATAACCAGTCCTCTGTATATGCTTGTCAGATCATCTTTATACTGCAAAATGGTTCCCAAAAGCACTCATTGGTCAGATGGGTCTAACAAGTGGAAGGAGACATCATTCACGGTTACAAAAGAAGAACACTGTCTGGTTCTTTGGAGGAGCCAACCTTGACCCCTTGCATTCAATCTATTGAGCTAGGCTACTGGGAATTTTCCTCTTCTCCCCAGTTATTCCCTCTGGAATATTCTCACCATTTAGTAATAGTCCAGCCTCTCCTCAAATGCCTCTTGGGATAGGAAACTCACTACCTTTCCCCGGCAGCGCATTCCATCTTTGAATGTCTCTGACTGATGGGAAGCTCTTCTGGGATCCCTCTGACTTTTTAATCTTCCTTTAACTTTCATCATCTAGTCTTTACTCCAACTCTTTAGGCCTTGCGATATGAATTTAGTCTGTCTTCTATGAAATAAGTATATTCGTGACCCAAGCACTATACTGAGTACTTTCATATATATTATTTAATCCTCATGGCAGTCCTTCAAGGGAAGTATTATGTTCCCCTATTTTTAATAAACATGAAAAACAAGGTGCAGAGGAGTGGAGTGACTTGGTCAAGGTCACACAACCAATAAGGAGCAGAGTTGAAATTTGAACCTGGTTGACCTGATACCAAAGTTCACATTCTTTTCACCAAACTCCTATAGCAAACTGCCTTCTCCACATGACAGCCTTCTCAATATATGCGAACAACTCTCTCAGGCCTCCTAAGTCACATTCCCGATTCATTTAACTGTACCTCACTTGCCATGGTTTTGAGTTCCTTCACCATTCTCCTCATTCTTCTCTGAACATGTTCCCATTTATCTGTATCTCTTTGAAAGTGAAGCTTCCAGAAATGAATAAAATAATCTAGATGTGCGCTGACAAACTCAGGGTATCACCACCCTCTTTCTATATTCTTTGTTTCTGTTCATTTTGCCTGGTGCTTTTCAAAAGGACTTTTGCCAAAGGACATTTACTTCAAACAAAAGAAGTCCCCACTTACAAAACTGATGCAAACAGCAGATTCAAACAAGAAGTAGCATCCTAGAAACTTCTCTATTCAAGCTCGCTCCCACCCAGTGGTAGTTTGCATGGCAACCCCCAAAACACTTGTGCAAAATGCTGGGGAAATAAAGAGCACAGGTTAAGAAACCACAGTTAAAGTTGAGTTGGATTTTTGGACGCTTTTGACATACGACCTGATTACAGAGGACTAAAAATTCACGTGTCTCTCATCCCCATCTCATCTTGTACTTGTACTGTTGGTTTTTCGCTTGTTTTGACTGTGACCCTCAGTAAGAATTATATCTTACACCATTATTCAGGATATACAATTGAAATAAAAGTTTCATGAAACATACTCACTTACCCTTACCACACATGCATCATAGTGCAGGATATTATGTTAGTCTGGATTCAATTCCGTCTCATTAGATTCAGCCCCTATCTTTGTATTCTGCTGTTATCCAATATCTTCACTACCCTGCTCAGCCTTGTGTCATCTATGGATTTGATGAATGCCTTCTATGTCTTCATCCATGATAGAATTGATGGATAGAGAGGCCAGGATGAAACTGTGGCACCACTAGGCTAGTCATCTCTTAGATTGTGAACCCATCTGTTTGAACTATCACCTATGGGTTGTGATTCATAGTGGATCAGGAAATCAATATGATGGCCCATGACTAGTTTTCAAGAAAAGTGAAATAGAACAAAAACAATCAGTGCATCATGTGTGGTGAGGGTAAGTCAGTATTGTTTCACGAAACATTTATTTCAATTGTATGTCCTGAATAATGGTGTAAGATATAATTCTTACTGAGGGTCACAGTCAAAACAAGCTTGAAAGCCACCACCCTCACCTCTATTTCCCCTACCTTATCCACAGAGGTGTCATGAGAAACCTGACCAAGTGGGTGACTCTGTTTAAAAGAAAGTAAGAATCCCTCGACATAATTTGTTTCCAGTCATAGTATCTCTAAACATCACTTCCTCATCTAAGGACTAGGAAACAACTGTTTAATAACCCATTCCAGGACCTTTCCTAAATCAACATCGGGTTCCCTCCTTGCAGTCTGTGGGGCACACCTTCGGATTCTTCTTGAGGTCAGACCTATGTTTAACCACCTCTAATCTTCCAGCACATCTTCTACTGCCCAGTGTTTCTCAGTAATTGTCAAAATTGGTTCTGAAAACTCGTTGGCAAGTTCTAAGAGGTAATTCTTTCCGTCCCGGAAACTTAAATTCAGTTTAAAGAAGTTTGGTGCTATTTACAGTCCCTTCACCCATCTTGGACTTTAGTAACTTTGACTCAACGTTCTTTGCGGTCATTCTCTTTAACAAAGAAAACAAAACTTTCCTCTCTCTCGTCCATCTGTATTATACCACCTGCCCCAAGCCACAGACCTTTGCCTTCCCTGGTAGTCTTCCGCTCTAGACATGCCTGAAAAAAAGCTATTTTCCATTGTTCTTTAAATTTTTTGCAAGTCTCAGATAAACTAACCGCAACTGGATAGAAGGGGAAATGTAAAGCCTCCTCTTTGAAATCTACATGTCAATTCAATTTTATACAAGTGGCCTCAGCATTTTCTGTTGTTTTGAAAAACTACATATAATAACATTCAGGCATGAAAAGTTACAGCAATCCGGGGAGAACAAAGAAAAGAAACAGTAGTTTTAGTGCAGAAAAGGCACCTTCTTTTCCCCTTTTTCAACTCTTGCCTAATGTCTCTCATTGTCTCTTCTTCTCTCCCCTGCCAACCCTTTCATTTCTACAGAATGTCCTCCATCACCCTGAGTGATGTGAATGATACCGAAACTCAGGTTCTTCAGGGGTTACTTGCCTTCCTTTGTGCACTTCCATCACTCTCCCATGTGCACACTGAAAGAGAACAGAATTAGATCTTTGGAATGAAGGCCATTATAAGTGAAATTCCCTGCAGGGACAGACTTCTGAATTTTGTGAAGCTCTGTAGGGAATCAAGAAAATCTGAATTATAATAAGTTTGCTTGAATAAAGGGATCTCCCAGGGGAGACAAAAAAAGAAAGAAAGTTTATTTTAAAAGTTCTTGCCACCAGAGATGAAAATCTCACCACCTCCACCCCCCACCACACCCTCCCTATGCTTCAGTGACTCTGGAACCTATCTCACTGTCAAAGCAAAGAAACGGTCTGTGGCCACACTCCAGATAACTCAGACCAAGGAATATGTGGTAGAAGGAAGGAGTGAGTTGCAAGTAAATGGCAAGACAGGGGAGATGTAGGCAAGTTATCTAAAATATCTGTAAACGTCTCTATCAGGAGCCAGCAATACCAGTGGGCAGCAGGGACTGCTAGGTGGGAGTAAAAGAGGTGACAAAAAGGATAAGAGAAGTTTAGGGAGTGGAGAATGGCTCAAAGAGCAGATTAACGAGGCCCGGGGAGTAGTAAAATGAAGCCCAAAAAGTTATTTGATAGCCCTTGTGCCAACCATTTACTTCATCCTGTTTGGTCATGGTTAGTTTAAACAACTAAACCAACCACTTTTTTATTTTTTTGGCCGTGCCTTGTGGCATGTGGGATCTTAGTTCCCCAACCAGGGATCGAACCCATGCTCCCTGCAGTGGAAGCACAGTCTTAACCACTGGACCACCAGGGAAGTCCTTGAATCAACCACTTCTATAGTGACCACAACTGATGAATTGGATGGCATTAAAACTCATATCAGGATAAAAAAAAATCTGGTACATACAGCCAATGGAATATTATATAGGCTTTAAAAAGAAGGAAACCTTGTCACACCCTACAACATGGATGAAACTTGAGGACATGCAAAGTGAAATAGGCCAGTCACAAAAAGACAAATACTGTATAAGTCCACTCATGTGAAGTATCTAAAGCAGTCAAAATCATAGAAACAGAAAGTAGCAAGGTGGATACCAAGGGGAATGGGGAGAGGGAATTTATGTTTAATGGGTATAGAGTGTCATTGCAAGATGAAAAAGCTCTAGAGATTTGTTGCACAACAATGTGAATATACTTAACACAACTGAACCGTACACTTAAACATGGTTAAGATGGTAAATTTAATGTTATGCATTGGGGTGTTTTTTTTTTACAATAATAATGATAAACTCATACTGACCAAACCTCCAATGGATTTTCTCACTTTCTCTGTTCTCATGCCTGGACAGCATCGGTAGTGCGGCAGTCCTACTGCTCCGCAATTGGTTGTTGCAGAGGTCCAGATGTAAGCATCCTAAATCAGGAATGTTCTGCTCTATTCATTTGAGCCACAGGCACTCCATCAATCCACATCAGTCACAGCCAGACCCTCCCGCTGATCCAAAGGCTCGTGAATGTAGAAATGGGGGAGAGGGAAGTGCTACTCTCTAAGGTAAAGAGGGAGCTCAGTCTACACCAACCATGGCACTAACTTAGCCACACTCTTCTCAAAGAGCTCAAAATATCAGTAACCTTACATGTGAAAGTATTTAAATTAGAGAGTGATGACTATCAAATAAAAATGAGCAAACTGCCTGTCAGACAACGTTTATAAGCTTGGAACAATTATTCACTTCTTCAGGAGTACTAAGGCATATTTTACCAAAGTTCTCTGGACAATTTCCTAATCACCCGCTTCCCTTTGACTAAGGTAGCATGTCTAGTAGAAAGAACATAGCCAATCCTGGGTGTGAGTCCAGATTCTGGCCATTTATTAGCAGTGCAACCTCAGGCAAATTACTTAAAGTCTGTGTGTGTGAGCGTCCTCAACAGTAGAAAGTGGGATAAAACCCCATACTGCCTCCTAAGGCTATTGTGATAGTTAAACAAGAAAACAAAGATGAAAGAACTTTGTTTTTTGAAAGGCACTTGCAACTGTAAATTGTGGTGTTGATCAGAAGTGAAGAGATGTCATATTGGCATCACATGTACCCTTGCCTTTGTTTTCCTTTGCCCCACCAGTTAGGTGAGTGGCATGTGGAAAGAAGGTTTCACAAACCTCCATCTATATAGCAATCAAATGATACTGTCACAGAGCATGAGATGGCAGTTAATGTTGATCAGACTCTGATTTGACAACAGCACCAAGACCCATAAAAAAAGTTGACTTTAGGAGTCCCTAGTGGCTCTCCACATTACTCACCTGTAAAGGCGTGATCCATGCACGTTTATGGCTGAAAATTACATAATAGCACTAAATAAACAATGCTTTTAGTTGCCACTTCTGTATTTGAGGAAAAGAATATCTATTTTTGAATCACTTATTCTGTTCTCCTCTGAAACATGGCAATATATTTTTAAAAATTAAATCGTTTTTGTCTACTTCTTGACCCAAAAGAGGTTTCTCTGTCATTTCGGATTCAGCACTACGCTTGGAAAACAGACACTAGAATCTTTGAGCCGGTTTATTACTCCTCCTTATGAAGGCTGATTCAACAAATGACCCAATTGTTGATTAAGTGTCATCGCTTTTTTTAATGTGAAGGCACTTGGAAAAGTATGAACTGCTTTACAAATGGGAGGGATGGTGTAAGATGTTAATTGGCATCTTCAGGAAATATTTTCTGTGGATTCATCATACACTTGCTAAAATGGGAGGACACAAGAGCAAAATAAGTCTGCAAGGTGGTTATTCTGATTTTGTAATATCTGTGGTTGTCAGTCTCTAATTTAAATGCTTTCCTGGATGTTATTGATTGTTCATTCCGTCCAAACCTACTCTCCTTGTTCTGTCAAATGCAGGAAAACACCTTCTGGAACTGCAAAGGAGAGCCACACTTTTCTCTAATCCTTTAATAGAGGGTGCAGGAGACCAAAATCAGGCCTCTAGGGTAGACTCTCCTTCATAATAATATTAATATTAAAAGTCAGTAAAGTAGAATGGTTGGGAAAACAGGCCACCTGGCTTTGAATTCCAGCTCCACCACTTGCTAGATGTGTGCCTCTGGGGAAAAGTCCTTATCTGTAAATGGAGATGATAATGATACTTTTCTCTATAGGGAAGTTGTGAGGATTAAATGAGATAATATTAATATGTAAAAACTCACTTAGCCCAGTACCTGGCTCATAAGTGCTCAATAAATTAGGAGGAGGAGGAGGAGCAGTGTGAGTAGTACTATTTGACTTCCATTCACAGAACAGAAAATTGACCCGATCCTTTGCAGAACCAAGATATAAAAGGACCAAGAAGTTTGGAACTGCTATAGAAACTGGGTAATCTTCCCTTCTGTCCTTTGTACATAGGTGTACCTTTTGCAGAGAGGTGTGCATATGCCTGTAGATGAGTTTGATGGGCTGTATCAAGCATATGCTCCAGAGACTGGTCTTAATCTGCAAGTGACCTTCACAGAATGTTTCATCTGCCTACCGCTGATGTGAAGCTCTATCTAGATCACTTAAAGCATGTTCACTCTAGTCATTTAATGGTGCCCCAAATCCTTCATTTTCTTTCTACTTTCAAGTGTCACGCTGACTATGGATGGAGCTAAGGTTGGAATGTAGTGTGAGTTTCACGCATCTGTGCATTTGAGATGTATAGATTTTAGATCATCTTCCATCTCTTTGAAATCAAGAGGTAAAGAGCAGCTCATTCAGTGGGTAGCCATTCCTAGGTGGGTCAGTTTCACAAAAAAATTAAATATGAAAGTAGATAAGAAGACAGAGTTTATCTAGGTCAATACGAGAAATATGACTCTCCCAAGACAAAACAGAGGCTCCCAGCTAAGTGGAAAATCAAAAGGAAAGAAGTTATGAGGCTGATATAGTCATAATAAGAAAGAGAGCAATGTCCTAGGATTTCTGTGTTTTTGTTTTTGTTTTGTTTTGTTTTTTAAATTTATTTATTTTTGGCTGCGTTGGGTCTTCGTTGCTACATGTGGGCCTTCTCTAGTTGTGGTGAGCGGGGGCTACTCTTCGTTGCGGTGCACGGGCTTCTCAGTGTGGTGGCTTCTCTTGCAGAGCACAGGCTCTAGGCGCTCGGGCTTCAGTAGTTGTGGCGCATGGGCTCAGTAGTTGTGGCTCACGGGCTCTAGAGCACAGGCTCAGTAGTTGTGGCACGTGGGCTTAATTGCTCCACGGCATGTGGGATCTTCCTGGACCAGGGATCAAACCAGTGTCCCCTGCATTGACAGATGGATTCTTAACCACTGTGCCACTAGGGAAGTCCCTGTCCTAGGATTTTTGAAGCAAGTTTAGTCTATGAGTTGGTTTTTCTTTTTTTTTTTTATCAAGATATTCAGGTTCCAAGCATGCTGATCAGTTCAAAAACTTCTAATGTATAAAAACCCAAATTTAACAAAATTATAAACCGAGAGAAGCGTTACAATAAAATTACCCACAGAGTTCCTTTAAATATCAATCATTTCCCTTCTCCAAATTCATTCAAACTCTTTTTTTTTTTTTAAACTGTACTTTTCAGGCCTACATCTCTTAGGTAAAATCACAATCGGGGTAGAATAACCTATGACCTGAGGTATTTGCATTGCTCCCTCCAAAGTGAACGCTTGGTTATTTATATAATAAGTGGAGAACAGCAGGCCAACATCTTCAACTCCAGCATGTCCAAATTCTGCTGAAATGTCTGCACACAAGCAAACAGCCAGAGTTGTCAGGGGCCTTAAAATAAAAGTCAAGTACCGTGCTCAATGCTATATCGAAAACATAATTTATCACATAAATAAAACTCCCTTAGCAGTGTCCTCTTTCCACACAAAGGACAATGGCATGTTAGCTCTTATTAAAACTATTAAGCACCAGAGGAAAAGCATCTTCAAAGTTCAGGGAGAGTCACAAGATGCAAAGCTTGCAAACTACTTTTGAACCACTCAGTCTTGCACACATTTTGCCTGGCAGGCACCATGACCTGAAATAAACCTGAAACTCTCTAAGATGCAGAAATATCCGATTGACAAATTCAGTGGTTAGCATCTAGGGCTTCTATGGCCAACATCCTGGGCTAAGTCCCAACATGAACCAATTGGCCTCACTATCTTTCAGACTTTATCTTTAAACATAGCCTTACTCTCTATTAACTGTGGGAGGGGGAAGTGCGTGAATCAGTGCCAACCCATCTTTATTAAATAGAAACACAATTCAAAGAGAAAGTTCTGTTGGCTGTCATCAGGAGTGTCATCTTTTCATGCAAAAGTTAGTATGTTTGTAAAAGTGAACACAGGAACATATAAAACACTAACAAGGGGCTACACCTGCTGAGAGCTGTTTATCTTGAGATACATAAGAAAAGCAGGTGTTCATTTGGTCCACCTCAGAATACACTCCCCATTCCAAATCAAGGGGAAAGGGATTCTGAAGGAGTAATCCCAATTTCTGACAAGGAGATTAGCAAGAGAGAATATAAAAGATACTTAGTAATAAATGCCCATTGTATTATTATTTATAAATAAAGTCTAAGCACACAGGAAATATTGTCATGGGCCCACCTTGTGAACCATTCAGTACAGAATTCTGTCTCTAAAAGATGTATAGGAGAGTGGCATGATCCATTATGAAATCATCCTCAAAAATCACAAAAGTGAGAAGTTTTTAAACAATAAGGACATCAACATGGCAGTCCCAGAGAGTCAGAGAAGCTCTGGTTAAAGTCAGTCACAACCAAATTCATTACAGTCCAAGCACAGCTGATTTATTTTCTGTGGATGTTTTCTGGACGTGGCAGCTTCACAGGCCAGTAGACACACTGAGGATGCTAGTGACAAATAAATTCTCTCAGTACGAGGTAGTCTTTGCTGGTTCTGGTTCACTTTTAGTAATTTTCTGTTACCACCGCCCTGCAGTGAGCATTGCTCTTCCTCTGTCCTTATATATGGGTTAATGCTGTGAATATCAGTTAAGATCCAGTCAGAAAAACAGAAACCACATTAGTTATTTCAAAACAGAGAGATTTAATATAGGGAATGGGCTGCACAGGCGTTAGAGGGTTGCAAAAAAGAGAGGTAATAGCTGCAGGAAGCAGCCACCACCTCTAAGGCTGGGGAAACAGAGGAAAGGGGTTGGAATTGTGAGAAACTAGAGAGGTGGAGGCTTTGTTCCATCGAAGGGGGACCTACTCCCCTGAGAAGAAGAGGCCAGTCAGGTTGCTTCCAGTCCCTCTGAGGGAGCCTAATAAGACTGATTCTCCGATTATGGAAGGAGCTGGAAAGTGCAGCCAGCCACTGCTGCCAGGATGAAGGGCTCTTGTTACAGCAACACTGACTAGAACAGAAAGGAAGCAGGAACAAGTGAGTCCCTTCTCCCTCCTCTAGCCTCCCAGAATCCCTTTATTTCCCGTATTGTCAGGATCTATCACAAATCCAGCTGGCAACAGAAAGAAATGTAGGTTGCAGAGTCCCAACCCCAGTATCACAAAGCAATGTCTTTAAAGGGGTGAGTCTGGAGCTGGGAGACAGTAACTCACTAACTAGCCCACTGTGCGATGAGGTGTTAGATTTCCATGTCATTGTTACTGCCGGAGTCACTCAGATATGCTTACGGTTTGGATGAAACATTAATTAGAGTGGCCTGTTTGCCACAGAGGATTTCATCATTGCCGAATCCATAAGAAGCTGCTCAGTGTGTTTGCGAGAGTGATTCCGACTCCCGTCTTGTTGAAGCTCGGGTACTCAGTATCCATCACCATTTTTTGCTTTCGTTCAGGCTCAAGTCCATAGCCTGCCTGCTTCCTTAAATGATTCTGTACACATGGTAAGTGGTCAGGTGGCCAGTCTCCAGAGTTCTGGAAGCGTGCAGCCTGAGCTGGGCCATCTGTTGAGGACGTGCTGTTTTGTATTACACACAGGGAAGTGGTGGGCAAAACCCGGAAGCGCACTGGAGGCCTAATGAAAATAAGACCAGTGAAATCTTCCCTCTAAATGTTCATTAGGCCATCTGTTCTTATTAGTGTCCTTATCATTTGGAAACATTACAGATTTAAGAGAAGAGACACAATCTGTGGAATTCTAGTCTAACTTGAGATGAAGTTTTGAGTAGAGCAATCCTGACTTGTGATATTTCTCTTCCCATTTAGAACCCGCCCACTTCTAAACATCTCCATGGTAAAATTTTTTAATAGTTCCTTCCTGAAATATTATACCGGAAAGCAGGGTTAGCAGTAGCTACAGAAATGAAAACATAATCTTGGAGTGGCTGATCAATGAAATCAGACCATTTCATAAAAGCCGTGCAGTCATACTTCTGGCCTATAAATTGCTTTAGGTGCCAAAGGGAATTGGAAGCTTGGTCTGTCCTGTCGAGCCAATACTATAATATTAACAACCTGCAACAGACAAGTTTCTGCAGCTGCTCAGCAGGAAGAAATGCCACAGAATGATTCCAGGGGCTTCTTCAAAGTCCCCGGCTCCTCCTCAGGCAAAGCCTTGGCTCTCGACAAGAGCCCCACCTGCTACTGCATGAAGACCTGCAGGGGTCTTCTCCTTACTCCAGATTCTCTCAGACTCCATGGTCTCATCACCTGGTCTCACATTGGATTCCATGTTACCTTGGACTATTCTCTGATCGTCTCCCCTTCTCTATGTGTATCTCAGTGCTGAATATACAGTAGGAATTTAAGAAATACATGTAAAATTTAATTGAAATAGAGACTCAAAAGAAAAAAAAAACAGTAAAGCTTTCATGTTCCTCTCCCCACCCTCAGAAGTGCTGAAAGGGTTAAGTTCTTTGACTCTAATGATAAAACCCAAGATACAGAGAGATACTAATAGTAAATCGGCAAGTAGCATCATGTACAATATGTTCTTCTTACAATAACAATCAAATTTACAAACAAATTAGCTGTGGAGTCTGAAGGACATTCTGTAGTTTTCACACTGGGCCTTCATCTCCTGCTGATAGATGACTTTGACTGTAAATTGAAAACTGGAAGTGGTTAAACATTCCGTGTATTCACAAGTACCATTTCCAAAATTGAGGCTTCAGAGAGGAGATGCAAGAAAGGGTGACGGGAACTCAAAGCAATTATGCCTGTTATTAAGATGAGGTAGTGGCAATTACACAGCAGCCTCATACAGAGTGTGTACGTGCTGACTGCTCTAAGGGAGCCTCTAAGAACAAACTTTTATAACACCCATCAGGCCTTGGGTCTCTAGAGGATGGAAAGATTTTCAGCCACTCCGTCGGTGTGTTTTTGGACAGGGCTTATGGCCCCAGGAACCATCTTGGAAGGGATACGTGCTTTTTGCTTAATGAGCTTGAATGAAACTCTTATATAAGAGAGTGGTTTCATTCACTGTTTCTTTCCTATTCTCAAGCTTTTTGGTGTCAGCACCTCTTTACACTCCTAAAAATTCTTGGAGACTTCAAAGAGCTTTTCTCTATTTGGGTTTTATCTATTTATCTTCTTAGAAATTAAAAGTGTGGATTTTTTTAAACACAAAGCTATAGTAGCCTCAGTCACCCTCTGGAAAACTCCACTGTATACTCATAAGAAAGTACAAAAGGCAAATCATATTAAGAATAGTTTTGACCTCACAGACCTCCTTGAAAGAGTCTCAGGTATCCCCAAAGTCTGTGAATACCGTGTGTCCTCAATTCTAAGACACCATGTATCCTAAGACGCAGCATCAATTTGATAACTTTAGGTAGTGAGGAGGGATGCTCCACTAAATGTATGTGTTGATTATAAGACACAACCTCACTTCAGAAAATTTAAAATATGGAGGGGGTAGGAAATACACTTCTTAAGGCTGAGAAAATATGGCAGTTCCCACTAACCTCAGTGGGTCTCTGGAAACCCAGTTTTACTGACTCAAACATGTTGTTGAAAATTAGTTTTCTTAGTGCCAATTTGTGCTTTACAATTTTTAAAATGCTTCCATGGACTGAAAATGTTACAGTCAATGAGGCACTAATGTTTTCATTCAACAAGCATTTGCCAACTGTAATACCAGATACTGGAAATACAAAAATGAATGAGACCTCATGCCTGCCCTTGAGGATTCACAGACCTAATAGAAGACAAAGGAAGGCAAACAAGTGTTGATAGTCTAATGGAGAAGCATTGGATCTGAATGAGTCACGGAGCTGGAAAAACAGCTTGAAGTACCCAAAGATGGAGCACTGGGTATTCAGGAATGCTTGAGGTTAATCACTAAGTTTAAGCAATTAGTCATCCTCATAACAAAGGGCTGCCCTAGTGGACTTTGGCACATGTGTCAGTCACTTTCAGACATTAATTTATGTCAATTTAATTTAATTTTGCAAATGCTGGTGATCTATCCAGAGATGTAAACCTAGAAATTTGTTAGACCAGTTTGACCATATTGGTATAGTCGGTAGCACAAGTCAAAAACAAAGCCTACAAGAACATTTTCTTGGTTGTGATTGGATTCAGCTGAGAATAACAGAGAAACACACACACACACACACACACACACACTCACAGTGACATAAGCAAGATAGCATCCAGACTAGATGTATAGTCCGGGACTGGATGGCAGTTCCATGAGGTCATCTGGGACCCAGGCTTCTATAATTCTGCCCTGCCATCCTGGCACATAACTTCCATTTTCATGGCCACTTCATGGTCTAAGACATCTGCTAAAATTCCCACCCCTTATATCCATATTGCATACTGGAAGAAAGGGCAAAAAGAGGCTCCTTCCAGTTGGGTCAGCTCTCCTCAAGCAGCATCAATTTAAACGTGTGGATACCTCTACAACTCCTCTTACATCTTATTGCCATGAACTTTATCACATGGTTACAGATAACTGCAAATAAGTCTGGAATGTCGGAATGTCTTCTGTTCTAGACAGCAGCGTGCCCAAATTTTAAGATTAGAGATATACTACTAAGGAGGAAAGAGTGAAAGAATGATAGGGTAGGCCTAGAACTAGTCTCTGCCACAGGCACCTCAGTAACCACAAATTCAACGTTTTGTTTTGACCCTGATACTGTCTGAGCTTCTTCAAAGGCAGTTGGAAAGCACGATGATACCTTTCAGAGTGATGGCTCCTATTGATCTTCCTTTTAAAAAGCAGAAATTGTTGCAAGGTGTAATCTACCAGGTCTGCTTTGGGGGTTTTTGTTTGTTTGCTTTGCTTTGCTTTGTTTCCTCAACTTCCAAAATGTTTTTGAAGCATTGCAGTAGATGTGATTTAATCTACAGGCTCTGCAGCAAAATGATTCTAAAGATCAGTCCAATTGTAACTCTTGATTAGATTGATCCTGGGTATTCATCTGCAATGAATAATGTGACTTAAGTGTCAGTTATTCTGACTGGGCAGCCACGGACACAGACCAGGCTGATACATTTGACCAAAGGTTGAGGGGTTCCTCAAACTCTCCAGCCATTATTCAGAGAAACACAAGAATGTGGATCTGAAATAATGGGAAATAATTTGCCGGTTGACAAGTCCGTGTAGTCTTGGTGTATTTCATCTTCTAATAATTTCCACTTTTTAAAAGCAAGATCAATAAGGGCCATCACTCTCAAAGGTGTCATCGTGCTTTCCAATTGCAGAAAACCAAACTTTCTCCAGATGGTTCTTTCCCTCTTTTATAAATTTGAAGAAGCTCAGACAGTATCAGTGTCAAGAAACAAGAAGGCCATTTGAAAACTGACAAAAAGTGATGCTAACAATCTGGAGTTGTCAGCTTTTAGAAGCATGGGGAAATCTAACATGGGGCTGGCAGCACACCTGGCAGAGAGCATCACGGCCCGTCACTACATCTTCCCCAGGGTTGGTGTACTACAGAAGCGATAATCATACGCTTCCTGGAAATTCCTGCTGAAGAGGCCTCAGAGATCAAAAGCAAACAGTCACTTTTCAAATGAGCCATAAGGCTGGAAATGTACTAAAGGAGGGAGATGAGAAGTGCCCTGTTTAGGATAAGGAGGTAGGGCCGTTTGGGCAACAGCTGGTTTCTTCAGCACAGTTGAACTTGGGGAAAAGAAGTTACTAGCACTTGGTAGCAATGGCAAAATACGGTACCAGTCATGATATGTTTCTGAGGCTCTTCTGTGAAAGGTAATTTCTTAAAATGGATGGAATGGAACAGAAGTAGTCTGCTGTTCACTAGCAACACCCTGTACCTATTAGAAAATGAAGGAAGTGAAGTCAGCCAAAGATGGTCAACTTCATGAGGACAGGACCTACTCTGTCTTGGTTAGAGCTGGCTCTCTAGTGCCTAGCAAAGTGCCTCAAATGGGATAAAGAGCCATTTATTGGCAGAAGAAAGGAAAATAATTAAAGTAGCATGTTCTACACTTGGAACTGTACCAAGAGTACTGTTACACATAACAGTGGGGAATCCAAGTAATAAGCTAAAATATTAGCCATGAAATTGGCTGACAAGTGTATGTGAAATCATATATCCCAATATAAGCCAAATGTTTCTTGGAGGACACATAGCTTAAAAGGATTCTCAAGCAATGGAATAAGTGAACAAGGAGGAAATGGCTGGTGACAGAGAAGCAAGGGAAACCTTGAAAGAGCGTGACGATGTGACTGCACTTAACAGTTCATGAGAGGGGACTTCCTAGGTGGCGCAGTGGTTAAGAATCCGCCTGCCAATGCAGGGGACACGGGTTCGATCCCTGCTCCAGGAAGATCCCACATACTGCAGAGCAACTAAGCCACAACTATTGAGCCTGCGTTCTAGAGCCCTGGATCCACAACTATTGAGCCCTTGTGCCACAACTACTGAAGCCCATGCGCCTAGAGTCCGTGCTCTGCAACAAGAGAAGCCATGGCAATGAGGAGCTGATGCACCACAACGAAGAGTAGCCCCGCTCACCACAACTAGAGAAAGTCCGTGTGCAGCAAAAAAAAACCCAACACAGCCAATAAATTAATTAATTAACTTTAAAAAAAGAATTCATGAGAGGGACTTCTAGTGGTTAGGACTCCACATTTCCATTGCAGGGGACAGGGGTTCAATCCCTGGTCAGGAAACTAAGAGACTACAAGCCATGAGGCAAGGCCAAAAAAAAAAAGTCAAGAAAGAGTTCATGAGACAGCCAAGGAAGGGAACATTTTGATAGTCAAACAGGAATGAGAAGAAATACAGGCATGCTCCATTATAAAACGTAGCCTTTACAGAGCTCGTTCTGTGTACCAGGCACTGGGCTAACTGCTTTATGTGGGTGTTTCCTGTATAATTCCTATAATAAAATTTTGAGAAGATATTATTACTATACCCAATTTCTAGATGAGGAAACTGAGGCTCAGAGAGGTTAACTGCTTTGCTCCAAGGTTACAGAGCTAGCAAATAACAACAGTTTGAACTTGGGAAGTCAACTCCAAAGCCTGAGGTCCTAACCACTTCCTTCTCCCATATCTGATCCTTTTTCTAGGGAGAGTGTATATAGCTTCCATCAGATTCTCAAAGGGCTTTGTGAATCCAAAAAAGTATGAGAAACAGTGTAGCAGATGCTAAGCCCATGAAGGCAGGGAAGATGTCTGTCTGAATCAGCACTCAGATGTCTTTGAGGGGCTTGAGGGGATGGCTGTATTAATGTGTGAATGTGGTGAAGACCTGGCCTCCAAACTGATTCACCTGCATCAGTCTGGTCTCCCTCCAGCCTGCCCCCGCCGCCACCCCGAGCTGCAGCCTAGGTGATCTTTCTATAGCCCTAGTCTGACCATGTGAACCCCCAACTTTAAAGATCTTCATTGACTCCTCAACGCCTGCAGATCAAGTCTAAAGGCCTTAGCATACACAGCACTTCATGACTTAGTGCAATGGTTCTCAACAAGGGACAGTTTTCCCCTCAGGGGACATTTGGGAATGTCTGGAGACATTTTTGGTTGTCACAACCCAACTTGCATTTAGTGAACGAAGGCCAGAGACGCTGCTAAATATCTTATACTGCCCAGGACAGCGCCACGACAAAGAATTATTTGGCCCCAAATGACAATAGTGCCTCAGTGGGGAGACTTAAAATTAGTCCCTGGCAAACCCTGAAACTTCATTTACCACCACTACCTACCCTACTTATGCCCCAGCAATCCCAGACTGCGGTGAGCTCCCCCTCCCACATGGTTTTGTGCCTCTGTGCGTTTGTTCATTCTTTTCCCTCTGCTGAGATCACTCTTCCCACCTCGCTTTTTCTCAGTACCTTTGCTTCATCCTTCAAGATTAAGTTTACATTTCTCTTCTAGGAGTTTTGCCCCAAACTTCCTCCCCTGTGTTCCCATGTCACCCTAGGTATGTGTCTATCACGGCACTTAACCACGTTATATTGAAATGACCTGTTTCTGTATCTGCCTTCCCTCACTTGACCGTGAACTAATCAAGGGCAGGGACCTTTTTTATTTACTTTTATAACAGTGCCTGACACACAAAGCATTGAACTGAAAGATAACAAATGACAAAGAGAAAGACAAACCACTCAACTCCTAATAAGCTTTGCCCTTCTCAACAACAACAACAACAGCAAAGAGGCTGAAATCAAGCTTTAGGTTGATTCTAACAAGGTGTAAAGGGGAGGCCAGACTTGGTGAGGAGAGCGTGAAGAAACGTGTCCACTCTTCTAGGTGAGGAATCAGACGGCATAGAGGCGAAGAGCAGACATCTGAAAATGGGGATATTGATAGTTTCTTTCTCAAGTGATGGCTCTAAGCATATAAAGTAATAATGCATGTAAAGAGCCTGACACGTAGGAAGCACTCAATAAACAGTAGTTACTTTTATTAAAGGCTCAGATGAGTGGGCCTGTAATTTTATAGATGTTATTGATTAGGGCCAGTTCAAAGGAAGGGGCAGCACCTATTTATATTTTAAAAGTAGGTCAATTTAAAGAAAAATATCAAGTCAATAATAGTGCACTTGGTGGACAGCTAAGGCAAAATTCACGAAGCTGTTATGTGGACAACTGAAGTCTGGGAAACAGAACTGGAAGGGAACTGTACTGAACGGTAACTGGACTAGATTCCTTTTAGCATGAAAGGTTTATGACTTTGAAACCATTTTTCATGTTAATACCATTTGCTGTCCCTTGCTTTGTCCAGGCACTGGGCTCAGTGCCTTACATCCTTGTCACAATTAATCCCTGCAGTATCTCTAAAAACTAGTTAGACTATCATTAGCTTCTTTTCCTTATTGCAGGTGAAGAAATCAGACTCATAGAAGATACCTCACTTGCCAAGGGTTACACACTAGTATGGGAAGGAACCAGCCTTGAAACTGTTAGGGAGAGCCTCAGTTTACAAATTATGGTCTGTGTCTATAGTGTGGGATAAAGTGGGGGTTTTTTTGTTTGTTGGATTTTTGTTGTTGGTTTTGTTTTGGTTTTTTGTTTGGTTTGTTTTGTTTGGCTGCGTTGGGTCTTTGCTGCTGAGCAGGAGCTTTTCTTTCTCTCTAGTTGTGTTGAGCCGAGGCTACTCTTCGTTGCAGTGCACAGGCTTCTCAGTGCGGTGGCTTCTCTTGTTGCGGAGCACGGGCTCTAGGTGCGCAGGCTTCAGTAGTTGCGGCACACAGGCTCAATAGTTGTGGCTCACAGGCTCTAGAGCGTAGGCTCAGTAGTTGAGGCGCACGGGCTTAGTTGCTCCGCAGCATGTGGGATCTTCCCGGGCCGAGGATCGAACCCGTGTCCCCTGCATTGGCAGGCGGATTCTTAACCACTGCAGCCCCAGAGAAGTCCCTGGGATAAAGTTTATAACTGAGGAATTTTCTAATTTAGTCTAATCAAGGGCTCATATTTAGACATTGCTATTACACATGGATTTTCCCCTACAAGATTCTGTTCCTTTATAAACTACTACTTAGGTCAAAATTAGCTGCCTCTTTAAACCAACCATGGGACTGGCTGACCTGAGAGCCAAGTGCCTTCAAGGCAAATTTTCAATTAGCAGAGGAAGACATGGTGCTGTCAAGGGTTGACATCCACAGCAAGAGCTCCTTTCTGCTCTGGGTTATTTCTCAGGGAGGGTTGTTGGGAGATGGGCATATTCCACCGGCTGGCGGCTACACCAGTGACCTTTAATGCTAGTTTAGCTTAAATACATTTTGACATTTCAAACAAATTAATGTATTTTTACAAGGTGGGACAACGACCACAAATTAGGCCAAATGGTTTGCCTGCAGGCCAGGTCACTACGTAAAGATTCCAGAGCCTCACTGCTGTTCCTTCAGCCTGTCTGCTCCCACCACCCCCAAAAGAAATGTTTATTTCTCTGCACTTGCGCAAATGCCAACAGCCCTCATGGGTTAACCTTAGCCCCACCTCAATCGTCTATAATTCTGGAGTCTCTCTGCAACTAACAGATGCTAATTCTAACGGCCAGAATCAGCGCAAAGACTCCATTCCATATGTTACGTTGTGTGTTATGGAAGTGCCTTGGTAAAAAGCACTAGTTCCTTGAAAAATTACCTGGAAATGGGAGTATTTAACAAGGGAAGCATATAAAAGGAGCTAACAATGTAAGAGAGGTGAAAAAGTCCAGTTTCTGAAAAGACAGACCCTAGACTACTAAGTAGCCACACATCTTTCATCTGAGGAGATTTCGGAGACAAGCCGCCCAGCCAAACCAAGTGGGAATTAAAGGGATTCTGTGTAGCTGGTACAGAAAGTGTCTCAGAAGCACAAAGGCCACTTTAGTCACAGGAAACTGCCAGAGGGTGACTTATTTGATGGAACAGAAAACAAACAGACACAATAGTTGGTGTGTTTTTGGGGCGATATTAAACCTAATAAACATGACACCAGTAGTGTTGACTTAAATCAGATTGGGCGAGTTGGAGAATTTAACAGCGCATCTTCTAACTACCAGCCTTTATCTCAGAGTCAGCCTTTACAGCAGAGAACAGAGTCCGAAACGTGTCCTTCTCTGACTCCTGCCAGGTGTGCGCCGTCCCAGGCCTCTGCCCTGGCCTCAGCTCTCAGACTGGGGATAATTAGAACGTCATTTCTGCCGGCTTTGTTTTTTCTGGGTCACTGACTTCAGACTTGATCAAAATAGGAGTGTTGGGCTGAAATAAATTCATTTCCTCTTCTTCAGCCAGCCCCAGCTTATTTCCTGGGGGACCGTGCTCCACAGGCCCAGTGCACACAGACAGCTTCTATACCAGCCCGATGGTGTGTATAGAGGTCCGAACTGGGGGCACGTGGCAGAGGAGGTGTCCACAGCGCAGGCGCGCCATCTCCCTGCTCTCCCTCTCGGTGGCAGGGCACTGACATGCAAGGGCCTCAGACAGACGTGCTGAGGAACACATCACAGCAAACTGCTCTGGGAGCTGTTAAGGCTGGTGTTTAATGTTTATCCAATGGCCTCAGTCTGAAAGGCTCTGTAGAACATGCATAACACAAGCTCAGCTTTATACTCCATTAGCATTCAAATTCCTAGCTGCCCAGAGGCATATGGTACTGACCAGAGAGGGCCAGCCTATGTCAAGGCTGAGGGCACATAGAGACAGGGGGACAGGTTGAGGCCACTGGGTGTCTGGGACAGACACTCAGAGACAGGGGGCAAAGACCCCCAAGTGGTGCAAGAGGGAGGTCAAAGACAACCTTTGTCTTTACAACATCACCAGTTGCCCTCCATTAAGAGACAGACTTAGAGGGAGGGCTTTATCTCAGACTGGCCTTTTCCACTTCATTACTGAGTGGAAGGCCTCTTCCAACCTGGAAAGAGCGGGCCTCAGAATGCCATGACAGCCCGTATCTTGTTTTCAGACTTTCAGATTCAATGAGAAACACAAAGCTTTCCTTGGGTTTTCATTCAAAGAAAAAAGAATAGCAGCCACATTACTGTTACTCTCTTGGCCAGAAATGGGGCAGACTCTTCTGCCTTTGTCTAGTCATAAGAGAAGAGAAATAAAGTACAGAATAAGTGAGTGGTGGAGTCGAGAGTGCACATAACGTAGTTCTCTGAGAAGTGCCCAGTGATAAACAGCAGCTGTCGAGGAAATGTCAAGGTAGGCATTGGGCTGACTCCTGTGTCGTCAAGAAAGGAACTAGAGTAGATCTGTGTTTGCTTGGCCTGTGTGTCCCCAGTGCCCAGCACAGAACTTGGCACAGGGCACACCACACACATACACACACACACACACACGCACACACACACGCACACATACACACACACACCCAGTCCTTTTGCTTCTAACTCCTTAATGTGTCTCAAATTCATCTACTTCTCTCAATCCCCCTGTTGCCAGCTTAATTCAGGGCACCATCATCCCTCACTTGGACCACTGCAGGAACCTCTTTTTTTTTTAAATATAAATTTATTTATTTATTTATTGGCTGCGTTGGGTCTTCGCTGCTGCACACGGGCTTTCTCTAGTTGCAATGAGTAGGGGTTACTCTTCATGTGGTGTGCAGGCTCCTCATTGAGGTGGCTTCTCTTGTCGCAGAGTACAGGCTCTAGGCATTCAGGCTTCACTAGTTGCGGCACACAGGCTCAATAGTTGTGGCTCATGGGCTTAGTTGCTCCACAGCATGTGGGATCTTCCTGGAGCAGGGATCGAACCCGGGTCCCCTGCACTGGCAGGTGGATTCTTAACCACTGTACCACCTAGGAAGTCCCCACTGCAGGAACCTCTTAACTAGTGGCCTGTTTCCCATCTCACCTCCTCCTCCAATATGGTCTCAACAGCAGACAGTGTGATCCCTCTAGAACCCAAATATGACTATGTCACAATGCTACTTGAAGCCATCAGACTAAAGCTGGACATGTGCATCTCTCCATTACCTGGTGTATTAGTCTGCTGGGGCTACCACAACAAAACACCGCAGACTAGGTGGCTTTAACAAGAGAAAGTGATAGTCTCATAGTTCTGGAGGCGGGACGTCCAAGATCAAGGTGTCGGCAGGTTTGGTGTCTCCTTGGCTTGCAGACGACCACCCTCTTACTTTGTCCTCACATGGGCTTTTCTCTGTGCATACACGTTCTCCTTTTCATAGGGACATGAGAGCCCCACCCTTATGATCTCATTTAACCTTTATTACCTGTTTAAAGGCCTCATCTCCAAATAGTCACATTAGAGGTTAGAACTTCAACATGTGAATTTAGGGCGGCAGAATCCAGTCCATAACACCTAGCCACTGTCTACCTGCTGATTCTCACAGATCACCTTTCCCATCACTCAGCCTGTATTAGTATTAGCCTTACTGAATTGTTTGTAGTAACTGGATGGGTTGTACTGTCTCTAATCTCTGAAACTTCACCCATGCTGCCCCTCCATGCGGATTGCCCTCAACTCTGCTGCCTGCCATTTCCACCACATTCTTCTCCTACTGGTCATTGCAGACCCTGTTTAGGTACCACCTTCTCTGGAAATACCCTGCCTCCTGACTCCCAGTCTGTGCTGCCTCCTTCTCATGACCTGCAGAGTAATCGCCTAAGGGCTCTCCAAGGGCTCTTCTAGACCATGAGTCATTTGAGGACAGAGGCTATGTCATTTTGGGGATCTTTCGAATCCCCAAAGCCTAGCGCAAGGCTTAGCACAGAGAACGTATTCAGCAAACATCCAATGAAAGAACAAAGCAACCTGTTTCTTTGCTGAGGAAAGGAGGATCTGGAGTGAACCAGGTCAAGCCAGGTGAGCAGTGCATTACAACTTAGGATTCCAAATCCCCAGCTGAGTACCCACATATTCTACAAGACAGATGCTAGGTCTATGCCAGTGGAAGGTCCTTTCCCAAAATGTTGCTGATAGAGTAAAGTCAGGTTTTTCTAGCACTCTGTTGTCCAGATGCCTCTGACTTTGCTCTTCCATGCATCTACAGAGCAGTGAGACATTATATCTCATAGTGACATGCGAGCCCTAGAGCAGTGGTCCTCAAACTTTAGTGTGCTTCAGAATCACGTGGAGGGCTTGTTAGAACATGGCTGGTTGGGCTCCGACCCCAGAGTTTCTGATTCCATAGGTCTAGGCTGCATTTCTAACTAGTTCTCAGGTGATGCTCTTGCTGTTGGTCCAGAGACCACACTCTGAAAGGGATCCTCCTGGAATTGTAGGGGAAAATAATTGACATTATGTTGGAAATGGCATAAACGGAAAATGTGTCTACCAGAACATTTTGATCAACTGTCCTTCCCGATTTTGCCAGATAACACCAATATTGCTGAAATTCATGAGACGGGGATGGCGAGCCAATAAGCTAGTTTTTCTTTCAAGGTAAAGCTGCCCCGGAAAGAGATTGTAACCTAATGGTGTGTGTTCTGTTCTTTTTGCAGGTGCGATTAGAGTGGCCAACAGACCTTGCAGTCAATCCCTTGGACAATTCATTGTATGTCTTGGATAACAACATTGTGCTGCAAATTTCTGAGAACAGGCGAGTGCGGATCATTGCAGGGCGCCCCATTCACTGCCAGGTGCCAGGCATCGATCATTTCTTGGTCAGCAAGGTAGCAATTCACTCCACTCTGGAGTCGGCAAGGGCCATCAGTGTCTCCCACAGCGGGCTGCTCTTCATAGCTGAAACAGACGAGAGGAAAGTAAACCGCATTCAGCAAGTTACCTCCAACGGGGAGATCTCCATCATGGCTGGTGCCCCCACTGACTGTGACTGCAAAATTGATCCCAACTGTGACTGTTTTTCAGGTATGACCTTTTTAGCAATTCACCAGCTCCCCTGCTCTGTTTGCAAAAGAAAAATGTGCATCAGAAAAGTCAAAAAAAAGAACAAAAGTATCACTTGTAAACATTGGATTGAGGCAGTGGAGAAAGCAATGGATTGAGGGTCAGACAGCTTAGTATCTGGTCCTTGTTCTGCAGCTGACTCGCTGAGTGACCCTAGGAAAGCCATAAAACCTCCTCATGACTCACTTCATCTGCTAAATAGAGAGGTCCCATGTCTGGTTACATCACCTTGCTGTTTCGAAGATAAACTAGTATAATAAAAGTTTTGGTACTCTAAGAAGTTAAGACCACTATACAAATGTAAGATCATGATATTATTTGTACTTTAGAGAAAGGGAAGCTAGGTAAAACCTACATTTACTGATTTAGTTAAGGAAAAAATTACTTCCACTCAGTGACTCGTTTCCAGATTAACAGTGTGTGCTATTTGAAACCCGAAGGGACTAGGAGCAGAGTGCTTTCGGGATACAAGGGCAAAATAAAATCCCACAATGGAGGGTTCTCAGGACATCAGTCTGCTGCTTACGTTGTTTTTTTTAATCCCCAATTTTCTCCATAACCAATAGTGCCCTTTACATTCAATTGAAATAGGGGGAAAAAAGAGCCTTTTCCCCAAACACAAAGTGGATATTCCAGATAGTAAACAGTCCTGTAAATGTCAATAGATTCATTTATTGCTGGGACACGGGCATCCCTCCATGCTACATGCAGCCCTATTAAATTGATCATCCAGGCCCAAATGGTTCTTTTAATCTTTTCTTTTCCTTGGGACAGAGGACTCAAGAGTAAGCAACTTGGTTGATATGACTTTTGATCGATATTTCCAATGTTTTCCTGGACGATTAGTTTTATAGTTATTTTGCTAATTAATATCTTTCTTTGAAAGCAAAACTGGAATGTTTATTCCAGTTATCAAATTTGATGTTCTGCATCATTGTCACACTTACAGACAGTGTACTTTGACAGTGTGACAATGAGAGTGAACAGAAGAAAGGTCCTCTGGGCACAGTAGGATTGGAAAGCCATGAGATAGATCCTGTGAGCATGGGCAGGCATAAGTCTCATGGATTTCCAGCCAGATTTGGGATGGCTGTCATTATTCGCTGTTTTTGTATCTTGCAATATAATAGATACGGAACGGGGTTGAAGATTTCACAAAATTGGTATGAACTGAGAGAATTGCATCTCACTGCTCATCTTCAGTGGTACTGACTCAAGAATTGTGAATAATGGGTTTCAAATATCCAAGCGGGGCATATGGAGAATGTTGGGTCACTGATTGTTCCCTTTAAAATGATTCTTGATGCACAGAGATTTCTGTATGTGGTATGTTCGTGTAAATGCTTATGACAACTATTAAAATCAGGGTCTTTCTCCCACAGGTGATGGTGGCTATGCCAAAGATGCAAAGATGAAAGCCCCTTCCTCCTTAGCAGTGTCACCTGATGGTACCCTCTACGTGGCAGACCTTGGCAATGTTCGAATTCGTACCATAAGCAGGAACCAAGCCCACTTGAATGACATGAACCTTTATGAGATTGCCTCACCTGCTGATCAGGAACTCTACCAGTTCACCGTCAATGGAACCCACCTGCACACCTTGAACTTGATAACGAGGGACTATGTGTATAATTTCACCTACAACGCCGAAGGCGACTTGGGTGCGATTACCAGCAACAATGGCAATTCTGTGCATATTCGCCGTGACGCCAGCGGCATGCCCCTCTGGCTTGTGGTGCCCGGCGGGCAGGTGTACTGGCTGACCATAAGCAGCAACGGAGTCCTGAAAAGAGTGTCAGCCCAAGGCTACAATCTGGCCTTGATGACCTATCCAGGAAACACGGGACTTCTGGCTACCAAAAGTAACGAAAATGGATGGACAACCGTTTATGAGTAAGTTTCTAATTCTCAACATGGGCTTTGCTAGGTTTTTATTTGAAATTGTATTACAGTGGGAAAATGACCTAGTAATTGCTGGGTGTTGCATGCTATTTTCTCCTAACAACCACCATTTAAAAAAAAAAAGTCAAAGAGAAAATTTTACCCAACTCCTAGGGTTTGAACCCATTTCTCCAGAGCACTTCTGCAGAGCACAATAACAAAAACATAGGCTGAAGGAAGAATCAAGCGTGGCGCTGCAGGAGACAAGAATGAGGTGGAAGTCCGTGTACTCGAGAAAGTTACAGCATAGCTGGGAAAACAAGGGAAAATTGCATTTAAATAACAAAACTAGAAAATAGTTCTAAAGTAGCAAAGAAGCAGTGTAGTTTAACTAGTATCTGTTGATCCCTGTGGGGTTTAATGAATGAATGAATGAATGTGTGCCCAGGCCAGCCCAGCCCAACTCAGTGTAAGTTGCTGTGGGAGGTAGGAATAGTAGACGGTAAAAGCGAGTATGAAACGAATCGGGGCAAATGCTGAAACAGGAGAGGCTGCACTCCACTGGCTGCTTCTGGGAAATGTGGAGTCAAAAGCTCCAGTACAGGCTTGTGCTCCCCCCACCCCCACCCCCTGCCCCCATTTCCCTGCACAAGGCAAAGACTCTAGCACATTTGAGTATTTGCAGACGGATCTGTGATAACTTTGTTTCACTGAGAATGAACAGAAGGTGTGTCTGACGGCAGGCTACTAGGAGATGTCCTGACATGGAAATAGAGACCATTGTCCTTGCCTTTTAAGGCTGGACAACCTTGTTTGCAAGTCAACCTATTCAGAAAGCGAGTTTGCGAGTACTTGGCAAGCATCTTCCCCAAGAAGGGAATCGCTGAATTTTTAACCAATTTACAGAGTGAAGGTAATCCGTGCAGCTGAACCCAGACCTGAAATGGCATTCAAGTTGAGGAATGTGAGAAGCAGAGATATTAAATACGAGGAGTTCCAGGTGTGACTCTTCCGTGAAGATGTAGGGAGTATGAAGAGAATAGGTCCCACAAAAGCCTCCTGAGGAAAGGGACAAAACAATTGGCCTTCAAGTTTTGGATCATTTCCCAAAGAAACGCCACTTATACAAAAGAGCTGGACAGCTGTTTTGGTTTCACTGAGAAAAATGTATTCAGTTGTTTCTGCTGCAGGTCTTCCTCTGTTTCTTGAAAAGTTCCTCTTACATCTTAATAAGAGTAAAAAAAAAGCTGCTGTTCACTGAGGCTTTACTATGTGCCAGATCCTTGGCTAGGTGATTTACATAAATTATTTTGTTTGATCCCCAAAATAACAACATGGGATATGTGCTCCTGGTATGCCTATTTTATGGATGAGGAAACTGAGGCCCAGAATGGTGAACTTGTCCTGATTCACAGAGATGTGCAGGATTCAAACTCCAACAGTCTGACTCAAGAGCCCATATTTTGAAATATACTACCCTTAAGAAAGATAAAAGTTCTAATGAGAATATCTTTTTAAAATAAATTCATGCAAGATCACACTGCAGCTGAAATTAGACAAACAACTATTTGGAAAGCTAATGGTTAAATGCAGTTAAGCAACAAGAAATGGCAGAATTACTAACTAGTTTTCAAAATCATAACCAGTTCAACCGTTCACTTATTTACCAATCATCACATTGTACACTTGAAATACGTGCAATTTTATTTGTCAGTTGTACCTCAGTAAAACTAGAGGGAAAAAAAAACACAAAGTAACCAGCTTAACCATTCATTTACTTATTCAGCAAACATTTGCTGAGCACCTAGTATATGCCTGGCAGTGTTCTGGTGCTGGGGATACAGCCGTAAACAAGACAGATACAGATCCCTACCTTCATAGCACTTACATTGTTCTGGAAGCAGACAAGTAAAATGTACTGAACTTCAGATGGTGATAAGTTCTATGGAGGAAATAATACAGGCACAGGGGAATCAAGATTTGGGGGCAGAAGGGGTTTTTATTTCAGGTTGGGTGGTCAGGGAAGGCCTCGTTAAAAAGGTGACATTTGAGTAAATGCCTGTAGGAGGTGAGGGAGTGAGCCATATGGGTATCTGCGGGGAGGAAGGGGGAAAACATTGCAAGCAGGGTGAACAGCAAGTGCAAAGGCCCTGCAGCAGGAACAAATCTGGCATGTTCAAGGAATAGTAAAGCAGCCACTGTAACTGCAGTGGAGTTAGCAAGTGTAGTAGGGAGACAGAATTAACGACGTGGCCAGGGCCACTTTACATAGGGCTTTACAGGCCTCTGTAAAGACTTTGACTCTGAGTAAAAGGTGGAACCATTGGAGAGCTTCAAGCAAAGGAGTAACGTAATCTGCTTTACATTTTTAAAGAGTCGCTCTGTATTGAAAACAGACTGTATGGTGGAAGCAGAGGAACCTAATGGAGGCAGGGGGCTTTTGCCATGATCCAGGCAAAATGGGGACTTAGACCAGGGAGTGAGGGCAGTGAGTCGTAATATTGTAAATATATTTTGACATAGAGTTATCAGGACTGACAGATGGGATGTGGGGTATGGGAGAAAAAAGGATCAGAAATAACTCCAAAGTTTTGGGCCTGAGCAAGTAGGTGTTAGACTTTCCATTTACCAGGATGGGGAAGAGCAGGCAGGGAGTACATGATGCTGGGTGGGAGTTCAGGGTTGGATATGATCAGTTTAGACATCCAAGGGAAAATGTCAAGTCGGCAGTTGGATATAAGAGTCTGGAATTGAGGGGACGGACTGGAGGCTTGAAATTTGGAGATCCAAATTTGGCTTCCACCAATGTTTTGATTGTATTTAAAGCCATGAGATCTTCATGGAAAAGTGAGTGTAGTCAAGGAAGAAGAGAGATCTGATGACAACCTGGAGCACCCAACACTGAGTTGAGGATGTGAAGAACAACCAGCAAAAGAGACTGAGAAAGAAAGTCCAGTGAAGTAGGAAGAAAACCCGGAGAGTGGGACGTCCTGGAAGCAAAGTAAAACAAGTGGCTCAAGGAGGAAGGAGTGATCAGCCCTGTCAAATACTCCTGAGAAGTTAAGTAAGATAAGCACTGAGAATTGACCATTCCATCCAGCACTATAGAGGTCATTGTTTACGTTGACAAGCGCAGGTGCTGTGGGTAGTGGGGGACAAAAGCTTTGGCAGAGCAGGTTTAAGAGAGAATGGATAGGGACTTCGCTGGTGGCACAGTGGTTAAGAATCTGCCTGCCAGTCCAGGAGACACTGGTTCAATCCCTGGTCTAGGAAGATCCCACATGCCATGGAGCAACTAAGCCCGTGCACCACAACTACCGAGCCTGTGCTCTGGAGCCCAAGAGCCACAACCACTGAGCCCGTGTGCTGCAACTACTGAAGCCCACAAGCCTAGAGCCCGTGCTCCACAACAAGAGAAGCCACCGCAATGAGAAGCCCGTGCACCACAATGAAGAGTAGCCCCCCGCTCACCACAACTAGAGAAAACCTGCACAGAGCAACGAAGACCCAACACAGGCATAAATAAAAATAAATAAATAAAAATAAATAAATAAATAAATAAATTCAAATTAAAAAAAACTAAGAACGAAAAAAATTTTTTTAAAAAAAGAGAATGGGTACACACGTGTTCATAGCAGTGTTATTCATAATAGCCAAGAAGTATAAAGAACTGTGTCCATCAAGTCACGAATAACCAAACAAAATCTGGTACATCTATACCATGTGATATTATTCAATCCATGAAAAGGAATGAAATTCTGGTACATGCTACAGCGTAGATGAACCTCAAAGACATTATGCTAACTGAAAGAGGCCAGACACAAAAGACAAACGTTATACAGTTCCATTTGTATGAGATGTCCAGAAAGGGCAAGTTCATAGAGACAAAGTAGCTTAGTGGTTGCCAAGAACTAGGGAGAGGAGTGAATGGGGAGTGACTGCTAATGAGTACAGGGTTTATTTTGGGGGTAATGGAAATGTTCTAGAAATGGTGCTGATGGCTGCACGTGTTGTGAATGGACTGAAAGCCACTGAATTGTGTACTGTGTACTTTTAAACGGTGACTTTTATACTATGTTAATTATATTTCAATAATAATAATAATAATAAAAAGAAACAACTGGGAGGAGAAAGTTTGGAGACAACGAGTAGAGAACTCTTCTGAGGGGCATTACTGTAACGAGGAGCAAACAGAAGGAGGTTTTTAAAATGAGAGAAATAACGGTATATTTATATGCTGATGAAAATGATCCAATACAGAGGGGACAATTGATGATGCCAGATAGAGAAGAAAATGCTGTAGTCGGACAGTTTGTGAGCCCGGCAGATAATTACAGTCAGTGGAGCCCAGGCCTGTTACCAGGACTCGTCTGGCAGTGAGTAAAAAGGTAGCTCTAACATCAGTGTTGTTGGGCAACCAATCTGGAGGCATTAAGAGATGAGAAACACAGGCATTCACGTGGGGGTCATCGTGGAATTTTATGGCCACAAAGAGACGTCAGAGGTCATTTTACGAACAAGGAAACAGAGGCCCAGAGTCGGGGAGTGATCTGCCCATTCACGTTGCTAGTTAGCTGCGTCTAGAGTCGGGTCTTTGAGCTTCTGGCCCAGTGCTCTTTCCACTACTACCCCACTGCCTTCCAGAAAAAGGAAGAGGATTTGGGATTACAAGAGTGACCATGGGACGTCTGGGGAGCTAGAAGATTTCTGCTGCAGTAGCAGGACAAGAGGAGCATGAGAGCGCCAGGAAAGAGAAGAGGAGGCTGGATATCCGTTGCTACCTTCTCCCACATTCTCAACTCCAGCCTGAATTATGCTGAAACCCTCTTGACCAAGTAGCATCTGTGGAGAGGAGAAGATTCCTCTTCCTCCTGAAGCAGTGCATTCTGTCCCCAACGGAACACTGTCCCTGTCCTTTCTCGCCTGTACATATCAGAACGAGCAACTTCCCAACCTTGAAAATGGAAATAATTCTTCCTGCAGACTACTCTACAAACTCTGACTTCTTTCACTTTTATCCTCCAATGCTTTAACTGGTTCTGAGCACTCTCTCGAGTTTTTCCTTGTCGTTCTGGAGCTGGGGAACACAGAATCGGACCTACTCTTCCAGTCAGGGTTAGAGCCATGCTGAGGTCAGTAGAAGGTGGCCTTGGGCCACGGTTACCAGGCCCTCCTAAAAGAACTCAAGCATCACTCCGAGGTGAGAGAGAAACTACCTTCTGTGGCCAAAGGGGAACAAATCCTCTGCCAAGGTGGCCATCAAATTTGTGTTCTGAGACAAGAAACAGAAAAAGAAACAGAAGCACAAGTTGGCAGGATAGAAGACTGCTGCATAGAGGTAGCTAAGCCAGTAATCCATTCAAACTTTCGATTTCCTGCAGCGACGGCGAGGAGACATGACACAGGTGACCCTGAACAGTGTGGACAGTCCAAGTGGGATTTTAAAATGCATCTTGTGCCACGGTAGTACGTGGGCTTGTCTTGTGTAGTGTGATGTTGTTTGAATAGTTCATTGCTTTCATAATTCCATTTGACTTGGACCAGGATCAAAATTGCACACCTCAAGTATTAGTACTTGATGCTTGACCACCCCTAAGTGTCCTGAGTGTCAGGGGAGAAGCTGACCACAGAGAAATGGCTAACAAGGAGGTAACTGTCAAGGCAGAACTAGGAACAAGGCAGGGGTTCTGACCCGAGGGGCTGGCGGACTCCTAATTGCGATGACCCTACCCTAGCAGAGGTCCGAGGGAGGGACCCAGCACCCCCCACAGCAGGCTAGCTTTCTTTGCCCCAGAGGCTGCAAGAATAGCTGGGATGCCCTTGCTTGTTTGGCAAGCATTTCCCTGGCAAAGACTCCTGCTCCACTCAACTGAAAAGGTCCCAGACTGAGGCCAAAGTGTCAGCTTTGTCACAGCTGCTGGTGCAGGCTGAGCTGACAGTTCCTCAGGCCCTTGACCTTTGTGGGAGCCCTCCACTCAAAGGGGACTGCATTTCCATGATCTCTTGATCCCTGGTTTTCTGTATTCTCTCTGTCTGGGCACTTGGTTCACATATTCCCCACCCCCACCCCGCAAAAAAGCGCCATTCGCTGACAACTAGGAAATGCCTTCACAATAGCTCTGGGTGCCTTCTAGGCTGTTTTACAAATGCTCAGTCTATGGAAGACGGCTAACGGGACATTCTCCCTCCTCCATGGTAAGATTAGTGGAACGGGGGCAGGGGTGGGGCGGGCAGGGGGGGCAAGCTAAACAAGCCATGTCTCTGGGTGCGGTATCTGCCTGAGCAGAAGATGTGATTCCCATGCAGAACTGATTATGTAAGTGAATAGTCAGTCCAAACACATCGAAGTGTTTCCAGTGCTTTCCAGAATCTCAGAGTAGGGAGAGAACTAAGGCACCACGTGGTCTGGCCCCCTGCCTTCGGGCAGGCAGAGGATTTCATTTAAGCAAGAAGAATGTAGAATTGCCAACAGTTCCTTCGGACTGCAAAGACAGACTGGACACCTTTGCTCAGTCCCCTCCCGTTGAGCTTTATGCCCTTGATAAGGCTCAGGAATGGGCAGAGAGAACTGTCGCGGGTCATGCTGGGGAGAAAGAACTTCCAAAGAGAAAGGGGCGGAACAGAAGGAAGAGAGGCTGCTGGCTGAACAAGCTTTCAGAGCCCAGCCGGGAAGATAAGCTGCACCTCACAGGACGTCTGTGTAAGCTGAGCCTCCACACCACCTGGGATGGCTCCGTCTGTCCTCTCACCACGCTGACTCTCGTGTCCACCCCTTCCTTCCCATTTCCACTGGCAAATCCCGTTTCTCTCATTCAACAAGTATATGCAGTGAGAGTCTGCTCTGTGCCACACAGCGAAAATGCAGAGGTGAATGAGACACTGTGCCCTCTCTCTAAAGATGCAAGAGTTTACAACCTAGGAAGGAAGACTGGTCCCAATGACAGGCAATCGCAATGCACTTCATAAAGGCAAGAGGCCACCATCTTCTCTCACACAGCCGAGGCGTTAGCCTCCCAACATAGCCTTCCCTGCTCCATAACTCCTCTTCCGAGATTCACTGCCACCAAAGCACTGCTTGAATCAAACTGTTCTCCCCCTGAAGAGTTTCCTATGTCTCTCCATGGTCTACTGACTGCATGCTTTCCTCCAGAGCCTGGCACCCCAGTTTCTCTGTGCTCTGCTGCCCATGTGCCTCTCCGGCCTCATCTCCCACTCCCCTCCGAGAGGACCCTTGTGTTCCAGCATCCAGCTTCCCTCAATGATCATCCCAGCCACCAGTGTGCCTGCCTTTGGAGTGCCTTCCTCCCCTCCCCAGTCTCTACCTATCAAGGGATTGATCTCCAGCTACCTTCCAGGATTCAAATACCACCTCCTTGTCTTCCTTCTCTTCTTGCTCAGCCTGCCTGGAAATGACTTATGCGTCCTCTGAGCTTCTGCAGCTCCTTGTTTGCAGAAGTGTGGGGCAATATTCTGGCATCAGAGCGATTTGTGTGCATATCTTATCAACCGCACTAGACTTTGAATTTCATTCACCACAATGTCCCCGGTACCGAGCACAAGACTGATATTTATTGAATGAAGGACAAGTGAAGATAGAAGGGCATTCAGGACTTGGGCTGCATCATAGGAAGCCAAATGAAGTTACTGGTGGAGAAAGGGGAATCAAGTATTTCCTAAAGAATGCTTATTAAGTGGGTCAGGTTTCTGGCATGAGAGGGTAAAGAGGGTCTATTTCCTTTAAAAAAAAAAAGTAATGAATTTTTCTTCTATAGTCTTCAATATTTTCTTACAAACAAAGATGGAGGAGCTTCTAGTTTTCACTCTGCATGGTTTAACTCTGGCTTAAATTGTCCTCAAGGGAAAGGGCAGGCTATCCCTTATGAGAAAATATCAGACCAAATATATTTTTAATAATGTGTAAATATCATCTCCTCTAATATAAACTATATGTTCCCCAAGGACAGGAATGAATTCTGAATTTCCTTTACAAATGTTTCCTTTGCTCCACGGGGACACGCGTGCGCGCGTGCGCAGTGTAACCTGTAAAACCAGGACCAGAAGGGACAAGGTGATGGCACCTCTTCCTCTCACCAAACTCACTGCTTATGACTCCGCAGGCAACAGTCAATGCCAGATCACACAGTCCACCAACCAGAATGTGCAGGCCTGGTTAAGCGAGTGCTACTCCCAGCCCAGGGTAGGGAGGGGGCGTGGGGGTGGGGAGGAGGAAGTTACGACCCTGTTATGGCCTGAGGGGATCGGTTGCAGTATATTGGCTTGTGCTCTCTGCACCAAAGGATGCAGGCACCAAAGGGAAACCCACAGCATAAGAGATTTTGATTAAACTTGTTTCTTTGACATTCAGTCTGGAAACATGCAGTCCCCTGTGATGGAGGGGGAAAAAAAAAAAAACCTCAAGCAAGCCATAGGAAATCAAAGGCTTCCTTTATTTCTTATCCACTTTGGAGCAATCTTTCGAAAGTTGTGGGATCTGTCTGTTGCTCTTCCTTTGGAAGTGACCCCACAGAAGAGACTTGGGCCTATAGGTTTTGACCAAGGGCCATATAAATGACTGAGCCCAGGAGAGGCACCACACTGTAGATACCACCAAAGGCCGTTGTTTTGACTGTGACTAGCAGAATTAGGGTGGGTGAGTATGTTGTGGGGTAGAGTGCTTTGTTGTGGGGGGGTTTTTTCCCTTCTCTTTTACTAAGATGTAATTGACATACAGCACTATATAAGTCCAAGGCATGCAGCATAATGACTTACCTTATCTATATTGCAAAATGATGACCACAGTAAGTTTAATGAACATCCATCATCTCATATGGATACAAAGAAGACGAAGAAAAATACTGTTTTCCTTCTAATGGGAACTTTTAGGATTTACTTTCTTAGCAACTTTCATACATACCACACAGCAGTTAACTATTGTCATGGTGTACATCGCATCCCCAGTACTTATTTATCTTATGACTGGAAGTTTCTACCTTTTGACCACCTCTATCCCATTCCTCTACCCACCCCCCGCCTCTGGCAACCACAAATCTGATCTCTTTTTTATGAGCCTTGTGTGTTCAGATTTTTTGATTTTGGTTTTTTTAAATTCCACACAGAAGTGAGATCATACAGTATTCGTCTTACTCTTTCTGACTTATTTCACTTAGCATAACGCCCTCAAGGTAGAGTACTTCGTTTATGATAAAGTCAAATGTACACTTTCAAATAAGGAGGCTTCTCCAGCCACAGGAAGGACATCAGACGATACAACTTTCTGGCTATCTTATCCCCACCCCATTGCCTTTCACCAGAAAAGGACCAGGCAGCAGCCTCCCAGCTACATCTATCCAGGGAATTACACCACAGGCCACTGCTGAGGTTCGTTCAGATTTTTGGCCCTCGTACCTCTGCTCATGGGTGGCTCAGTTAGCATCTAATCTTATCATCTTGCCCTGAGAAATGGGCACAGCCACTGCCGTCACCTTTCGATGAAATCTTGCTTTAAGACAAGGGGCTGTGTGACTGGGAAAGGAGGAAACTGCCCTGAGCTGGAAAGCCCGTTGGAAAGCTGCATGCGTAGTATCTTAGGTCAGATTTCCTGGAGGAATAATGAGGAGTGACCTTGCCAAGTGCTGAGGAAACCCTTTAGAAATCAGGAAAGGGAAACCCATGAGGCAGAGTTGCTGTTGGTGGATGTGAGACTGAGAGGAACTGCCTGTGTAATCCAGGCTGTGGGGTCACAGTCTCCCTAATGAGAGGGCCTGCAGCAACTTCTTTCTATCTGCCTGGAAGCTCCTCCCCTACAGGGAAAAGCAGGTTGGTACCTTGCAAGAATCAAAACTGGATATTGTTCTCCTCTCCTGGAAGGCAGACCAGGCAGACAAAGTCGGGGCTGTGTTAGGCATTTAGGCCTTTCTATGCCCCTTTCTCATCAGGGGTCTGCTTCTTGCAGCCACAGAGACCCGGGGGGAGGATTTTGCCATTAACCCCAGGCGTGAATAGCACCGTTCGGCCTTTCCTTGATAAAGAGGCCTTAGCAGCATAGCAGCAACATGCCAATACCTATTTTGACTGAAATCCATTTAAACAAAGGGTGCATCCAATTAAACAACTAGGGCTTGCCATATCTATGATGTCAAATGACCTATTTGATTATTTTTATTTGTATGCCTGACTGTTTTAACTGATAGCATGTGTGTGCACACACACACACTCATGTACACACAGAACTGAACTTGAGATGGCATTATGTATAACCTCAAGTTCAGTTTTAGCCTATAAAATAATGTCTAGCCTCTTTTCCCAAGCCTACCAAAGGCTGCTCTAAGTTTTAAAATTTCAGCAACTATCCAGGCTGAGTTCTTTAAAGCGTAGTGGAGTAACACTGAATCAGTAGGCCATTTTGCATAATTTTGGAGGGAGGAGGCAGTAAGGCCAGACTCCACCATTGTGTCCAGACTGTATCCTGCTCGCTTTGGGTAAAAAGAGTATAATTGTTTAACATTTTAAAAGCAAATAAAAGTACTTGAATATTTTGTAATTTGCAACTTGAAAAGAAAACAGTAATGGGTTTCCAAGTGCATGTCTTTACTTTTAATGAAGTGTTTATTTTTCATGGTTCTATTGGCAATAAAAGAACAGCTCCACATCAAAAGCCTTCAGGGAAGCAGTTTCCATTTGGAGGACAGTGAGATTGCCAACAATTCTGATTTTTTTTAAAAAGTAAACTCACTAGACTATATTTCTAAATATAGGTTATTGCCTATTATCTCAGGTAATTATTTTTTTTGCTCTCTTACTCATACAGGCAAATTACAATACATTATGTACTATACTATAAAAAGATAAAAAAATTAACTGACACTGAGATCAGGGGGCTCCAGAATGTTTTAATGAACATGTTTCCATTATCTTCTGTGCTCGTTCATTTTGTTGGAAGAATGATTCATTCATTTCAAATTTGGCAACTTAAACAGCAGCAAATATAATTTTCCTATCACAATGCAAAATCAGTTTATTGGCCGTCTCAGGCTTGGGGTAGGGTGGGGGAACATTTGTGCCTCCTTTTCCTTGGCCAACAGCACCCTCTGCTGGTTCTTGTGACCCATCACATCTGATGGGATCCACCCAAATTGCAAACGGAGGGCTCCCTGCAACATTGCACACAGCAGGACATGATTCATAAATCAGATTTCCACCCTAGTGATTCATTACCAGATATATATTTTTTCTTTAAAACAGCACAGCTCAAGGAAATCATCAAGAATTCAGAAGCTGCAAAAATACCTTCGTTTGATTAATCATCTCTCTGACCTTTTTCTTCTTATTAAACAAGGTTAATAATACTTGTTATCACTCAAAGTTAAACTGTATTAGCTGCCAAGTGATTTTTATTTTGCAAAGGCCTGTTATCACTGCCAAGCGGCTTCAACGTTGGGATTGGTTACATTCCTCAGGTATGACCCCGAGGGGCATCTGACCAATGCAACATTCCCCACTGGAGAGGTCAGCAGCTTCCACAGTGACCTGGAGAAGCTGACAAAAGTGGAGCTAGATACTTCCAACCGTGAAAATGTCCTCATGTCAACCAATTTGACAGCAACTAGTACCATATATATTTTAAAACAAGGTAAGAATATTTCCAACTCCACCTGACTCTAATAGTAGCATCTCTCTTACTTCTCCCATCAAACCTCTGCACACCGTTAATGACTAGAATTCACTTTAGGCTGAAAAGATGACTTCTCCCCATATTCCAGCTATGGAGGCTGAAACCCAGACAAAGTCACACCTTTCACAGAGTTCATATAGCAACATTGGGCCACATCCCTGCGGGCGTTATGAAGTTAAATCCCTGCCAAATCTACTCTTCCCTCAAGTCATTTCCCAACACCCAGCTGTTTGTAAAGCTCTTTAAGCTCTGATTGGGTTATATTAAAGAAATGAAGGCTGTGTCCCCTCTGAGATTAGCATTCTAGAGGAACGCTGACATGGGTGATAAAAAGGATGAATGAGGATACAACATCAAGCAGGAATATAAGGGAAATGAGAGAATTAAAAGCTCATTCTGTTCAGAGAGGAAAGTAAGAGAACGGAAGGGAGAGAAGGAAGGAGAAAAGGAGGGAAGGAAGGAGAGACGGAAAGAGAGAGAGAGAAGTAAACAGGAAGGCAGGCAGGAAGGAAGATGGATTTGGAAAGAATGTCTTGGAAGCTGAGGGAAGTGGACACAGAAATTGTTTTCTCTCTGCCCAGTCATTAAGTACTCTTTCTATTGTTAGGCTGTGGGGCCAGACACAGAACTGTCCAACGTCAGAGCCACTCTAAAAGGATCAGTGGCGACCTTTGTCAGCGTAGCATTTTGTGCAGTCTAGCAATGGTGCTGGTGTCCCTAGGCAGTGAGGTTGCCGAGTTCAACTTCATACTCTGTTCATTCTAGCTCCAGCACATCAAATGCAGGAGGCCAGTCCACCAAGTCAGAAAGGGAGTTTGTGAGGGAATTCTTTAAAAATGAGAAAGTTTTTAAAAACGAAAACAGCCTGCAGTATTACACAGGAGTCTTTTATCCAAGAAACAAGACAGGGCAGCTGTGAAAATGAGACCCAAATGGACAGAGAGTGCGTTGGCCTGTCAGAGTGGTTGTCTAGCCCAGAAGGCAGTTAGGTCCATGGCACCCCACCTGCTCATCCTTTCCCAAACTTGCCTCCTAAAGCTAAACTTGTCTCTCCTCTGCTTCTGTGCTTCCCTTTCTTCCGCCTCTTCCTCCTTTGCCCCTCTGTCTGCAGAAAATACCCAAAGTACCTATCGGGTGAGTCCAGATGGCTCCCTGCGTGTCACCTTTGCCAGCGGGATGGAGATCAGCCTCAGCTCAGAGCCCCACATCCTGGCTGGGGCGGTCAACCCCACCCTGGGCAAATGCAACATCTCACTGCCCGGAGAACACAACGCCAACCTCATCGAGTGGCGGCAGCGGAAGGAGCAGAACAAAGGCAACATTGCAGCTTTTGAAAGGAGGCTGAGGGTAAGGCTTGACCTGATAGAAGCTATAGAACTGGTGTTTTCTTTTCGAAAACTGCAGAGCCTCCCTAATCGAGAGTCCCATTTCTCCAAAGCTTTTCTAGGTGACTGACTAGCTTATATGATATACTAATTCAGGAGAGGGTGCTAATGGCTGAAAATGGTTCGGTATCCTTAAACAAACATTCTAATAGGAGCTTTCTTTGCCATTAGCCAGCTAAAGTGCTCTAATAGTAGCAATTTCAGGCACCAAGAACGTCTGGATCGAGAAATGTGTTTAGTCGGGAGGGCCTCCAGAATCCCTCACAAGGCCTGGAGGGGATAAGCAGGTCCACCAAGCTGCCCCAGATCCCTGCTTTGGGGTGGTTGATACTTTATTTGTAAAGGCCACGCAGGCACACACAGGAGGATGTGAGACATCAGGCAACATTTGGACAAAGACAAGATAAACGGAGAAATCAGTGAATGGTATCATTGCCATGAATAGACATATTAAGAGCCAAAGGGGTCAAGGCCTAGTACTCAGATTTGGCTGCATTGGGTCTTCGTTGCTGCATTGGGTCTTCGTTGCTGCACGTGGGCTTTCTCTAGTTGCAGTGAGTGGGGTCTACTCTTCCTTGCGGTGCACGGGCTTCTCAGTGCAGTGGCTTCTTTTGTTGTGGAGCACAGGCTCTAGGCACGCAGGCATCAGTAGTTGTGGCTCACGGGCTCAATAGTTGTGGCGCTCAGGTTTAGTTGCTGAGCGGCAGGTGGAATCTTCCCGGACCAGGGATCAAATCCGTGTCCCCCTGCATTGGCAGGACCTGTCCCTTCTTGAACATGAACCAATGTTAGGATAACGTGACCAACTTTCCGAAGATAGTAACATTCAATATCAGCCCGAGAGCAACTGCCAGCCTGAGGGACACGATCACTCACTATTGAGGCCAGGCCTGCTTTCAGCACCTGTGTCATGCCTGGGACACCTGGAATGCTTGCATTTTCCTCACTCACAGTAAAAATTCACTCACAGGAAAACTGTGGTACCCTCTAGGCTGTGGCAATGCAACGCCAAACAAGCACCCAGTTCCAGTGACAAGCAGTCACGTCAGTCCCGTGGCTTGACACAGACAAAATGATCTACACCAGCGCTGCCTTTCCAGTCAGTTCTGTCCGTGACACAGACACAAACTTCCGTGGTTGTTTTCTGTAACAGCCACTGTGTCTTCTACATGCACAAGTCAATTTGTATGTTTTGAGTCCATGGGCCAGAATATTTACCAGATATGCCGCTGAACTGAGAGGTGAAACCAGTCCAAATAGTCAAACCTCTCTGTGTGTGAACAGTGAGGGTTTCTATCAGAGTTCCTCTAGAAATGGAATCTCCTGGGTAGGACCCTTGATGCGGAAGTCTTACAACTGGCTTAAGAAATGCCTGTATTTTCTTCATCTGTGAAATGAAGATGTCATACTAAAGAAAAGTCAGAATTATCTGCAAATAGTTTATCAACCTCATGGACTCACCACAGGAAAATTATATCAAATAAATGGTCTCTTAGTGCCTCCCCAGCTTATAGTCTGCATAAAACATTATAAATCATATCATACACTCTGTGACTTTGGGATTTTCCATCCTTTAAGACAACCCATTGTGTACTATGTGACTTTAGTATTTTCCACTTTCTACCATGACCCCCTGTTTTCTCCCCTCCACCTACACGGATAATGGAGAGAGATTATAAATTGTAACTTGCACCTCATACCTCAAGTTGTTCTTAATACTGAGAACCTAATGGTCATAAAATATATGGGGGCTCTTTCGTGTTGAGTAGAGTGAAGTGTTATTTGGTTAGTACTATTTATGATTGACCCATTTCCCATCCCATGGTAGAGTTGAGCAGATTTGTGGAGCAGCTTCTAAGAGCAACAAACTCAGGGCCCTCTCCTCTGTGACTTCTAGGGTTCTTCCTGAGGTCCTGGGGCTGAAGAATGGCTAGGTGGTGTCACTGTACATGTCCCTAGAAATCTAAAAAAGACAACAACAGTCCTTTATATGTGTTTAGTGCCTTATAGTTAACAAAATGCTTTCACAGTCAGGGTTTTATTTCATCACCACAACCATCAATTATTGTTATTCCCAATTTACAGATAAGGAGACTAAGGCCCAGAGAGGTTAAGTGATTTGCCCAAAGTCAAACAGCTATTAAGGATCTGAGCCAGCACTAAAACGCAGGGCCTCGCCTAGCACAGCACTCTTTCCACTACATCATGCTGTGCTGCCTTGTTCCTTAAAATAATTAATCTATAAATCATTGCCCCGCTCAGTGGAGCCACCTTGGCAGGGCCTGACTCCTCATTTCAGTGCTGACAAAAAGAGACAAATAATCGACTCTAATGTACTGGCAAGTGTGGGTGGTGCGAGACAACTGGCTGGCCTCCGGGCAGGCAAAGTGTGGAGGAGGCAAGAGGAGGGAGGCTGTTTAACTGGATAATTCTCCATTCTTAGGCACTTTTGCTTATCGTACTGCCTCAGTTTCCCTAGATTAGGTATATCCAATCTAATGGAATGAATATGCTCCCCAAAGGCAAGTGTGGATCCAATTTTAACCAGGCAAATTCTTTTTCCCTACTGATTTTATTATTTCATAGATGGTGCCCCCTTCACTTGTGGTAGCTTTCAAGGGGCAAGCTGATGACACATGAGATGTAACTTTGTCTCTTTCTGGGCTGAATATGCGATGACCCATTTGTAAACATCCGTGGAAAGAATAAGCCTCTCTGATGCCCTCAAGTACCTAAAGACCTTGCACTGAATCCTTTATTTCTCCTGGTGGAGCTGCCGTTCCAGAGCAAGGGCGAGTTGGGGTACCAGAGCTCTACAGACAGAATAACAGGTTCAGATAGTCACATAACACAGAAACCCCTGCTGTCCTGGAGGAAATAGGGTATCTCTTTGAAAAACCACACAAAGGTATGATTGTAATTTGCAAATGTGCTTGGGCAGCAGGTCATAAAACACTAATTGTCCAGGCACAGAATGACAGGTTCGTTTAAAGGCTCACTTGGTAAGATGATGGACAGCAAATGTTCCCCAAAGCTACCTATCACATCTACCCTAGACCTTCTAGGTGGAAAGAAAAAAAATCAGAAACTGATAGACCTCTCTTGAAGATAAAGCAACAAGAGTCACTTTTCTCCAGTGATCAGTGATTTTTTTTTTCATACACACTCAGGGTCCTCTTCAAGGTGAGGAAACAAACTGCTGGGAAACATGATATCCTGCTCAGCCTGAGCAGACAAGGGATTTGTTACCTCTGGGCCATCCTGCACCAGCTCCATTAAGTGAAATAAATCACATTAACATCCTGAAATTTCATTTATTTTAAAAAGCCATTTCCCCCCCACCTGAACCTGAGTTATGTTTGAATCATCTTCCTTGCAAAGTACTTTCCCATCCAGTCTATGTATCTTTTCATCTGCTGCATCAATCTGTCCCCATAAATACATTTCCCTGGGCAATAGAGAAATTAGGGATTCACTAAAGGCAAACTGGTTTAGGAACTACATCCAGATTGCATCTTGCTCTGTCTGTGGATAAAAATGCTCTTAAATGACACTTATCCCAGCATTGGACCTCAGAGCTCTTTGTCAGATTTCGCAGACTGAGATGTGAGGTTACAGCAAAACTCCAGAACTGCAGCCTCCTTTATTTAAAAAAAAAAAGCCAAGAAGCTTAGCACTTCAAACCAAAGTCACCAAATCAAGTAAGATGATTATGTGTTTACAAGCAAAATGAAGCAAAGACTAATCTAAAAACCCTCACGATTGATTGTTTTTCTCTCCATTCAAAGATAACTGAGAACAGGCTAGATTGGTTTTGAAATGCAACATGTGACTGTTCATACACAAGCTGAGCTCTGAAAGGGGGAACAAACCTGGGTGAAACACAGGGTCCCAGGCTGACAAATGATGGGGAATGTGCGTCTCCCTCCTTTCTCAGAAAATGCGTTTGCTTCACACCCTTTTAACTTCCTTCTCCCCAGGTCTGCTGGAGGGATTCATTTTGTGAAAATTTAGATAAGAAACCTGCTTGCAGGTACATTCATCTATTTTTTAAATATATCTGTGGCTCTCAGTCCCAAGTAACAGTGCATTTACCCCTAAGGAGTCACCTGGAGAGAGGAGATTTCAGGCGTCAAGACCACTGGGCAGTGTTGGTTTTTTGGGGTCAGGGGATTCTTGGGGCCTTCAAATCACAGAAACTACTATATTTTGCTAATCTTGGGTCAACTCCACTAAAATAGCTAGACAGAAAGTATTATTTCACACACTATTTCACTTGTATATAAGCATTAATGATTTGGTATTAAAATTTTTTAATGCCTATTGTGTGGTTACCCAGATGAATTCGCCAATAGGAAAGTAATTAAACAAGAGCAAATTAATTTAGTGCAAAAAGTGTCCAAGTTAAATGGTATGGCAGAAATCAGGTGAGAGGAATGAGTAAGGTTTTGAAAAAGAACTGGTATGCCCAGAATTTTACACCACTTTTCCCATCTATAAAGTGAGAGATACGGGCTATACAATCTCTATGATTAGTAGTATTATTACCATTAATCATAATTATAGCAACTAACATTCACTGAAATCTTATCTGTGTATGACCATATTAACTCATTTACTACTCATAACACCTTATCGGGTTTGTTCTCTTATTAACATTCTCACTTTACAAATAAAGAAACCAAGGCACATAGAGGTCACACAGCTAGTAAATGGTGACACAGGATTTGAACCCAGACAGTCCAGCTCAATAGCCCATGTCGTAAGATTCCTTCTGGCACTAAGATTCTGTGGGCTGGCAAGGTAAAGAGAGTGTCTTGGGAGGAAAAAAGAAAAAAAAAGGTAAAAAGAAATTCCCAATGGAGTAGTGCAGGCTGATGTTAACACTACATACATGTCCTGTTCATTTGTAGGCAACTCTGTGAAATAAAAGCAAGCCTAAGTCAGGTTTTTTTCAATAAATTTATTTATTTATTTATTTATATTTTTGGCTGTGTTGGGTCTTTGTTGCTGCGTGCAGGCTTTTCTCTAGTTGTGGCAAGCGGGGGCTACTCTTCCTTGTGTTGCGGTGGCTTCTCTCATTGCGGAGCACGGGCTCTAGGCACATGGGCTTCAGTAGTTGTGGCACGTAGGTTCAATAGTTGTGGCACACGGGCTCTAGAGTGAAGGTTCAGTAGTTGCGGTGCACGGCATGTGGCACAGTTGCTCCGTGGCATGTGGGATCTTCCCGGGTCAGGGATCGAACCCGTGTCCCCTGCATTGGCAGGCAGATTCCTAACCACTGCGCCACCAGGGAAGCCCCTAAGTCAGTTTTGATTGTCAGCATAGCAATATCAATAAAAAATAAAATCTGTAGAATTGTATTGATCGATTTCTAAAAGTTAAGCACTAATTACCTTAAAACCAGTGAGAGTAGAGTAGCGTGTACCAATTTAAAAGCAGCTGTAACTCTCTGTCCATTCTCACCGCTTCACAGAAATTAAATACAGTGCATCTCCCAAACTGCGATGTGGTTATTTGGCACATCTCACTTATTCACCTTCCAACTTCTTCAGCAAAAATCAAACAGGTACCTCAGTTGCATTGTAAGTTGAAATGCTAGACAGCATCCTTGAAAAGTCAGCCTTCCCCTCCCTTCTTCTGAAAAAAATCAACTGCCTTGATTGGAGCTTAGAGTTTAGCACATTATATGGGTGGGTGTGTGTGTGTGTGTGTGTGTGTATTGGGTTGAACCACAGCACACTGCCCTTTTTGTAGGCCAAAAACACTCAAATATCAGCTAATATATCTTTATCTTACTAATTGAATGAGTCAAATTGGAGGGGGTTGAAAGGACTTTTAAGCAATTAAAACATAAACTCCTAGGAAAGAGCAAGGAAGGGCTCTGAGGGAAGGCAGAGGACACTTTTCTTTGGAGCATCTGCCTGTACCTGCCCTTCGCAGGCGGTTTGATTTCTGCTGGCAACACAACCCATGGCTCCGCAGGGCATACGCTTTGCTCTTTCCTTTCTGGTCCAAGTGTGAACAAAAAAGCAAGCACTTCTTACTTCTCTTCAGCAAAGCTGAAAAAAGCCTAAGGAAAACCAAAGAATAAAGTAAAGCATAAATACTTCTTTCCCTATTAAAAAAATTACCAAGTCCAACTTTCTTACCCCAACATACAACTCATCAGTTGCCAAACTCAAATGTCTTGCTCAGTGTCCAAAGAGACCCTTTTTAACTTGGGGTATTCTCAGATGTCTACCTTTTCTTTGCCCCTCTCTTTTCCAGGGCAAGGATTGGTATAGGTCATTTGGAGGAAGAGCCGAAATTAGGATTGATGGCCCACACTTAGGTCAAGGGCTGTTATTGTCTTTCAGGCAAATGAGTTTGTATGAAGGTGTTGCTTTGCCATCCTTGCTCATGACCTCAGCAGTCAGAGGCGGTCAACCTAGGTCTGCTTCCTGCCATAGAGACAGGAGGCGTATAAGCACTCAAGAAGGAGGGTTGAGGGACTTCCCTGGTGGCGCAGTGGTTAAGACGCCACACTCCCAATGCAGGGGTCCGGGTTCATTCCCTGGTCAGGAAACTAGATCCCACATGCCTCAACTAAGAGTTCACATGACACAACTAAGGAGCCTGCTTGCCTCAACTAAGGAGCCGGCGAGCCACAACTAAGACCTGGTGCAACCAAATAAATAAACAAATATTTTAAAAAAAAAGAAGAAGAAGAAGGGTCACGGAGCTCACCTAGAAAAGCATTCTTCCTCTCAGCCTTCTCACATGTGGGTTCCACAGGAGACACAGGGTGGGGGGGCTGTGGCATCTTCAATTCCTTCATCCCCTTTCACCTCCTAGCAGAATTTTGCATGACCTTCCAAATCTGAATTTAAAACTAGCGTTTCAGCAGCATCTGAATATCAGAGTGCATTATCCAGAAACAGAGAAGCATGGTGGCAGAAGTCTTGACAGGCAGAGTTTTCCTCTGCTCGCCTTGTAGTGAATTTGTAACAGTGGTCCCTGCTTGTGTAGCTATAATGACTTTATTAAGAGATGTGTTCTTGAGTAGTAAAGTTAATCTATCAGACAAATAAAACCACAAATTTAGTTGAACTAGAAATCACTTATTACTTTGGCTCTTTAACTATCATTATAACATAAATTGTAACAGTTACAACCGTCTCTGGGAGTACATGGATATTTTACAGCTATTGTAAATGAACAGTATTACAGTTAGAGATATGTGGCTATAAAACCACAGGAAAGGTAGTTGAAGAAAGAACACCTGGTTTTGTATAGGTTTCCAAGCCCTGTGTATCAAAAGACAGGAAATATGCACTTCTCCATCACCTTTTAGGTGATAACAGCAGTTTACTGTGTATTTATGCACTACAACAGGGCACACATTGGCTGCAGATGGTTAAAGAGTCATGTTTCCCAATCTATGGCTCTATTCCTTGAATGGAACCTACCCCTGCAACTAACAAGACTTCGTCTCAAATAATTGGAGTATCTAATCACTAGTCTTCTGGAATTCATGGCATGGAACATTTGCTGTCCTTTTTTTTTTTTCGCAGAAGCTCAAAATTAAGGGCAAATATCATTAGCCCCAGCTGGCTGATGAATAAACTAAAACCAAAAGACATCGAAAATAGCAGACAATTCGTAGAAGACGTATATGTGGTGAATAGACGTTTAAAAGGGTTCAACCTCATTAGTAACCAAATAAATGCAAATTTAAACCATAGTAACAGCATTTTTCCCACTCTCATATTGAGAAAAGCTTACTAACAGTGACAATACTCAATGCTGGTAAGGATGGAATGAGATGAACTCTTCCACTGCTAGTTAATAAGAGCATGAATCTGTAAACCTTTGTGCACAAAAAAGTAATATCTCAAGTTGCATCAGGAGTCTTTAATATGTTATCATTTGACCCAGTAATTTCACTTATAGGGTTTTGTATTAAGGAAATATTTATTTACAAAAATGTTCGACAAAACATGAAAGATAAAAGAAAAATGGAAAGCAAAAACTCTAATTTCCCACAATAGGAGAAAGGATAAATAAATGTTTATCTTGTAAAAGATATTATGTAACCACTAAAATCCACATTTTAAGAATGTTTAATAACATGAGGAATGCTCAAGATAAAACATAAAACATTAGCTGAAAAAGCAGGACATAAAATTTTAAGTACAGTTCTAGTTGTATTCTTTAAGTGTATGGGCATAGATTATGCAAAAAGAAGTGGGCATGAGATGCTGCAAAGTATTAGCAGTGATTCACATTGGAGGATGGGATTACAGGTAATTATTTTCTTTGTCTATTTCTATATTTTCCAATTTTTCTGCAGTGAAAAGATATCACTTTTATAAGGGGAGGGGGAGTAGTTAAGGAGGTTATTTTAAAAAGCAAAGTGCACAAAATTACTGAGCAAAGGAAAACCAGAGTCTGAAATGAGAATGTGGGCTTTGCAGTCATCGAGGCCATGAAGATAAAAACTCTGGATCTCTTTTAGATGTGGAATTAAAAAAAAGGTCACAGATACAGAGAACAGATTTGGTGGTTGCCAGAGGCAGGGAGTGAAGGGTGGGCGAAATGGATGAAGGGGGTCAAAAGGTATAAAGTTCCAGTTAAAAGATTAAGAAGTCCTGGGAATGTAACATACAGCATGGTGACTGTTGTTAATAACATTGTATTGTATATTTGACAGTTGCTAAGAGAATAAATCTTAAAAGTTTTCATCACAAGAAAAAAAATTGTAACTACATGTGGTGATGGATGTTAACTAGATTTTTGTGATGATTATTTCACAATATATACAAATATTGAATCATGCTGTACACCTGAAACTAATATAATATAGTGTCAGTTATATCTCAATTTTTCAAAGAGCAAAAATTTTTTTTAAATCTCTCTGAGCCAGGATTATGAAATTGGACTCGACCCCTAAAGGTTTCATGTTTGGGTTTCAGATCCCACTTAAGATTTTGCTTAAAATGTTTATTTATGTACTTATGGGCATTTTTCTGGGGACACAGTGTATAGCTTTCAGATATTTAAAGGAATCCTTGACCACAGAAATTTTAAATGAACATAGTTTAGTTGAATAGCTAGTGAATCAGTTTAGTCTGACTGTTATTAATGCAGTCAAATCCTAATGTTGGTTTTTTCCTTTACCTCATTAACCAGATATTTAACATCTGTTCAGGATCGTGTTGACAGTTCCTACAGATATAAATCAAATACACCAAGCTACAGTCACCTTGGAATCTGACACATAAGCCCATTCAGAAGCCTAACTAAAATGAGAAAAGTAATCATATCTAAAAATAACAATTACTAATATTATTTTTACACATCAGCAGGTACCTGTGTATGTAATCTCATTTAATTCTTAGCACAGGTGTGTGGTGTAGAGTGGTAAATATCACTCCCGTTTCATAGATAAGAAAACTAAGGCCCGAATGGAAGAAATGACTGGTGCACAGACAAGCAGCTAATTCAGTCTGCTGACTCCCGGGCCACTGTTATTTACACTTCTCAAAGTTTCTCCTTTTTTATTTGAAGGGGAGAATAATTTGCCACCCCAAAATATGCCTCTTTGGCATAAAGATTATTTTAGCTAATGGAGAAGGCAATGACTTAAATCTGCATAACAACCATACCCTGTTTACTGTGCTTTGCCTGGTAACCTCCCATAACTGTTTTCCTCCCCCTTTTGTCTTTAGCTGGAGATGGTACGTAAGGTGGTGGCCTAGGCCATTTCGGAGAGTTACTCAGTTTTCCTGGGTCTCCCCATGTGTACAGGAGGTATACATGTTATTAAAGTTCTGTTTGTTTTTCTCCTTTTAATTTTTTATTGGGGGGGTGGGGCAGCAGGAGTCTCAGCCAAGAACCTAGAAGGGTAGAGGCAAAATGATTTTTCCTCCCCTATGCATTCTTGCCTTGGTTCCTTCCAGATATGCTTGGACCCCCTTCACCCACATTAAAAGTCTTTTCCTTGAAAACTGGGTGAAGAAGACATGGCAACTCTGTATCATTTTTGCAACCTTTTTTTTTTAATAGCTGCAGCAATTTACATATTTTCTTTTATTTTTTTGGCCATGCCACGAGGCTTGTGGGATCTTAGTTTCCTGACCAGGGATTGAACCCAGGCCCTGGGCAATGAGCGCTCAAAGTCCTAACCACTGCCAGGGAATTCCCCACTTTTGCAACTTCTTGTGAGTCAGACTAGTTCCACATAAAAAGTTATAATAAAGCAAAACAAACAACTCACTAAAATGAAAACTGAACTGAACTAAACTAAAATAAATGAAATAAATTTTAAAAGCCCTCCCCTTGGCCTTCCACCCACCTCCTTCAGAGCCCCTGTCTTCTAGAGCCTTCTTCAGCTCTGTGTTGTCATCAGCTTGCCGGAGCAGTTACTGGTGGGAGTACCAAAAGTTGGCACTACTAGTTGAAGAGTAGAACAGATCATGTCAGTTGTCCAGTTGCTTTGAAAACCCAGTAAAAGTGGCCTTTTTGCCAATTTAAAAACTCTTTAACTAAGTCATTTAGTTGTTTGGTTATCTTGTGTAGACCTGGCTGAATTTCCTCAGAGGCGGGATTTCTCTAGCACAACTTCAGGGCTCAAAGGTACATGGCAGAGATGCTGGCATGTAATCAAGGAAGCCTAAGATCAAAACCAAGCCGAGCTACTAATTGTTTCTAAACTTGGTACCCAGATCAAATTCTGCGCTCTAACCTCATTGAGTGGTGCCACCCTGGCAAATACTGGGGGACCTACCAACACCTTCCACATTTACCTGCTGGCCTCCATGAAAATATTGCTGGGTGGGCTTCCACCTCTAGGGAACAATCTGAGTTGTTCTGTGTTCCCCTGTGATAGATGTGAAGTAAGAAAATTCCATGCCCAGAGGAACGAGGAAGCCAAAGAAGGGAATCTCTGTATAAAGTAGAGAGGGCTCTCTATATTAGTTTTTTCTGATTTCTAATTATATAAATAATTCACCATTCTATGTTCTAGTCACTTCATTGGTCAAAGAGGGGGTGAGGAAGTCCATTCCTTAGTAGGCATCTGACTCACGTAAAATAAGATTGCATAATCACTGAAAATTGTATCAGCACACTTGAGGCTTGAGTTGAGAAAAAACAATCAACAGCCATATGTTGAGGCTCTAGTGTATACCAGTAGTTAAGACATAGCCCCAGCCTTCCAAGACTGTAGAGTCCGCTGGGAGAATAAAGACAAGTGTCACCCGAGGAGAGGTCATGCAGATTCAAAGGCAAGAGAGACCCCATTGCTGGAAAAACAGAAAAAGCTTTGCAGTTGTAAATGCACTTGATGAGGGGAACTAAGGCAGTGCTTCAAATGTATTTCCTATCTCTTTTTTATAGGCCCATAACAGAAACCTCCTCTCCATAGATTTTGATCATATGACTCGCACAGGAAAGATCTATGACGACCATCGGAAGTTCACCCTTCGAATTCTTTATGACCAGACTGGACGACCTGTTCTGTGGTCTCCCGTAAGCAGATATAATGAAGTGAACATCACATATTCACCTTCCGGATTGGTGACGTTTATTCAAAGAGGGATGTGGAATGAAAAGATGGAATATGACCAGAGTGGAAAAATAATTTCAAGAACTTGGGCTGATGGGAAAATTTGGAGCTATACCTACTTAGAAAAGGTAAGTACGTAGGGGAAATAAACTAGTTCTGAGTTTCTGAACGAGAATATTGAAAGGGGCACTGATTACCCGCCTTGCTGAGGACCTGCAGGAGAAAAGTCTGTGTTCTGGCTGTTCTGCTCTATAGAAGTAAAAACAACAACAAATTATACCTATAAGGGTAGGCTGTTTTTCAGCTGAAAACTTTCCCCAACCCCACACTCTGCCAGGTACTCTTTCAAACTGAAGTCAGGATAATGGCTTAGCTTTCTCGTCATTTGAGCATATTTGTTCATGCTCTTGAAAGTGTATCTTTATTATTATGAAAGCTCACACTGCAGTAAAATAGGTAGAAAATTATAAAATTGTGTGTTAATGTACCTCAGCTCTGGAAAAGAGCCTCTTACACAGAGGATAAGGAATTCTAATTTTGTTAGGATAGTCAGTGACGATTTAGTGGCATACATTTCAGGACCAATTTTCCCAAGTAATGGGTCTGAGGAAATGGTAGCAGTGGGGTCTCGGTGATAATAGTCCTTTGTACACAATGAATCTCCAGTAGCATCTGTAATGGGAGCTGGTGGCCTCTGTCTGCTCAGAATGGGCCAGGATTTTAATCTCACCTCCTGGATCCCTTTGTCAAACATCAGCCCCACACAGCAAAATGGTTTCTAGCCAGATCAGTAGCAGAAGACAATAAGAGAAATTGATCTCTATCTGCCATCTCAATTTCTGATGTCCTAAGATACTCTCTTTTTTCCCAAATCCATCCATTCAACTCAATTTATCAGTTCTGAATTAACTTCTGGGAAAATTGAAAAATGCTTTCCCTTGAGGATTCAAGGGTAGTCAGTACAAAGTAACCCCTAGAAGTTCCTAGAAAAGTCATGGGCGCTCGTAGCTCACAGGGCAAAATTTCACTATTTGCACGAAATGATGCTAAGCCTTTCTGATATACCCCTGAAAGTTTTTTAAAAAGTGCCAGTGGTTGCGTGTTATTATAAAACTATTGTACTATTTCCCAGAGTCCGTCTCTGGGGAATTTGTTTTATCTCCTAGGCATTTCTAACTTGGCAAATTCCCCAGAGACTTTGGAGCCAGGGTAAAGGAGGAAGTCCTCTGCTGTATCCACCCCCTTTTCTTTTCTGCTGAAGAAATTGGTGAAATCTCTAATCTGTACTCTACACTGGGAACATCTGAATCTTATAGAGTGGATCTTTTCTCTTTTGAATTATGGTAACAAGAATGATTGGCAAAATCATATGACTAATGTCCACAAAGTGCTAAATTTGTTACAAAATTAACTGAATCCAAGTATTTGGTGTATGTTCACCGAGGCAAGGCATGTAATGATACCTTCATATGAAAAAAAGATGCCACTGATTACTAGCAGAATATAGGCTGATTAGTTTTTCTTGGAATGCAGATGGGTTTGCGCTGATCCTACCACAGGTCTACGTGTGACCAGTGAATGAGCCAGCATGCCTTAGGAGTATTACAGTTTTGAGGGAATTCCCTGCCAGTCCCGTGGTTAGGACTCAGCGCTTTCACTAGAAAAAAAAAGGAGTATGTGCAACTTTGAACTCGGAGCCCCAACCTCATTAATGCCACAGTCTGGCCACTGAGCTAAATGCCTATAGACGGTTGCTTCTAGGTGTCATAAAACTTTCCCTTTAGGCTATCTATACAATGACAAAAGAGCCTGTTGAAACTTAAATTTCAGTCCTGCATTTAGTTATTTAGTGTCTTCTCTGACACCAATGAAGCAATTTTATTGTTCCCCTTTTCTGGATCTAACTGATTATTTCATCACACTTATTTCAGCAAAGAATCATGTGAAGCAAACTTTCCATAAGTTCATTTTGCTGCAGAAACTAACTTGGCAATAATTCTTTAAAAACAAAACAAAGAGAGCTCCCTGAGACTGTCAGTGTCTGCGGTGGACAGAAATAAAACCTATTGACACAGAATAATGTATGGAGAAAAGCCCCAGTGACTTCCAAAGACTAGTTTACTGACCAGTGAGACAGCCAAATCACTTGTGCCTTTTAGTTGACTTTTCTTGATTTCTTGATTTTACATTTAATTTGTTCTCTAGTTACAAGGTAGCCCCTGACTTAAGCAATGCTATTATGCAAAACTCAGAACCTACAAAACGCAAAATTATGGAATGGTTCTTTACTTTCCAAAAATCATTTATCACAAGATTGATTTTATTAACATTATTATTACCCGTGATGATAATTAATTCGCTGAATAGAAGCAGCGATTAAATGAAGTAGCTTAATACAAAGCACCCAGCACATCTAGTCATTCAATAAAAGTTAGTTTTTTTCCATTTAAATCATGCATTCTAGTATTTATTTAAGTTGGAGAACTTACTGCTAGTTGAAGGTAAATTAAAACAGGAAAGAACAGAAGGAAGGAAATCAAAACACCTTTGAAATTGTGATTCTAGAAAGAAAAGGTAAAGAATATTTAATTTACCAAAATCCAATTTACATGTAACTTTTCTAGTGAGGTGATAAGATTCTGTGTCTCCCCGTGCTCACGTCCTCTCTTTAACATGGCCTTCGCTGGAACAGTCTTTCACTGTGTCTCAGGCAGAGCAAGACAAAGAGGCTGGCTCTAGTAGTATATTTTGAAGTAAGAATTCTCAAACTTTAAAAACATAAGCCTCTTTTTATACCTCAGAATACTTCTGGCAGTACCTCTGTAAATTCGCCTGCCAGCCCTGTACCATGATATATTAAGAAGCACACAGCAGATATTTCACCTTAATGTGCAGAAATTTTGTAAAAATTGTTTGACTTCCTCTAGAGTAAGTAAAAATTACTCATATCATTTTCGTGCACAATGGTTTGTAGCCATTAGGAGAAAAATAATTATTTGGGTAATAGCTGCGGTTGCTTAAATGATCTCTTCTCTATTAAAAAAATCAATTATTGTTTCTTAAATTTTCTCTTTGTGGTCATTAATTCTCTATCTTGATTTATGAGTCTTGCCTGAGTTAATTATATTTTGAAGACTTGTGGGGCTAAAATTGTGTATTACAGTAAATGTAAATCTCTCTGTTTCCTAAAATCATTCTTAAGAACATTTTTAAATGCATTGAAATATATTTTATAATCATTTAATAACGTGCTTTAGTCTGATACATTTACACAAAATTGCCTCTTTGGGGCTGAAATTCTCAAAGGCTGCCTAGAGGGAGCGAATGCAGCCTTTGGCTTGTGCTTCCAGGTGGCCCCACACTGCCATCTGGTGGTCATTTGAATGCTTTAATTTTTCAAATTTCTGCCGTCTCTCATTTCTAGTCCTGTTCAAATGGGTATACAGACGTGATTGTTCTTGTTTTCTTCTTTACAATGATCTCACAGTCAATTTTTTAAAAAAGAAAGTCTCCCACTTTATTATTTGGACTAATAAGAAACGGCCTTTTACCCTATAGCTGCACTGTGGGCATTGCAGGGACTCATAAGTATTGTTTTTGAACAAACTGATAATAATGCCCACCCAAAGTGAAAAAGCAGCCAAGTGGCAGCTAAATGCTATTCTGGCAACACAACGGTTACACTCATGAGATTTCTAATCAAGTCATCCACATTCTTGCCATTGGCAGGAAGCTTTAAAACAGACCAGGGAGCTCTCGAGATAGCGCAGCATCAGCACCACCTAGGAACAGGGTCAGGCAGTGGCTTACTGCAGCACGGAGGATGAGAGCAGGGAGAGAACACAACGGCGATGTGCTATAAATGTTTGGCAAGGCTGGTACAGCAACTGGAAAAGGCCTGGCCCAGGCAGGCTGGTACTAGGTAATGTGTGGGAGCCGTATGGTGATTGTCCCTGGCCCGCATCACAGGTGACAGATGTCATTTGTTCATGGCAAATTGACACAAGGGAGTGGAAAGGAGCTGAGTAATCTGGATTTCAGCATAGAGGTGATGCAAAGGCATTTCCCACCAATTTCCTCCCAGGTTCTGTTGAGTTCTGCCTTGGTCAAGGACTCGGTGGTCCCCTTGTGTTCTTGTGCCCCCGCAGGAGTTCCAAGTCTCCAGCCTTCTGTTCAGCAGAGTTTCTAGAGCTGCAGGGTGTCCATAGGTGATGAGGTGATAGGGTTTCCACACACAGCTCTGTATCCCCAGGCAGAGTACTTGGTGGAAAAGAAAGAAAGGAAATAAGTGCTGACTTTGACTTCACGGCACTGACATGCGATTCCAAATCAGTTCTCAGAAGGGCAGGGAGGACATGCAGTTTCAAGAAGCATGTTGAATATTAGAATATAATTTCATATTTAGAAGATTTAAATGTACATTATAGATGTTTACATAATTCATATTCATAAATATTTAATTTCTATTTAGAAAGTAAAAAGATACCTATTGTTTTCATAACAGAAACTTTAGAAAATAAAGCTCAACTAAATCTGTTTGCTTGATAAGCCAATTCTAAAGAAAGGAGGGGTAAAATCTTCCTTAGGGAGTGATATCAGAATTTCCAGGGGTGGGCAATTTTTATTTTTATTAAAAGATGAAATTTAAATGGTTTTCAATTAGAAATAGGGTTTGAGTTCTCCCTAAAACAGTGTTCCTTTTATGTCTATATTTAAAATTAAAATCAGATAAATCAATATCAAGGAAACACCCATAACATGCAAGGCGTTATACCTCAACAAATAACCGTTTCTGAAATACAGATCAGTTTGGGGGAGAGGGCTTGCATAACCAGAGAATTCTTCGCTTTTAATGGTATGTTTCCCTAATATAGTTTAAAACATGAATTGCAGAGCAATACAGTAGTCCCCCCTTACCCACAGGGGATACGTTCCAAGGCCCCCAGTGGATGCCTGAAACTGTGGATAGTATGGAACCCTATATATACTATGTTATTTCCTGTACTATCGGGCGGGCAGCACATGCAGCGTGGACATACTGAACAAAGGGATGATCCGTATCCTGGGGAGGACAGCGTGAGATTTCATCACACTACTCAGCAATAGTAACCTTTCTGGAATACCGACTGGATTGCCCTGTCCTTCGATTTGCTTTCATTGGCTCCCTTGTCAACAGGTTAAAGTCCAGGCTCCTTAGCATGGCTTAGAAAGCCCAGCGTGATCTAGACCCAGCCTACCTGCCTGGCCTCCTCTCTTTGCCATTCACCCACCCCTTCCAACACACCCATGCTCTGGCCACACAAAATTCCCCTCATTCCCTGAAAAAGCCCTGTTCTCTTTCTTATCCAGACCCTCACAATGCTATGCCCCATGTTAGGAATACTCTCCCCCTCCCGCCCCACCCACCTCCCTGCCTTCATCTGGCCAACCCCTAGTCACCCTTTAGGTCTCAACTCAGATGTCACAGTCTCCAGGATGCCTTTCTTGACCTCTTAAGTCTGGGTTAGCTGCTCTTCCTCTGCCTCCCATAAGCACCCTGTACTTCCTGTCATAACACATTTCACACTGTATTGTGATTGTTTGGTTGTCTTTCTCTTCCATCAAACTGTAACTTTAGGATACACATTATTGCCAACTGCTGTATCCGCTAGGGTCCACCACAGTGCCTGGTACACAGTAAGTGCTCAAAAATTTGTGCTGAATGGATGATGTGTATTTTCTTTAACCTCCTCAACTCCGGTGGTACTGTTATGCTGTCGTGCTTTTGTCTCGTTTCAGTCTGTGATGCTTCTCTTACATAGCCAGCGGCGTTATATCTTTGAATATGATCAATCGGATTGTCTGCTCTCAGTCACCATGCCTAGTATGGTGCGCCACAGCTTGCAAACCATGCTTTCAGTGGGCTACTACCGGAACATCTACACCCCACCAGACAGTAGCACTTCTTTTATCCAAGACTATAGTCGAGATGGCCGACTACTACAGACTCTGCATCTGGGGACAGGACGCAGAGTTTTATACAAGTACACCAAGCAAGCAAGGCTGTCCGAGATTCTCTATGATACCACCCAGGTCACATTAACGTATGAAGAGTCTTCTGGAGTGATTAAGACAATACACCTGATGCATGATGGCTTCATTTGCACAATCAGATACAGGCAAACAGGTTTGTTGTGAAAGGGTGGTGATGTATACAACCACATCAGTCTTATGAAATTTTTGCTGGCCACAGTCTTAGATAGAAGTATTAACCTATAGACATTCAAGTCAACCAAATTTCTCTTGCATTATCAAATTAACTTCCATTGAAAATGAAAAACAAAAAACAAAAGAAAACAAAAAAAATGAAAATGAAATACACATTGTAGGCAGCATGAAAGCTGATTCCTTAAAAACATGAAGTACATTTCTCTTTCTCAGCTCTCAAGGAAGTTGAGTTCTAGGTACCTAGTCTAACTGTGTACCTGTCCCTACTCACCACCAAATCTTCCCAAAGATGCAGCTGCAAGATACGAGACTCACCGAAACTAGTTTAAGCCCTGTGTAACCTCTATGAGCCTCAGTTAATGGCAACATGTCTTCAAAAGTCACAACTTTTGATTCTCTTTCATCCTTTGGGTTTGTAACATGTCCAAATCCAGTTACTTAAATGCTGGTCTTGGTCAAAACCTGACCCTCTGACTTTGTAGCACAGGTTAAATGAACTGAAAGTATTTTTGTCAGTAATTATTTTAAAAAGCATGTTTATAATATCAGTTTCATCACCTCAACTACTGGATGGATCATTACTTCTGAAGTTCCTATAGTTATATTATTCCATAACTATAATATACAGTATTTAAATTTTTTTTTCATGTTTGGTGATGACAACTATGAGGATATATATCTATGAGATGAGCTGCCCAGGCATTAGATATCAGAGGTCAATCTCTAATATTTTATTTTGAATGTAAAAGCATCAATACTAAAGAAAAGAACACTAGAACTTTCTGATTGTTCAGTATTGACCATCTAGCTTTGTTCTTATTATTTTTATCTTGATCCCTTCAGGACCTCTCATTGGGCGCCAGATTTTCAGATTCAGTGAAGAAGGCCTTGTGAATGCTCGGTTTGACTACAGCTACAACAACTTCCGCGTCACCAGCATGCAAGCTGTGATAAATGAAACCCCTTTGCCCATAGATCTGTACCGATATGTCGATGTCTCTGGTAGAACAGAGCAGTTTGGGAAATTCAGTGTAATTAATTACGATTTAAATCAGGTCATAACTACTACAGTGATGAAGCACACCAAGATCTTCAGCGCCAATGGACAAGTCATTGAAGTCCAGTATGAAATCCTAAAGGCAATTGCCTACTGGATGACTATTCAATACGATAATATGGGCCGAATGGTAATATGTGATATCAGAGTTGGAGTAGATGCCAATATAACAAGATATTTCTATGAATATGATGCTGATGGGCAACTTCAAGCTGTTTCTGTAAATGATAAAACCCAGTGGCGTTACAGTTATGATCTGAACGGCAACATCAACCTCTTAAGCCACGGGAACAGTGCTCGTCTTACTCCTCTCCGATATGACCTCCGGGATCGCATCACCAGACTAGGAGAAATTCAGTATAAAATGGATGAAGATGGCTTCCTGAGGCAGAGGGGAAATGACATATTCGAATATAATTCTAATGGTCTACTGCAGAAAGCCTACAATAAGGCTTCTGGCTGGACTGTGCAGTATTACTACGACGGGCTTGGGCGACGTGTCGCCAGTAAGTCCAGCCTAGGACAGCACCTCCAGTTCTTTTATGCGGACCTTGCCAACCCCATAAGAGTTACTCATTTGTACAACCACACGAGCTCAGAGATTACATCCCTATACTATGATCTCCAAGGTCACCTTATTGCCATGGAGCTAAGCAGTGGTGAAGAATATTATGTAGCCTGTGATAACACAGGCACCCCGCTAGCCGTGTTCAGCAGTCGAGGTCAGGTGATAAAAGAGATTCTGTACACGCCTTATGGAGATATCTATCATGACACTTACCCTGACTTTCAGGTCATCATTGGTTTTCATGGAGGACTCTATGATTTCCTTACGAAATTAGTGCACCTGGGGCAAAGGGATTATGATGTTGTTGCTGGTAGATGGACGACGCCCAATCACCACATATGGAAACAGTTGAACCTCCTTCCTAAACCATTCAACCTCTACTCCTTTGAAAATAACTACCCAGTTGGCACAATTCAAGATGTTGCAAAGTATACCACAGGTATTTAAACGGTGTACCACTTTATGCTAAAGTAAAGAGAAAATTCCATGGTGTTTATCGCATAATCTCAATGTCTTTGTAAATATGCTTCCTCTTCCTGCCAGCTAGCCCACAAGTTATTGTACAGTCACTCTCTTCCTTAGTCTTCTAGAGTGAGCAGAACTGTGTATGTTGGGGTAAAACATGATGCTTTTGCATCCCAGTACGTTCTCTCGTTCCTTTGAAGCTTTCTGTTTGTAGTTTTCACTCTTAAAAGCTTCTACAAATTATTTCATAGAAGAAAAATTAGGATTCTTTTGCATCTAATCAATCGAATATCATAGTCTGTGTGGCCTTATTACCACTACCACATTAAGAATTTCAACACAGTAAACTGAGCCGATCTCTGTGATTATCCATGAATCAGAAGGCTTCCTTGGGGAAAAGAGCATATGTTTTAGAGTGGGTGACATAAGGGGGAGTTTATCCCTCACTTACCATTGGCTAAACATCTCGAAGGCAGGAGAAGCATCTTTCAATCTTTCCACAAAGGTTGTAACGTATGGGCTTTAAAATGTTTTTTCTTTTAAATTTTGTGTCTCACAGACATTGGAAGTTGGTTGGAGTTATTTGGCTTCCAATTACACAATGTACTGCCTGGATTTCCCAAACCAGAATTAGAAAATTTGGAATTAAGTTATGAGCTTCTACAGCTCCAGACAAAAACTCAAGAGTGGGATCCTGGAAAGGTTAGTAAATCTTTTATCATCTCTATTTAGCTGAAAAAACAGAAGAGCATCCAACACCATGCAATGGTATTAACATATTTTGCTTACTTATGTTTGAGTCTTCTTGAATATTCACTTAAATGTCCATGATTAATGAGGAGGTAGAAAAAAGCTTCCATGAGGAAAGGATCGGGGAATTGGAGCTTTGGGAAAAGAAAAGACTAACATGTGACTTGATGCCTGGTGTGGAAGAGAAAAGTGGAACTGAACTTTAACAATTCTCAAATGGGCTACCAAGGGCAATTATGGAGGGGGACTTCCCTGGCAGTCCAGTTGTTAAGACTTCGCCTTCCAATGCAGGGAGTGTGGGCTCCATCCCTGGTCAGCGAGCCAAGATCCCACATGCCTCGTGGTCAAAAGACCAAAACATAAAACAGAAGCAATGTTGTAACAAATTCAATAAAGACTTTCAAAATGGTCCACATCAAAAAAAAACTTTTTTATAAAAAGGGCAATTATGGATTCTATATAGAGAAAATTGTTCACTCAGACACCTAAAAACATCAGAACTAGAACTGCAAAATAATTCAGGGTATAGTGCATTAAGATCATGGGAATAACAAATTAAATTTTTCTGGTAAATGGGACTTCCCTGATGGTCTGGTGGTTAAGACTCCGAGCTTCCGTTGCAGGGGGCACAGGTTCAATCCCTGGTCGGGAAACCAGGATCCCACATGCCACACGACACAGCCGAAAAAAAAATTATTCTGATAAAGAAAAAGTGTATAAGGGCAATGAAGCAAAATAATAAACATTACAGAGAGAGAAAGTCTTTGGAAAAATAGGAATACCAAAACATTTAAGGTTCAACAGATAATTCCATCACTTAATGAGGTGCAAATGAAAACAAGAAGGAACTTTATCTTTCAGTTGAAAGAGAGAGGGATATCTGTGTTTGCAAAAAAAAAAAAATGGCTTTAACAAAATAAAACTGAAATTTGGGTGGGAGGGCTTGGAATTCAAGTATAAAAAGTTATAGGGACTTCCTAGGTGGCGCAGTGATTAAAAATCTGCCTGCCAGTGCAGGGAACACGGGTTTGAGCCCTGCTCTGGGAAGATTCCACATGCCACGGAGCAACTGAGCCCATGCACCACAACTATTGAGCCTGTGCTCTAGAGCCCGTGAGCTACAACTATTGAACCCATGCCCCTAGAGGCCGTGCTCCGCAACAAGAGAAGCCACTGCAATGAGGAGCCCTCGCACCACAATGAAGAGTAGTCCCCTCCTGCAGCAACTAGAGAAACCCCGTGTGCAGCAACAAAGACCCAAAGCAGCCAATAAAGAAAATAAAGAAATAAATAAATAAATAATTTTTTTTAAAAAATTATAAAGGAAAGGAAATTCTAAATAGGTACTATAGGCTTATCCCTTTTTGTAAATACATATAACATGTAAATGCTTTTTGTAATTAAAAGTTCTAAACAAAGTTTAGCAAAATGTTCAAAATTTCTGATGCTTTGTAATGGATACAAAGGAGGTTCATTATTCTCATTAGTATGTTTGAAATCTGCCATAGTAAAAAGGTTTTTTTTTTAATCCACGTAAAAAGATCCATGAACTTGCTGATTTGCCCTTGTTATTATTAATGTCATAAGCTATGTAAAAGCAAGAATGGTGCCTTATACCATCTCTTTATACCTCACTGTGGCTAATGTATTACTGTACATGCAGTAATAAACAGCTAGTCCGTGTCCGTTGAATTGATAAAATATCTTTGTGTGGGGGGGAGCTAGACCCAGTTAAGTGCCTTCTAGCTCTTGAGATTCTGTGGTATCAAGCTGGAATGTATTTGCTTATGCTAAACTCTTAATTCACAAAGATAGCAAGAAATATATGCCAGGTGATCAAATCAGCTGTTAGTCTTTTCTTTCCCAAAGATCTGGTGAAGAGATTCCAAATTTGGCTTGTTTTTTAAATCACAAACCAGCAAATTCAAGAGAGATGGAAGCAACCTGGCAAGCCTTTGCTTTCTACCATCACCAAGCGTATAACAGGTGTCTAATCCTGTCCTGCATTTGCTCCGTGCCTTTCTTCTTTCCTAGACCATCTTGGGTATTCAGTGTGAGCTCCAGAAACAGCTCAGGAATTTCATTTCCTTGGACCAACTTCCTATGACTCCCCGATATAACGATGGACGGTGCCTTGAAGGAGGGAAGCAACCAAGGTTTGCGGCTGTTCCTTCTGTTTTCGGCAAAGGTATAAAATTCGCCATCAAGGATGGCATAGTAACAGCCGATATTATAGGAGTAGCCAATGAAGATAGCAGGCGGCTGGCTGCCATTCTCAATAATGCTCACTACCTGGAAAACCTACATTTTACCATAGAGGGGAGGGACACGCACTACTTCATTAAGCTTGGGTCTCTGGAGGAAGACCTGGTGCTCATCGGTAACACGGGAGGGAGGCGCATCCTGGAGAATGGTGTCAATGTCACTGTGTCCCAGATGACTTCCGTGTTGAATGGGAGGACTAGACGGTTTGCAGATATCCAGCTCCAGCACGGGGCTCTGTGCTTCAATATCCGCTATGGGACAACTGTCGAAGAGGAAAAGAATCATGTGTTGGAGATCGCCAGACAGCGCGCCGTGGCCCAGGCCTGGACTAAGGAACAAAAAAGGCTGCAAGAAGGGGAAGATGGCATCCGGGCATGGACAGAGGGGGAAAAGCAGCAGCTGCTGAGCACTGGGAGAGTGCAAGGTTATGATGGGTATTTTGTTTTGTCTGTTGAGCAGTATTTAGAACTTTCTGACAGTGCCAACAATATTCACTTTATGAGACAGAGCGAAATAGGCAGGAGGTAACAAAAAAAATCTCTGCCTTTGCGTCACCAAAGACTGCCTGTTTTTAAAACATAAAATGGTTTATTGTATTGGTTTTCTAGATCAGAACTCTGTATATGTAAATATGGAGGAAAAACATCCAACTGCCTTTCAATGTGACAGAAGATGGTATTTTAATATTGTTTGTTTAAACTCTTTAAGAAATGACAGAGATTTTTAGTTCTTGTGTGGCAGTATTCAGAGTAACACAAGTAGAACTGAAACAACTAAAAAAAAAGTTTTCAGCAAGCACCACTTTCAATTCGTTGAGCCATGCAGATGTTCAACTATAAAGAAAGAACCCAAGGTTCTCTATCTCTATTGTGACATGAGGTTTCATATTCAGCTGTTGGCAGAACTTGCAGGCTATTTGAAAGGTGGTGCAATCGTATCTGAACCTTGCATTTCGAAAGACTGCCAGCTCTTTCACATGTTCCAGATCTGTTATAAGAAACCTCGAAAGAAGTGTAAAATGTCCTCGGCCACCATCTCCTAGAGTCAGGACCTGTTTGCCCTTCCTCCCTGATGATTCCTCCTTGCTTGTTGAAATAAATGCCATGTTGTTGTGCTGTGTTTTGGTGTGTGGTGGCTGGGTTCTGTCTACCACACTTCCCTGTGGGTGTGGTCACCAAACCCAATTGCCACTATTTCCTTGTGTGTACATGATACCAAGGCAGCTGGCCAATGTAACTCCTCCCACCCAACCTGTTTTGACTACACTTTGTACTCAATTGTCCAGCTGTATTGGCGTCATGTAAACATAGCTTTTATTAACCTGGGTAGGAATTTCTCATTTATATATAGGGTGTGTTTTGGTCATAGTTTCACATTCGTGATTCAGTATTTATACACTAATCCAATGGTTTTGTGCACATGAAAGGTGATTTACTACAAAGTGTGATTCTGGTACAAAAGAAAGAACAAAAAGGCTTTCACAGGCATACATGCCTGGGATGCCAATACATTACACTCACTACTACTGCAGAAATTCATAAGAGCCAAAACCTTAAAAAAAAAAAAATAGACGTAGTACTAAGGTGAAAGGAAAGTACCAAAGGGAAGACCAAACTAAACATCATGGAAGTTGCTGCCACATTGTTTCACCCCACTTAGATTTATCTTTCAAATGTACAGTTCTGTATTGAACATCTCCCAGCCATAGTCAGGAAATTTAAGTGAGCCCTTTCCAACCTAAAACATTTCAACTAATTATAGAGAGGCAGACTATTTTTTACTAAGAGAATTTATATGGTTAGTCATTTTAGTTCTCAGTCTTTGCCCATCTATTTTTGATTTAATCATCTCTCCTGCCTAGGAAAATAGGTATTTTCCAGGAAGAGTTATTTTGTTCTGCAATCATTTAAATTTTAGAGAAAGATCAGGATTAGTGTTAATATCAGCTGCAGTTTCTCAGTCTGTATGAATCCTGTCGTAAAAGAAGCCCCTTGGTGCACTGGGAGATTTGTGCCCAGTGACAAAGACACAGTTTGTAAACTGCTGTGCAATTGTAAGTTACCACAAATGAAAATACAGGACAGCACAATGTAGCCTGTGGAAAATTCCCCTTAGCCAGCTTCAGCACTTTCATCACCGAGTCTGGACATTCACTATGTCTGAAGGAGAATTTATGATGGAATGTCGCAGTTTGGATTCTTTCCAGCCACTACCTAAATGCAACGCGGGGTCATTGCCTTGCTTGGTGATGAGTCTTTTTTGAAAATATGCAAAGTCAGAATCCAGGCTCACATTAAGGTTCTTAAAGAGTCTGGCTTCTAACTACACAAAGTCGAGTGAGAGAAAGGCAGACAGTAGAGGAGGGTATATCCAAACATTTCATTTTCAAAACCTTCAGGTTGGGATTGCCACATTGTTACACATGCATTCCAAGAGAGAGAAAGAATTCATAATGAGCTCATCTCTCTTTTTAATTGGAAGCGCACCCGCTCAAGAGGTACAAATCCAGACTACGACCATATCATTGGGTTTGTTTGTTTTTTCCCTGAATCAGGCCTGTGTTAATGGTATAGTATTTATTCAGGACAGGATTCTAAAATTACTAACAAACTTGTTGAAAATTTGAATACCTCCACACCAGCCTAAAAATGGACCTTAAGTTCCTAGAACCTCTGATGTTCTTTTAAATCAATGGAAAAAATAATTTATGAACTGTATATAGAGAGTGCATTCATAAATGTAATGATGTATTTTATCACTAATCCAAGATGTCAGTATTAGAGTCTATTTTGCATATATTTTAAGCGGTTATACTTTTTGGCAATTCACTGATGATGTATCATTTTCAAACTGCTTTAACTATCCATTAGAAACAAGTATTTGAACCTTTTACTTAATAGTAATTACCTTGAACAGTGCATTTCTAGTTTGTAATACATGTTTATTTAGTTTGTGCCTTTATTTTCTTAAAGTTATATTTGTATTATATTCAGGAAATGCACTTTTTATCACTTACAGCTGTGGTTTTAATACTGCCTTGAACTATTACTGTTCTCTTTACCACTTCCAGAGTTTGGGGGGAGGAAAGAGAAAAAAACCCAAAAGGTTAGCACTAATGAGTAGTAAATCTAAGAGAAACATTTTGGCATTTCTTAATAAGAAGGTGGAGATATTGAGTACATCACTTCCTATTCATCTGAATGCAAAGAATGCCTTTCAGGTCTGAAATTTAAGTTAATGAAAGAACAATTCGTTTGCATTTCCTGATGAAATAAAAAGCATTTTAAAAAGAAATATATGAATTTCTCATACCCAGAAGACAGGTGGCTGCTACTACACAGCCACACACCATTCAAGTAAGTTCAAGTGAGAGCACAGCAGTTGGGCTCTCCTATGAAGAATATTCTGGGCCGGAGGCAGGGAATACTCCGTGGTTGTTTCTTTTTCCTAGTTAGGCCCATTTTATTTGTGCTTTTTTTGTTTTGTGTTGTTTTGACTCCTGCACTACAGTCTAGAAATCCAAATGAGCTGAAAAGTTCACAGTTGAACAGACATTTAAATATGTTTAGTTTTAGTTGTCATTCTAATCATTACTGATTAGAAGCATGACTCCCGAAGGAAAGGGAAATAAAGCCCAACTCATATTAATTTTTAGTAAAACACTCACCATATAAATATGCATATGTTTTATTTTTAACCAAACAAAATAATGTATAAAATAAGCGTGTCCTTTACTGTCAATCTATCTAGAAGATCTATAATATATAGACTATATACATAATATAATATATACAACATAGCCAAATGTATGAAAACTTAACGATGTATGATTTGGAATTCACCTGCTATGTAGAGAGGTATACAATTAAATTCTAATTTTCATAAGATTTTTGTTTTTCATTACTATTGACACAGTTTCAAGCATCCTATCATGTTGTTTCTACTTTTTTTTCTTCTCTTTCCATTGTTTAAAAAAAATTTTGCACCAGACCAGGCCCCACTGTAATATCACCTAAGAAAGTCAGGGCAAAGTTTTTGCATTTATAAGGATATGTTCCTATAAGGGCAATTGTAATGGAGTTCAGTGGTAATGGAAGCAAAATTACAGTACAGTACTCAAGTATTGAAAAGAACTTTTGGAGAGACTAGAGTTGTATTATAGCTTGTGGAAAAACAGAAGGCTACAGACTGAATGCAACATTGTTGTGTTCTTGGAGGAACTCACATACACATAGCTGACTTGACTAGTACTTCAGATCTCAGACTGCTCTTCCACAGCCTTCTGTAAGGTTCTTTATTCTGCAAAAAAACAAAAACAAAAAAAAAACACAAAAAAGCAAAACAAACAAACAAAAAAAACCAGAAAACAACAAACAACAAAAAAGAATTCAACCACAAGATAGTGACTGTTTCAGTGTGTCCTTCATGTGAAAGCTGTTAAGGACCAAATATACTACTGTGTGTAAGAAGAAATTACTTCCTAAACAGTAACTGAAAATAGTTAGAGTTAAACTTGCTGTGGATTTTGTCTTGGCAGTTGTCATCTTACATTATTTGTCAAAGGAAATGTGTTTGGCAGTTTAAAAAATCTTTCCTTAGATTTAGTGGTGGACTTTAACCTCTTAAATAAATGTTAGTATATCAGATTGTGTCCTTGAAAAATATTTTACTTGTATGATTCATGACAATGTCTAAATCTTTACTATTCTTCTGGCAAAAGCATCAGTAAGAGAGAAGGTGAAAAAGAAAAGTGTAGCCTTTACGTCAGAAAAATATTCTTTTTAGCTGCTTACTTTCTCATGAGAAGTAAAGATGTTTACAGTGTATGCCAAGATTTTCAGTTTCTATATAACAACAGTTAGAGGTTCTAATCATACTGGAAATTGTGTAATAATGGCCTGAGCCATGTTGCTAGGAAACAATAGGTTCCAGTTTTGTATTCCTGCTCTCACTCCTGTGCTGAAAAGTGACTGGATACTGTACAGGTTCATGTTCTCTGGCTGCAGTTAAATGGTCTTTTGCATTTTGCTCTGGCTTTCAGGCCAGAAGCATGCATTTTTCTACAAGAGCATCACAACAACATGCTGTAAATATTTAAAGTTAAACATTATGTGTCGATATTTGAAAGAAAAAAGTACTTTGAATATTTCATTTTTAAAAAATAAAATTGCAAATCAACACTGCGTCCCATTTTATTCATGTGCCAAACTGCATTCTCAAATCAGTGATTTGAAAAGTGGCTCCCTAACAGGGAACAATAAATCTATATCACCTTGAAAATATAGGTGCAGAAATCAAAAAGCACTAATCCTAAGCAGACGTCTCTTCACTTTTATTTTTCATACATATAGGATCTCTGACACAAATGACCATTTAATTAAAAAAAAAAAGAGTAGCTGTTTCAAGTTTAAATGCCTCTAGGCCAGGACTCATAAAGGTCATCTCTCCTGTTGATGCCTTTCTCAGCAATAGAAAGAAAATTAAGAATGGAAAACTAGGGGTGGGAGGGAGCTAGGAGAGCAAGGCAACCCAATGCGTTGGCGAGGAATGAATGGGGCAGGGGAGGCAATCAGGAAAGACTAAAAAACAACAACTCTTCTGAGGCCGGAAGTCCTGGGCAGTTACAATGGCCATTTGGCACTTATTTTTCACAAAAAAGACATTTACAAGTGACACTGGGAAAGCAGACCAACAGATCTTCCAAAATTCATCTTGATAGTAATGGGATACCTATAATCCAAACAGCTTGTTACTGAAACTTGCTTGGAATCCTGGAGTTTACACCACTCTACAATGCCCTGCTGCCTTTTTATTCACCAATATATACAGAGATACAGTGAAAAGATTCACAGAGCAGAAGACAATCCTGATTGTTTCAACACAACCAATCAGCAAAAAGCAACGGGGATGGGGAGTGGAGCTGGGGGGTAGTAGTAATACCCAGAGATTGTTTTTTCAAAATATGCCTCCCACCCTCAGTACAAAAAGAAAGAAAGAGCTCCTACACTGAGAGAATTATAAGGAGATAAGGGGTTTCTCCATGTTCCTTCCCCAGTCACCCGCACTTTTAGAGATCTTTAAATATCAATGCTATTGTTCCTATTTGGCAGATGCAATACTAGCAACAGACTGACTACCTAAGGTCACTAGCATAATCAGTGACAAAGCCAAAAAGCAAATTCAAGTCTCATTTGCTATGTTGATGGGCTCTCTCCAGTCGATCAGGTTATATTCTTTCCACATAAAAAACATTCATTTAAAAAGCAAATGACCTAATGATGAAAATTCAGCCTTTTACTGCAAGTTGGGCCAATGACCCCAAATTATGAAAGTATCCGAACTGGGCAGTTTAACTTCACCCCGAGCTGCAAACTGCAAAATTATGGTGTCCCATTTACTGCAAGGGCAAACATAGACGACAAAGTTGAATTTATAGCCCACTAACAGGAAGACTAGGCATCTTGTAACCTTGAAATGCTCAAGGGCAAATCTGGGTTTTATTATTAATAGACTTTGGATTCTGAACTCAATAAAGTGAATCAAATAAAACATAAGCTGATGTCTAAACGTTCTTAACAAGTTTTAAAGCTGGTTCTCACATTTTAAATTCTCTATCCATTCTACCACAAATCATATCTTAAATCCAGCCCTTGATTTGTATCAGAAGACTTAATCAGAGGCATCCTCTGCAGACGTAGTCTACCTATGTACTACCACAAAGGTTCCCTACCTGCAACAGCCAAATGGACAATTACCTAAACTTGTCTCCCTACTGACCTTATCACTTAAGAACAAATTTCAGAGAAAATGAACAACTATTTGATAAACTGTCATGTTCCTTGTGGGCTTGCTGACACACTTTTTTTTTTTCCTGAAGAAAGGTGTACACTTAGAAATATATGTGCATTTTTCTACCTTTACTCAGCATCTTATAGGTATATGTTAGCACGGCAATATTTTAGATATGGCAAGGATATGACCTTTCTATAAAGGTGCAAGCTATTATGTACTGGGAAATAGCAAGGATGCTCATGCCGGGAAAGAAAAAGTGAAAAAAACTTGATGAATAAAAGCAAAAGAAGACAGTGGGTAGGCTCATCAACTGAAAAATTTGACAGTAGCCAAATCAGAAAAGCACTTACCTTTTTCAGTGAATCAGTCCAATAAGATAAGTAAGATGACCTTCATCAATGCTTTACTTAGTATATTAATAGCACCTATCTTTGAATATTTCTGAAAGGAATATTTTAAGACAAATTAAGAAAATAAAGCTTTCAAATACTTTATTAAAATATGAAAAACAATAAATGATTCAAAAAAGCTTTTTCAAAAAAGCTTCTGGGAAAGGAACATGCAAACAATTCATATATTTAGGATTATTCCATAATGAACAAATCAGAGTAAAAATTAGTGAGACCTATTAAAATTTAAACCCAAGCTACAAATAATTAAGAAGTATCTAAACATATACATTTCATTTTGAAAGTCAGCTTTCTGATTTCCTTTACAAATTAAAGTGATGCTTTTACTTCTAGAAATGGTAACTGGCACACAATACATCATTGCGGCCATACTCTACCTTTGCACTCTCATAGCATCCAGGTTAAATGCTCAGAAATCAGATCTTGCCAGCAGAGAGAGTAGCTTTGTCTCTTGGCAATTCACTGATTATTAACCGAGCTCACCACCTCTCATGTACAACCCAGAATTCCAAGTTACTAGTTTATAATGAAACTAAGCCTTTTCCTATGGACCATAGGCCAGAGTATTTAGGTTAACTCATTCTACCTTTAAAGACAGATCTGCCTAGGGAACCCTTGTACACTGTTGGTGGGAATGTAAATTGGTGCCGCCACTGTGGAAAACAACATGGAGGTTTCTCAAAAAACTGAAAATAGAGCTACCATATGATTTAGCAATTCCACTTCTGGGTATATATCCAAAAAAATCAAAAACACTAATTCGAAAGATACATGCACCCCGATGTTCACAGCAGTATTATTTACAATTGCCAAGCTATGGAAGCTAAGTGTCCATCAAAAGATGAATGAATAAAGAAGATGTGGTATATTTTACAATGGAATACTACTCAGGCATAAAAAAAGAAGGAAATTCTGCCATTTGCAACAATATGGATGGACTTGGAGGGTATTATGCTAAGTGTAATAAGTCAGACAGAGAAAGACAAATATTGTATGATAATCACATATGCAGAATCTAAAAATACAACAAACTAGTGAATATTTTAAATAAAGAAGCAAATTTACAGATATAGAGGACAAATTATTGGTTACCAGTGGGGAGAGGGAAGGGGGGAAGGGCAATACAGGGGTAGAGGAGTAAGAGGTACAAACTATTCTGTATAAAATAACCTACAAGAATATATTGTCCAATACAGGGAATATAGCTGATATTTTATAATAACTATAAATGGACTAGAACCTTTAAAAAAAAAAGACAGATCTACCTACGCATTGGGACCCTCATTTACCATGTACTTATCACCTTTTATTGTTATTTTCTTGTCTTTTATTATTACTCTTTTATTGACTTTTATTGCCATTGTTTTCTTGTCCAACTAGGCAGGGGGCTGCCTGAGCATGGAGGCCAGGTGTTTGTACTTCTCTACCCCAGTGCCTATTGTGTTTGCTGAGTGAATGAATTCTATGAGCCCTGAAGCATCTTGACATATAATCGAATTGTAAGAGTCATGAAAATATAAATGTGAAAAGAAAATACCAATACCCATCACTGTGTAAAATCTTGGCTCTCAGGTTGCAATCACTTGGAATTGTTAAAAATTAATGTAACCCGTATGCTTCCAATGGTCTTGTAGGGCCACCTAATAGGGAGACTGCTTGTAAGTCAGTTACTCACAAGCCACAGCTGATGAGCCACAGCTGCTGAAGCTTCCTTTCAAAATGAGGTTTTACATGGAGTGGCAACTACTGGGACAGAGGTAAATGAAAAGAAGAAAAGTCCACTTCCTCAGATTTGTAATATAATTTCAAATCCTGTAGCATCAAATATAATAAACAGAGCATATTTTAAATTACGGGATTTTTAGACTCCATATTGGTCTGTGGATTTTACTGTCCAACATCACAACACTAGGCAAGAAGGTTGCTTTCAGCATTAAACAGAAATCCTTCACTCTTTATCTAGTACTTGTTTTTAGCACACAGTGCATAGCTTCACAAATCCCCAAAGAGCCTATAACACCATAGCCGGTGGAGAGCATAATACCTAATGTAGAACTGCACATGACAAAGTCGAGGGGCACGAACCAGCTTCCTGCCTTATAATCAAGCAAGACGTTCTAAAATCAGTAGCTGTCAAATAATATTTCACTAAAAATGGTGCTTTTGAGAAAAACTGAGGATTATTTTTATTTATATTTGGCAAGAATTGACATTAATCTTTCATAAAGTATCATTATGTTTTAGGTCGTTTCCCATTTGTAAATATAATAACTGAAAATAACCTGTGGAATTATTTGTCCCCAATCCTCATTTCAAAGCTCCTCATTAACCAAAAAGTCCATTTCAGCTTTAACATCATGCTAGATGTTTCCATCACAGGTCTACTATGGTTTTAGAAATATATTTGTAGCTCACTGAACTGTATTATCTATTATATATGACTTAGCATATATTTAAATTATTGAAAATAAAGTACAGGTGTGTTTTATTTTTCTTCATGGTGCTTTCAGGAAGACATCAGGATCTTCTCTTCTCCCTGAAGAAAAATAATAACAAAAATCAAGGAAAGATAAACTTACAATCTATTAAAATTACGGGTTAACTCAAACAAAATTTCCAACTGCATAAAGTTCACAGAGATACAAACCAATGATATAGCTCAAGCAACTAACATTTAAAACTGTTACAGAGAATGGAATACTGAGGCAATTCGTAAATTGGAATTCTCTTTACATTTCTTTTAAAAAAGCTAACTACTCATTAATTCACCATTTGAGTCTGAGTCTAATTGTCAGTTTATGCCTGAGCCTGGGTCCCTGTCAAAAAAGGAAATAACAACTCATTTTATTTTATCATAAATATATATTGTTGCAATCAACACATACCCTCTTACTCCAGACAAATGATAACCCCTTTCAATAGATGTCAACTATCACAAATCTGACGGCTGAAGACATTAGCTAGTATTCGGTACTTAGCTTGACACAACCACTAAAATAGCTTTGCTCAGGAGATATAACAATTTGTGCTAGTGGAATAATAAAAGCTACTAACTTCCTTTCCTTTGCTACAATAAAATATTATTAATTCAAGCACCACAAATTCAGAAATCAGGATCACGTGGACTAAGCTAACATTAGCCTTTCCATCCCCGAAGGGAAAATACTGTCTGCCAGTAAGCAAAAGTAAAGGACAAGACCAGATGTTCTCTGAATTGTCCCATCTTTCAAATTATTTATGTCTGAATTAGTGAAGTGAAATGGTACTTATGGAGCGACAAAACAGGCTGGGGAAAACAAGATGGGATAAGAGAGATTAAAAGGTTGTGGGCTCATATAATTTTTTATATTTTTGCAGAGTTTTATTAAAAGTTTATAGTATAGCATGTGAAAATCATAGCATGTGAATAGCCCCTCTCACTTGGGCTGCTGGCTCCATCTACTTTCTCACTGCATTTTTCTTACAGAACTTCCTATTTGTTTATGACTAGATTGACTCATAGCCCTGAGCTTCCAAACCCTGTCAAAAATAAACAGTAAACCATACCTGTAGCACCTTGTGTACTTCTGGCTGAGGGCTTCTTCTCAACTGGATACTGCAAAGGTATTACAATACCTTGATCTGGCTTCTGAAATGCTGAAATGAGATTTTTTATTTTCCGGAAAAATCTTTTATGTACCCCAGGTGCTGTCTGGAAAATAAAAGGCCAAGCAGATTATTCATCTACCTCATAATGATACAAAAAGGGCCTACAAAATGTGCAAGGGATGCTTAGAGAGGTAACATTTGTGTAACTTGTTCAAATATTTGAAAACACAAGGAAGCAGGAAAAACAACATTCTAGAAGAGCTTACTTTGGTTGGCTGAATTTCCCTGCAAGAGGAGCTAATGAGCTGTCATTTCAGTTCTCCCGAGGGTAGTATTAGTTTGTACAAGCTCCTGCTCTTTGCCCTACCCTTCCTTCCTGCTACCCATCATACATCCCAAACCTCTAAGGGTATACAGGCCATTACCCACAATGAATTGACCAACAGAGAGGATGCAGTTAAACAGGGAAAAAACACAGATCCTACAGGTCATTAATAAAAAGCCTAAAGAACCAAAAAAAGAAAAAAAAGCAAATAAAGAAATAAAACAACAACTCATCCTCTCTGTCATCATTCCACAGTATAAAATGCTACACAGGAAATTAAAAATTAGCTGTTGTGATGCACACAATGCAGGGCTAGTTAGTCCTCTTCACTTCATAATATTTCCTGCCTCATCCTTCACATTAAATTTTTTCCTCCTTGGGAAACTTCCCTATCCTCCCCAAATTGCTCTCTCCATCAACACATCACTGTGACAAGGTTTTCTCTATGACACAAGAATGAAAGACTAAGGTCACCTTTATTTATTTGTTTGTTTGGTTTTGAAGCAATCATTATTTGCAGGTGACTATTAAAATGTACTCCTTTCCTGACATCAATTCTCTTGTAAAGACACTACTTGAAATCAACAACAATTTCCCGCAGAAGCTTATGAGCCAAGCTTTAGGCATCAGCTCAGAACTGTCATTTTACATGAAATAAAATAGTATTGCTATAAGCAATTGAACAGTGACCAGTTTTTTTTTTGAAAGTTGTTTTTCAGCTACTCCATCTGGAAAATCTTTGAGGTGGGAGCTGCTTGTTTTTTAGCATTTAATGAGAAAACATGAAGGCTGGCATAACAGACTTCTGCCAACTAGACTGAATGCTGAAGACAGCACACTGTCCACTGTAACTCTTGGTCATTTCCTACACTGGGGTAAATAGTTTTTCATTGAAAACACTGAAAAAGTTCTTTTTAGCTTTAGTGTCCATTCATAGGCTCACACAGCTACTCAGTAGATGTAGAATACTCTCCCACTCAGCTCCACCATTATGGTCAAAACTCCTTCCCAGAACTCTGAGACCTTATCCAAAATAATACAGCCATTCTTACAGGGGTCCAAACAGTTCTTTGGCTCCAGGATAGAATCTCCAAATGGCAAAGGCAGGCCATAGGCACAAAATAACCTTCTTATATCTTCTTTAGAGTACTTTTTCTTTTTCAAAGCACTTTCCCATCTCTTACCCCACTATTTCACAGATTGGCAGTTACTGGCTGATTTGGTTACTCCCATTTGACAGATAAGAAAACGGAAATACAAAGGGATGATTCAGCGTGCCCAAGGTCACACAGATAACCAGAAGCAGAACTGGCTCTTGATCCCAGGACCCAGCCTCTTGCCTTTCAGATTAGGACTAGACCAAACAGGTTCTAGTGAGGTTAGAGTCACCAACCAGAAGAGAAACTATACACTCCCCCAGTGTGGAAAGATTTCAAACCACACATCTTTTTACCTGTTCTTGTGGCTTATAAAACCATTTATCAACAAAAGCATCTTTTTTATGGGGATTTATATGCAGTTAACACTTGATTATCCACGCTAACAGAGAGGAATAATAGCACTGGACGTAAAAAAGCAATTTGAATTTGGCATGCAATGTTGCAATGGCGAATAATTGACTGAATTTATAGTGCTTTGCTTAGGTCAATAAGTAAAATTATTTAACATCTACTGATCTACTGATGATCAAATATCCAGAAAAGCCCAAAAGCACTGAAGTCAGCATGGGGATGTTAGTAACGTTTTTCACAATGTACCGCAGACAATGCACATATTAATAAATGATAGGTGACTGTATGTAGAATTCTCTGAATTCGCAATTTGGCAAAATTTTAGCCTGAGTCACATGAGATAAATTAATACACTAGGCAACGATAAAACCTAAAATTAATACACTAGGCTATTAATACACTAGGCAACGATAAAAACCTAAAAGCCTATCTAAAACTAGAAAAGCACATAATTCAGTGGATCCAAGGTTCAGTTTCACTCTACTCTTTGAAACAAATCGCAGACATACTTAGATTTCTAGCACAATCTTTGCACAGAAGATGAAGTGCTACTGTCAAGATTTTTCCTGCAGTGTGGCAAACTAAAGCATTGTTCCAAAAAGCAATATAAATATCCGTTATTTACCCAATTTTGAAAATACATTTACCACAAGAATTGTACCACTGACATCTCCCATCCTGTCACTGAACTCAGCTATTGTTCAAATTTGCACATTTCGCCTACTGTCATCTCTTAGTTATCCATGGAAACATGTTTTGCATCACAGCTGGTCTTCAATATGCTCTAGAGAAATTTCTTCCAGTTAGGTGATATGAGCTCTGAGAATACACACTAGTTTAATATTCACCTTAGGAAAACATAACTAAGAAGGCAAATTTAGTAGATAGAAAACAAATGCAATATGCATTTCAAAAATAATGCTAAAGAGTTTTTTTTTTTTTTTAACTGTTTTCCCTTTGGAGAAAACATGCCAATCTTCTGCTCTCTTGGTGCAGATAATTACAATATTATTGGATAAACGGGTCAGACCAGACAACAAATGAGAGAGCATTTGTGTTCAATAAGCCCTTTCTTCCCTAACATGATCACAAACATGTAACAATCTGCATATGATGTTATACTTGAAATGGAAGAAAACAAGTTTAAAGAAAAGGTTAGCTAAACCCTACTAATTTAAGATCCTTTCCATAAAGAATATTCTTCAGCAGCTGAAGGCTACTTCTCTAGGAAGAAGGGCTATTTCTGGTCAAATTATATACAAAAAAATATGGATATATCATACACTACCATTCCTCATAATAAATGAAATTTAATTTCCTATTCAATCATCTCTGCAGTGATGCAGAGAATTTTAAAAAATAAACAGGTATAAACAGTTTTGTTTAGAAATAGTACTGCTTTTCCTCTAATTAGTATGGTAGCATTAATTATCCTGATATAAAGCAACAATGTGTTTGAAAACTTCCCCTAATTCATCTCAGTAGTTCAAAACATTTGTAGTCTGCAATTTGTGCTTTCTAGTTTACTGATGCATCTGTAAGGTTAGAGCTATTTAAATTTTTTTTTTAAGTCTAGACTTTACAGTTTCTTGAATACATTGATTGAGTTATTAACAGAGGTTGATATTGGCATTTACATTTTCAAACAGCTCATAATGAAGTGCTTTCATTATAAAGACGGACTGTTTATAAAAATCAAAGAAAGCATTTGAAGTCTGACGTTTCCATTGTAGAGACCTCTACTTTGGTAGCATGGTAATATACTACCCTGGTACGTGGAACGAGATTCACTCTACAGGCATTTTTTGCAATGGTACAGTGACTTTCAAATGTTTGCGAGGCCATCAGAACCCATTTCTAATGAAATCTTTCTCAGAGCCCCAGTAAAATAAGCAAAATTAAAGGGACTGTTCAGATTAAAGAAAAATTGAAGACCCAAAGCATACCCACACAACCTCCTCTTCTTCTGTAACCACCTGGGCAAATCCAAGGCACTCAGATGGAAGAACCTTAGGATTTTGCAGTGTATAGCTTAAAAGTCATTGGAATGTTCCCTCTCTCTCTTTTCCACTTGTCCTTCCTACATGGCTCAGCTGGGAGTCCTGTCTCCACAGTAGAGCAGCCTTGATTACCCTAATACTTGGAAAATCCTCTAGTCTTCAAATGCTTGTGCTAGATAGCACCTGACTATATACAATCATATTGTTCAGCAACTTGGGTGAGTTCCCATTTTTGAGGGCTTACTTGCTAGTCCTGTGGCTAAGAGCTTTCTTTATGTGCATTATCTTATTTAATCTTCAAAATGAGCCCTATGAGTAAGGGACTAGATGAAGAAACTGGTTCAAAGAAAAGTTAAGTAACCTACCCAAGGTCATAGACCTCTCAGAAAAGGAGCTGGGGTGGACAAGACCTGGAACCCAGATCCACCTGACAGCAAACGCCAGGCTGTCACAATGCTGTTTAATTCATGCTGTATCTCTGAAGGGTTTTATAGGCTCTTAGGAAACAGGAGTCATGTTGTTTAATCCTGCATAGAACCAACACTTGTATAGTATCATTTGGTAAATAATTGTTAATTTGATTTTTTAATATATTTTTGATACCCTTTCTAAAATTTCACATAGGCACTAAAAGTTTGACATGATCCTTTAACTTTGTTATCTTTCCCCAAAAATGAGACCACTCCACACAATGGTGGCTGAACAGAACTGGGTCCAAAATTCTCCAAAGTCTTCTTAATGATCCATGAACAATTTCAGATTAGAGCTTAGTGATTTGAATCTGATGAATATTTTAGGAATGTAGGATTTGACAGCTCTTTTATAAAAGCAGTCTAAATTTCAAATACCTCCCTGATACCCCCAGAAGCAAAAATAAATAAAAGAGCTATACCTCAGCACTCCAAGAACCTGTTTCTGTCTGGGACACTCGGTATGTATAAATGTAACCTTGATACCTGTGAAAGAATAAACTTCCATTACTGAAAAATTCCAAAAAAAACAATGGATGCTCTAAATTTGAGCTTTAACTATTACATATAAATGATACATATACTGGGACACATGTATATGGCACTACTAAATTCATAGAAAGAAAAGCCTGGGGCATCTAACTTGCTTGCATATGATATCTAGCTAATCACAGTTTCCACATATTCTATCTAGTTAATCACAGTTTCTTTATCTTTTCACTTTTTTTTTCAAATGAGGGCACTCACACATCTATGGATTTGTCAAGTTGAGATACTGTTGGGACAGAAAGAAACTAGTGACCTGCTGTAATTGATCAAAATTATGAATTATTAAACAGACTCAACAAAGTATAGTCATATTATTTTTTAAATACATATAGAGCCTTAAGGTGAAAACATGTCACTGGGATAAGATACTATCAAGCCCTCTTAAGTTAACAGTAATAATAATATCAATTATAAATATAATAAATGTGCTATATTCCTATGATATTATTATTACTATGTAACTTTATAATATAATATAGTACTATTAGTACTATAGTAATTTGAAATAAAAAGGAGTCCTGCTAAAGTACTTGAAATCAGCTTGTCCTTTTAGATGGGGTATTTTCCCCCATTATTCAGTGTGTATGCATATTATATATCTGTATAGTTGATTTCTACTACATGCCAAGAGTTTTACATGTTGTATTAGTTTGCTCAGGCTGCCATAGCAAAATACAAGTCCGTGTGGCTTAAACAAAAGAAATTTATTTTCTCACAGTCCTGGAGGCTTGGAAATCCAAGATCAAGGTGCCAGCAACATAGGCTTTATTCTGAGGCCTCTACTCTTGGCTTGTAGGTGGCCACCTTTTAGCTGTGCTCATATGACCTTTTCTGTGTGTGTGTGTGTGTGTGTGTGTGTGTGTGTGTGTGTGTGTGTAGAGAGAGATCTCTCTTCTTATAAGGCCACCAATCTTATTGGATTGGGGCCCCACCCTTACAACATCATTTAACCTTAATTACATCCTAAAGGCCTATCTCCAAATACAGCCACACTGGGGGTTAAGCTTCCACATATGAATTTGGGGGTAGGGGGTACATGATTCAGTCCATAGCATTCCAACACTGGCACCCCCAAATTCACATCCTTCTCACATGCAAAATACATTCATTCCATCCCAACAGCCTTGAAAGTCTTAAACACATTCCAGCATCAACTCTAAAATCTAAAGTCCAAAGTTTCATCTAAATATCATCTAATGAGATACGGGTGAGACTCAGGGATATGACTGCTGCTGAGGCAAAATTCTTCTCCAGCTGTGAACCTGTGAAACCAGACAAGTCATGTGCTTCCAAAATACAGGAGGACAAGCATAGGACAGATATTCCCATTCCAAAAGGGAGATATTGGAAGGGGAAAAGGGGTGACAGGTCCCAAACATGTCCAAAATCTCATAAGGCAAATTCCATTAGATCTTAATGATTGAGAATAATCCTTTTTGGATTGATGTTCTTTGCTCCAGGCCCACTGGGTGGCACTGTCACCCACATGGCTCTGCAGGGGCAGGCCCACCCACTTGACTCTGTTGGACACTGATCCTGCCTGTGAAATCTAGGTGGACGCAGCCTTGCCTGCCAACCCTTCCCCCCCCCCCCCCCCCCCCCCGCCCCACACACAACAGGCTTAGGCACTCTGGGCCTGTGGTAGGAGTGGCAACCCTGATGATCTCTGAAATGCCTTCAGGATCATTTTTCCATTTTCTTGAAAGATAAAGCATGTTTGCAATCAAATTGCTCTATTGTCCTATGCTGTTCCCTTTGGTCCAAACTGACAGTGTTTCTGATGCTTTGATCCAAACTCTATTCTGGCTTCTGTTGAGATGACTTGTTAACTTCATGGGTAATCTCCTTAAGTGTGGATAATTTTTGACTCACCCTCATATTTCAAATTATGAATCTGAATCTTCACAGAGTTTTATTTCAGACATTTTCTGATTGCTATTCTTTGGCACAAGTTTGTGAAAATGTATCTTTGATTAGAATACATGCTGGGACTTCCCTGGCTGTCCAGTGGTTAAGACTCCATGCTTCCAATACAGGGGGCACGGGTTTGATCCCTGGTTGGGGAACTAAGATCCCACATGCAGTGTGGAGTAGCAACAAAAGAAAAAAAAAAGAAAAAAGAATACATGCTAAACTCTGGTAAAAATAAATGTGTTTAAACCGAAAAGAACCTAAAGAGCCCAAAGTATCTCAAACAGTGTCATTCTTGAGTGATTGACCTCACTTATCATTAATCCCCTATAGAACTAAAAGTCTTTAAATATGTAGATTAAATTAACATATTTTTAATCAATAGCCATCAGTACTATTACCTAAACGATAAAAAAATTAGGTTTAAAATACTCTAATCAGGTTCATTCGATTTGTGAAACCCCAAAAAGGGTCAATTTAATTTGCTGGTGCAATTACAGGAGATGTTTCATTTTTGTAATAAAGGTTTGCCAGAATATTTAGATCATATATAAAATAGCTTGATATATGCATATGATACACTATTTAGCATATATAATATGCTAAATAAATATAAAATATTACATTGTAAACTTTTTTTTTTCAAGGAATTGTAATCTACCTCACTGATTTCAAGGCAAGAGCTTTGATTTCCATTTTTCACCACGGGAACTCCAAACATAAGGCTTGAAGTGGTTTTCTTAAAGTCACACAGCAGGGAATGCCCTGGCAGTGCAGTGATTACGACTCCGTGTGTTCCCTGCCAGGGCCCAGCTTCAATCCCTGGTCGGGGAACTAAGAATCCACAAGCCACCGAGAAAAGAAAAAAAAGTCACACAGCAAAATGGAGATAGGAGCAGGGAAATAGCATAGGCCTTTAGTTCCATTTTCCCTATGGGAAGCGATTAATGGCAATAATTCAGTATCATTAAAGGTGTTGTGGAAATGCATTATTTAAAATCTCAGCAACGATGCAAGCAAAATCATAGGCAACCAGTTTTCCACTTTCTCAAACAGTGAGTTTCTAAAAGATACAATGAATCTATCTCCCTACTATCATTCAGCCTCATTTAGTCAAAATAAATGAGTCTGTTTTGAAAATTGTTTCCTAACGAATCTGATCTTATCGCACTTTCAGTTAAGCAGCAGGAACCTGAGTACCACTTCAAAAGTCCCTACCTCCTTCACTCTTGAACAGCCTGGTGTTAGTGGCACATAAAACTCCTTGTGATTAACCCATCCAATTTTAACCATCTCCTGCTCCCCAACTCCTCAAATTTCTGAATAAGCAAAATTGTTTCAACCCTCCAACAAGCCAGCAGTTCATCTCTTCCACTTCCAAGTTGCTGAAGGAACTGACCAAAGACGCCTGTAGCCAACTCTCGTTGATATACTCTCCTATATCACTGATGGAAGAGATTTAAAACAGTGCCATTCAAATTATGTTCCCAGGGTAACAGCGCATCACCAGGGACCTTGTTAGAAATGTAGAATCTCAGGCCCCACTCCAGAATTGCTGAGTCAGAATCTGCATTTTAACAAGATTTCCAGATGATTTGTAGGAACATTAAAGTTACAGAAGGATTGATTAAAATGCATGGAAAATGCTCACACCTCATTGGGAATATTGATGGCAATTTCTCCAAAGTCAAGCTGGCTTCTTTCACTTACCCTGGGCGCTTCCGTGCCACTGCCCCCCTAGTCACTCAGTCTATGTTTTAAGAATGAAATTTTATTTAAATATAAGCTGAAGCTTTTTCAATGGTTTTGGTCTTCATAGAACAGTGTTTCTGAACTTTTTACTCCCTCTTGCCCAACAAGATTTCATAGTTTTGTTTTCTGTAGCTTGTATTATGAAACAATAATTTTATAATATGAAAGTAAACTAAAATATCGATTATGTATTTTCCAAACTACACATACTCTCTCCCTGTCCACTGAAAAATCACTGTTTTAGGAAATAAATTGGCAAATTATAACAAGAGCTATAAAACTGTGTGTATTTTTGACCTAATGACCTTCCTTATCTTCATACACTCTAAGAAATGAAATGGAAAAAGCAATTTGACAAAGATTTTCATAGTAGTTCTATTTTAATAGTGAAAAAATCAAATTAACCTAAGGAATGTTACTCAAAATAAGGTAATGGCAGCAGAAAGAATGGTTCAAAACTATACCAAAGTTCAAAAGTATTAGGTATATTTTTCAAAAAAAATTTAAGCATATGGACCATGTTGATATAAAATGATGGTATGTGAAAAAAGTGGACACAATGAGAGCCTCCACTCTGATTACTGTTCAAAACTATACCCGTATGTATATAAATTAGAAATAAATTTAAACTAATATAAATACATCCTTGAATATTAATTTTCCTTTTTTTTTTTCTTTTGGCTGTACCACGGCATGTGGGATCTTAGTTCCCCAACCAGGGATCAAACCTGTGCCGCCTGAAGTGGAAGCATGGAGTCTTAACCACTGGACCACCAGGGAAGTCTTATAATTTTCCTTATTAAGTTATACAAGAGACTAATAACATTTTTTAAAGAAACAGAAGCAAAATTACAATTTGGAGCTTTACAAATCTAGTCTAAGCAAATCACAAATCAGAAAAATAACATTCATTTTTAAAAACTGTTACATCCCTTTTAGGATTACGTCTCCTCTGACTCCCCATTAATATAGACAAACCAAGAATGTAGTGTAATTTTAACTTCCTTCCTCCATCAAACGTTTTGCCACACTTGTTGATAAGCCTGGAATTTTAAATTTATCGTGAAAAAAATCTAGAAAATGAATAATTGGTAGAAAACAATAGAGGTTTTTGTTGCTGCCATAAATTAATTTTCTTAAAAAATTAATTTCTTAAAAAAACAAATATTTTGGGACTTTCCTGGTAGTCCAGTGGTTAAGAATCTGCCTTCCAATGCAGGGGATGTGGGTTCGTTCCCTGGTCAGGGAACTAAGATCCCACATGCCGCGGGACAGCCGGAGCTCTGCAAGGAAGACCAGCACAGCCAAAAAAAAAAGAAAAAACAAATATTTTGCATTTTAATGACTACAAAGTATGTGTTGAGTCAGTCCCTGCTAATATTAAAATTTGCCCTTATCTTTTCAAAAGCTGTCCCCGACTCTTAAAAAAGTGTTCTGGTTAGAAACAGACAAGAAGAAAGCAACCCGACTTATTTCTTCTCTCAAAGGGTCAGCATTGGGGACAGATCTTGCTTTAAAGTTAACAAAACCACATCAATTCCTTCTTTATACCACTTCAAGGGCTACACAAAAGAAAAAGTTTAGCTACATCTGACTTCTTCATGACACCACGAATAAAGCAAGCTAGTGCCCAGGCTGTCTATGTCTGTACAAATGAACATTATGTGCAAAATTCAAGGCACAGTTATAATGTGACTGATTTTTTAACAAATATTTCAGAGCTTTTATACCCAGAGGAATGGTATCTTATAGAAAGCCATCAGTATTGAGACTGCACTATGATTCAACAGGTTTTTGAATTTCCTATGGCCCAATCTTCACTCTTTCAGAGTGAATTTGAATTTTCAGAACCATCAAAAGTCATTCAGCTTCGAGTTTGATGATAAAACTATGTAATACCAGTTTCGATGAGTCATGACAATAAATATAATCTCTTCTTCCCTTGAAGTATGACAGAACGTTTTATTTATGTACTCATACAATTGTCTAACTTTGTCTCACAATTATTTATAGATCTTTTATTTATATTAACAAACACCTACTACATATTAACTTTATAAATGTTAACTCATGCAAAAATTCTCATAACAACCCTATGAGGTAAGTAGTAGTATTCTCCCCGTCACCCTTTCCACAGATAAGGAAGCTGAGACACAGAAAGTTTAAGTAACTTGCTCAAGGCAAAATAGCTGGTTAAGGGCCAGAGTTGGGATGCACACCAGAGGGTCTGGCTGTAAGATATGGACTCAACCATCTTTCTATGCTGCCTCTCTCTTGTATCAGAGGGAATGAATTAACAAATTGATCTTAAGGTGAATCCAAAAGCATAGTTCTCAAAAAGGGAGGGAGTCTCCTTGGCCTTACAATTGGAGAGAAAGGGCAAAGGAAGGGGCTAAAGCCTAGAGACCAGATGGCGAGAGCCCAAAAGAGGTCAACCTAGGCTTCTCTTCTGCTTTAAGCTAAATGACACCTTCAGACTCATCTTGCAACTTAATTTTACATTGTCAACCAGTGTCAGCACTTGATTTATTGGCCTGTGAATTGTTCATTTGGTGGTTTGTGTATTACGCATTTAATACTAGGCTGGCCTTCAGGCTTGCTCTACTATTAATGGATTGTACTCAGATAATCCAAAATAATTCTAGTGGCCTAGATTATCATGAAGATAAATGCGGTATCAAAACACATATGCAATTGTATTCAAAAACTAACTCTAAGTTTTATAATTTTTCATTTTTCTGTTTCCCTCAATTACAACTGATAAGCTAGAGTTTTATTTTGTCACTGTTCCCCCATTTCTCCAGTTCAGTTCCTTGATAGGTACTTTATTCGCAGTCATCATTTAAATCTTAAAGGACAAAAAGATAAGTATCCTCTTATCTAAAGACATATATGTCAAGTGACTTCACTGTGTCCTTAAGGCTAAAGAATATAATAGCATTTCTTCTTCCAAATCTTCCTTCAGATAAAAGTAGCAAACTCAGATATGTACAGAAGGATGTACAGAAATAAACTATTTCTTCAAACAAATTACTTTAAGTATTTTAAGCTGGTTTTTCTCTTATCACCATCAAACTATCCCAGTGGACATTTAGGATTTTCCCAATTACTGTCTACATTAATGGTGAAGGGGAGAAATGTGAGGGCTCACATGTACCTTAGTGAAAAGAAACTTGATATACCTTAAAACTAAAAGAGTAAAATTAAATTAAACAAAATTTAAACTATTTGCATTAATAAGAATATTTAGTATACTGGATGAATACAAGAAAAATACATAAAGTTAGTAGCTTTCCTATCGTAAAAGAAAATATGGCGGGAAAAGATTCCATTTACGATGGAAACAAAAAAATAGACACATACATTTATACTCACAATAACTAGAAATAAACTTAACAAAAAATATGCAAGACCTATGGGAAGAAAACTACAAAACTCTATTGATGGATGTAAATGAAAAAAATTAATAAATGGAGAGACATCAGGTTTTTCGAGGGGAAGACCAAATTCTTTAATGATGACAATTCTTCCGTAACTTATTAATGAGTTTAATGTAACCCCAATGGGATTTTTTTTAATTTAACAAAATTATTCTAGAGTTCATCTTGAAGAACCAACAGGTAACAATAGCAAATAATTTTGTAAATGTAGTAAAACATTACCATACTATAGCGCTAGTAGTACAAGAATAAATAGATCAATTGAGCCAAATAGATAATTGTGAAACAATAACTGTTATATGTAAGAATTTAACATATGGTAACATAGGCTAATAAATCTATCAGCAATGGAAGTTCTATTTATAAATTATTAGCTATTTCAAAGCAAAATCAAATTAGATCATTTCTCCACATCAAAATAAAATTCCAAATGGAATTAAAGAGTTAAATGTAAACTAACCAAATCATAAATTTAAAACAAAAATCAAAGTGAGGTTTTATGACATCTCTCCAGGTCAAAGAACTTTCTAAGTTGGGAAGCAAAGGCAGAAGTCAAAACACCAAGAAAACGAGTGATGGACTTGACTACTAAAAATGTTAATTTTTTGTGTGTCAAAGAAAAGTAATGGCAAACACCAAACTGAGAAAAGATACTTGCAACAGATGAAGGATTAGTATATAAAATCTCATACTGTGCTAAGAAAAATATTAAGATCGAAATGGTTAAATGGACAAAGTATACAAAGAGCCAATTCATGAACAAGGAAATGTAACAGTTTACCAACCATATAGACACTCAATCACTAGTTAAAGAAATATGAAATAAAGAGTGAGACACCAAATTTCAAGAAGAATTTTTTTTAATAAGAATACCCATTTCTAGGGAGGGTACGGTGAGACAGACACTTTCATGCAGTACTGGTGAGCATATATATAAACTGGAATAACCATTTAGGAAAAGATATTTGGTGATCGTGTAAACATCAAGAATCTTAAGCTGTTTGTGTTTTCTGATCCAAAAATTGTACATCTTGAAATTCATTATAAGGAAGTAATTACAAATACAAGGACCTTTATGGATTGAATATGAATAATGATGGAATTTATAATGGCAAAAAATGGAATGATTCAAAAGTCTAAAAACAGATGACTGGTTAAGGAAAATATAGCTGGACTGGTTAGACTATCATGAAATCATTAAAAATAATGTTTTAAAATCATTTGTAAGAACATTATATACAATGTGCTTTTTTCACGTTTAGTGGAAAATGCAGCAGAATACGATAGTGTAAGAGCACATGTACTTATAAAGCAATTTGTCTTATTAAAATATAGAAGAAAAACCACTTAATTTTCAACAATAATTGTCTTTAGGTTATAAAATTATAGATGATTTTCCCTTATTTCCATTATCTACATTTAAAAAATTTTCTGCAATAGGAATGGGTGTTTAGGAACTATTTTTAATAGACTAATTATACAAAAATATAGATTTATTTACTGAAAATAATTGGAAGAAAAACATCTTGCTTTTAATGAAGGTGAGCAATCATATAAATGAAAAATTTCTTTGATACTCTATGAGATTCAATTTTCCAAAATGAACAGAGGAAAAGACCTTATCTAAAGGCCATGACTGGGGGTTCAGAACTGGGGAAAGGAGAAAACCTAGTTAGAAAGTAGAGTTTAAAGTACAGTTCTAAAGGCATATGCAATGTGTTATTTCTACAATAAAAATACAGAAACTAAAGCTCAACCAAACCTTCTTGGATAATGAGAATAAACAAAAGACAGAATGAGAAACTACTCTGAGTGAACCCTACAGTCAATGCATGTTTGTTAGCTATACCTTGTTGTCCACATATATATATATATATATATACACACACATATATATATATGAGACAGCATATACATTGTTATTTCTGCTGTATATCATAACCATAATGTGTTTTGGTTTAAAATGAGTACATGGTTTATTTCAAAATAAAATTTGATTTTGTTACTACAGTATAGTACTAAAAAGGAGGAAATGAAATGTTTATCAAAAAGGATCCTTGGCTCAAAAAAGGCTGAGAAGCTGTCATAAAAGGCAATGTATCCTTGTGTCCTCCCTCTGCAGCAGTCTGGCCATCACCCTCTAAGACTTGGAGGCCCCAGTGTGCCCACTGAAAGACATGCTAGGGGGACTGCCAATTTGCCGACTGTTTTCTGCTACTTCATAAGGAGGTTTGCACGGAGAACTAAAAGTCATAAAAATTGCATGTATGCAAGATTCACTTTGGATGAAAACTTATTTGAGAATTTCCCACCTGCCTAAATTAATTCCTTTTGTGGTCCTGGCCTACATGGGAAAAAAGCTAAGATCATCCTTCTCTTTTGCATCTTTTACCAACTGTAATCTCATGCAGAAGGTAGAGCGCACATTACTATTCCTGTTTTACAAATATGGAGCCAAGACCCAGAGAAGTTGAGTGACTTCCCCAGAGTCCACACCCTGGCCTCTTGATATCAGCCAAAAAGCTTTCTGCAGTAAAGAACAGTATTTACCTTGACAGTTCATTCATTAATTCAGTGTTTATTGAGGGCCTATTATGTGCCCCATAATGCCTGTTGCATGCCAGGCTGTATTCCTGGTGTGGGAGACGATGTCCCTGTCCTCACAGAGATTACATTTTAGCAGGAGAGCCCAGCAAGACATAAGTAGACAAGCAAATGTCAGATAGTTTAAAGCCCCTTGAAGAAAAAAAAAATGATGGAGTATAACTGGGACAGGGAGAGGGCACTTATTTTAGATAGGATGGTCAAGGAAGTCCTCTCTGAGGGAAGAGGCAGAAGGAACAGTTAAGTGTGAAGATCCTAAGCGGGGAGCAGCTTGGCAAGCTCCAGAAACAACAAAGGCGCCAGCATGTCTGAAGTCTTAGGAACATCTCTTCCTCCCCTTCCCAGGCTTCTTTTGTACCTTGTTTTTTACCTCTAGGTTAAGGGACCCATTACCTCCTTTGTCAGCTTCCCTAAAGAAGCCCCTTTCAACAATCCACTCACTCCTTCACCTTCTTTTGATAAGAAAAGAGCCTAAGAATACTAGCTGGCTTTCATTGAGCTCTCCCAGTTTCTACTTGGGAAAAACAATAATATAAGGAAAATGTAAGAGCTGAGCCCAAGAGATTCAATAGCTTGCATGTATTTCCCTGGAAGCTTTTACAACAAATGTATTTAGCATGGCCTGAGAGTTACCACAAACATGTCTTGACCATTTAAAAAAACACGATAAACAATGAAAATCCCCTAACACCAGGCTCAATACAATCTCTCTTCAGTGACCCAGAAGGAACTTCAAAATCTTGCAGTGTATCGTCAGACACTGAAATAACTACCAAGCATTTTCCCTCATTTTGTTTCTGTCTAGAACCTACTGTGCAGGGCTGGTGTTTTCATGGGTGTTTTTATTCTGCTAACAAAGAGTAACTGAGCTAGGTACTTCCTTAGAAATGCCCTGTGAGTACTTAAAGATATCAACTGCAAAATAATAATAATGATAATGATAATGATAATAACAAGTATTGAAAGAAATACACTAAAAAATAATAATATAATAACAACAACAACAGCTTACTTTTACTGAGCATTTAGTATGCGTCAGTTTCAGTGCTAAGTTTTCTACCTGCGTGATGGCATTTAACTCTCATACTCCTATGAGGTAGGCAGTAACATTATTTTACATTTTATGGGCAAGAAAACTGAGGGACTGAGAGGTTAACCTGCCAAAGTCAGCATTAGACTAGCACAGGATTAGGTCTCAGATCTGCCTGACTCTGGAGCCCCGGAGCAAAGAGGAAGGTGCATCTGATTCAAAACAGGGAGTTAGACTAAGAGATGCTTAGGTAAAGGGCAAAGCTGAATCATACAAGGGTGTTTTCCCTCCATGCCCTTTACGACTATTGTCAGTCCTAGCTTTAATCAAGAAAGGCCCTATTTCTGAAACCACCCCCCCCCCACCGCAACTCCTCTAAAGAAAGCTAAATAAGCAGATCCAGAGAGGTGGTTTTATTCAGAAACATCCCCCTCTCTCCGCATCCTGACCTGACTGGTACTGCCGTCTTAAAGTAATGGATTCAGTTTCTTAGTCTTCTTCCTCTCCTTAAATTTGACGTCTTCCTTTAGGAAGACATCTCCAAAGCCATTTCAAGAGAGCTGGGGAGAGAGGCCTTTCCTTCTCTGAGGAGCCCATGGCCCCAAATCTGGCTGCTCCACCATCGCAGGCCTCCACCTTGCTGGCCTCTACTAGAGGTCAAGACTGAAGTCAGGAGCCTGAGTCCTTTGGGCAGCAAAGGTAAATTCTAGGCTGCGTTTCCCCCGCCCCAAAAGGCATTCTCTGCAGCCGCCCCCAAAGGCCCTGGCAAGGCCCTTCTGAAGAGCAGGAGGCCCAGGGGCAAACCCCCAGTGAGGGGCCTGGGGCTGCGCGGTGGGCAGTGGAGGAGGCCGCGGTATCCCGGGTCCCCACCCTGTACTCACAGCACACAGAGGCAGTACACGCCTGGGACGCTCTCGCTGTCCCTCAGCAGATAGCTGCCGTCCAGACCCGTGGCAAGCAGGAGCTTCTCCCCCGTCTCCCGGCTGATTTTGCCATGGTACACAGGCACCGCGTCCATGGCCTGGGGGACTCTTGGGGGGACACGAGGCGTGGGACGGTAGCAGGGAGATGCCGCCGCCGCTGCTACTGTTTGCTGCTGCCGCCACAACCAGACACGAATCAGCCACCTGCCTCCCAGTTCAGCCAGATGTGCAAAAAAGAGAGAGGAGCGCCCGAACAACAGGATGTTGTCTACTTGCCTTAAAACCTCCTTCTCACACTTCAATTAAAACCAGCTCAGCAGTTTAGCAGCTTGGTTATTGCCATAGAGTTCGATCCCCCTCCCCGGCCCACCCCCACAATGCAGGGTACGGATGGCTGCGTGGACAGAGATGGGAGGACCACTGGAAGAAGGTCCTTGCAAGATCTGGCCTGTACTCCCCAACATATGCAGACGGGAGTGCTTGGTAATGCTTATGTCCTTGCAGTTTTCCGGGTGGCCACCATGACTTAGCTTAACTAGTTCCCAAAGGGGTTGATGATAGAGGCAAGTTGTACATGACCTTCATGTGGGGCAGAAATATACTGACAGAGAATGAAAAGCCCAAAAGCTCTGAGACCAAAACACAGATGCTATCAGTACTGTCAGTGAGCAATCACCACTGAGCACAGCCAGGAGGCTCTTAAAAGTCATAGGTAGTAAGTGAACAGTGGACTTGGGACAAGTACCTCCTCTCCCCATGCCCTCCCCCTCCTCTTCAACTCCTCCTAGTCCTCTCCAGCGATCTTGATCCTGAACAAATCAAAATTTTCCTACCTTCTTGTCCAAGACCCCAAAGTATTGGTTGAGGTACAAAAATCAGTCTGTATCCAAAGATGTTCCAGATTTATCTATTTGATTGGGCCTTAGATGAAAGAATAAATCATTTAATTGGTGCTTTGTCTTTATGTAGGTGCCCTTTGATGTAGAGGGCCCACCTTTTAGCATTTGGGGCATCGAACTTGTTTTAAATCACATTACGAGTGTTGAGAATTGTGTTGTAACTTTTATCATCTGTTGTTAATAAAGAATATGGTTTTTATTCAGTTGATGCTAAACTATCATAAATTTTTTAGAACCTTTCAACCTTTATTTCCTTCTCTATTCTATTTCAAGATGTGCTGTTGAGTAATATTTCCCTCAAACTTCCTCCTTTTTCACTAGAACAAGACTTGAATGTTTGAAGCTGAACGGTCTTCTACATTTTTCCTTTTGAGTAAGTAAAATACTTTTTTAAATTGGAATTTAAGTAGCCGACATTATGTTGTCTGTTGTATCTCTTCAACAACGTCAGCATCTAGTTCCTTGAGAACCTGGTAGAGCTGGGAGACCAATAGGGAGGACAATTTTTAAATCCTCGCTAGTCCTACTGATGGATCAGATGTGCAGAGCTACCTTACGCCAAAAGCCAGATATTTTCAACCTAGGGTTGAAAACAATCCTCTACGATTTCAGTGGCAGCTCATAGAAACTCTCCTTGATTGATGTTTGCTCAGCCTTAGAATCTACCAACCTTGGTAGATAAACTGTAAACATAAGCCTCCTACATTCATTTGCAACACCAAGAATAAAAATATAAAATAAAACAGCATTCAAGATGATGTTGGGGGGTGGCTCTGGGGAACTGAGCCAAGATTGTCTCATAATCTTCCTACCTCACTTGCTTATGGCCAACTCCACCTCTCACCCTTTTTCATGCTTTGGGTCAAGGAAGAAATTGATCAGATAAGTGAATGCATGCGCCAGGGTTAAAGACGAGAAGTTAGTCCACCCTGAACTCTTTATGTTTTGAGCGGGCAAATGATTAGCCCAGAGAAATCCATCACAATGGTGGAATTTCAAACACAAATGGAGAAGATAGGGAAGGGCATCCCCTCATTCAGTCCCGATGGACAACAGCCCACCTATGAGGTAGACTGTGAGAACATTCAGTGTCACGTAGGCAAAAACAAAACCTAAGCTTTTTTGTCTCTGAACAACCCTGAACAAATCATCCACAAACTTGGGAAGAGCAACCTTGAGCTGACAGCAAAAGTGTATCATGCATTCTTCTTTTCGTTCTCTGTTTTGTCCTATGTTGCTAAAATAGCAAGCCTGTCAAAGCAGCCAGGTACGATGGGGTTCAGCACAACTAAAACTGTATAAAAAAGGAACAGATAAATTATAAGGTAATAGTACAACTCTCACATGCAGTCCCTCATTGTCATCTCACAAGCAAGCTGACAGCTGAGCCAGCCCACTACTGCAGTGTTGATGAAAAATACTGACATCTTCAGTCTAGTGCTACACCTGTACTAAACCTGACTTTAGCAAATTCAAAACCTCACGCTGAGCTTGAAGTGTAGAGAAAGAGGGATTGTAATGGCTCTCTTCTCTCTCACCATACTCACAAGAGAGGAAAGGGCAAAAAATACAAGGGGGGAGCAATAAAGATAGCAGAGGCACGGAAGAATGGGCCCCCTAATACAAGTATAATCACCTTAGAAGCAGAATTATCTGGTTGTTTATTGTCTGTCTCTCCCACTAGAACATAAGGTCCATGATGGCAGGATTTTGTGTATCTTGGTCACCATTGTATCCTCAGTGTCTGGAACAATTAGATGCTAAGTGTATTTGCTGAGTGAGTGAATGAATGAGTGAAATTAGTGCTGTCAAGAAAATAAGAGGAAAAAATACACGCACACGCACACACAAATCTGGTTCTACATGCCTCTGGCCCACTTTTGAAACAGCAAGATGAATGGGAAGCACTAGTTCAGCAATTATGAAGTCTGATCATACTCCATATTTTGCCACTAAATCACTCTCTCTCTCTGAGCCTCATTTTCTCCATCTGTCAAATGGAGTTGAACCAGATGACCCCTAAGGCTACTTTAACATTCTGTGCTTTAAACAAAAGCCAAGCTTACTGTAGAAAGAACCAGAGGGGGAATGAATCGAACTCATCTGTGTGCCAGAAGCAAGAACTGTTTCCCCAGGTCTCACCCAATAGAGGGAAGATTTTTGTTCTTGTTGTTTTTAAATAACCTATGAAATAAAAAGCATGAGGTAGAGGAAGAGAGCTTCACAGCTTAAAGCAAACTACAACCTTTTAGAATATAAATGCCATTTAAATCAAATATAAAAGCATTCACAAACTGTCAGCCAAGGTCAAAAGTATCTTTTTATCTAAACTTGTCACCTCCTGAGGTCTCTGAGGGGTGACAGCATTTTGTATGTGGATGCCCTGTCTGAGGTGCTAATTGTCTTCATTTCAAATGCCCCAGGCTATTCTCAAACCCAGGTAGATTAAAAGAATGATATCAAGGGTGGTTAGTTTTATAGAGTGGATCTGACATTTCAAAATCTTTTTCTCTAACCTTTCAAAACTAACTTTGTTCTTCAACTAGCTCATCTATAGGTGTGAATTCTCCTGTGACAGTGTTATGATATTGTCACCTGTGGTGAGTTTACACATTCTCTCTTACTAAAACTCACTTCCTTTACAAAAATGAGAAAAAAAAATTACGTCTTTTTTAAAAAAAGAGCACCTCCTTTTGATAATATGTTGGTTTATCTATGAGGTTAATTTTCCTAATGCCCTTTTGTAGGTAAAGACTCAGAAACAGTGTTGTGTGTTGATTTAAGCCTTTTAAAAATATGTTTATTCTTTCAACCAACATTTATGAGCATCTACTGTATGATGGACACTGTGGAAGGTACTCACATTAGAGAGAAGAAAAGCATATACCTGACTTCAAGTAGCTCATAGTCTAGTGAAGACAGACAAGCAAACATGTTGCCGTAATAACGGCTGCTCTGTGCCCCGAGGCCAAATAGAAATACGGAAACAGATTTTGGAGGAAGAGAGAGATGGCTTTATTTTTCTGCCAGGCAGAAGGGAAGACACAGCAGGCTAGCGCCTCAAGAACTGTGCCCCGCCCTCCACTCCTCGGGGGTCGGGGAAGACTATACATGGGGCTCGCAGTCCAGGTACATGATAAGAGTCCAGGTGGTGAGGATCTTGCATTCTTTTCTCCTGCAAATTCATGGCTAAAGCTGGCATCAGGCAGTGCAGCAACCGGGTCTGGTGTCCCTGAAGTTATCGGCCCATGACCTTCTTTCTGAAATGAAGAGTGCTACAAAGGAGTGTGTGTGGGGGGGCGGGGGGGCGGGGAGAGAAATGCCAGGTGCAAGGTGTAATTCGTATGGAATCAGAGAGTAATCAGCTTTGTGAAGGACAAGTCTAGCTACAAGTGTTTGTTAGTAGTAATAGCTAAAGAATAACCAAGATTGTTTAACTCTTTCAGGTCAGGTTATCTTTCTGCTCTAGCCTGTTTGAAGTTCTTTTTGTTTTCTTTGCTCTCAGGAGGAAAAAGAACAATCACTTCTATTTGCACTGCAACAATTCACTCAATAAGAGCTGTGATAGAGGGAAGGATGGGGCTCTAGGAGCACAGTAGTGGGACATCTAACTCAACTTATGTTCTAAACCTACACAACCTGCTCAAGACAGCGAGGTCTTTATCTTTCTGTCTGCTATGTACAATTCCTTTTACTTGTCCTAAGTTTGCCTCCTTCATGGCTCAGAAGGTACTCCCTAATTCTAGCTGAAACTCTGCCTGCTTCTGAGGTTTAATTCTTGGTATAATAGCTAAAATTTTTTAACTGAATACTACATTCTAGGCATTCCTGCTAAGCACTTTGCATATATTATCTCATTTGTTTATATCAACAACCTTATGAAGCAAATACTATTATTATCCCCATTTTACCAATGGGGAAGCCAAAACTCAGAGAGCCTGGGTAGCCTGCTCAAGGTTTCACAGCTTGTCAGTGTCAGGCCTGGGATTTGAACACCGGCTGCCGACTTCAGAGCTTGTGCATCTCACCATATCCTCTTCTGCCTTCCAATATTAATTCTGAGGCCACTGCACCAGATTAGTCAGGCTTCAGTTTCCTATCTAGCAACTGTAATTTTGACTTCTAGAATATTCTTCTCACACTTCTCAAGTGTCAAATATTCCCATGCTCTGACTTGTAGCATGCCTATGTCTATCTATATATGCCTTATGAGATAAGATACACTGTTCTATCCTGGGCCTCATTGGTCAGTATGCCTTGGAAGGCTCTTACAGAGTCAAGGTCTATTCACCCAGGCTTTAAGGTCTGGGATCTGGATCATCAGCTTATCCATGCTGAGAAATGGAATATTTCCTGCCATATCAGCAAACAAAGGATGTCACAGTCATCAGCAATTGCAGCCCTCCAACGTGAGCCAGTGAGCCCTGAGGAAACTCAGGGCTGAGAAGAATACCTGCCATCTAGCAGCCATCAGACGGCAGCCACTCCCTACGGTGAGCCCTGAGGAGACTCAAGATGTGAAAACACAGGATACTGGCCCCAGATAGCTGAGGAGCATATCAAGGGAATGATTTAATTGAGCCCAGACTCTTGCATCTTCCCATACATAGAAAAGCCCTAAATTCCTTAACTTGGGATATCTGGTTTTCTTTAATTAAAAATAATCTTTTGGGCTTCCTAGGTGGCGCAGTGGTTAAGAATTCGCCTGCCAATGCAGGGGACCCAGGTTCGATCCCTGCTCCAGGAAGATCCCACATACCGCAGAGCAACTAAGCCCGTGAGCCACAACTATTGAGCCCATGTGCCTCAACTACTGAAGCCCACGCGCCTAGAGCCCGTGCTCTGCAAAAAGAGAAGCCACGGCAATGAGGAGCCCGCGCACCACAACGAAGAGTAGCCCCCACTCACTACAACGAAAGAAAGCCCGCGCACAGCAAAAAAAAAAAAAAAAAGACCCAACACAGCCAATAAAATAAATAAATAAATAAATTTAAAAAAAAATAATCTTTTGACTTCCTGACTCCCTGACCTTTGTGGCAATAGACCCTGGCTCCTCCCATCATCGCCTCGCAGCAGTTTCTCAGAGCTATCTGAAATGCTGTCTCCCGGGCTACAGTCCTCATTTTGCCCCAAATAAAACTTAATTCTCAACTCTCACGTTAAGTCAACAATGCAAAGTAATAGATTCCTGAGTAGTTTGTTTGTTGGTTTTTTAAGTGGTCTGAGCATCTTCTATCCTGGGCAGACCTGGATATACTGGTAAAGTCTTATTGCCCCATTCTTTTTCTAGACCAAATGAAGGCCACTCCTAGCCAGTTTTAAACTTATCTTTCCCTGTGAAGATAAAATGAAATGACATATGTGATACGCCTGGAAACTAACAGACATTCAAAGTTTCTTTTTCATACTAGTCTGTGAACTCCTAGAAGACAGGGATGATGTCGTATTCCTCTTTACGCACCCAGATCCTAACACAGCATCTGCTCCTAGTTAGCTCCCGTGCTTTCCCCTTCCTCTTTCCCTTTGTAGAGAGGACCCTCTGCAAAGTGTAGCTTCTTATTTGTCTCAAGGAGTATATCATTTCTGACATTGACTTCTTTCACATTCATTATTTACCAACAACCATCCTGTGGTCTGCCTCATTTGGGTTTATAGAAACAGCTGTTCACATCCCACAACTCAGCACCTGACAGACAAATAAACCATCATGTAGCCCTTTTGGTCTCATCACACCCATTTCCTTTGGATCATGACTGAATTTTCTTTCTACCTCCCTTCACCCTGGGTGGGGGCACTCAGGGTATGATATCAGTACAAGAAAATATCACTTCTTTGTAAGGGAGGCTCCACCTTTCCTTGTAAAAATCTGTTCTTTTTCTTGGAAGCTCAAAAATAAAGTTCCACCACTGATTCTTAAACTAAAAGACTAAAGTCAAGAGACTATTTTTTCCATACATTTTTTTTTTTGCCTGAACATTTTTAAGGAAACCTCTGATGCTTTGAAACACGGATGACCACTTTGATCTATACACCACAAACACCAAAATTTGGCAAAGGAACGGAATGAAATGGACTATATAAATGTTTCCCTAAGCAGCTTTGTAAACACAAATGAAATATTGTAACCCAGCAAGCAAAATAGCTAATGGTGGGTTTCTAAATGCATTTTGTAGTTACAGATGCAACATTGGCATTATTTTTCTTTTCCCTCTCAGCAATAAATACAAGGGTGAGTCAAAAATTACCCGCACTGCAGTTATATTAAATCTTTTGTTAGCCACACTGTCTTATCAGCACTTTCCATTCAAGGCTACTGTCTCCCCGGTCTCTGCTGTGCAGGTGTGAATGTGTTATGTCAGTTCATTTGTAACTGGGGTGTGAGCAAAAATGGATGCCCCACTTGTGATATGCACAAAAGAAGAGCAGTGTGCAGTGATTCGTTTTTTGTGGTCTGAGGGTGTACCTGGTGCCGTTATTTATCAAAGACTTTGTGCACAGTATGGAGAAAGTGCTTTGTCGTGTAGAAGTGTCTATGAATGGATAGAGAAGTTCAAGGAAGGTCACACAAGTGTTAGCCATCAAGAAGGAGCCGGATTCACTTCTGATGAAGAAGTGTAAGCAGTGGTGCACTCGTGGCTCGCAGCTCAGCCTAAAACATTTTTTAATGAGGGACTATGAAAGCTTGTTGACAGATGGACAAAGTGTATTGAAAAACAAGGAGATTGGGCTTCCTAGGTGGTGCAGTGGTTGAGAGTCGGCCTGCCAATGCAGAGGACACAGGTTCGATCCCTGCTCCAGGAAGATCCCATGTGCCACAGAGCAACTGAGCCCGTGAGCCACAACTGTTGAGCCCATGTGCCGCAACTACTGAAGCCACACGCGCCTAGAGCCCATGCTCTGCAACAAGAGAAGCCCCGGCAGTGAGGAGCCCACGCACCACAACGAAGAGTAGCCCTGCTCACCGCAACTAAAGAATTCCCACGCGCAGCAACAAAGACCCAACACGGCCAATGAATAAATTAATTAATTTTTAAAAAAAGAAAGAAAAACAAGGAGATTATGTCAAAAAATGATGTATTTGTCTTTTCTAAAAGTTAATTAAAATAAACTCTACCGCCAGAGTGTGGATAATTTTTGACTCACCCTCATATTTCATGAAAAAATGTTAGAAACATTGATCAGCAGGGAGTTCAATAGTGTGTATTTTACAAAGCAGGTCATATATGTTCTGAAGTTTCAAAACTGTCTAGATAGTATCATGAATTGTAGTAGTAAAGGCATGAAATTTTCAACATTTGCTCAGTCTTTTCTTTCCTGGAACCAATATGGCACACTGAAATGATCAAAGTAAATATATATCAAACAAAAAAATTAATGAGATTAAATATCCTAAAACTTTTACTTACAGACCTCTTTGTCATCATTTTAGAAACACTGGAGTATGGTTTAATGCTGCCTACCAGAAAAGTAATCACAAGTTTCTGCCTTGTGTGCAATTATCTTTGTAATGTAGTGCAGAATGAAGAAAAAACATAAAATAGTAGATATAAACATAAAAACAAAAAGCTGCAGAATGTCACAAGTGAAAGTGTAATACTGCATATTATTTTGAAGTAAAACAAAGTCAACTTTCCTAGCAACTTTTTCATCAAGTGGGGGCACAATGTGAAACCATCTGGCTATCATGGAAGCTTTGTAAACTAAAATGGTCCATACTGAACTTGGATAGCTCTAAAATCCTTTAGCACTTACTGGTATTTAATATGTATTAAAACTACTAGCTTTCCATACAACTTGTTCCTAACATGTGTTCCCAAAGTTCATAGACGTTTAAGAAGGCAGTAATGATAGATTCTAAGGTATTGTTGGTATTACAAAGAGCCTAGTAAAATGGACCATTTGCCTGTGATTGGGTGCATGTAATAACAATAATAATATTCATTGAATCCTCACAAAAATCCTAAACTTAAATGGCAAGTGACTGTTCTTATTTGGAATCATATCAGCCTTGTGTGAGGAAACTTTATAGATATACAGGCTTTCTTAATTTTAACTGAGAAAATATTTATTAAATAATGCTGTTTGATACACAGAATCCTTCGAAAACTGACATCTACAGGCCAGAAAATATGTTGGAACAATTGAAGAAAAGGCTGTTAACTGGTGTTTGGTGTATATTTGCCTTATTTCTTCTGACAGAACAGGAGATCATTGAGGGCAATGATGATCACCTCCACAGAGTCTAACACAGTGCCCAGTGCATAGGAAGCCACCTTTCCATGCATGCTGTTTGCTTGATCTATAAAGTACCATGATTTTAAAAACATCAATTCCATTATCCAGTTTGCAACATGAGTCTGGAGCTTTTGAAGTCTCGTTTACCCCTACTTTCTCACTGAAAAGTACATATGCATATCTACTGGACTGTTACAGCTGGCACCTTACCCACTTAAAAAACTGAGCAATTCAGACAGACTTCAGATAAGCAATCAAGATGGGCTCTATCTTAATAGTATTGAACTTGTCTCAATGACATTGAGCAGACATAAGGCCAATCTGCTGAATCAAGTACAAATCACTCCCACTGCCTAAATTACCACTCCCCCCGCTTTTCTTTTTTTTTGCAGTCCTGAGATAATAAATGGTCCTACTTACTGGCAGCCTAGATGGTCACATATCTCAAAGCCTGAGAGATTCTAAAAGCAGCTCCTGACCACCAGACTGCCACTATGCCTCAAAGTCTCTCCATTATAGTCATTTCATTGGGCTTAGGCATTGATAATCATGTTAACATGCAAATATATTACTTAGTAAGGGTAAAAGGTTAAGGCAGTGTGATATAATGGAAAGAGCACAGACATTAGAATCAGTAAAATTTCATTTTGAAGCCAGGTTTCACCAATTCCCAAATTTGGGTATTGAGTTACCACATCTGTAAAATGGGGGTAATATATTCACTTTGAAGAACTATTAATACAGGTACCTGTTATACCTTAGAGTCACCAAAAGGGTAATGTGCTTAGAGTGCCTAGCACATAGTAAGCACTCAATGGTAACTCTTACGATCATTAATAATCCTTTATACTCGTTACTACAGCATCCAGAGCAGAACCCAGAGGGCAGAGAAAGGGAACAACCACTCACTGGGGCTCAGAGAAGTTCAGTAACTTGTTTACATTCACACCACTAGTGAATAGCAGAGCAAGTACCTGAACTCAGGTCTCCCTAATTCCAAAGCCCAGGTTCTTGCCTCAGAAACCTCCTGCCTTTTCTTGTGTGTACCCAATCCAGAAGAAAGTAGTGATTTGACAGCCTCGATTATTCAGGTTGCTTTGGAAAAAGTCAGCTCTGAAAGACCGTAATCATATTAAACTATATAAAAGCTATGCACAGGGTGAGTGCTTTCATGCAGACCTAAAGGCATGCCAATGAACAGCAGAGTCCATTTGAAACCATAAGGGAAGCAAATGTAGTGAGGTCTAAAATGATCTGCTGGTACACCAACATGGATTATGCTGGAAAATTCCCAAGTCTCATCTTCCCAGAATTCCAGGGAGCTATCAGCATACACAAGTGTACCACAAAACCAGCCTCCAACCCAGAAAACCTAGCTTTGGGTTGATGTCTCTGATGGTTCCCTTCCTCTCCAGCGCCCTCCCAAGTTATCAAGGCCTCATTGGTAATCAGGACTACGAGGGAAGAGAGAAAAGAATGCTGGTGGCACAGGTTCACGCCTGTTCTCTGCCCCATCCCAGTCTCTACACCAAGCAGATAGCCAGACGCTACCCCTCTTTGCCTCAGGGAACATTTGTCTTGTTAGCTGACTGTCAAAGCCAGGCCGTTCTCCAGAATCTTGAGCACCTTGATGGGATTATGAATAGGAGGGAGGAGGCAGTGCCTTGCAGGGCAGAAGTGCAGGAGGGAAATTTCTGCTCAAGGGACCCCTGGGAGATAGGGCCTCAGGGAAATGGCTTCTTGGTGCATGTAGGGAGGCTGGACAGCAGGCATTAGGGCTCCCAGCCTATGCCAAAGCCCCCTCCTCACCTCACCTCTTGTGCTGCATGGGCCCAGGAGTAGCAGAGATGCCCACCTTAGAGGAACCATGTGGACTTGGACAGTGAGGGGAGGGGGGACAATCACAATGGATTGAAGACCCTGTAGAATACCCTCCCCCTCCCATTCTTGAGACACTCACAGGAAGAGGAGGGGCCCTTCAATAGTGAATGAGATTGAATTTTCTGTCACTTCAGTGGGATAGAGGGAAAATGCAGATTTAAACTGCCGCTTCTGAGCAAACCTGCCCCAAGGTACACAGTACACAGAAGACACAGCACGTAAGTGCACACTCTTTATTACTAGTTAGAAACAAAAAACCTCTGACAAAGGTTGAGTTTGGTGAGCTGGAATCTCCTGGGGGGAACTCAAGGACACCTTTTGTTCTGACTGGAGGCGGATCTAACTTCCCCAAACCCTGGGCTCGACCCTGGCTCCCCATGGCTTGTAGCATCTGCCGCAGGGGAGCAGAGAGCCTGCAGAGAACACACCAAGTGGAAGAGAAGGGCCCAGGGGCATTGTCAAGAGTGCGTGTCCCAGGCCAGTTCTATTTTTAGTCCAATTAGTCCTCCCAAGAGAAGCACCATCCATAGCACGATGTCTGTCCTTGGAATCCATGAGGAATAATCCTCATCCACTGACTGGAAAGGGGCTTGGGATGGTGGCTGCCTGAAGCTGAAGGCTCGAGCGTGTAGGCAAGACTCCCCCAAGCACCGTCCTTCTTTAAGACAGTCTCCCAGTGGTCTTTCAGGCAGCCAGGAAACTAGCTGTCCCTCTCAAGGGAGGAAATCAGGAGAGTATCAGCAAAGTTCTGCCTGCAACTTTGTGAGGCCACTTTCCTGATCTTTGCCACTACTCATTTGTCTCACCTGGGACCAATGAGATGAGAAGTTCAGCAATCAAGTCCCTTCACAAAAGTCTCTTTGACGTTGCTCCCAGAACTACAGAAATATCTGGATGTTATATCAATTAGGTTTACCTGAAGGTCACACCACATGCAAGACAAATAAGTCACCTCTGATCTATCATGTATCTCAAATTATGCTCTCTCCAGTCATCTAACCAAACTCACCAAAAAGTTATGTGTGCACTAGATAATAACATATAATTCTAGCTCCTATCACACAATAGGCAGTCAATAACTATTTGTTTAGTTAATTAAATGAAATCCATCAAATTTGCTATCATTTATACAATTTAACACTGTAACTGCCAACTCCTATGAATTAATTCCTTATCCCAAAGGAGAAGTTAAATCTTAACAAAATTATTTTGCCCTCCCTTTCCCCCAAAGCATCTCTTCTTCCATGACTTCTCCCTCTTCTCAGCTCTAGTTGGGGGGCGGGGGGGGGGGGCTCTTACTGAGGTGCGGGTCAGTCAGAAACGAGGAGTTATTTCATTAGGCTCTTGGAAGATCTTCTAATGGGCTAGGTTCAGATTCTTAGGTAACAAGCAAATTCCATGGGACTCAGAGACATAAAAACAGAACGATAGCATTCTCAAGGAAAAGCAGTGCTCCTAAAATTCAATATAGCTTATAACTCTAAAAACACATAGCTGTTCCCAGGCAAAAACATGGCATTTTCTGGAAAACAAGGTCAATAAGAAAACAAAAAAGAGTGAAAAATGAAAACAAACAAAGAAAAAAAAACTCTTGACTTCAGCTTCTCCAGGGTGTCAGCCAATCAGCTTCAGCCATCCGGAATCCAGCACCTGGGAACATAAATGCAATCAGGAGAAATTCCTTAAAGAGTTAAGTGTGGGACTTCCCTGGTGGTGCAGTGGTTAAGAATCTGCCTGCCAGTGCAGGGGACATGGGTTCAATCCCTGGTCGGTGAAGACCCTACATGCTGCGGAGCAAGTAAGCCTGTGCACTACAACTACTGAGCCCACGCGCCGCAACTACTGAAATCCGCACACCTAGAGCCCATGCTCCACAATAAGAGAAGCCCACACACCGCAACAAAGACCCAACACAGCCAAAAATAAATAAATAAATATTTTTAAAAAGAGTAAATGTGATACTTAAAAGCAATCCCTCTTTGTTCCAGTAAATGAAAAAAAAGAATATAAGTACATATGTAGTTATGTGTGTATGTGTACCCACAATGATAAAAAGTTGTTATTTGGGGTAATCGGATAATGAATTATATTATTTAATTTTCTATATCATAAATTTGGTTTCAAATTTTCTGAGAAATAAATGAGTTACTTTTTGATCAGAAGGAAGGGGGTCTTAGGAAATGGGTTTTTCTTTGGAGTGTTTCCATTCTTACTTACCTTCCTGAAATCAGTGAGTTTGTCCTGGGTCCGGGCCTCCACTCTCAACTGTCCCGCGGACTCTCTTGCATTTGTAGCAGGACTTGCGCCGTGGAAAATTCACCCCTTTACACCATGGGCACTCCCAAATCAGTGAGCTGCAGCCTGGGGTAGACTTCTGGTGGTGTGATTCTGATGCTTTCTCCCCTTTGGGCTGCTTGGTCTTCTGCCCCTGAGGCTGTTGTTTCTTTAGGTTTTCTCTCCCATCACGGCTCTGGGCGGTTGCCTGAGGCCTCTCTGGACCTCCTTCCTGGCCGTGTCTCCTGTTGGACCCCAGGGGGGTCATCCCCTGGGGCCTCTGTGGACCACCTTGCTGGCCCTGGCTTCTGCTGCCCCCAGGGGCACGCATCCCCTGGGGTCTCTGTGGACCACCTTCCTGACTCTGGCTGCTGCTGCCCCCAGGGGCACGCATCCCCTGGGGCCTCTGTGGACCACCTTCCTGACTCTGGCTGCTGTTGCCCCCAGGGGCACGCATCCCCTGGGGCCTCTGTGGACCACCTTCCTGACTCTGGCTGCTGTTGCCCCCAGGGGCACGCATCCCCTGGGGCCTCTGTGGACCACCTTCCTGACTCTGGCTGCTGCTGCCTCCAGGGGCACGCATCCCCTGGGGTCTCTGTGGACCACCTTGCTGGCCCTGGCTTCTGCTGCCCCCAGGGGCACGCATCCCCTGGGGCCTCTGTGGACCACCTTCCTGACTCTGGCTGCTGCTGCCCCCAGGGGCACGCATCCCCTGGGGTCTCTGTGGACCACCTTCCTGACTCTGGCTGCTGCTGCCCTCAGGGGCACACAACCCCTGGGGTCTCTGTGGACCACCTTCCTGGCCCTGGCTGCTGCTGCCCTCAGGGGCACACAACCCCTGGGGTCTCTGTGGACCACCTTCCTGACTCTGGCTGCTGCTGCCCCCAGGGGCACGCATCCCCTGGGGCCTCTGTGGACCACCTTCCTGACTCTGGCTGCTGCTGCCCCCAGGGGCACGCATCCCCTGGGGCCTCTGTGGACCACCTTCCTGACTCTGGCTGCTGCTGCCCCCAGGGGCACGCATCCCCTGGGGTCTCTGTGGACCACCTTCCTGACTCTGGCTGCTGCTGCCCCCAGGGGCACGCATCCCCTGGGGTCTCTGTGGACCACCTTCCTGACTCTGGCTGCTGCTGCCCCCAGGGGCACGCATCCCCTGGGGTCTCTGTGGACCACCTTGCTGGCCCTGGCTTCTGCTGCCCCCAGGGGCATGCATCCCCTGGGGCCTCTGTGGACCACCTTCCTGACTCTGGCTGCTGCTGCCCCCAGGGGCACGCATCCCCTGGGGTCTCTGTGGACCACCTTCCTGACTCTGGCTGCTGCTGCCCTCAGGGGCACACAACCCCTGGGGTCTCTGTGGACCACCTTCCTGGCCCTGGCTGCTGCTGCCCTCAGGGGCACACAACCCCTGGGGTCTCTGTGGACCACCTTCCTGACTCTGGCTGCTGCTGCCCCCAGGGGCACGCATCCCCTGGGGCCTCTGTGGACCACCTTCCTGACTCTGGCTGCTGCTGCCCCCAGGGGCACGCATCCCCTGGGGTCTCTGTGGACCACCTTCCTGACTCTGGCTGCTGCTGACCTCAGGGGCACGCATCCCCTGGGGCCTCTGTGGACCACCTTCCTGACTCTGGCTGCTGCTGCCCTCAGGGGCACACATCCCCTGGGGCCTCTGTGGACCACCTTCCTGACTCTGGCTGCTGCTGCCCTCAGGGGCACGCATCCCCTGGGGCCTCTGTGGACCACCTTCCTGACTCTGGCTGCTGCTGCCCTCAGGGGCACGCATCCCCTGGGGCCTCTGTGGACCACCTTCCTGACTCTGGCTGCTGCTGCCCTCAGGGGCACACATCCCCTGGGGCCTCTGTGGACCACCTTCCTGGCCCTGGCTGCTGCTGCCCTCCAGGGGGCCAGTCCCCTGTGGCCTCTCTGGATCTTCTTGCCTGTGATTTCTGCCATCCCCCAGGGGGACAGTCCCCTGGGGTCTTTTGGGAACTTCTTCCTGGCTGCAGCCCCCACTGGCCTCCAGGGGGACCATCCCCTGGAGCCTCTCTAGACCTCCATCCTGGCAGTGGCTCCAGCTACCCCCAAGGGGGATCATCCCCTGGGGCCTCTCTGCACCTTCCTGGTTAAGACTTCCAATATCCCCTAAGGGTACTGTACCCTGCAGGATCTCAGGACCTTTCCCCTGGCTGTAGCTCTCCTGGTTCCACAGTGGGGCCATCTCCTCCTGAAAGCCCACTGAAGCCCACGGGCCAGGTGGATAGGTCCCCAGAGGAGGCATCTGAAATGGGACAGCTGCAGCTTCTGCTTCCATAACTACTGCTGGTGGTTCAGGTGGCAAGCTTGGGAATCCCATCGGGAATGGTGCATGGCTTGGAAATGGGTATGGCATCTGCACTGGCAGAGGGGGTGGCATGGCCAGGGCCCAGGGACTCAGGGGTCCCGGCGCATAAGCAACAGCTGTCGGAGCTGGCATCTGGGCCTCGAAATACAGCCCGCCATGCACTCCCATGGCTACATCTCTCTGCTGATCTGCACTCATGGGCCCCACTACAGCCCCAAGTTGCTCCACTTGAGGCCCAGGCACCATCTCTTGGGCCAGCGGGGTAACCTGGGCTGACGTCTCTATCTGGAGCAGCCGCCCACAAAACATATTGCGCTCCTGCAGCACCTGCTGCAGGGCAGCGTGTGAGGAATACAGCTGCGCCACGACCGCGTCACGCTCCTCGCGCAGGCGCTGCAGCTCAGCGGCCAGGGCCCAAGAAGCCGCCTCTCGTTCCTCCACCTGCTCCTGCAGCCACCGGACCTGGGTCGCCTGCTCCTCCTGCTGCCTCGCGCCCTCACGCACGCTCAAGGCCAGCGCGCTCCAGGCACAGGCCCTCTTCATGGCACGCGGCACCGTTGGGTCAGCGAGGATGGCCCGCAGCCGGTCCTCTACCTCATTCCAGGGCCGCGAGCGAAAGGCCTGGTAGAAATCAGGGCCGCCCCCGTACGTAAGGACCTCATTGTTGATGAATCTGATCACATCGAAGTGACGGAACCCGCTGGCGCGGTCGCCAAAGTTTATGGCCATGGCCGCTGCGGCCTAGTCAACCGACCGCCTCACGGGAGATGCCGCCCCCAACTGCCGCCGCCGCCGCCGCCAATAACGGCTGCGGCCGCCACCAGGCCCGCCCCTCACCTCCCGGCTCAGTCCTCCTTCAGTTCTAGTCCAGTCCTGGTGTCCTCCTCAGTCTTTTTCTTCCCTCCCGGTCCCACTTTCGTCACAGAGAGTAAAGCAGGTCCCCTCACCATGCCAGCTGCTACTGGGCGACGGTGTGACACGTCACACACGCGAGATCTGAGGCGCCCCCCCAAGGCCTGCTGGGACAGGCCTCCCGGCCAGAGTTCCCTCTGCAGGGTGAGCAGACCGGAAGCTGCACTGGGTGCCGCAGTGCCCAGTGAGCCTCGGGAAGGCTTTACTGTTTCTAAGAATTTCGGAAGGACAATACTCGGCATGGTAGAATGAATTCCTAACTGGCTGGAGCGGCATTGGTGGGTGCAGTTCTACTTTCGTCTCAGCTTCATTTCCCATCGTTCTTAGATACATTTCAGATGGTTAATACAGCCGGTCCCACTGTTGGCACACTTCCCTCAGCATCCTGAACAGGTGAACTTAAAATCCCTGTCATCAAGAAAATCCGCTGAATTTTCCTGAACTCTCCCTATAATTTCACTCTCATGTTTGCATGATCAACTCTGCTCTCAGAGGGTGTCTCTCTTATTTTAAACTAAATGCTTCTCTCATGATCTGTGTTTTCCCTACAGGAAATGCTAAAGGAGTTCTGCAGGCAGCCCTAAATGGCAACTGGAATCCACACAAAGAAATAAAGCACAAGCTAAAGGTAACTACATAGGTAAATGCAAAAGACAATATTACTGTATTTTGTGACTCCTCTTTTTTAATATAGGGTTTAAAACATGACTGCATAAAACAATACAAATCTGCCTTGATGGGCACACAATATATAAAGGTGTAATTTGTGGCAGCAACAACATCAAGGGGGTGGAGCTATACAGGAGCAAAGGTTTTGTACACTGTTGAGATTGTTTGTATTAATCCAAAATATACTGTTATAAATTAACGTTAGTTGTAATCCCCAGAAAAACCACTACGAAAATAATGAAAAAATATACAGAAAACAAAATAAGAAGGAACTCAAAAAGGTAAACTATGAAAAATAAAAAAAGAAATCAATGAAACACAAAAGAAAGCAGTAATGGAGGAATGTGGGGAGATATAAGACGTTAGAAAACAGCAAAATCTCAGAAGTCTTTCCTTATCAGTAATTATATTAAATGCAAATAGATTAACTTCCAATTAACAGGCACAAATTGGCAAAATGGATACTTTTTAAAAGACATGATCCAAATGTATATTGTCTACAAGAGATTCATTTTGGATTCAAAGACTTGAATTGGTTGCAAGTAAAAAGATAGAAAAGGCTATTCTGTACAAACAGGAACTAATTAAGACCTAGAGTGGCTCTCCAAATATCAAAGTATTCTTTAAGATAAAAATTAAGATTTAAAAAGAGGATATTATATAATGTTTAAAAAAAAAGGGTCAATCCACATAGAAAACAAGCTCATGGGGAGTCTTTACTAAAGGGGAAAGATGGTGAGAGGGAGGGATAAATTAGGAGTATGGGATTAACAGATACACAGTATCACATATAAAATAGATAAACAAGGATGTACTGTATAGCACAGGGAACTATAATCAATATCTTGTAATAACCTGTAATGGAAAAGAATCAGAAAAAATATATATAGATAGATATGTAGATATAGATGTATAACTGAAACACTTTGCTGTATATCTGAAACTAACACAATAGTATAAATCAACCATACTTCAGTAAAATAAAAAACAATTTTAAAGGGTCAATCCATCAAGAAGGTATGTCAGTTATAAATATACATGCACCTTACATATGCACCTAACAACGGAGCCCCAAAATACATGCCAAAAGTAAATAGAATTGAGGGGAGATAGAGGCAGTTCTATAGTAATAGTTGGAGACTTCAGTACTCCATTTTCAATAACTGACAGAAAGACTTGATAGAAGATCAAGAAAGAAATACAAGACTTGAACAACACTATAAACCAAATACACCTAACAAACATCTATGGAACAGTCAACCCCAAAACAGCAGGCTACACATACTTCTCAAGTGCACATAAAAGATTCTCCAACATAAACTTTTTGTCAGGCCACAAAAGAAGTCTCGATAAATTTATGAAGACTGAAATCATACTAAGTATGTCCTCTGACCACAACAGAATGAAATCGGATATCAATAACAAGGAAATTTGCAAAATATACAAATATGTGAAAATTAAATAATGCTACTAAATAACCATTGGGTCAAAGCAAAAAAATCACAAGGGAAATTAGAAAATATGTTGAGATTAATTAAAACAAAAACACAACATACCAAAACTAATGGGATTTGGTGAAAGCAGTGCTCAGAGGGAAATTTATAGCTACAAATCCCTACATTTGAAAAAGGAAACATATAAAATTAGTAACCTAACTAGCCCACTTTAAGGAATTAGAAAAAGGAGAGAAAACTAAACCCAAAGCAAGCAGAAGAAAGGAAATAAAAATTAGAATGGAGATAAACAAAACAGAGAAGAGAAAAAGCAATAGAAAAAATAAACAATAAATGGTTCTTTGGAAACATCAACAAAATTGACAAACAAATAGACTGTTCAAGAGAAAAAAGAAAGATTCAAATTACTGAAATCTGGAATGAATGTGGGCCATTTACCACCAACCTTACAGAAATAAAGAGGATTATAAGAGAATACTATGAACAATTGTATGCCAACGAATTAGATACCTAGATAAAATGGACATATTCCTAGAAACACACAAAGTACCAAAACACATTCAAAAAGAAATAGAAAATCTGAACAGACCTATAAGTAGTACGGAGATTGAATAAGTAACCAAAAACCTGCCAACACAGAAAAGCCCAGGACCAAACAGCTTCCCTGGTGAATTCTACCAAATATTCAAAGAGGAATCAACAGAAATCTTTCTCAGCTTCTTCTAAACATATAGAAGGAGGGAACACTTTCTAACTCAATGAAACTAGTATTATGTTGTTACCAAAGCCAGACAAAGACATCACAAGGATAGAAAACTATAGACCAATATCCTTTATAAATATAGATGTAAAACTTCTCAACCAAATACTAGCAAATGGAATCCAGCAGCACATTAAAAGATTTATAAAACATGACTAAATGGGATTTATCTCGGAAAACGATGGCTCAGTAAATGAAAATCAATTGGTGTAATACACCATATTGCTAGAATGAAGGAAAAAACCCACATGATCATCTAATAGATACCAAAAAAACTTTTGAAAAAATGCAACACACTTTCATGAGGAAAAAAAAACCCTCAAAAGACAAAATAGAAAAGAATGTCCTCAACCTGATAAAGAGAACTTATGAAAAACTCACAGCTAACATTATACTCAATGGTGAAAGACTCAAAGCTTCTCCGCTAAGATCAGGAACAGATAAGAATGCCACTTGTACCATTGCTATTCAAAATTGTCCTAGAACTTCTAGACAGAGCAATTAGGCAAGAAAAAGAAAAGCTATCCAGATTGGAAAGGAATAAGTAAAACTGTTTCTTTTTATAGAGGACATGATCCTATATATAGAAATTCCCAAAGAATCCACAAGGACGTTACTAAAACTAATAAATTCAGCACAGTGGCAGGGTACAGGATCAACATGCAAAAATCAGTGGTATCTCTGTACATTAGCAATGAACAATTCCATTTCCAGAAAATTAAGAAAATAATTTCACTTTCAATACTATCAAAAGAATAAAATACTTGGGAATAAATTTAACTAAAGAAGTACAAGACTTATACACTGAAAACCACAAAACACTGCTGAATGTGAAGAAAACCTAAATAAGTGGAAAGACATCTCATATTCGTGAACTGGAAGATGTCATATTGTTAAGATGGCAGTAGGCTCCAAGTGATCTACAGATTCAATGCAATGCCCCAACAGCCTTTTGTTTTGTTTTGTTTTGTTTTGAAAAAATGTAAAAGCTGACCCTAAACTTAACTTGGAATTTCAAGGGACCCTAATAGCTAAAACAATCTTTAAAAAGAAGAATAGGGCCTTCCCTGGCAGTCCAGTGTTTAAGAATCTGCATTTCCACTGCAGGGGGCCCTGGTTGGATCCCTGGTCAGGGAACTAAGATCTCGAATGCCACGTGGCATGTCCAAAAAAAAAAAAAGAAAGTTGTACAATTCACGCTTCCTGATTTCAAAACTTACAAGGTTAGAGTATCAAAACAGAGTGATACTGGCATAAAGATAGACATGCAGATCAATGGGGTAGAGTTGAGAGTCCAGAAATAAATCTATCATCTATGGTCAATTGATTTTTGACAAGGGCACCAAGACCAGCCAATGGGAAAGTAATAGTCTCTTCAACAAATGATTTGGAGATATCTGGATATCCACATGTAAAAGAATGAAGGTAGACTATTACCTCAGCCCATATACAAAAATTAACTCAGTTCTTTTGTTTTTGTCTATTGTTGCTACTTGTTTTGGATTATTGTGATTTTAGGTACTTTTCTAAAGTATTTTTGTAAAATTTCTATTCTTTATCATATGTGGCCACTGAAGTCTATGTTCCATTAGTTTAGTGGTCAGCTAGTGTATTGACAAAGTATCTGTAAACACCTAAAGCCCAATCATATTTTTTAAAAGAATTTTTAAAACTCTTCCCACTCTTTGAAGATTGTTTGTGTTGGGACATGCCTTTAATGCTTAGCCAGGCCATTTACAATCCTGCCCTCACCTTTACTTCCTGCTTGTGCAGAGCCTGAAGGTCAGCCAGAGGTGAAAGTTTAGGATCTTCTTTGAGGATTAGACCTATTCTGAACATGTGTCCAGTCTTGGGCATATGCATGGCCTTCTCAACTCCCTGACTTAAGCAGGAGCTTTTAAAAACTCTCATTCCCCCATAGATCTTCTTTTCCAAATTCTTTCTTACCAGGCTTTTTGATCTGCCTTTTGCTTGTCCTGACTGTCATCCATTGCCCCCAGCTGCTCTGGCCAATACTTTTTGCCTTTAAGTGCTTTTGGCAAATGCCACTTGGGAAGCCACCCCAGACCTGGGAATGCTCTGAACTGGGCAAAACAAAATCAAGCCCTTGTGTACCAGTCCTTCCAGGAGCCACTAGACAGACTGAAAGAAACAACCACAATTCTTTGAGAATAAGGTCTGTAATTGCTCCCTTAGGTACTTGGCAACCTGCACCAGGGAGGGCAGGCTGCTGTCTTCCTGGCTGCCTCCCATCTGGTATGTGGGGAAGGTTGGTAGACAATTTAAAACACCAGGGAACTCTCTTACTACAATGCAGCAGCTTCCTTCTTCCTTAAGCTTTCCCCTGGTTGTTACAAGTTTTCAGCTAGATTCTAGAGTTCTGTAAAAGTTGATTCTGACAGTTTTGCCAGCTCATTAGTTGCTTTAATGGAGGGTTGGAGCCCTGGGGTTCCCTACTCTCATTTTTGGTTTAAAGAAAGCTATCATAGCCCCAAACCATTAATAATCCAAGTAAGATTAATTTAATCTCCTTGTCATCTCTCACTCATCCTTCCAGCTCAGCTGTCACCTCCTCCAGGAATACCACTCTACACCCCATACTGTAGTTTTTTAGTCTTTTTTTCCACCAACTAGACTTAGTCGCTGTAGAGCAGAGACTGTATCCTTTCATTTCTTGATCGCTAGCACCTAACATACTTCTAGTTACATGATAGTGCTTATGAATGCCAAACGGAAGGAACAACAGAATAATGGAAGATGGGGAGAAAGAAAGAGGGAGAAACAGACGATTCCATGATTTCTATAATCCTGTTTAAAATTCAAACTAAAACCTGTAAGGGGCTGTCCTTACATAGTTTCAATTTTTACAAAAAGTAATTTTGGGAATTCCCTGGCAGTCTGGTTGTTAGGACTCTGTGGTGCGACCTCCCCCCGCCCCGCAAAAAAAAGTAATTTTGTTAAAGACATACACATCCCTAAAGAGAAATATTCATCATAGCCAAACTGATGCATCTATCTTGTAGGGAAGTGCTTTCATACAATGTTAAAGTTTATAACAACATCAAACTATTTCTAAATTAATACACTTCATAAATGCCAAGGTATTTTTAAATTATTAAATTTAAGATACATTTGACCTTTAAGACCTTTATAGAATCAATTTCACTGTATTGAAACAGGAAAGTGATAGATAATGGCCTATAAAGTGAGATTTTAAAAGTAACCTGACTGAGTTATCATTCTCGATGAAACAATGATAACATCACAAATACCACCACACTTTACTTTGCAGGTGTGCAAGTTTGCAAAGTGTGAATATATGTTTACAAGAGAATAGGACAATTCAATTGCATAAATTAATCAATCTGAGAAACCACATTAAAAACATAGCTAATTTTTACATGATTTTCAGTAAGTTCATATACTTTCAATTTTAGTGTAACCTCTGTCACAAAGCCTTCATAACAACTTTAAATGATAATCATTGATGATAAAGGAAGGAAAATAACATTTTAAAGTTCATCATATTAGTATGTATCTACGCTTGTGCAGATTTAATCTCCCAGGAATCAAAGGTGGTAAATAGAATAGAGAAAAAGCATATACAGTAAATATAAGCTATATATGCTGAGTACTGAGGAACAGTTTTATACTGCTTTAGGAAAATTTACACCTTTTATTACACATGCTTTCTTTTCTTGTACTTTGCACCCACAGTGACCTCTACGATATAGCTGCCCAGAAGGTGCCAAAAGAAAAGAGAGGAGGCACCTGGGTAGTTAATCTCAGAAATACTACAGCCACGTTCCCTGAATTCTTTTCCCCATGTGAGCAAATTATATGGGCAGGAAACCATAGTAGATAACCCAAGTGTGAGCATAGCTGAACACAGTGTCACACTGTAAGTAAATATAGCTTACAGTCAGTTTCATTTGATGCATATTGACAACTTACATAGTTATTATTGTCTATATGTTAAAATTAGCCACGAAGAGTAAGCAGATTTTGTAAATTCATTTTACACAGACAAACTGAATTTTTGTATTTCCTTTCTCCGTGTTAGTTCTCAAGTATCTGTAAGTAACATCACTATTGAACATTTTTGCTGAAGTCACTCACAATTTTATGTCTTCCTACCTGCATTCCTACCACAGACACTCATATACACAACCTCTTACATCTGCTCACATTCCAAGGTACCCTGGAGAACTCAAGGAAGCAGGAACTCTGGGACGTTGAGCTCCAGCTGACTGACTAGCAAGTCGTGCTTGGATCACCACACTTGGAGGGGAAGGCAAGGACAGATGAGCCATCAGCCAACTGCCTTGGTGGGAAACCAAGATGAGTGGACTCTCAATCCGCAAGGATCTGAGAGTCTTTAAGGTTGGGACAGAAGGCAGGGGGCTGAAGCAGAAGGGCAGGAACCAAGTAAGTAGCAGATCTGTGAGCAGCTAGTTATCTCAGGACAAGCGTAGACTGACTGTTACAGAAAAACTGGGGACACAGCCTTTGAGAAAAATCACTGGACTAGAATTGGAGGAAATTGACAGGCCCTTTTAGCCCTAGCAGTTCTTAGAAATAGCTTACCAATAGTGCCATCTCCAAAATATATTTATATTATTAATATAAATTCATTTATATGAGAGTGTAAAATGACTGCTGCTCTGGCTTTGATCTAATGGCAAGGAAACTTTTGAGGGCACTGGATACGTAAAGGTCAATAGGCTATAGCTGATGGTTGAATAAACAGGAAGAGGTGAAGTCAACTTCTATTTTTCTCTGGTGAGGGTAGTACCGACAAGCCTAACCCCACTCCATCTCACAGCCTTTTATTTTTTTAAGTGCCATTTAAGGTTTCCCTGTGATTTTTCCATAACCTTTTTGACCCTTACTCAGTGGACTCCATTTTGCTATTAGAAAGAAATGGGCAACAGGCAGCGCTGATAGGACTTTATCCAGAGTTCCCAAACCTGAGAAGGACATAAAGCCATTGGTAGAAGAAATCAGTTATGCTTCCAGACTTGCCTCAAGGCTGAGAAGAAAGGATGGTGACTTCTTCACCAATTCTGCCAGTGTCTGAGTTCCATACTCCACTACTGTCCTGCTCTTCACAAGTCAGTGGCTAGGAAGACAGCAGACCACTCTAGAGGTGCCACCTCTTTCTATGGAAAATTGGGATTAAAACCTTGTACCAGATAATGGTACTCATTACCCACCACCCCAGGAAACACAAACTTATACAAATGCTTCAGGAGAGACAGACACTGTACCAAAGAGAGCAGCACAATGAGAAGGCAACATTCCAGCCCTGCTCTCTCTGCCCAAGGGCACGCTCAGCATTGTACCCTCACCAGAGGTGTTTCTGCTCTACAGTGCTACCCATCATCTCTCTTTGGAATGTACTTTTTCCCATCTGCCCTTACTGACCCACAGCTGAGTAAATACTTTAGACACCTTCCTGCTGCTAATGTTCAAGTAGTGAACTATGCAAAAAACAAAAAACAAACCCTGTATATATTACCTCATTTAATCTTCAAAACAACTTTATGAATCATAGATATAATTATCATCCCTTTTTACAGATAGGAAACTGGGGCTCATAAAGATTAAGTAATTGGCCCATGATCACACAGCTAGGAAGTGGTGGATCTCACACTTTGGTGAAGACGGCATACTTGCTTTCGATCTTTTTCTTTAAAGAAATTTAATGTTAGTGATACAACTTAAGATATCCATCACATTTTCTCCCTCTCTCCCTTCATCCTTCTTTCTCCAAAAGTAACCCAAGGTTGGTGTGTATCTTCCTGGGTATGCTTTTACAGATATGTATTTATCCATAAATAATATATAGTATTACCTCTGTGGTAAATGCTATCAACTTTTTTCAAACTTGCATTTTTTACTTTACATAATGTTTTCTGAATCTTCACATGTTGATAACTATAAATTAGTTCATTCATTTTTAACTGCTGTTTAATAGTTCACTGTATGAATGTGCATTTTCCAGTTCTTTCACCATTAGCAACAGCTGCGATCAACAACATTTTACATATCTACTGGTGTACATGTCTACTGCTGTATGCCTAGAAATGGAATTTTCCCCATACATGCACCTCCAATTTTATTATACATTGCTAAATTATTCTCCCGAATGGTCTTAACAGTTTATAGTTCAGTCTGATTACAAATATAGAATTTCTGTATTTCAGAACTTACTAAACAGTCATCTTAAATATAATAGCACAATTGAGACAACTGATGCCTAACAGAAACAGTATAAGATAGTGGGTTCCCAAGCCATTGGTTCCCATCCCAGTGTCCATTAGAATTATCCAATGGATTTATAGAATGCAGATTTCCAGGCCTGGCCCCAGACAAAATGCTCCCAGGTGATCCTGTTGCAGTTGATCTGTTAACTAGAGTTTGTAGACCACTGGTCTCAGCTATATTCTGACCATACACTCACTATTCAAGACTTTTTTCATCTTTAGCCATATGTTAATTTAGACTATTAGAAAGCAACACATATGGCTGCATTAGCTGCTCCCCTTTATACATTACCACAGATTATGTGTTTGGCTTTTACTAAGGGCTGTCATAGAAGAACCACGTAAGGATTGGGAGGGAAGAGGGTTGAAATTAGGTAATTCTGTTTCATTCTGCTGTATTCTGTGCTAAGATTCCTAATTAAGAAAAAATAGTCTTGTTTTCACTGCCCCAAATTCACCAACAGCAGCCAGACAAGGAAAGGGAAAAATCTTATGCTGTAAATTTTTAAAAGAGATAACCAGGGAAAAAAAGTATCTGGTGCTTCCAAACCCACCTCCATTCCCATAATTAGTACTGAGGAAATAAGGAGTGTTCACAAAAACCTGACAATTTTCATGAATTTTCTTCAATTTATAGAGACATGGTGTGCAAGGATGAGTAGGAGTGAAATTGCCTGATTTTTCCTGAGCCAGTTTTGATAAGTAATATTTTTCTAGGAATTTTCCAATTTCATCTAAAGTTTTCAATATAGTCTTTTATAATATACTCTTATCATCTCCTTAATGTCTGTGGCATATGTAGTGATGTCTCATTTTTGTTTCTGATAAGATTAAATAATCAATATCAGAATACCTTTTCGTATTAATCAGTCTTGCTAGAGATTTGTCAACTTTATTGTTCTTTTTGTAGGAACAATTTTTGGTGTTGCTGGTCTACTCTGTCATATTATTATATTGTATTCTGTTTCATTAATTTCTGTTCTTACTGACAATGTTGAACATTATCTGAGCTTTGTGCTCCCACCCTTTAGCATTCTGGCTAACTTGCAAAGGCCCACCCTGCCCTCACATATCCCTAAAGAAGACACACCTTCTCCACTCTTCCTCAACACTTCAAATAAGATCCATCTCCATCACTCCTCATTAATCTCATAAGACTTACCTACAATTCCCTTGTTTACCTGCTTCTATAAAACCCCAGACCCCTTCCTTTTGGGACATTCTTAAGGAATGTTCACCTGATTGCAATAGCCTGTATAAAATTATCTCCTTAAATGTCCCGTGATTTTGTCTTTCACATGATCTTTATTGTTTTCTTCCTTCCGCAACCTTTGGACTAAATTTTTTTTTAACTTTATGAGCTTAGCTCTTTAAATTTCAACCTTTCTTCTTCTTAATATATACATTTAAGGCTATAACTTTCCCTCCAGGTACTACTTTAACTGCATCCCACAAATTTTGATATGTAATATATTCATTGTTGTGAAGTTCACAATCTCTCTTAATTTCCAATGTCTTATTTGATCCAAGTCTTATTTCAAAATTTATTTCTTAATTTCCCAAATGTGAGGATTTTTTGGATATATTTTTGTAATTCATATCTAATTTAATTGTATCAAAATTGGAAAATGTATTCTCTCTGGTTTTAATTATTTGAAATGTTAAACATATCATTACAGTCCAGTTCATGATCATATTAAATGTTACACATGTACTTGAAAAAAATTATATTCTTCAGTTTTTGATGTTGTATTCAATATCTTTTCATTATAATATTGGATTATAACTCAGAATAAAATAAATATCCATGAGAATCTACAGATATAAATAAATGATTGAATAAATATATAAATGGGGGAGAAGGGACAAATCTGGCATCTCAAATCTCCCATAATTTGAAATAAATTATGTAGATACCCTGCCCTAAAGGAGGAGAAGCATAACACCCCATTCCTTGAGTGTAGGCTGGCCTTAATGGCTCAATTCCAAAGAATAGACTATGAAAAAGAGAAAATAGTAACTTCACAGTGGAAAAACCTGGCAGACCCCACCTTAACCAAGTGATCAGAGTTAACATCATCAGTGATGAGTCATATTGAAATAACATACCCACCCCCCATTAAGATGCAAGAGATGGGTACTTCACTTCTATGGTGTTCTTTCCAAAGACTCATAACCCCATATAAATCATGAAATTTCAATCATGAGAAAATATCACATCAAACAAACCCAAATTGATGGACATTCTACAAAATACTTGATCATTCAAATTTAGCCAAGGTCATGAAAGACAAAGACTAACAAATTGTGACATGCTGGAGGAGACTAAGGACACATGTCAACTAAATGCAATGTGGTATCCTGGATTGGATACTAGAAAAGAAAGGAGACAGTGGAAAAATTGGTGAGATCTGAATAAAGTCTGCACATTAATAAACAACATACATACCAATGTTAATTTCTCAATCTTTACAAATGTACTGTGGTTACTGAAGATATTTATATGCAAAGAAGCTTGATAAAGAGGATATAGGAACTTTCTGTACTATCTTTGCAACTTTTCTATATATTTAGTTATTCCAAAATTAAAATTTTATTAAAAACACATTTTTTCATTATATTGTTCAAATTTTATATATACTTATATTATACACACATACACACACACACACACACACACACACACACACACACACACACACAGAGGGAGAGAGAGAGGATTTTTTTTTTCTGCCTGTACTGTCAACTATTGAGAGAAGTATGTTGAAATCTACCACTGTGATTATGGATTTGTTTAATTCTCCTTGTAGTATTCTCAGTGTTTGCCTTATATGAGTATTTTGAGGCTATGTTATTAGGAACATAAATGTTTTACATTTTTATATCTCTTGGTGAATTGAACCATTTATTTGTATGAAGATTCCTTTTTCATTTTTAGTAATGATTTTTACCTTAAATTTTTGTATTTTCTGCTATAATATTGAGCTTCCATGCTCTTTACCATTTTCCCTCCATTTTTGATATGGTAATTCCTTAGTACGTTGTCAATTTTCAATGTTTTTGAGAAGCTGTTACTAATAATGCCAAGACAATTCAATGGGGAAAGAATGGTCTTTTCAACAAATGCTGCTGGAAAACCTAAACACATGCCAAAAAATAAATTTGGACCCCTACCTCACACCATATACCAAACTAAACTTAAAATGGATCAAAGTCCTAAATGTAATAGTTAAAGCTATAAAACTCATTCAGGATCCAATGGGGTGGGTAAAAATTTCAGAATAGAACACAAAAGACTTTCATCATAAAAAAAATTGATAATTTGGACTTTGTTCAAATTAAAAATTTTGTCCATCAAAAGAGACCATTAAGAAAAGGAAAAGACAAACCACTTGTAATACATATATACAATAACAGAATCATGGCAGAAAGAACTACAGATCAACAAGATAAAGACAAGCAACCAATTTTTTAAATGGCATGTCACAAAAATACTGAATGAGCAATTCATAAAAAGGATAGCCAAATGACCATTAAACATGTGGAAATATGTTCAGCATCATTAGTAATCAAGGAAATGCAAATCAAAACAATGATATACCACTAGATACCTATTAGAATGGCTGAAATTTAAAAAGCTAACAGTACCAAGTGTTCACAAGGATGTGGAGTAACCAAAACTCTCATACATTGCTTATGGATGTGTAAATTAATGCAATCACTTCAGAAAACTATTCAGCAATATTTTCTAAAGCTTAAGACTAGCCTACTCCTGGATCCAGTAATTCTCTTCCTAGGTACATATCAACATAGTTGATACCCAAGATAGTTGAGTGCATATGCCCTTCAAAAGACACACACAGGGATATCAATAGCAGCTTTTTTATAGTGGCCACAAACTAGAAACCGGTCAAATGTTCATCAATAGTAGAATGAATAAATTGTGGTATATTCATACAATGGAATATGAGCAGCAGCAATAGAAAAGGACAGTCTACTGCCACATGCAAAAACATAGTTATATTTCACATATGTAATGTTAAACAAAAGAAGCCAGTAACAAGAATACTTTCAGTGTGATTCTGTTTATAAGAAGTTTAAGAATAGGCAAAATTAACAAATTGTAATGTGATGAAAAAATGGCCACAAGCTTTTTAGCAGCTCCTGCCATCATGAAGTAGAGTTTACTTCTCCACTTCTGGAATCTGGGATGGCCTTGTGTCTTGCTTTGACTGAAAGAATGCAGTGAGGGTGATACTGTGCAACTTCTGGGCAATTTGCTGTTGCCTTCCTGCTGCCCTGAGATCTCCACATAAAGCAGCCCAGACTAAAGTCTTTGAGGATTAAATACCCACGTGGAGAGTGGGGCCCAGCCGACAGCCAGCACCAACCACCAGATATATGTATGACACCATCTTGGACTATCCAGCTCCAGTCAAGCTGTCAAATGACTGTACCCAAAGGAGTGAGCACAGGTGAGACCAGCAGAAGAATTTCCAGCTGAGTCCAGCCTAAATTTCTGACCACAGAATTATGAGCAAATAAAATGATTGTTTTGTTGTATTAATCCACCGAGTTTTAGAGTGTGGTTTGTGATAGACAACTGATACAGTGATAGAAGACAGAATACTGGTTACCTCTGGGGGATGGATATTGACTGAGAAGGAGTATGTGATAGCATGGTAGATTTATTTTGTATCTTGATTTGAGTGGTGGTTATGCAGGTGTATATTTACATACTACACAGGTATATATTTATATAAAAATTCATCACGCTGTAAACAAGATTTGGGCATGTTTTGTATGTTAACACCAATACTTTGTTTTGAAGGCAAGGTCCAGTTTGGTTTGGTTCTCTCTGAGTTTAGTAGGCAGGATATTGCCCCCAAAGATGTCCTTTTCCTTGGAACCTGTGAATATGATAGGTTACCTAGAAAGAGGGAATTAATGTTGTGGATGAAATTATATTTGCTAATCAGCATATAGGGAAATTATCCTGGATTATCCAGGTAGGCCCAATGTCCTTAAAAGTAGAAGCAGAATGCAGAAGAGTAGAGTCAAAGGGAGATGTGACTACAGAAGAATGATCAGAAAAATACAACATAATCAGGCTTTGAAGATGGAGGAAGGGGAGCACGAGCTCTGGAATGCAGGTGGCTTCTAGAAACTAGGAAAGGCAAGGGAAGGGATTCTCTCCTAGAGTCTTCAGAGGGAGCTAGCCCTGCCAATACCTTGAGTTTAGCCCAGTGAAACCTATTTCAGACTTCTGAATTATAGAACTATAAGATCATAACTTTTTTTTCTTTTTTGGGGGGGGGGAGGGGCCATGCTGTGCAGCATGTGGAATCTTAGTTCCCCGACCAGGGATCGAACCCGTGCCCCCTACATTGGGAGTGCGGAGTCTTAACCACTGGACCACCAGGGAAGTCCTGTTTGTTTGTTTGTTGTTTTGTTTTGCCATAACTTTGTTATTTTAAGTCACTAACGTTTGTGGTAATTTGTTCCAGCAGCAATAGAAAATGAAGAAACCAACCTCAGTGGATCTATTTATAGCTCTTAGTGACCAGCAATTTCATTTTACACCTAATTACTTCCTCAGGTAGTAAGGCAGCTCTAGAAGAGCCAGGGCAAGAACAGTTCTCTTGTGCATAGCCTCAGAGAACCAAGACCATCATCCAGGGCTGGCTTCATGGGAGTACAAGCTGTGCAATCACACAGGGCCTTGCGCTTAGAAGGGCCTTACCCTTGGTTTAATGCTTTGCTGTTACTGTCTTGAATTTCTTAATAATTTTTGAACAAGGGGCCCGGCATTTTCATTTTGCTCTGAGCGCTGCAAATTATATTGTCAGTTCTGCCGCCACTCCCTGCACTCCTCTTCACTCAGTGCCTGAGCCAGCCCAGCAGACCAGCCTCTCTTTAAATTGTTGGTAACTTTATTTCACGGGTCCTTTTATGCTTTCCTGGCATTAGGCCTTGAAAGCAGCCACTCTCTCTACCTTGATAGATCCTCCAAACTCCAAATCTCAGGACAGAGAGGCTTGATGTATAATTCTCTTCCCCCCCTGGACCTCTTGTGGTGACTGGCGCACCCTTGCCCCAGACTTCTGTACATCTGTCTGGTGAACATCTGCATAACTGAGATGGCCTCTCAAAGGTCTGCTTCAGGGTGCCCTTCTGACTGCCTGTGTGGAGAGTAACTGGCAGCTCCTTTCTCTGAAGAGGAGAAAATATAATTACAGTCAGCCCTCGGTATCCTCAGGGGGTTGGTCCCAGATACCCAAACCTATGAAAACTCGAGTCCCTTATATAAATGGCATAGTATTTGCATATAACCTACACACATTCTTTCATATACTTCAAATCATCTCTAGATTTCTTGTAATACCCAATACATTGTCAGTGCTATGTAAATAGTTGTAAATACAATGTAAGTAGTTGCTGGCATGGAAATTCAAGTTTTGCTTTATGGAACTTTATAGAATTTTTTTCTAATATTTTTCATCAGCAGTTGGTTGGATCCATGAATTCAGAACCTGTGGATACAGAGGGTTGATTGTATCTTGGATAGGACACCCACTACATGTAGAACAGACGTGCCTGGGGATGTTAATGTGTTACAGAAAAAAGGGAGATATCTGGCCATAACTCCAAGGAACTTTGTCAAACTGAGTTTAAAAAAAAATTAAATAGCTTTTTTCCTGGAGGACTTCTTCGCTCTCTTACCGTGCTAAAGGACATTCTGACTCTCCAAGGTGGGGGTTGAGAGAGAACTAAGGTATGTAGTGCTTCACAAACTTATTTGACAAGGGACCTCTTTTCTCCTAGGGAATCACGCAGGACTAATTTTCCACAGAAGAAGGTTAGGGAAATTGTCTCCTAAACAAATTAAGCCCTTACCAGGCTGAACCTTTAGTTTATGTCCTTTTCCATTGAATATAACCACGCAAACACATACCTAAGTGAGAAGACTTTGCCTCTAATTCCTCCCTTCCACTGCCCCTCTGCTCACATCTATACTCTATACAGAAGGATAGCAGCCTAGGGAGTAGAATTCAGATTCGTGCTTCTTGGGTGGGGTGATGATGGTGATTGGGGTGATGATGATGGTGATGCTAGCTAACATTTATCAAGCACTCGTTCTGTACCAATAAGCTCTGTTCTAAGCACTTGTCACATATTGTTTGACTTAATACCATGGCCTAGTTTTAATTAATACCGTGCAGAAAAAGAGAATACCCTGTATTTGTAATGCAGGAACCTCAATTTACAATTGATAAATCTCAATGGACACCGCTGATGGTAAACTCAGCATTTTTTTGTCACAGGGTAGCAGCATTTCCAGTGGCACATCTCCACACAAAGGATGAGAGACTTCCTTTTCTGTACATAAAACAAACAAACCAAACCAACCAAACCGTTTAAAACCAACAGCAAGCAACTGACAGCTTAATTGTAAACCTGTGGGGGATGAAGTTGAAACACCTGGCATTTTTTCCATTCAAATATACGTCAATGAATGACTGATGATACTGCTGTTCAAGAAAACTAAGATTTGTTCTGGAAGCTGGGAGCTGATTACTCAAGTGAGCTCTAAAGCAACTGCTGGGGGAAATATGCTCTCAGCCCCTGAAGTTGTACTCAGGTCATAAAATATTTGTGTAAACACATGTAGAGGATGTTCAGCTAATGGAATGTTGAACACAAAAAGGAGAACTCACTTGGTTTTTCTCTTTTATATAAAAAAGTAATAATAAAAGCCAATATGATGGCTGTCATTCTCACAACAAATAGCTTTAGAACACAAATTTCTTCAGGCCTCTCTAGCCTGTGGATACTACAGAACTAAATGTAATCACCAAATTTTACTATTTCTTCCATTCAATGCACCCAAAACCCCAACTTCTTCAGTTAAGGGCCCTCTAAGTATTCCTAGGGAGTAGATATCACCTGTGAGCACAAACAGCTCTAACCACTGTCTAATCAACTGCCACGTGGTTTCTGCTGTTTCTTCTGCTTTCACCTTCCTTACCCACTCTCTTCACTGGGCATTAGGGCATCAGCCAGGCACCACTGTCCCCCTCTAGGCATCTTCTGCCATTTTCCACCAGGCTTCTCGATGTCTCATTAAAGCTGAGGCACTGGAGTCTAGAGATGTCAGCTCTGCATGGTGCTGCGCAGACAAGTGGGGAAGAAGGCTGCTTATGCCCTATTATCATTTTTAGTGAAAGGAGGAAGAGTGGATACTATTAGTAAACTAAAAGCCTCATCATTTTTTTAAAATTTTATTTATTTATTTATTTATCGGCTGCATTGAGCCTTAGTTGCTGCACGCGGGCTTTCTCTAGTTATGGCAAGTAGGGGCTACTCTTGGTTGCAGTACGTGGGCTTCTCAGTGCGGTGGCTTCTCTTGTTGTGGAGCATGGGCTCTAGGCGCAAGGGCTTCAGTAATTGTGGCACATGGGCTCAATAGTTGTGGCTCGCAGGCTCTAGAGTGCAGGCTCAGTAGTTGTGGCGCACAGGCTTAGTTGCTCCGCAGCATGTGGGCTCTTCCCGGATCAAGGATTGAACCCGTGTCCCCTGCATTGGCAGGTGGATTCTTAACCACCATGCCACCAGGGAAGTCCCAGCCTCATCATTCTTACTGGGAGCATGCAGATATCATTTTCACCATAAGCTACCAAAGAGGAGTACAATTTGCCACATGAAGTTATACCTCTTTGGCTTAAGGATTATTTTAGGTTGTTTTTTTTTTTAAAAGAAATAGCAGACACAGGAGAAGCTTTGAAAACCAAGTTGAAGTTACCCTTTTATGAGAGAAATTTACATTTATTAGAGTTTATTAGGGAAATCTCTTTTTGTAAGGTGCTCACCTCTCTCTTTCTCTGTCTCTCCCCCAAGAAAAGGAGGGGAGGCTGACTAAATCTCTAGAAACTCTTATCAATGGAGAATGCAATGACTTAAGGTTGCATAACAACCTTACCCTTGTTTATTGTGCTTTTCCTGGCAACCTCCTATAACTGCCCCCCACCCCCCACCCCCATCTTCTTTTGTCTTTAGCTGGAGATTCTTTTTTCCTTTAATAGGAGTTCCTGACCTTTTCGTGTGCCATGCACCCCTTTGGCACTCTGGTGAACTCTGTGGACCTTTTCTTAGAATAATGTTCTTAAATGCATAAAATAAAATACATCAGATTACAAAGGAAACCAATTATGTTGAAATACAGTTATCAATTTGGGGTTTGTTTGTTTGAACTTGTCGCGTGGCATGCATGCAGGATCTTAGTTCCCCAACCAGGGATTGAACCCGTGCCCCCTGCAGTGGGAGCACAAGTCTTAACCACTGGACCACCAGGGAAGTCCCTATCAAACAATTTTTAAACACAAATTTTATGTGGTAATATATATGCTTTTTATTAGCATGTTAAATAAATGATCTAGCAGCAAGTCCAACACCACAATAATTCAAAGTAGTGCCTGAGTAAATAGTATTTTGAGACATCTGAAAAAAATTGCAGTGTGGTATAAAAACATCTATGATTTGCTTTCCATGACAGAGTCACAGATACTGCTACTACCATTGTGGTTTGTTGCCTATGTTCATAATTGGGGGAAAATGCTAAATTTCAAAGATGTAATTGTTTTCCCTTCCAAGTTCACAGACCCCATGAATTCTATTCCTGAAGTCCAGGTTAAGAATCACTGCCTTAGAATGAGTTCTTTTAAAAAGTACTCATAGGGCCTCATGCTAAAAGACATAGCTGCCCATCCCTGCAGTTCATTGCATAAGCCCAGACAAATCCAAATCCCAGCCAAAACTAAATGCCCATCAACAAATGAATGGATACAGAAGATGTGGCATATATATACAATGGAATATTACTCAGCTATAAAAAGGGATGAGATGGAGCTATATGTAATGAGGTGGATAGAACTACAATCTGTCATACAGAGTGAAGTAAGTCAGAAAGAGAAAGACAAATATTGTATGCTAACTCACATATACGGAATCTAAAAATGGTACTGATGAACTCAGTGACAAGAACAGGGAAGCAGATACAGAGAATGGACTGGAGAACTCGAGGTATGGGAGGGGGTGGGGGGTGAAGGGGAAACTGAGAAGAAGCGGGAGAGTAGTACAGACATATATATACTACCAACTGTAAAATAGTCAGTGGGAAGTTGTTGTATAACAAAGGGAGTCCAACTCGAGGATGGAAGATGCCTTAGAGGACTGGGGCAGGGAGGGTGGGGGGGAATCGAGGGGGGGGCGTCAAGGAAGGGAGGGAATATGGGGATATGTGTATAAAAACAGTTGATTGAACCTGGTGTACCCCCCAAAAAAATAAAATAAAATAATAATAAAAAAAAAAAAAAAAAAAAAAAAGTACTCATAGGGCCTCATGCTAAAAGACATAGCTGCCCATCCCTGCAGTTCATTGCATAAGCCCAGACAAATCCAAATCCCAGCCAAAACTCAAGCTGGGAACCCTACTATATTTAGATGAAATGTTTTTAAAAATAGATGGGTCTATTATTAGGATATTTCTAAATAATCAAGAGATCTTGACTGGGTCAGTTTTAACCTGGCATGACTTCCTGGTATCTACAATCCCTACCAAATCTACCCACCACACTGTGACAAGAGTGATCATTTAAAATGCAAACATGATCTTGTCACTTCCCTACTTAAAATACTTGGTTCTTCTGGCCCTTTGTCACTTTCAGAAAAAAAGGCACCTCATAAGCAGGTTTCCACATGTTAGCCCACCTCCTTCCCCCTACCCAATTGCAGTTTATACTGTAGTAATTCAAAATCACTAAACCACATGCAGTTGCCCATATATACCTACTTTTGTGCACACTATTCCCTTTTCCTGGAATGTCCTCCCACCCCCTCCTCACCCAGAAAATTCCTTCTTGTTCTTTAAAATCCAGCTCAAGCCCTAACTCCTGTGAGAGAAGGTGTCAGGCCTTCCCTGGCCTCCCTGGAAAGAGTTTATTACTTTCTCCTATGTGCTACCACTCACTGAACCTTGACTATACATATAGTGTGGCACTTATATAAACTAGTTTATTGAATGAGCTAGACACAGTAGGGTGTAAGCAGAAAGCAATATAATTCTTTCACACCACTGCTTCACACCACAAGCTCTGTGGAATCATTTTTCCCCACCCCTGCATGAAATTTCAGACAGAACTCATACCTTTTTCAGTCACTCTCAGATATTAAAAAATAGTTTTGTTTTTTAGACATTAAAAATTCCAGCCCAGTCTAATATATCACAGCTTCAATCTGTCACCTATTTCCAAGCTTCTCCCCTCTCCCAGCTCAGGTCTAACTCAGCCAGGAAGCTTGAAGTGGGGGAAGGGTAGGGAGTGTGGTTGATGCCAAGTGCGGCCCTGTGGGGCTCCCAGGCAAAGAGACCTTTTTGTCCCCCATTTATTGTAGGCAAGACTCCAGCCTCAAGACCTTCCCTGAGTTCCAAAGGGCAGATAACAGTTGCTAGTCAAGGGAGGATCAGCCACGAAACCACCTGAGGCAAGACTAAAGGGACCAGAGAAGCTCATCAAGGTTAGGAGACTGGATCACCTGAGATCCTGCACACACCCTAATCTTGTCAGCAGCCCCATCCTTTTGCAGAAGAAGAATGCAAGACTGTTACTGCCTTGATCTTTATCACATACCTCTGACCACTACCCCGACTATATAACCTCTCCCTATTCTCCAGGTAGAGTGGCACAGTTCTTCAGGTGCTAGCCTACTGTGTTCCCCCTTTGCCTGGCAAAGAAATAAAGCCACTCTTTCTTTCTCCTCCATAACTCTGTCTCTGTATTTCTGTTCGGCATTGGTGCACAGAGAGCCAAGATTTTGGCAAAATGGTTGGCTTCCCTCCTCATCCATTTTTCTCTTTTATCCCTCCTCCCCCACTCACTGTACTGCCTCAAACCCTGCCTCCAGGAGTGAAGCACAGGGGAGGACTAGAAGGAAGGGCCAAAACAAGCTTCCCTTCATTGGTTCAATTTTATCCTGGCATTGGAGAGTGTCACAGATGTGCAAAGCTGATACTTTCTCCAGAGGGTTACTTGGAACTCCTCTCTTACTGGAGATCTCTCACCTGCAGTTTCCTTGACCTGGGCAACACCTCCTCTGCCTGGCCTTGAAACTGAGCAAGACCCTGTGGGGCCCTTCTGGGTACAAAAGCCTCTCTGTGTCCCATTTCTTGTTTTCAGGAAAAAGGTTTCAGCCTCCTAGACCTTCTCTGAGTACCAAAGGGCAAATTCAAACAGTTGCTAATCAGGGAAGGGAAGGAATGCAGAAACAAAGGAGAAGCAGTCAAGAAACAATAGTACAGTGATAAAGCAGAGTCCTAGTTCCTCCTCAAGGACTATAGATAACATTATCTTTGAGGGAGTTCCCTGGCAGTCTAGTGTTAGGACTGGGCACTTTCACTGCCATGGCCCAGCTTCAATCCCTGGTCCAGGAACTAAGATTCCACAAGCTGCCTGGTGTGGCCAAAACATATATATATATATATGTATATATATATATATATATTAGATAGATACATAGGTGGATAGATAGATGATAGATGCTATAGATAGATAGATGATAGATAGATAGATAGATAGATAGATAGATAGATAGATAGATATAGACAGGTGATAGATAGAGATAGAGAGATATCTCTGAGTTCTTCTGCAGGAGCTAAGGTCCCTATCCCGGTGGAGGATGGTCATTTCAGGCTGAGTACAGGATTCCTGGAGCACTGCCCTGTTACCTCACCACCAACCAATCAGAAAAAAGTCATTCATCCTGTAGCCCTCCAAACCATTGGGGAGTTCAGGTCTTTTGAGCATGAGCCACCCATTCTCCTTGCTTGGCCCTGCAATAAACCTTTCTCTGCTCCAAACTCCAAACGTTTTGGTTTGTTTGGTCTCATTGTGTGTTGTGCACTTGAACTTATTTTGGCAACAGCCTCTTTCAACTCCTCTGTCCCTGGTTTCTGTCAGTCCATTCCTCTGTTGGGGTCACTTCACACCTCTGAGTGTTCTTCTTAGTGGACATCCTTTATGAGATGACCCAACTCTAAATTCCTACCATGGGGAATGGTATCTCTGGCCCCTAAGAAACAGACAGCTTTGCCCATATGTTGGTGGAAATACAGCTCCCTGCAAGTGTAGCCCTTTCCTCTGTTATCAAGGCTGATTTAGCCATAGCTTCTCTCACCTTAAGATTTTTTTAAATTTATTTATTTATTTATTGGCTGTGTTGGGTCTTTGTTGCTACACATGGGCTTTCTCTAGTTGTGGCAAGTGGGGGCTACTCTTCATTGTAGTGCATGGGCTTCTCACTTTGGTGGCTTCTCTTGTTGCGGAGCACAGGCTCTAGGTGCGCAGGCTTCAGTAGTTGCAGCACATGGGCTCAGTAGTTGTGGCTCACAGGCTTAGCTGCTCTGCAGCATGTGGTATCTTCCTGGGGCAGGGATCAAACCTGTGTCTGCTGCATTGGCAGGAGGATTCTCAACCACTGCGCCACCTAGGAAGTCCTGTCTCACCTTAAGATTTTGTTTTCAGATGTAAGTCAGTTGCCAGTCCCTGCAAATGTTGATCCCCAAAGAATACATGTTTCTCTTGTAGCCTCATTGCACTTAAGTGAGTGGGAAGTACCTTCTCCACTCCCCCAGGAACAGGAAAGACTCCAAGACATTCTTAAAATTCTGTTCAAAATTACCCTCTCTACTACTTTTCTCTCAATTAATCCTCTGGCTAAGGGGCCACAAATCATGTTTTGGAAGTCATCCTTTAGCAAATTCCATAAAGATGGTCTGTCATCTTGCTTTAAATATGTGATACCTTTGTTTTCAACTTTGGATTCTCATCTAAAACCAAAACAGAAAAGTTCCATCTTAATATTTTTTGCATAGGACTGCATTCACTACTACACTATGAGCTCCTTGACACCAGGAAATAAGTTTAACTCACTTTTTTACCCCCAGAACCTAGCATAGTATCTGGTATAGGGAAGGTGCTCAAAACTATTTTTTGACTCCCGTTCAAGATATTGGACTAGGTATATGCATTGTTCACAATTCCTCCTATAGTCCACTAAAATAAAAGTACAGCAGTACATAAAGGAATAAACCTCTAACAGGAAAAAGAATGAGATGAATGTGAGGGCACTGCCAACAAAAGAGACTCCAACAAATTTCTGGGAGAAAGAAAGTGTATATTAGCAAGTTGGCAGGTGAAACAGATGGATGAAACCATAGTCTCGAATATATTATGAGGAAGCTACAGAGGAGATGGGAGCCAGCCTGCCTGGCAGAACCCTGGAGATACTCTGAGCTTTGAGTCAGCAAGTACAGAAGGGAGCAGGAATGAGAAGTGGGGATTTAAACTGGGGAATTAATTGAAGATTTGTAAAACAGAACAGCTGCATCAGTCTCCACCACGAAAATCCTCCCCAAATTCTTTGCCCAGAGTACCAGTTACTGGCATTTGCCAACAAGCAAAAAAAAAAAAAAAAATTAAAAACAAAATAAAAACTAGAGGGCTTTTATTTAAAGGAATTGAATGCCACAGAGAAAGTTAAGACTTCTAGTTTAGATATCAGCTTCTCAGAGAAATGCCCTTTTCACTGAGCATTTAGAGGGCTCATAGCCAGACAATTGGTTCCCAGCTTACCAACCCGGAAATAAAGTTTGCCAAGCCTGCCTTACCTCATAAAGACTTCCCTGTCAGAATTCCCAGTCAGCCATTAGAGAAGAGAGCTACCTGGAAAACAGACCTCCTTTGCCTGGGAAACAGACCTGGTTTCCAAAACAGCAAAGAGAAAACCCACATCAGCTACCCAGTAATTTTTCTTTAAAAACAAACGGGCAGGGTAGTGACATCACCAAAAATAGCAGCGTGGGGAACTCCACTGCTCCATCCCTTCACAAAAGCAACTATTGAACCTGCAAAAACTGTCAGAATCAACTTTTGCAGAACTCTGGAATCTACTCAAAAACTTAAAACATCCAGGGAAGGCTTGGTGAAGTAAGAAGTGGCTGCTACATGGTAAGAGAAAGAGATACAGCATTTTAAATTGCCTGCCTATCATCCCCCAGTCTCCAGATTGGCAGTGGCTCCAAAGATGGCAGCCCACACTCCTGGGATAGATCATTAGTACCAGAGGGAGCAACACAGCTTATTTTCAAAGACTTGTGATTGTCCATTTCTACCTATCTGGCAGCCCTTTGAAGAACAGGTGCAAAGATTTGTCTTTGTTTCACATGACTCAGAGTATTCTGAGAACTGGGACAGCTTCTTAGGTAGCATTTACCAAAAGCAAAGGCACAGGTATTGGGTGCAGCAAATTGTGGCAAGGGGCAGCAATGGGGACAAGTAATAGACAGACCAAAACATATGGGAAGGAAGAGGCTATGAAAGGAGCTATGCATGGATATAATGGATTTTGAAAGCTCCCAGATATTCTAGGGAATTGAGAAGGTGATACACATACCCAGGGCTGAATGCCTACACAGAGAAGGCCAGAGAAGGCCATAAGTTTCACTTTTGGCTGACCCTAAGGCTCTGCATAAGCATAAAGTGAAAGCTGAGGCAGAGTTGTAAACAATGTGGCTACTGTTTCCAGGAGTGCCCAAGACAAAGCTAATGTATCAAGAATGGCAGCAGATTTTTTTCCTTCTCTGGCCCCAGGCATTTAAGAAGACTCTGTAAACACACTAGCTTACCACCAAGCTCATAGATCATAGACTTCATTGGCCTACAAAACAAAGAATAGAGTCCATACAAAAAAAGTTTAGAAAAGTCACTAAACAAACAACTATAACCCAAAGCAAGTAGCAACAAAAAGCCATGGGAAGCGGGGAGAATCTGATCTCCAGATGTACCACATTAATATTCAAAATGTCCAGTTTTCAACAAAAAATTTCAAGGCATGCAAAGAAACAAGAAAGTATGGCCAATTCCCAGGAAAAGATGAAATCAATAGAAATTGTCCCTGAGAAAGCCCAGACGTTGGACTTACTAAACAATGACTTTAAATCAACATCTTAAATATGCTCAAAGAGCTAAAGAAAATCATGGACAGAGAACTAAAGGAAACTAAGAATACTGTGTCAAATAGAGAATATCCAATAAAGCAAAATAAATTATAAAAAAACAAATAGAAATTCTGGAATACAATAACTAAAACAAAAAATTCACTAGAGCAGTTCAACAGATTTCAGTGGCAGAAAAATGACTGAGAGAACTTGAAGACAGGTCAATTGAAATGATCTAGTCTATGGAGCAAAAAAAGAAGAATGAAGATAAATGAACAGACCCTAAGCAACATGTAGGATACCATTAAGCATGCCAACATAGGCATAATGGCAGTCCCAGAAAGAAAGAGAAATGAGCAGAAAGAATATTTGAGGAAATAATGGCCCCCAAATTCCAAAATTGGATGAAATATATGAATTTAAACATCCAAGAAGCTCAACAAACACTTAAGTAAGATAAACTCAGAGACTCACATCAAAACATATTCTAATCAAATTGTTGAAAGATAGAGAATCTTGAAATAAGAGAGAAGTGAATCATTATGTATAAGGGATTCTCATAAAAGCAACAGCCAATTTCTCTTCAGAAACTATGGAGGCCAGAAGGCAGGACTATAAAATATTTAAAGTGCCAAAAGAGAAAACCTTGTTAACCAAGAACTCTATACATTTGGCAACACTATCCTTCAACAATGAAGAGGAAATTAAGACATTTGCAAATAAACAAAACCTGAAGGAGTTAATTGCTAGTGCACCTGCCCTACAGGAAATACTAAAAGGAGTCCTGCAGGCTGAAATTAAAGCACACTAGACAGTAAAAGCCATATACCTAGAAAAAAACCATAATTCAAAAAGATACATGTACCACAATGTTCACTGAAGCATTATTTACAATTGCCAGGACATGGAAGCAACCTAAGTGTCCATTGACAGATGAATGGATAAAGAAGATGTGGTACATTTATACAATGGAATATTACTCAGCCATAAAAAGGAATGAAATTGAGCTATTTGTAGTGAGGTGGATGGACCTAGAGTTTGTCATACAGAGTGAAGTAAATCAGAAAGAGAAAAATACTGTATGCTAATGCATATATATGGAATCTAGACAAATGGTACTGATGAATCTAGTGACAGAGCAGGAATAGAGATGCAGACGTAGAGAACGGACTTGAGAACACTGGGGGGAGGGGAAGCTGGGACATAGTGTGAGAGGAGCATTGACATATACACACTACCAAATGTAAAATAGATGGCTAGTGGGAAGCTACTATAGAGCACAGGGAGATCAGCTTGATACTTTGCGAAGACCTAAAGGGGTAGGATAGGGAGGTTGGGAGGGAGGCTCAAGAGGAAGGGGATTTTGGGATATATGCATACATATACCTGATTCACTTTGTTGTACAGCAGAAACTAACAAAATACTGTAAAGCAATTATACTCCAATAAAGATTTAAAAAAAAAAGAAAGAACACCAGTAAATGTTCTCTATATATAGCGGTAAATAGAAAATCCAATATTTTGCATTTGTAACTCCTCTTTTTTTCCTATATGATTTAAAATACAAATGAATAAAACAATAACTATAACTCTATGTTAATGTGTATACAATGTATAAGATGAATTTGTGCCAATATCAACATAAAGGGAAAAGGACAGAGCTGTATAAGATCAGAGTTTCATATACAACTTTTGCATACTAATGAAGACAAGTTAGTATTAATTCAAACTCTTTGTCATGCATGTAGCATTTCAATTGTAATCCTCAAGATAACCACTAAGAAAATAACTAAAAACATAGGGAAAATAAGTGAGAAAGGAATTAAAATGGTACATTGAAAAAAATCAGTGAAACAGAAAAGAAAGCAGTAATAGAGGAATTGAGGTGGAAAAAGATACATGACATATAGGAAACAAAATGGCAGAAGGCCTTCCTTATCAATAATTACATTAAATGTAAAGAAATTCAACTCTGCAATAAAAAAACAAGAGATTGGCAGGATGGATAGAAACACATGGCCAAACTATGTGCAGTCTATAAGAGACTTACTTTATATCTAAAGAAACAATTTGTAATTGAAAGGATGGGAAAAGATATTCCATGCAAACAATAACCAAAAGAGAGCTGGGTTGGCTATACAAATATCAGACAAAATACTCTCTAAGTCATTAAAACATTTTTATAAGAGACAAAGAAGGAGTTTATATGTTGAGAAGAGTCAAGCCATCAAGAAGATGTAGCAATTGTAAACGTATCATACCTAACATCAGAGCCCCAAAATATACAAAGCAAAAATTGATAGGAATGAAATGAGATATTGTCCTGCAATAATAGTTGAAATCTTCAGTACTCCCCTTTTAATCATGAGCTGACAGAAGATCAGTAAAGAAATGAGGACACTATAAACCAACTAGACCTAACATGTATATGGCACACTTCATGCAAAAGGAGCAGAATGTATATTCTTTTCAAGTGCACATGGAATATTCATCCAGATAAACCATAAGGTAGGCCACGAAATGAGTCTCAATAAATTTGAAAAGTTTAAAATCATACAAAGTATCTTCTCTGACCATAATGGAATGAACCTAGAAATCAACCTTCTGGTGAAGGAACTTGGGAAAATGTACACATACATGGATACTATCAAATAACCAATGGATCAGAGAAGAAATCAGAAGAAAAATCAGAAAATATTTTAAGATGAATGAAAATAAAAAAACAACATAACAACTTAAAATATGCAGTGAAAGCAGTGCTAAGAGGGAAATTTATGTACGTAAAGAAAGATCTCAAGTTAATAACCTAGCTTTCTACCATAAGGAATAAGAAGAAGAAGAAAAAAGAGAGGAAACTAAGCTTAAGGCTAGCAGAAGGCAGGAAAGTTTTACAGCAGATATAAATGAAATAGGTAATATTAAAACAGTGGAATAAATCAATGAAATCAAAAGTTGGTTTTCTGAACTTTGAAAAAAGATCAACAAAATTGTTGAACATTTAACTAGATTAAGAAAATAGAGAAGATGGAAATTACTAAAATCAGAAATGAAAGTAGAGAAATTACTACCAACCTTACAGAAAAAGATGTTCAACATCAGTAGTCATTAGGGAAATGCACATCAAAACCATGAGATACCACTTCACACCCACTAGGATGGCTACAATCAAAAAAGAGAAAATAACAAATGCTAATGAGGTTGTAGAGAAATTAGCACCCCCATACACTCCTAGTAGGAATGAAAATGGTGCAGCCACTGTGGGAAATCATTTGGTGATTCCTCAATAATGTTAAACATAGAATTATTATATGACCCAGGAATTTCCTCCTAGAAATATACCCAAGAGAACTGAAAACATATGTTCACACAGAAACTTATAACAAATCTTCACAGCAGCATTATTCATAGTAGCCCAAAAGTGGAAGCAACCCAAATACCTATCAACTGATGAATGGTTAAAGATGTGGAATAACCATACAAGGAGATATTATTCAACCATAAATAGGAATAAAGTCCTGATACATGCTACAACATGGATGAACTTTGGAATCAAATGCTGAGAGAAAGAAGCCAGAAATATAAGGCTGCATATTATATAATTCCATTTATATGAAATAGCTGAAATAGGCAAATCCATAGAGACAGAAAACAGATTAGTATTTCCCTGAGGCTTGGGAAAAGGGGAAATGGGTTGTGACTGCTTAGTGGTTTGAGGTTTCCTTTTGGGGTGATGAAAATGTCCTAGGACTAGATGGGGTGATAGCTGCACAACATTGTAAAAGTACTTAAATATCTTTCTCAAATGGTAAATTTTGTCATGTGTATTCCTACCACAATTTAAAAACAAATGAATGGGCAACTTAAGAAATTGATCAAAACTAACATTACCATGGATACAACATAGAAATGAAAATGAACAAATGACAGCTATTCACAATCATTTGATGAATCTCACAAAGATTGAATATAAGAAGCGGACATAAAAGAATACATTCCGTATGATTTCACTTATATAAAGTCCCAAAACAAGCAAAATAGTTTTTTTTTCAATTTAACCATACTCATTTATAATTTTTCAAATATACTGAACATTAATTTAAAAAAAAAAGCTGCTGGTGGTTGAGGCTTTGTTGAGCAGTGTGTTTTTCTGTTTTAATGGAACTAATCCTTTTATTTATTTATTTATTTATTCAAAATTGAGGTATAGTTGATTTATAATATTGTATAAGTTTCAGGTGTGCAACATAGTGATCACAATTTTAAAGGTTATACTCCACTTATAGCTATTGTGAAATATTGGCTATATTCCCTATGTTGTACAATATGTCCTTATAGCTTATTTATTTTGTGCATAGTAGTTTGTACTTCCTAATCCCCTATCCCTATATTGCCCCTCTCCCAACTGGTAACCACTAGTTTATTCTCTATATCTGTGAGTCTGTTTCTGTTTTGTACATACATTCATTTGTATTATTTTTTAGATTCCACATATAAGTGATATCACACGGTATTTCTCTTTCTCTGTCTGACTTATTTCACTAAGCATTATACTCTCCAAGTTCATCCATGCTGTTGCAAACGGCAAAATTTCTTTTCTTTTTTCAACTGAGTAGCATTTCGTGTGTGTGTGTGTGTGTTTGTGTGCAGTATATGCCAAATCTTCCTCATCCATTCATCTGTTGATGGACAGGCTGCTTCCATATCTTGGCTATTGTACACAATGCTGCTATGGACATTGGGGTGCATGTATCTTTTTGAATTAGTGTTTTAGTTTTCTTCAGATATATGCCCAGGATCATACATATGATAGTGATATTTTTAGTTTTTTGAGGAACCTCCATAGTGTTTTCCACAGTGGCTACATCAATTTACATTCCCACCAATAGCATACAAGGGTTCCCTTTTCTCTACATCCTCACCAACACTGATTATTTGTGCTCTTTTCGATGATAGCCATTCTAACAGGTGTGAAGGGATATCCCATTGTGGTTTTGATCTACATTTCTCTGATGGTTAACAATGTTGAGGATCTTTTCACATGCCTGTTGGCCATCTGTATGTCTTTGGGAAAATGTCTATTCAAGTCTTCTGCCCATTTTTCAATCAAGTTTTTTTTTTTTGATGTTGAGTTGTATATATTTTGGATATTAACCTCTTACCAGTAATATAATTTGCAAATATTTTCTCCCATTCAGTAGGTTGCCCTTTCATTTTGTAGATGGTTTCCTTTGCTGTGCAAAAGCTTTTTTTTTATTTTATTGGCTGCATTGGGTCTTTTTTGCTGTGCGCGGGCTTTCTTTTAGTTGCGGTGTGTGGGGGCTACTCTTTGTTGTGGTGCACAGGCTCCTCATTGCCGTGGCTTCTCTTGTTGCGGAGCACGGGCTTTAGGTGCCTGGGCTTCAGTAGTTGCAGCACATGGGCTCAATAGTTGTGGCTCATGGGCTTTAAAGCGCAGGCTCAATAGTTGTGGCACATGGGCTTAGTTGCTCCACGGCATGTGGGATCTTCCTGGAGCAGGGATCAAACCCGTGTCCCCTGCATTGGCAGGTGGATTCTTAACCACTGTGCCACCTAGGAAGCCCCTGTGCAAAAGCTTTTAAGTTTAGTTAGGTCCCATTTGTTTATTTTTGCTTTTGTTTCCTTTTGTTTAGGAGACAGATCCAAAAAAAAAAATATTGCTACAGTTTTTGTCAAAGAGTGTTCTGCCTGTATTTTCTTCTAGTTTTATGGTTTCCAGTCTTACATTTAGGTCTTTAATCCATTTTGAATTTATTTTTGTTTATGGTGTTAGAAAATGTTCTAATTTCATTCTTTTACATGTGCCCGTCCAGTTTTCCCAGCACCACTACTATATTGTTTTGTTTACTGTAGCTACAAACAAAATAATTTTAATGCTAGAAGTCAGGACAGTGATTATTTTGGAGGAAGATGAGGAGTGGTATTTGGGAGGATATTTGATGGAAACATTTGAGATGTTAGTTATGTTCTTTTTTTGACCTGGTGGTAGTTATGTGGGTCGTTAACTTTGTGATAAATTTATGATCATTTTACTTTTCTCTATGTGTGCTATATTTTAATAAAAAGTTATTTTTGGCTGTGCGACTTGTGCGATCTTAGTTCCCCAATGAGGGATTGAACCCAGGCCCTTGGCAGTGAGAGCGTGGAGTCCTATCCACTGGACCACCAGGGGATTCCCATAAAAAGTTTTTAAAAAGTAGAAATCACTAACATTGCCAATAATGGGAAGGAAGGAAAGAAGGAAGGAAGGGAGATAGGAAGGAGGGAAGGAAGGAAATAAAGCCAATAATAAAACACCAGAAATTTTTTTTTAATGTACAAGAAATCATATTCCAAACACCAAGCAAACTAAATTAGTATAGGTTTTATTCAACTGATGTATTATAAGAAAATACTAGGACTTCCTAGGTGGCACAGTGGTTAAGAATCCGCCTGCTAATGCAGGGGACACGGGTTCGAGCCCTGCCCTGGGAAGATTCCACATGCCACGGAGCAACTAAGCCCGTGTGCCACAACTATTGAGCCTGTGGTCTAGAGCCCGTGAGCCACAACTATTGAGCCCGTGTGCCACAACTATTGAAGCCCACGCACCTAGAGCCTGTGCTCCACAACAAGAGAAGCCATTACAATGAGCAGCCTGTGCACCACAATGAAGAGTAGCCCCCACCCGCAGCAACTAGAGAAAGCCCATGTGCAGCAATGAAGACCCAACACAGCCAATAAAAAAAATTAAAAAAAAACAACCTCCATTTAAAAAAAAAAAAAGAAAATACTATAAAATATATACATACAGAAAACTCATTTCACCTTGATACTGTGATCCATAGAGAATGTGATGTACTTTTAGCACACTGATTGGCTTGGCATTTCTTAGTCCAACATTACATGATTCAGTATTAAATAACAATTATATGAACATATATAATTTTTTACTTGGTTTTCTAATTTTAGAGTTGGCCTATGGACAAGGCATGAAAAATTTGGTTGTATTTACAGAAATGATTTAGTCAAGAAAGCTGAACCATTATGTGTATTATGGAATAAGAGATTTGTTATAGGAATATAACTTTACATAATTGTGAAAGAGGCTGGGAGAGTAAGGATCAGAAAGAGAGTTAGAGGATCAGGGGAAAGACACAAAACATCCAGGCATGTCCTGCTGTCAGAGTGGGAATTCACAGGATTGATGATGAAGAAGTCTACAGAAATCTGTGTGTGTAATATGTATAAAGACATATGGATATACATATGTATGTTTTAAATATGTGTATAAAACACACAGATATGTGTATGTGTATATGTATATATGTTTATATACATATTGTAAACATATTTTACATATAAATGTATTTTATATTTTAAAATTATATATATGTGTATATATGTAGTGTGTGTGTGTGTGTATGTGTATACCATGAGCCGTATTTATACTAAAAAATTATCCATTGTTTTTCTGAATTCAATTTAACTGGTGTCCTGATTTACCTGGCAGCTCACAGCCCTAGCCTGGGATAGCCCTTAGTCAGCAGGCTGGCAGTTGGGAAGAAGAGCAGGACTCTGAGGCGGGGGAAAGCAAGGACAAGCTGGAATCGACAGGCACCTCTGCATCTGGCTCTCACTGCATGTAACAACAGCCTTCAGAGAGTGAAATAGCTGCTTCATTTCTCCCTTCCAACTCTCAAACAAATTTCTCTTTTGGCCAACTCTAACCTGGTACTGTAAAGGGAAGGACATTCTGAAAAATGTAATTCCAGCTTAGCCAACCTGATAAAAATTACAGAGAATTGAAACCCGTCTAATATATTTAAATTATAGGAACTATACCACTGGTTAACCCAATAGTATATGAGGGTAATTGCTTTTCATAAATCTATTCCAACTAATGAATGGAAAAGAAATTATAAGATTAAAATTTCACCATTTTGCAACCTCTGTGGCTTAATAGATATAAGCATTAAGCATCAATAGCTGCTAACATCACAAAAAGAGAGATGGCCAGGCACTATATGCCTCCATATTCTTCCCAAACACCCTCTATAGTTTTGCCAAAGGCATCAAACCTGAGTTCGATCCAGTCTCTGCATTCACCTGCCAATTTGCCAGAAACACAGAGGACAGAGAAACGTTGGATTCCACTATGAGTGTGAAATCAGCAAAAACCAGACTGTGGGAAACTACAGATTTCATTCTCTGAGTTCATTGAGAGTTAAATTGTAAAGCAAAGAGGGATAAAGGGTGAACCTAAAGATTAAACAAACTTAAAAGATATATCAAAATGTGCGTATTTTAATGATAAAACTATTTTTAAAACACAAGAAAGCAATTACTCTAGAAGTCAGCGTAGTGGCTTCTTAGGACAATTGTGATTGGGAATGGGGATCACGGAAGGGCTTCTGGGGGAGCTGGCAAAGTTCTGTTACTTGATCTGGGTAATAGTTACAAGAATGTTCTCTTTATAGTAGTTCATTGAGCTATATGTTTGTTTTCTTTATTTTCTGCATCTTTTGATTTATGATAAAATATTTTTCAAAAAGCAGTTTGGAGGAAACAGACTATTTGAGGGAAACTTTAAAAAATATTATTAATATCTTAATAGAGATAAGAAAGGGGATTGCATCCACCAAATGAAACAGGGCTCTATAAAAAAGGAACATTTGGAGAACAAAAAGAAAGTCTGTTAGAAATTTAAAAATGGATAACAGAAATGAAAAATAATAATTAGAATGAAAATAAAGCTCAAAAATAAGGTTGAAGAAATCAGAGCAAAAGATAACTAAGTTTTGGCCAATGAGATATCAGTAGACTATATCCTTTGAAAAGGAAACTGGTGATCCTCCACCCCTCATTCCTTCTTTCCAAGGCTAGAGTGAAGAAGTCATGGTCACTATCCAGCTTGAACCATGTAGACATGGACAGCACCATAGAGTAAGGATCAGCAAACTTGTTCTTATAAAGGGCCAGAAAATAAATATTTTAGTCTGTGGGCAATGTAGCCTCTGTCCCAACTACTCAGCTCTGTCACTGTAGCTCAAAAGCAGCCTTGAACAGTAAGGAAACAAATGGATATCACTGTGTTCTAATAAAACTTTATTTATGGACATCAGAATTTTAATTTCATCTAATTTTCACGTCACAAAATAGTCTTTTTTTCCCAATCATTTAAAAATATAAAGACCACTCATAGTTCGTGGCCATAAAAACAAAAACAGAACAAACAAAAAAACAAACAAACAAAAAACAAGTGGTGGACAGGATTTGGCCTCGGACTATAATTTGTGGCTCCCTGCCCTAGGGAATGTCAGAGCATCATGACAAAGGAATCTGGGGTCCTGGAACATCTCATGGAACAGAGCCACCTATCTGAACTGAGCTCTAGACTACTACATGAGAGAAATATACTTCTGTTTTCTTTGGCCAGTGTATTTTGTATCTCTGTTATATTGACTTAGTCTAAACTCTAATACAAGGCACTCATAAAGTCTCAGAGAAACTGAAGTAAAATAATTCTTAATAAACTGCTAAAGCATTTGATGAGGAGGAAGGGGAGGGACATAATCCACGACCTACAATTCCACTTCTAGGTAAAAACTTTAGAGAGTCTCTTACATATGCACATAAGGAGTGCCGAGACCAGCTCGGCGACTCGAGGCGAGTGACGGGTGCCGCAAGCTTGAAGAAGACACAGACACAGACTGAAGAGAAAAGTGGGACCGGGGGGCTCAAGACCTCTCGGATCAAGAGCCCTGCTGACTCATCCCAGGTTGCTTTTATTGAGTTCGTGGGCTAACATTCTCAGGTTACACTCATAAACAATCAAAGGCCTCACATGACTGAGGCAATTATCTTTGTTTACTTCCTGGGTCCGAGTTGAGCAGGTGTGGATTTGAGCTGGGGGTGGAGAGCAAAACAGCCCTGGGGGCAGGAGACCTCTCTCAAAAGGATTAAGGGTCTGTGCCCCACCCGTGTTGGCCCCTCTGCGACTGTGCCTGTCTTAGGTTGTTCCTCCCTTGAGGAATCTTACCCGTCTCTGGCTAACCAGTCATCCTCCAGGGCCAAACACGGTGATATAAGGAAGGTTCTATGCACCACCCCTGTTGGCCCCTCTGCGGCTGTGCCTGTCTTAGGTTGTTCCTCCTCTGAGGAATCTTACCCGTCTTTGGCTAACCAGCCATCCCTCAGGACCAAACAGGGTGATATTAGTCTCCAAGCCCCGCACCCTCAGCTCCGCCACTGCTCAAGCAGGACATTCTGAATCCCATCGCTCGGCCCACATACTTCAACATTTTCAATGTTTCAAAAAGGTTCCAGAATGTCTTCCCACAAAGGAGACTAGTGTAAGAATGTTCACTGCTGTATTCTTACAATAACAAAACTTAGGAGCCACTTAAATGACTATCAGCAGGAGAATGGATGAATAAATTGTGATGTAGTCATTCAATTGAATACTATAGAGAAGTCAACATGAGTGAACTAGAGCTACAGGTATCGACATGGAAAATTTCTCAAACGTGACATTGAGTAAAAAGGAAGTTGCAAGATAATAAATACATGATGATGCCACTTATATAGTTTTTAAAAAGAAAAATAAAACTAAATATCATTTATGGATATGTATACATTGAAAGTATACACTATGCATGGAAATGTTAAATATGAAGTTCAGGATAGTGCTCATCACTGAGGAGGGAAGGATGGAGGAAAATGGGACCCTGGAAGGGTACAGGAGTTGCTTCAACCGTATCTTTCAAAATGATTACCATGAAAAATTTAGTTACTGTCTGTCACCATACAAAGCTATTAGATAATTTTTTACTATATTCCCCACATTCTACATCTCATACCTTTGACTCATTTATTTTGTAACTGGAAGTTTGTACCTCTTAATCTCCCTCACCTATTTCTCCATGCCCCACCTCCTCCCCTCTGGCAACCACCTGTTTGTTCTCTGCACCTATGACTCTCTGTTTACTTAGGTTTTGTTTTTTAGGCTATTTTGGTTTCACATATAAGTGAAATCATGCAGTATTTGTCTTTCTCTGTCTGACTTATTTTAATTCTCTAGGTGCATCCATGTTGTTGCAAATGGCAAGAGTTCATTTTTTAATGGCTGAGTAATATTCCATTTTTTATGGTGTATATAAATATGTCTCATAACTTCTTTATCCATTTGCCTATTGATGGACACTTAGGTTGCTTCTATATCTTGCCTATTGTAAATAATGCTGCTATGAACATAGGGGTGCATGTATCTTTTTGAACTAGTGTTTTCATTTTCTTTAGATAAATACCCAGGAGTAGAATTGCTGGATTGCATGGTAGCTCTAATTTTAATCTTTTGAGTCATTTAATTTACTGTGTTAATTTTTTAAAAATCAGAACAAACAAAAGTAAATGTTTGCTGAATGAATGGTGAATTCATGAATGTATACATCAAATATCCTGATATTTTGTATATTTGCAGTTTCATCTTGAGGTTTAGATTCACAAAGATTTCATGGCTAATTATTCAAGGCTAGCTAACATCAGAGGAGTAATAAATTCACTCACTGTCCTTTTGTTTATATATCAAACAAGGTTTCTAGCCCGAATATCCAGGAATGGCAAACAGGCATTTCTCCTACTAGTAAGGTTTCCAAACACAATTAATTAATTAGGACATATATGACTTGCATCATATAGACCTATAAAGGTTATGACCAGGTAGTGAGCACTGCCATCAGGAACTAGTATGTCAAGTGAAGAGGGGTTGTTTCTCTATTTGCAGTGTAGTCTGGCAGTTTGTTGATGGTAACAATGGATGATGAATGATAAAGGTGATAAGGATGTGGAAGAAATCCAAGCTAAAGAAAATGGCAGTGAATGGAACAGAAAGACAACTTACTTTTGAACAAAAGCTAACTAATCAAAAGCTGGATTTGCTCAGTGATGTCTAGGTTTTATAACTAAACATTTATAGCCATATTCTTTAACTTTACTTTTACCTAATATTCCTACAGGAAACAACCCCAAAACATCCATCATCAGTAAACTAGACAGACAAATTGCATTATATTTGTGAAATGAAATACTGCATGTCAATTTAAAGAAATAAACTATTGATATGCACAAGAACATGAATGAATCTCAAAAATATTATTCTGAGTGAAAGAAGCCAGACATAGAAGAGTACATACTGTTGGATTCCATTTAAGTCAAGTTCTACAACAGGTAAAACCAAATTATGGTAGTATCAATCAGAACAGCAGCTGTGGGTCAGGAAGGGTTTACCAGAAAGTTTCAAGGAAATGTTATTCATCTTCATGTGGGGTAGTGGTTATACAAGTGTATACGTTTGTTAAAAATAACAACAAAAACCACCTCATCAACCTATATGTTTAAACTATATGCATTGTATTTTATGTAAATTATATCTCAAAAAAGCTGATTATTAAAAATCCCTATAGGAAAGATAGCATCATAATTATGAGTCTGAAAACTCTCTAGCCCAGAGATCACAAACTGGCAGCCCACAGATATATTTGTTTGGATGCCATTTTTAAAACTGAATTAGTTGCCAACATTTGGAAATTGACATTGAAGTTTAAAAAAAAAAAGTCCAGCTTCTCCTGAAAAATTTTGAGATCTTACAATATTGGCCCCACACTTTTACATGACAATAATTTGCTGATATACCTGCCCTGTTATACAAAGCATGTACTCTCCATTCTCCACAGCTCCTACCACTGGATTGTCTTATGGCAGACCAGTTTCATTCAATCTCTGTTATCTGTCATTAGACAGGAGTGGCTAGAGACGGGAGAGCAAGAAAGGAAAGTGCACAGTGCCAGAAGCCAAGGGAAGGGAGAATGTAAAGATATCAACAGTGTCAATTATTACAGGGAGAGCATGGCAAATGAGAACTGAGAAAAGGTTATCTGGCCAATTAAAAGGTCAGTAGTGATTTCATTAGATACTGGGAATGGAGGCAAGATTACAGAGGTTAAGGAGTAAAGGAATAGTTAATAAATAGGAGAAGCAAGTGATAGAAGGATGATGGGACATAAATAAATAACCAATCTTAATCTCTAAAAGTCTATCACCAAAGTTCCCTGTGTTACAGAATAGATCATTTCCACATCCATCTATTTACATCTCTGTCCCAAGAGGCTGAGGATAGAATGGGGAGCAAATACAGACCCTGTCCCCACCATCTTAGAGCTCACAGTTGATATGAGGTAATAGTCACGTTGAAGGTGGGACAGAACAGAAATAAAAAGGAAAAGGTTAACAAGAAAAGAAAGAGAAGAAATCAGAATGACAGTTATAGAAAAGCAAGGATAAAAACGGAAACCCTCCCATTTATTTTTCAAAGTAATCACAATCCTTACTCCATGCTGATAGCACGTGTGCACACACACAAACTTTTAGCTATGCGTATACGTGCACAAATTCCATGTAAAGTACTAGCAAAATGAATCCGATAGCGTGCACAAAGAATAATATGTTGCTAAACATGGTTTATTTCAGAAATATAGTGAATGCGATGAAACCTATCCATGCTATTCACCACATCAGTGGAGCAAAGGAAGAAAATATTGTGTTTATAAACACAAATGGCAATAGTAAATTTGATTAAATTCAATTTTAAAAAACAGAATGAAAAAAGGCTCTTGATAAACTTGAAATAAAAGGATGTTTATTAAAAAATAAAAGGATGTTTATTAAAAGTGTTTTTAAATCCAAGTGCCAAAATCTTACTTAAGGGTAGAACCCTAGAAGCATTTCCTTTAAAGTCAGAGACAAGACAAGAATTCCCCCTACAATCAGCTTTATGTTCATTTTCTAAAATGGCAATTAGTAAAACAGGAAAATGAATTAGAAACATAAGTATTAAAAAAGATACCCAATTACCATCCTTACAAATTATATGTTGTCTTCCAAGAAATGCCAATAGAATCAATCAACTGAAAATCTAAGAGAATAAGTGGCTGTATACCAAATAAATATATAACATCAATAAATATACAATATTCCCATTTAACAGCAATAACCAAAGAGACAATGTAAAGAGGGGAAGAGATCCCGTTCACCTTATACTATATGAAATAACTAGAAATAATCTCACTCAGAAGTATGTGAGCAAGACCTCGTTGAAGAAAACTGCATGCATAAACTGAAAGATAAAAAAGAGTTGAATAAATGGAGACATACAAAGGGCCTAGATAATAAGCATAAGGCTGATAATCATAAAGATGTCAATTCTTCTCTAAGTTATAGCTGTGAGGCAATTTCAATCAAGTTGATAAAGGAAAAATTATTTAACTATTGGGAAAAACAAAATAAAGTGAGAACATTTCTTCAAACTTTATACCAAAATGAATTCCAAATATATTCAGGAGTTCATTTCTTTAAAAAAAACTTTAGGGAATTCCCTGGTGGTGCAGTGGTTAGAACTTGGTGCTTTCACTGCCAGGGCCTGGGTTCAATCCCTGATTGGGGAACTAAGATCCTGCAAGCCACGTGGTGCAGCCAAAAAAAAAAAATTTAAAGCTATAAGAATATTTTTAACATTTATTTAAGTGTAGTCAATTTACCATATTGTGTTAGTGTGAGGTATACAGCAAAATGATTCAGTTATATTTATATTCTTTTCCATTATAGGTTATTATAAGGTATTGAATATAGTTCCCTCTGCTAGATGGTAGGACCTTGTTGTCTGCCTATTTTATATGTAGTAGTTTTTATCTGCTAATCCCAAACTCCTAATTTATCCCTCCACCCCCTTTCCCCTTTGGTAACTATAAGTTTATTTTCTAAGTCTATGAGTCTGTTTCTGTTTTGTAAATAAGTTCATTTGTATCATATTTTAGATTCCACATGTAAGTGACATCATAGGATGTTTGTCTTTCTCTGACTTTCTTCACTTAGTATGATATTCTCTAGGTCCATCCATGTTGCCGCAAAGGCATAATTTCATTCTCTTTTATGGCTAACATCCCATTGTATGTACCACATCTTCTTTAGCCATTCATCTGTCAATGAACATTTAGGTATTTAGGTTGCTTCCATGTCTTTGCTATTGTAAATAGTGCTGCTATGAACATTGGGATACATGAATCTTTTTGAATTAGAATTTTCTCCAGATATATGCCTAGGAGTGGGATTGCTGGATCATATGGCAACTCTATTTTTAGTTTTTTAAGGAACCTCCATACTGTTTTCCATGGTGGCTGCACCAATTTACATTTCCATCAACAGTGTAGGAGGGCTCCCTTTTCTGCACATCCTCTCCGGCATTTATTATTTGTAGACTTTTTAATGATGGCCATTCTGACTGATACCTCATTGTAGTTATGATTTGCATGTTCTAATAATTAGCGATAATGAGCATCTTTTCATGTGCCATGGTCATCTGTATCATCCGTATGTCTTCTTTGGAGAAATGTCTACTTAGGTATTCTGTCCATTTTTTGATTTTTTTTTTCTGCCCTGCGTGGTTTGCAGGATCTTAGTTCCCTGACCAGGGATTGAACCAGGGCCCTCAGCACTGAAAGCATAGAGTCCTAACCACTGGACCACCAGGGAATTCCCAGGTTGTTTGTTTTTTTGTTATTGAGTTGTGTGAGCTGCTTGTATATTTTGGAAATTAAGCCCTTGCCGTTCACATCGTTTGCAAATATTTTCTCCCAGTCTGTAGGTTGTCTTTTTGTTTTGTTTATGGTTTCCTTGCTATGCAAAAGCTTATAAGTTTGATTAGGTCCCATCTGTTTATTTTTACTTTTATTTCTATTGCCTTGGGAGACTGACCTAAGAAAACATTGCTACAATTTATGTTCAATGAACATTTAGGTATTTAGGCATAGCCTATGTTCTCTTGTAGGAGTTTTATGGTGTCCTATCTTATATTTAAGTCTTTGAGCCATTTTGCATTTATTTTTGTGTATGGTGTGAGGGAATGTTCTAAGTTTTTTGATTTACATGTGGCTGTCCAGCTTTCCCAACACCATATGTTGAAGAGATTGTCTTTTCTCCATTGTATATTCTTGCCTCCTTGGTTGAAGATTAATTGACTGTAGGTGTGTGGGTATATTCCTGGGCTCTCTATTCTGTTCCATTGATGCATATGTCTGTTTTTGTGCCAATACCGTGCTGCACTGATTACTGTAGTTTTGTAGTATTGTCTGAAGTCTGGGAGGGTTATGCCTCCAGTTTTGTTCTTTCTCCTCAGAACAAATTCTGGGTCTTTTATGGTTCCATATAAATTTTAGGATTAGTTGTTCTAGTTCTGTGAAAAATGTCATGGATAATTTGACAGGGATCTCATTAAATCTGTAGATTGCTTTGGGTAGTTTGGCCATTTTAACAATATTAATTCTTCCAACCCAAGAGCATGGTATATCTTTCCAAGAAATAGAGTATTTTTAATAAAGAAAACGTCACATGGAAAATAAGTGGTACAGTCCAAATTAATGTATTAGAAACAATTCCCTCTGCTCTATCCAATTTGTAGATTTGGAAACATAGGCTGCATTAAAGATAAGAAAATTCAACTTTGTCAGTGTCATGTGCTAAGTGAGGACTGGACTCCCAGTTGATCAAGAATGTGAGTAAATCTTTTCTTATAATGAAGCTGGATCTATGGAAGGATCATCTGTGTAAAAAGCATGCTGTATAAGCTAGAAATGGTCCAGAACATACAACCTATGTGCGGCGCCTCCGTGGGTGGATTTTACTTACAGTGTTTGATTTTACACAAATGTTTAATATAACAGGACTTTTTATTACATGCAATTATCATAGCAAGTAATAATTCTCTTTGTATATAATTCTAAAACACAAATGTCCTTTATTAATGTTCATTTTATTCCAGTGTTATTTGTAAATTACAAGTTTATTTAGAAAATATAGACAATTCATATATACATTATAAATCTACAAATAAATTATTTATAAAATGTATATTTTATAAATCTACATTTATTCCTAATTTATTTTATAAATAAATTTGTGATTTTTTTTATAAATTTGATTTGTAATATGATAAACAGAATTTGTTTATAAAATATTAATTTTATAAGTATATATTTTATGACAGATATCATATAGCTTATTTATAGAATTAATTTCTGAATATAATTTCTAAAATAAATTATTTTATAAAAGGTTGATAAAAGAGGGAGAAAGGAGGCATTTTGAGGCATTTCTTCTTGGATTCCTGGTTTCCCATTTTGATCTCCAGAAATCAAAGGAAAGATTCAATCACTAAGGAAAGAATAGCTTCTTCATTGTGTATGCTTCAGTGGAGTGCACGCCTGATTAGCTCACAACTGTTTTAAAGCCATAGGAACTAAATTCATTCTAGGCACTCACTAAATAACGGGAATGGGGAATGGAGGCACTATTATTTATTACATTTAACTGCTCTGTTCCTTCCACACTAATAGTTGAGCCTCTTTTAGTTGCGGTAACAGAAAGCAGTAACAGCATATATACGGTAGGATAATATATCATCACTTCTCTAAGATTTTGAAGCTCATTAAAAAATATATTGTCCAAATAATCTAGCAGTTGTGTTTATGATGCATCCATGGAATGAGACATATTCTAACAGCATGTCAACAAAGTGTCAGGCCCTGTGAGAGATACTTGGAAATTATTCACACCATTCTGTTCAGTTTACTGGGGTTTTTTCTTACAAGCTTTTTATTTTAATTTGATTGTAAAAGTTTGCTGTTTCTGAAGGCTCCTTCTGGTTCATACACCTCTGTCACCAGCAGAGAAGGTGTTTGACTTACTATGTGTTTATTCAGTATATTCAATTATCAAGTTATTTAAATAGAAGGTGTAGAGAAGGGCATCTAGGACAAAGCCCTGCTTTATGCTACTACCATTTATAATTTAAACTGTCAGGTATTTCTCTTCACTCTGATTCTTACAGGATTGTCTTTTTTCTAAGAAACTTAAAATGTATATAAAACTTTAGAGGATAATATAAAAAATACATATATTTTCATTGTACAGAATTGAGGATTATTAATATTGTCATCAGTGCTTCAAGTTTTCACACACACACACACACACACACACACGCAGAATGCTGCACTGCAGCCAGTTCACAACTTATTCTCAGAGCTGTCTGTTAAATTTTGGGGAATTTTGAGAGCTGATTGCTAAATCTTTGGTAGGTTGAAACTGGCCATGGTGGGACTGTTATACCACTGAAATCTACAAATGCTATAAATCAGGGTTTTTTTTATTCCTGGACAACCAGTTGTTAAACATTTATCAGCACACTACTGCTTATGTATAAAAGAAGGAAAGCCTTTGCAGGTAAATTCAGCTCGTCTTGGACCCACACCCCCTATCCCATTATCCTTCCCCCTCCTTAGAGGCAATCGCCATCATAAATTTGGTGTAGGTTATTCCAGAATATCTTCTATACTTTAAATACATTTATATGCATCCATGAACAACAGAGTATACTTTTGGTATGTTTTAAAATGTACATATACTGCAACTTGCTTTTCTCATACAACATTTTGTTGCAAAAAGATCTAGATCATTCCTTTCATCTGCTATTTAGAAGTCTCCATATGAATATACCTTATTTTATCTATCCATACTTCTATTAATGGGCATCTAGGTTGTTTCCAATTTTTCACCATTAGAAACAATGCTAAAGTGAATGGTTTTTGTCCATATGTACATGAGTTATCTAGGTATTTACCCAGAAGTATAATTGCTAGGTTATGTGCACAGTGTCAAGTTTACTACATATTGTCAGATTCCTCTCTCAAGTGTGCAAAACCAATTTATGCTCCTACTCAACAGGAGTGAATTAGAGTTCTCTTTGCTCCACATTCCAGCCAATAATAGGTACTGTCAGACTTTCCATTTTTGTCAGTCTGATGAGTACAAAATGACATCTCATTGTGTTCAATTTTCATTTCCTTAATCACTAGTGAGGTTGAGCATTTTTTCTCATACTTATGGGCCATTCATGTTTTCTACCCTGTGAATTCCCTTTCATTTGCCCATCTTTCTACTGGATTGCTTGACTTTTTGTTCCTGATTTTTGGAGTTCTCAATATACTCTGGATACTAATAATTGTCTTTTCACTTTGTTTATGGTAAGTTGTTTTGTTTTTGGTGTTTTGGATGGGGTGAGAGTCAAGTGCGTTTTCTCACTGTGAGCTCTTTGAGGACGTGGTCTGTGGGCCTAGTGGTCAGAGGATATGTCTCACTTGCCCAGGGTGATGACACACCCAAAAGACAGTTTCCAAGGCCACAAGTTCTGGCTGGCGGCAGATCTAGAAACAATAGACTTAGTCTCTGCTCCAACCAAACAGTTGTTTTTTTGTTTTTTGGTGTTTTTTTTTTTTCAATTGGTTCACGTTGTCTTTCCTCTAGGCCTTTGCACATGCTATTTCCTCCACCTGAAATGCTCTTCCGTCCGCTGTCTGTGCCCCAGAATACTTTTTACTTTCCCTCTCTTAGCACTCACCACACTGCACTGCAATAAACTGTTGGCTTGTCTGTCTCCTCCACTCTCTGCCTTTGTAGCCCCAGCGCCCTAGTACAAGTCTTGATAGAGTCATTGCTTAAAAAAGAATAAAAGTTTGTTGAATGAATGAGTGATTGAGTGAGCGAGTGAGTATGGTAAGCCATTGTGTCCCCCCCCCCATACACACACACACATACATACACACATACACTATAGGGGCAGCTGTATTGAAGGTCAGAGAATGTTTCATTCATTCATCCAACAACAAATCCCTAACACTTGCCCGGCACCTGCTAGTGATCTGGACCCTTCCCTCACCAAGTTCACAGCCAGATGGGGAAGACAGACTCATACCTGCCAAGCACAGTACACTGACTTAAGTGTCTTGATGGAGAGAAGTACAGAGTACTGTGAGCATGCAGAGGAGGGACACTTATTCCAGCCATGAGTGGGAAGGATTTTGGAAAAAGATCTCTCAAGGATGGAAATCAGCCAAGAAGAAATAATTCCATAATCAGTCCCTTAATTAAAAATGTAAATGAAATTCTCCCTAGCAATCCCAGGGGCTGCTATTTGGCTTTCTTAGATTATGTCAATAAATGAGCTTGACCAGGTGTTTTCCTCCTTACTTCAGGTTATAGCAGCACCTATCAGTGAATTCCCAGTACTAGAGCACCGCCCTTGGATAACAGATTAAACCCAAGGGTCACCCACTGCCCCTCCCCTGCTCTCTCTACTCTCCATTTGTTCCTTCTAGCTACAAATTGCCTCACATTCCCATCTTTATCTTCAACCCCGCCCCCAAAACCTGGCCTCTCCACCAGCTTTCTGTAGCCCCTTCCTATCACCAGGCCAAAAGAAACGTAGTCACCCCACTACAGTCTGCTCCCAATCAGTTTCGTTGGTGCCAAATATGTACTAGGCACTGGCTAGGCCCTGAAAACTGAAGAATGAGTAGGAGCCAGCCATCAAAGATCTTAGGGAAGAGCTTTCTAAGCGGAGAAAAGAGCTAGTACCAAATCCTGGTAGTAAGATAAAGCCTGGAGTGTTCTAGAAACTGATAGAAAGCCAGGGAGACAAGAGCATAATAAGTGGGGGTAGAATGGTATAAGATAAACCTATAGAGATGGGCAAGAGAAAGGAAATGATAGTTTTTCTACGAGGTTTTGTTTTTTTGTTTTTTTTTTTCTTTCATGGCATCTGCCAGTTCTCACCATAAAGTTGGGGTAGAATAGCATGTAGTCCAGCCCTTAGGGATAATCTGTGCCCTTAGGGAAGATCTTCGTACCATCAGAGATTTCTAGGAGAAATCCACAGGTAAGAAAAATTCTGGGTTTTATCAAAGGGGAACTTCAGTCCTAGGAAAGCAGGGTAAGAAAGCATAAGACTGGGAGAGCTAGAAACCTGTTGCTCAAGGTCTGTCACCGGCCCTCTCCTGCCCTGGTTCGTGGGCTCTTCCTGAATCACACTGCAAAGCTTTCTTCGTCTCTGGCTCCAGAGTAATCAGCATCCGGGCATTAGGACCCAGACTGGGCCAAAATGACATACACAGATTGGAGCATGCACACATTTATTTGTGACTTGCTGTCTGGGACTTAGGAACGTGCACCTGCATGGGAATAGTCTTTACTCCCAGGGCAAGGGACAGCTCGCACATCTCTAGTTAGAAGTCATTTCAATTGAGCATTACATCATTGACACAGCAGAACAGCCTCCTGGGTCCCTTTGCTGTTACTCGAACATCTGTTTCCTCCCGCCTCCCCTTGCCTTCTTCTGGGGTCCAGGAGCCCTCTTTTACACATGGCTCCCTTCCTGAAAAATCAGTCATTCTTACTTATTTTCCTGGAACTGGAGAAGAGTTGGAAGGTCTGGCCCTCAACCTTCCAGGCTCTGCCTCTCAACTGTTAAGGCCTATGACACCACAATGGTGTTGGAAACAGAGGGGGCTTGTCTTCTCTCAGGGACAAGAAACCATCAGAACTTTGCTTAGACTTCTACTGTGCTCACAATACCCACTGTTTGCTTGAACACAAGGTTCCTTGCCCAGGGCCTAATTTTTTGATGTCTGGTCTGTTGAGAGATGAAAGAGCATATGTCTCTGGTGGCCATATTTTGCAGCCAGCTAAAGTCTCTGCTAGACCAGGGCAGACAGTCTGCAGTGAGGTGAAGTGCCCCCGATGACCAGCCCAAAGAACCAAGCTTCCTCTCAGAAGGAGCCAGTGCTTTGCTGTAGGAAACGTGCCAGAAACCTCTGAGACCTCCTTCTCAGAATTTAAAAAAGGCAAAACCAGTCACTGGGTCTTTATTCCTAATAGACGTCCATCACTAGAATAACAAAGCTCATACAATTTACTATTGAAATGGAATGTTTAAATCAAACAATAAAAGATGTTTATCTATATTCAATTTTGGATCTCCTTACATAGAAGGAATTATATTTTTATCAGGTGATTTTTTTTTTCAAGTCAGTGCACAGCTCCCTCCAACTTTTTCTAGATCTGATACGAAGCCAGTACTTTTCAATACTACTAGGAAAAACAAAGAAAGAGGAGGTCTGAGCAGCAGCTGTGGATCAAATATGCATTGGTTTGTGATTTTATGTACATAAAATTCTACCTCACCTCTCTGTCTAACTCCTGAATCTGCTGGGAAGACAGATGGTATCAGAAGGAGAAATATATAATAGCATGCCTGAAGCATAAAGCCCCCATTTGCCTCCCTTTTTTCTATTTATATAAAATAACTTGGTCTAATACTAATAGAAAGGACGTACTCCAAAGCCTTTTTTCCCCCATAAAGAGCTGAAAGAGCCACCTAAACTCCCAGCATGGAATTTGAGGTCACTCAAAATACATTTCATTTCAAGGTCCCTTCAACCAATGTTTTTCTCTTCACAGCCACATTTCTTCATGTCCCTCTACACCCACACATTCTCTTAGTTCCCTTTAAGAAATGTGTCATGAAAGAGAAAAGTTATCAAGATTGCATTTTATTTTTTCAGGTTTATTGAAGTATAATTGACAAATACAATTGTAAGATATTTAAAGCGTACATCGTGATGGTTTAATATACATGTACATTGTGAAAGGATTCCTCCCATCTGGTTAAACATCCATCACTATATGTATGTGTGTGTGTGTGTGTGTGTGTGTGTGTGTGTGTGTGTATAAAGTTCTACTCTTTTAACAGATTTCAATTATACAAGACAATGTTGTCAACCATAGTCACCATGTTTTATATTAGATCCTCAGACCTTATTCATCTTATGACTGAAATTTTGTACTCTTTTACCAATCTCTGCCTATTTTCCCACCTCCCAGCCCCTGGCAACCACTTTTGCACTCTGTTTCTATGAAAGTTTTTAAACCTGGGCAATTCTACTTCCCCCAGTCTGCTCCCTTCTCCCTTGGTGGGGCCTCTGTTGGGTCTGTTTGGCCTTTCTTTTTTTTTTTTCCCCTTTTAACTTATTGAATTGAAATTCATATAATATAAAATTAGCCATTTCAACGTGAATAATTCAGTGGCATTTGGTACATTCACAACGTTGTACAACTACCTTCTCTATGTAGTTCTAAAACATTTCCATCACTCCAAAAGGAAACCCTGTACCCATTAAGAAGTTTTCCCCATCTTCCCTCCCCCAGCCTCTGGCAACTCACCAAGCTGCTTTCTGTCTCTAGGGATCTGTCTATTCTGGGTATTTCATATAAATGGTACCATACAATATGTGACTTTGTGTCTGGCTTCTTTCACTTAGCATAATGTTCTCAAGATTCAGCCACAGTGTAGCAGGTATCAGTACTTCATTCTTTTTAAGGATAAATACTATTTAATCATATGGATGTATCACATTTTATTTATCCATTTATCCCTTTAGTGGACTTTTGTGCTGGCCTCTCATCTTGAGCCTCCTCCTCTTATAATCATGAAAGTCTTTGGATCCTTTCTGTCAAAGTAAGTGTAACAGAACCCTGTGATCTGTAGGGACCTAGAGTCAACTTATGGAAACTTGACGTTTTACCATCTTGTAACCCAGTGGTTTTCAAGTGGGGGCAATTTCAACCAACCCCCTTAGCCCCCTGGGGACGTTTGGCAGTATCTGGAGATATTTTTGGTTGTCACAACTAGGGGTGCACTACTAGCATCTAGTGGGTAGTGGCCAGAAATGCTGTTAAACATGCTACAATTCAAAGGACAGGACCCACAATAAAGAATTATCTGGCCCAAAATATCAACAATGCCAAGGCTGAGAAACCCTGTCAACCTAATCTAAGAGATTGGCTGAGTTGCCAGAGGTTCCAGAGAGATTTGGTAGGATAGACAACTGTTTATAGATCTGATCACTTTGACTGTCTTGAAACTGCAATTCTGTATAAAACATGCATGGTCAACATACATGTACTGAGCACCCATATATGAGCCCAACTCTGGCCTGCCTCAAAGTATTCACAACATAAGCTTCATTCATTTATGTAATATAGATTATACACAAGATGTTATAAAGTTAATAAATTTGCTTTCTAAGGGTGTGAGGGTTTTGATTCTAGCTTTTCAAATTGTGGAAACACTGAGAAACTTGTTACTGTATCTACTGGTGTCATTAGTATTAGTATCATTTCAACACAATAAATCAACTTAATTTGGCATCCCTCAATTTACCCATCCCCACTCCCCAGGCCTCAGCTACTTGTGTAACAGATTTTACAATGGACTCTATAAACCTTGAATCCCATCTTTTTAGACTGAGTGATTCTTTCTTTTAAACAGAAAACCCACACTTTTTCTTTCCTTATTTTTTTTTTTTAATTTTTTGGCTGCTCCACACAGCATGTGGGATTTTAGGTCCCCGACCAGAGATCAAACTCACACCGCCTGCATTGGAAGTGCAGAGTCTTAACCACTGGCCCGCCAGGAAAGTCCGCCTTGTTGTGGTGGTTGTTTTGTGCGTGTTGAGTTTTTTGGTATTTGTTTATTTAATGGCAAGAAGGAGAAGTTCAGTGGCAAGGAAGAACAAGACATTATTTGAAAACCCAAACTGTTAACACAGGACATGTCAAAACTGCCTCTCCACTCTCCACCCACTGTGAAAGACAATTACATATATGGTCCCTAGGAAATGCAAAATGTTAACATCTACCACCCTCCCTTTTCCCAGCCCGTGCCACGTTGGTTTATGATGAAGAGGAAATCTTGACTGTCTAGGCCATACCCTAAGTCTTATTGCAAAGCAGGCAGTTGCTCCTGTTGAGATTTATATCATTTATTTTACTGCTGCCATGGGAGATTAAAAATTAAATCATAATTTTAAATATTTTCATAAAGGTTAGGTAGGCATGTTTGATTTCTTTATTGCTCTACTGAATGTCAGAGGCTAGCACATTCACAGAGGACTGACAGTGAGGAATGATGGTATTTATAAAACAAATGTCATTAAGTTTACCTTTGAAGAAGATGCATTCTTGACTTTACCTAGAAAATTAGGCACAAATTAATTCCTATGATAAACTAGTTTTTTCCACACTAAGATTGTTATGCTCCACTTTAAAAACCATGACAACAAAATATATCTAAAGCAGTGAATGATTGCCATTACAGGGTTTCATCTAACTAAGCTGAGCACATATGCAGGCAGGACCACACAACCTCAGAAGGCTTCTGAACAGTCATGCCTTGCTCACACCGCTGAGAATAGCAGTGAGACCCTAAGTCAGACTGTAAAATTTTTCTTCAGGTCCCTGATCTCAGGTTTCTGTGTTCTTTGTACCCATAAGGAAAGGTAAAGTCAGCCAGTACAAAACCTGGCCCAGTGACAGAGCCAAAACATTCAGCAAAGCTGGTCACATGACATGAGGATGGGCATCTCAAGGAGAGAAAATTCAGCTAGAGAGCCTGGAGCCTTAAAATGGAAGCAAATTTGCTCAATAGTGTGTGTGTGCATGTCTTTCCTGTAGGACTTCTCGGCACCTTTAATATCCTAATATGCACTGTGACTCTCTAAGAAAGGGGATAGTTGATTCTGCAAACATATTTGACCATTTATCAGGGTATACTCACATCTTGTGGGACCCTATCATTTCGTGGAACATGTTTTGGGAAATGTTGCCACAGGAACATTATATCCAGAAGTCAGCAAGTCATCTGATAAATGTTCTTATATTCTTGTGAATACTATAGTGCAATGCGAACTGGATGGAAACACTCTTGTAGGGTTGCCACATAAAATACAGGACACCAAACATTGCATGGCACATACTTATATGAACATGTATTCATTGTTTATCTGAAATTCAAAATTCAAATTTAATTAGGCGTCCTGGGTTTCTTGTTTGTTTGATTTTGTTAAATCTGGCAACCCTATATTGATGAGGTTCGTGTGTCTCCTAAACAAATATATTTTTTTCTGTCTTCACAAGATACATGTCATCCTTAACCAGAAACGCATTGTTCTACCATGGGACACAGTCCAGAAAATTAGATCCTGCTCGACATTATGAATGTGGTCAACTGTTAATTTCTTGTACCTTCCATTCTCTGCCAAGGTCATCCTTTTCACTCTATGAAAGACATGAAATGCTCCCTGTAACTCCCAAGCCCATCAAGTTTCACATCCAACTTCAGAATCACTAACAAGCCAGTTCAGTCTCTTGATTATATCATCTGGTCCCACATGAATCAGCAAATGTGGATAGAGGTCAGTGAGCTTGACAAATCTTGGCAGAATCTCTGTTTTGTGGCTGTACACTCCAGGAAAGAGGAACACTGTGGCGATCCTGCATTGCCCTCTGTCCTCCTCGTTCATTCATTGAACAAATAATAGCTCCTGATCACCTAGAATGCACCAGGCACTGTGCTAAGCATTGGTTATATACAACAACTAAACATGACAGACATAGTCCCTGCCTGCATAGAGGTGATAGCCTAGTGGGGAGGGCAAAGGGGGAAAATAAGTAATAAACTAGATTATTTCAGATAGTGATAAATTGCTCTGAAAGAAATTAGAGGAATATGATACAGAGAGTGAATAGGCTGGGGAGAGACCAGCAACGTTACATGGGATGGTCAGGGTAGGCCTCTTTGAAGACGTGACATACATATAACCTGAAGACTGAAGAACTAGGAGTTCAACATGCCAAGAGCCAAGGGAAGAGCAATCCAAGCAGAACACAGGCCACAATGCTTGTTCCCAGTGTTAGTATCAGGACCAATGCTTATATGGTCTGGTATATGCATCCTGTAACCCCCAAGATGTCAATCCTCACCCCATGCTTGCTTCCACACTCTTTCCGCTGAAGGACAGCAACTTAAAAGGCTGAAGTGAAGGAAATAGTACCAAAAATAGGTCAAGAGAGAAAAGAAAGGCAAACAGCATTTGGCCTCTGTTGCCATTTAACACAAGAGAGAAAACACAGAGGCAATGGCTGGAAAACAGTATTTTTATCACATGTAACCTTTATTTTCAAGGAAGTTCTGGAAGTTCTCACGTAAAACCTACTGTGATCTTTCAGATTCTCTCTCCCTGGCCTGTTCCTTAGGGAAACTATGCAGCAGTGTTTTTTTGAACTCAGCACACAAACCAGATGATTTGGCTCTGAGCAGTGGAATGAAATGATTCTCAAGTCATTTTGGGAACTTTCCCTCCCTAGATTGAGTAGCAAAAACAGCAATAGTAATTAGTCCTCAAGCCCACCTTGGGCCCGAGTTTTTTACATGTATTTTTAAATGACTCCCAAATTACTTGCCTCCTGATGTAACAGAATGATCAACTGTTTTCTCATATTTTAGTGTGGTTTACTATGAGGTTGCTACAAGTGAAGAAGGCGGCTAACTGAAAATTCAAGTGTCAAATACCACAAGTAAGAGATACAGACTGACTAATGCAGGTTGTTTCAGAGTGGTACTTACAAAATATAACACAGTGAATGTAGGCCACATATGGAAAAGAAGATAAACAAAGATCCAGTGTTTTAATTATGTATGAAAAATACATCAAGTTACTTTAGCTTGCAGATGAGAGGAAAAGGTGTTATTATTGCCAAAATGTGCGTTCCAGAAAGTTTCAAATAGAAAAGCACAGATTGGGGGCTCTTCAGCAACCTGGCTGGGTCTTTTCCAAGAACTTTTGGGGCAATGGCAACTTAGTGAATTTACCATTGTCTCACCTTCAGGCTTATGATCCAGGGAGCCTTATTTTGTCAGCATACCCCGAGTAAATTGAATCTCCCAAAAGTCTCACCTTTAGTCATTCAGCAGTGTTCAAGAGCCTTGCGTGTGCCAGCCTCTGTGTTCTAGGCACTAAGATGTAATGGTGAGTAATATAGATATTAACAAGTCTCTTCTGGTGGGTGCATTCTTTTTTCATCTAGGTTAGTACATTTACAACCTTATTATCTCTGATTTCACTGATCTGTGAGGTCACACAACCTTTTAATGACCAAATCTGAGCGTTATCCCACTTAACTACAGAAAATCACATCTTTTATCAAGTTTCCCTCCCCAGGAATCTTTGAGAGTCTCTAAGGAATTCTTACACATTCCTTAGATCTATCCTAGTTATCCAGCACAGCAAGTGTTCAGTAAACCAGTATCATATGCGTGAATGAATTTTGATAGTACCTTATATTTAGGTTTACAAAGCACTTTTGTGGTTCTTTCATCTTAATCACTTACTCTATGCTCTGCAGAGTACATGGCATTGTGGGCGATAGATAACTCTCCCTGCCTGTGGGGGTGGGGGGAGGGTGTCAAATCTCATTTATGGAAAACAGATATATAACATACAACACTTAGATAGCTGAGAATCTGAGCAGTATAGCTAGTGAGCATTGCACAAGAACTCAGCGGGCATTTAGTAGCTAGGTAATGTGTCACATTTGGGAATGGGAGAGCCTAACCTAGCAAAAGGAAAAGATAAGAATTTAGGTTGTGCATAGTGCTTAGAGCCCAATGGTAAGACCCATCTGGCTGGAACAGGAGGCATGGTAGGAAACAGATTTGGATAGGTCAGATGGGGCCAGGTTAAATGTCAGGTCTTCAGTGCCAGATTCAGGAGTTTGGGCTTCACTGGCAAAGAGGGAAGAGGCATTTTTGAATGGTGTATATGCAGAGAGAAGCATAATGATATTGGTAGCATTGGCCTATTAGGGTTGAAGGAGAGGACAGAGCCAAGTATTTCAAACTTTACTAATAAAAAGTGATACCACTGGTGGAAATGGGCAGCTTTTTGTTTTTCCCCTAAAGGGATGAAACTTGTATAAATCTATGAAAAGAGATGCTGCACCAAGATTTGAGGTTAGAAAAAATTCAGAATGCTGTCCCAAAAGAAGTTATTTTGGCAGAGAGAAGGAGGTAAATTGATTGAAAGTTTCTAATCTCAGCTTGCACTAGATTCCTAAATCAACCTTGTCCTGATATGTCTTTCCCACTAATTCTATTCAGTTCAACAAGTACTAACTGAGCAATTAGTGTACGCTGATCTCTGTGTTAGGCACTGTGGGTGTAGAAAAGAAGCACAGAGATCGAGCATGGTCCCAACCATCAGGAGATAACAATCTGGGGGATGATGCTGTTGTTCTTGAGTACCTGCTCTGTGCCAGATTTGTTACTAAATGCTTCCCATGAATTTACATGAACTTAATCCTGTCAACCACCCTGTAAGTTAGGTTTAGTACAGTCAGCCCTCCGTATCTGTGGCTTCCACATCTGCAGATTCAACCAACTATGGATTGAAAATATTCAGGGGAAAAAAATTCCAGAAAGTTCCAAAAAGCAAAACGAATTTGCTGTGCATCAGCAACTATTCACATAGCGTTTAAATTGTATTTACAACTATTTACATAGCATTTACATTGTATTAGGTATTAGAAGTAGTCTAGAGCAGATTTAAAGTATACAGGAGAATATGCGTAGGTTATATTAGCAAATACTATGCCATTTTATATAAGGGATTTGAGCATCTGCAGATTTTGGTATCCACAGGGATCCTGGAAGCAACCCCCCACAGATACCGAGGGACAACTGTATCTTCACTTTGTGGATGAAGGAACTAAGATTCAGAAAAAAGATTAACCAAAAAATTGGTTAAATTACTTGCCCTAAGTCACAGAGTCAGCAAGCAACCCACGGAATCGGGATTCAAATTAAGGTCTGTCTGATGTTCTTGCTTTTAACTGCTACTCCATTATCCAGGGCTTACATGCATAAAACAATTAAGGAACAATACCAGATAATACCACTCAGCACTTCTCATTCCTCTTTATGGTCTTGTGTGCTTTGTGTGACCGGAGGTAGGTTCGTAAGGAGAATGAGATGTGCTGTAGAATATTATCTTGGGATGACCTTTCTAAGGACTAAAGATGGGTCAAGCTGGAGATGGAGAGTGTCAGAAAATTTCAATCTCATCATACCATGGTACATTTTTCCCTCTCTGGTTACTGACCCACATTCATTCTCTAGTACCGTTCCAGCTTCTACTCTTTCACCTTAACCCATCTTTAGACCTCCTAGATATGTAGCCTTTCAGTGGTCAACCTTGAGCCAAGGATAGAACATGTAGTACTTATAGGAGTGGAGGGCGTGGGAGTGAGTAATATGTCCCTTACCTAATATAAGTTATCTCAACTGGGCTCTTGATAAGAGCTAGGGCAGACGATTCAAGGTTCTGTTCACTATCAAGTGTCTGGTGCAAGTAGGTAGTCTAGTTCAGTGGCCTCCAAATTTTTCACACAAGTAAGTTAAAAAAAGTGCATTGAGACGGGAGGGAGTGAGAAACATACGGAGGGTCCGCAGCGCAGCTCAGCGTTCCCGGACCGAGACATCGATCCGCGGCTGAACGGAGGGTCCAGGAGCGGGAGCGTGGGAACCGGAGAGCTGGTTCAGGGGGAGAAACATTGTTGCCGGTAGGGTGACGGACCGAGAGGACAGGAGGGAGGAGGTCCGCGGAGAGGAGTGCCGGTCCCTGAGAGCTGCCCGGCCATGATGGCGGCTGGAGGCTGCAGGCTACCGGGCGGGGGGGAGGAGCCGCGTGCGTAGCCTCTCCCTCTCTTTCGGCGCCTCGGCAACAGGCAGTGGAGAGACGCCCTGCGGGCCACCTAAGGAGCTCAGGGATAACAAGCACCCTCAGGCACTCGGGCGGGGCTAGATTAAAACTCCTTGCGACGCCAGCAGCAGGGAGGCTGCCGAGAAAAAAAAAAAAAAAAAAAAAAAAGCCAGCATCAAAAAGAAAAAACCCCGAGAGAGGCCGAACTCTAAGACTTTCGGTGTACGCCTGAGCCACCAGCGTCCCGCTGCAACAGGCACCTCCAAGCCTGACTGAAACATCAGTGCGCCACTGCTCACTCACTCCCAGGAGAAGGAGCCACTATTCTACCCTCTCCCTCCCCACACACCGAGGCTTACAGACGAACAATAAAGGAAACCCAAGGCAAGGAGAAGGACACTTACAGCTGAGACGCTAAGGAAACAGAAATAGTAGTATCAATACCTATTGAACTGGTCCATTCGGGGATCAGTTCTGGATTTTTTTTTTTTTTTTTTCCTTTTCTTTCTCTCTCTCTTTTTTTTTTTTTTTTTTTTTTTTTGATTTACTAAATACGATCTTAGCCCTAAGGGATCTACAAGTTTTACAACATAATTTTTTAAGGATATTTTTTATTCTTTTTTTTACCTTTTTATATACTTCTATATCTAGCTAAGTTTTTGGTAGTACGGACAAAATATCTTTCATACTTTCCTTTCATCCCTTTCTTTTATACACTTCTATTCCTTTCTTTTTCTTTGCATATTTCCAACCACATTACGCTCTTCTGTTCCCCTTTCTTCCAGCCATTTTAAGTGTATTTTGTATTAACATACTTATAAGCAACACTATTGGTCTGCTCAGACTCCTTGCTCTATTCTCCAGATGATGCACTGCCTTGGTATTAATATTAGGTTTTTGTCTTTATCTTAGTTCTTAGTACAGTTGTCTAATTACATTCTGAGAATCTTCATTCTCTCTGGTGGTACTCCAGCTCATTTCTATATTTGATCCTAGCTTACAAAATCTCCCTGGATTGATGTTTGTATGTGTAGGGTGTTATTTGTTGTTTGTTTGCTTTTGCTTTTGTCTCTGATTTGTTCTGTTTCAGTTGTCAATTTCTGCTGGGTTTCTCTTTGAATATCTGATAGCACACTGGGGTTCTGTCAGGTCTTTCTAGAGCCTTATGTACTAACGGATTCAGTAATTGTGTGTCTTATACATGTATGTGTTTCCTAGACTGAATATTCGTTTAATCCAATACTTGGACATTAGTCTGAGGCTTGGACAGTCTTCTATAAACACCTCTATCACCAGGACAAGCAACCCCAAAAGCTTGGACAACCATGAGGAAACAAAGAAACCCCATGCAGGCAAAGGAGCAGGAAAAAAACCCACAAGACCAAATAAATGAGGAGGAAATAGGAAAAATGCCTGAAAAAGAATTTAGAGTAATGATAGTTAAAATGATACAAAATCTCGATAACAAAATAGAGAAAGTACAAGAAACAGTTCATAAGAACTCAGAAAAACAAACAGCAATGGATAACAAAATAACTGAAATTAAAAATACTCTAGATGCTATAACCAGCAGAATGACTGAGGCAGAAGAATGAATAAGTGAGTTGGAAGATAGAATGGGAGAAATAAACGCCACAGAGCAGGAAAAAGAAAACAAAATAAAAAGACTAGAAGACAGCTTCAGAGACCTCAGTGATAACCTTAAATGTACCAACATTCGAATTATAGGCATCCCAGAAGAAGAAGAAAACAAGAAAGGGTCTGAGAAAATATTTGAAGAGGTTCTAGTGGAAAACTTCCCCAACATGGGAAAGGAAATAATTCACCAAGTCCAAGAAGCACAGAGAGTCCCATACAGAATAAACCCAAGGAGAAATACACCAAGACACATATTAATCAAACTAACGACAATTAAACACAAAGAAAAAATATTAAAAGCAGCAAGAGAAAAGCAACAAACAACATATAAGGGAAAACCCATCAGGATAACAGCTGACCTTTCTACAGAAACTCTGCAGGCCAGAAGGGAATGGCAGGATATACTGAAAGTCCTGAAAGAGAGAAACCTACAGCCAAGAATACTCTACCCAGCAAGAATCTCATTCAGATTTGAGGGAGAAATCAAAAGCTTTCCAGACAAGCAAAAGTTAAGAGAATTCAGCACCACCAAACCAGCCTTACAACAAGTGCTAAAGGAACTTCTCTAAGTAGGAAACACAAGGAAAGGAAAACACCTACAAATACAAACTCAAAACAATTAAGAAAATGGTCATTGGAACACACATGTCAATAATCACTTTAAATGTCAATGGATTAAATGCTCCAACCAAAAGACACAGACTGGCTGAATGGATACAAAAACAAGACCCTTCTATATGCTGCCTACAAGAAACCCACTTCAGACCAAGGGATACATATAGACTGAAAGTGAAGGGTTGGAAAAAGATATTCCATGCAAATGGAAGTCAAAAGAAAGCTGGAGTAGCAATACTCATATCAGACACATTAGACTTGAAAGTAAAGACTATTAAAAGAGACAAGGAAGGGCACTACATAATGATCAAGGGATCCATCCAAGAAGAACATATCACAATGGTAAATATCTATGCCCCCAATATAGGAGCACCTCAATACATAAGGCAAATGCTAACGGCTATAAAAGGGGACATCGACAGTAACACAGTAATAGTGGGAGACTTGAACACCCCACTTACATCAATGGACAGATCATCCAAACAGAAAATAAATAAAGACACACAAGCTTTAAATGACACATTAGAGCATCTTGAATTAATTGATGTTTATAGGACATTCCATCCAAAAACGACAGACTACACTTTCTTCTCAAGTGCACATGGAACATTTTCCAGGATAGATCACATCTTGGGTCACAAATCAAACCTCAGCAAATTCAAGAAAATTGAAATCATATCAAGCATCTTCTCAGACCACAACGCCATGAGACTAGATATCAATTACAGGAAAAAAACTGCAAAAAATACAAACACATGGAGGCTAAACAGTTCACTCTTAAACAACCAAGGAATCACTACAGAAATCAAAGAGGAAATCAAAAAATATCTAGAAACAAATGACAATGAAAACACAACAACCCAAAACCTATGGGACGCAGCAAAAGCAGTTCTAAGAGGGAAGTTTATAGCAATACAGTCCTACCTTAAGAAACAAGAAAATGATCGAATAAACAACCTAACCTTGCACCTAAAACAACTAGAGAAAGAAGAACAAAGAAACCCCAAAGGGAGCAGAAGGAAAGAAATCATAAAGATTAGAGCAGAAATAAATGAAAAAGAAAGGAAAGAAACCATAAGAAAAATAAATAAAACTAAAAGCTGGTTCTTTGAGAAGATTAACAAAATTGATAAACCATTAGCCAGACTCATCAAGAAAAAAAGGGAGAAGATGCAAATCAACAGAATTAGAAATGAAAAAGGAGAAGTCACAACGGACACCTCAGAAATACAAAACATCATGAGAGACTACTACAAGCAACTATATGCCAATCAATTGGATAACCTGGAAGAAATGGATACATTCTTAGAAAAATACAATCTTCCAAGACTGAACCAGGAAGAAATAGAAACCATGAACAGACCAATCACAAGTACAGAAATTGAGGCAGTGATTAAAAATCTCCCAACACACAAAAGCCCAGGACCAGATGGATTTACAGGCGAATTCTATCAATCATTTCGAGAAGAGTTAACACCTATCCTTCTCAAACTCTTCCAAAATATTGCAGAAGGCGGAGCACTCCCAAACTCATTCTACGAGGCTACCATCACCCTGATACCAAAACCAGGCAAAGATGTCACAAAGAAAGAAAACTACAGACCAATATCACTGATGAATATAGATGCAAAAATCCTCAACAAAATACTAGCTAACAGACTGCAACAGCACATTAAAAAAATCATACACCACGATCAAGTGGGGTTTATCCCTGGGATGCAAGGATTCTTCAATATATGCAAATCAATCAACGTGATACATCATATCAACAAATTGAAGGATAAAAACCATATGATCATTTCAATAGATGCAGAAAAAGCTTTTGACAAAGTTCAACATCCATTTATGATAAAAGCTCTCCAGAAAATGGGCATAGAAGGAAATTACCTCAACATAATAAAAGCCATATATGACAAACCAAAAGCCAACATTGTTCTCAATGGAGAAAAACTGGAAGAATTCCCTCTAAGAACAGGAACAAGACAAGGGTGTCCACTCTCACCACTGTTATTCAACATAGTTTTGGAAGTGTTAGCCACAGCAATCAGAGAAGAAAAAGAAATTAAAGGAATCCAAATTGGAAAAGAAGAAGTAAAATTGTCCCTCTTTGCAGATGACATGATATTATATATAGAAAACCCTAAAGACTCTACCAGAAAACTGCTAGCACTAATTGATGAATTTAGTAAAGTAGCAGGATACAAAATTAATGCACAGAAATCTCTTGCATTCCTATACACTAACAACAGAAGAGCAGAAAGAGAAATTAAGGAAACTCTCCCATTCACCATTGCAACAAAAAGAATAAAATACCTAGGAATAAACCTGCCTAAGGAGGCAAAAGATCTGTATGCAGAAAACTTTAAGACATTGATGAAAGAAATCAAAGATGACACAAACAGATGGAGGGACATACCATGTTCCTGGATTGGAAGAATCAACATCGTGAAAATGACTGTACTACCCAAAGCAATTTACAGATTCAATGCAATCCCGATCAAATTACCAATGGCATTTTTCACAGAACTAGAGCAAGAAATCTTACGATTTGTATGGAAACGCAAAAGACCCCGAATAGCCAAAGCCATCTTGAGAAGGAAAAATGGAATTGGTGGAATCAGGCTTCCTGACTTCAAACTATACTACAAGGCCATAGTGATCAAGACAGTATGGTACTGGCACAAAAATAGAAAGGAAGATCAATGGAATAGAATAGAGAACTCAGAAGTAAGCCCAAACACATATGGGCACCTTATCTTTGACAAAGGAGGCACGAGTATACAATGGAAAAAAGACAGCCTCTTCAATAAGTGGTGCTGGGAAAATTGGACAGCAACATGTAAAAGAATGAAATTAGAACACTTCCTAACACCATACACAAAAATAAACTCCAAATGGATTAAAGACCTACATGTAAGGCCAGACACTATCAAACTCCTAGAGGAAAACATAGGCAGAACACTCTTTGACATACATCAAAGCAACATCCTTTTTGACCCACCTCCTAGAATCATGGAAATAAAATCAAGAATAAACGAATGGGACCTCATGAAACTTAAAAGCTTTTGCACAGCAAAAGAAACCATAAAGAAGACTAAAAGGCAACCCTCAGAATGGGAAAAAATAATTGCCTATGAAACAACGGACAAAGGATTAACCTCCAAAATATACAAGCAGCTCATGCAGCTTCATACCAAAAAAGCAAATAACCCAATCCACAAATGGGCAGAAGACCTAAATAGACATTTCTCCAAAGAAGACATACAGATGGCCAACAAACACATGAAAAGATGCTCAACATCACTCATCATCAGAGAAATGCAAGTCAAAGCCACAATGAGGTATCACCTCACACCAATCAGAATGGCCATCATCACAAAGTCTGGAAACAACAAATGTTGGAGAGGGTGTGGAGAAAAGGGAACTCTCCTGCACTGTTGGTGGGACTGTAAGTTGGTACAGCCACTATGGAAAACAATTTGGAGGTTCCTTAAAAAACTACAAATAGAACTACCATATGATCCAGTAATCCCACTCCTGGGCATATACCCAAAGAAAACCATAATCCCAAAAGAAACTTGTACCATAATGTTTATTGCAGCACTCTTTACAATAGCCAGGACATGGAAGCAACCTAAATGCCCATCAACAAATGAATGGATACAGAAGATGTGGCATATATATACAATGGAATATTACTCAGCTATAAAAAGGGATGAGATGGAGCTATATGTAATGAGGTGGATAGAACTACAATCTGTCATACATAGTGAAGTAAGTCAGAAAGAGAAGGACAAATATTGTATGCTAACTCACATATACGGAATCTAAAAATGGTACTGATGAACTCAGTGACAAGAACAAGGAAGCAGATACAGAGAATGGACTGGAGAACTCGAGGTATGGGAGGGGGCGGGGGGTGAAGGGGAAACTGAGACGAAGCGAGAGAGTAGCACAGACATATATATACTACCAACTGTAAAATAGTCAGTGGGAAGTTGTTGTATAACAAAGGGAGTCCAACTCAAGGATGGAAGATGCCTTAGAGGACCGGGGCAGGGAGGGTGGGGGGGACTCGAGGGGGGTGGCGTCAAGGAAGGGAGGGAATATGGGGATATGTGTATAAAAACAGTTGATTGAACCTGGTGTACCCCCAAAAATAAAAAAAAAAATAAAAAAAATTAAAAAAATAAAAAAAATAAAAAGTGCATTGTCCAAAAAAAAGTAAATATAAATTTATTTATAAATTGTATATACATACTATGACTATGTTAATGTATTGCATATATCATGATATAAACACATACAAAAATATGAATTTTAAAAGGATGAGAAATGATAAAATCAGTCCTATTTAAAATAAAACTTCAGGAGGGAGGGGCGAGATAGGTGCAGGGGATTAAGAGGAACAAACTACTATGTATAAAATAAATAAGTGGGACTTCCCTGGTGGCGCAGTGGTTAAGAATCTGCCCACCAATGCAAGCAACATGGGTTCGCTCCCTGGTCTGGGAAGATCCCACATGCCGCGGAGCAGCTAAGCCCATGCGCCAAAACTACTGAGCCCACATGCTGCAACTACTGAAGCCCGTGTGCCTAGAGCTGGTGCTCTGCAACAAGAGAAGCCACCGCAATGAGAAGCCTGTGCACCACAACGAAGAGTAGCCCCTGCTAGCCGCAACTAGAGAAAGCCTGCATGAAGCACCTAAGACCCAACGCAGCCAATAAATAAATAAATAAAACAAAATAAAATAAATAAGCTATAAGGATATACTATACAACACAGGGAATATAACCAGTATTTTGTAAGAAGCTTAAATAGAATAATCTATAAAAATTTTGTATCATTATGTTGTACACTAAGACTAATGTAACATTGCAAATCAACTATAATTCAATAAAAATAAATAAGACTTTTTATTAGCGGTACAAAAATTATTTTGTTCTCACTTAAAAGTATTATTCAGCTTAATTTAGTAAATGAGAACAATATGACAACACAGCTTCTTAGTCTTTAAAATCTTATAATATATCCATTTGAAGGACTGGTTCTAAATTTAGGTTATTTCAATACTAGGTTTTACTGGATATCTTGGTTGAAAAAGAGAGGACACAAAGATACATAGATCCAAACAGAAACAGTACATCATTGTCTGTGCTTCATGTATCATCACAAAAGCAGTTTTAAATTTTTCATACTCCCATTATTCAAGGGTTTTTGTTGTAATTTGTCTAGCAAATTTCTGTGTTTCCTGATGTTAATGAGTTATACCTGCAAAATTCTTCATTTGGAAAAGTTTTAAAGAGGCTAGAAATATTTTTTCAATTTTTAAAAATTATGCAGATACCAGAGATGTTTCTTAGTTGACAAAGCAACAAAACCACATAAAAGATAGAAATATTTTCCAGTATCCATTTTTAAAATACACCTTTTTTAAAGCAGTTACTTTTCACTCGTTAAAAGTCACCTTGAAGGGATAGATTGTCTTTTTCTTTTTAAATAATGTCTTCTGGGTATCATACTATTGCCAACTACTCAGCAAGTAAAAGTCAGCAAATTTGGAATACTCATTTGTGTTTAAAAGAAAAGAGTATAACATCTCTAAGTTCAACAACTTTTAAAATCTTTTCCTCAAGATGACTCGCGAACCCTCTGGGTAGTACAAAAGATTTCCATGGTCATTCTCCCTACAGAGTATTCAAAGGATTCTATTATTTATGATTATATAAGCCATAACCTTCTCCCTGCACAGGTGGAGCACAGTCTGTTGCAATATACTGAAAGCAAAAACAAGTGAGGGCTCTGCTAAGAACCACTTTGAATTGTGAAACACTCCTTCCTTCATGGTGCTGACAGATATATGTGACACATCTAACTGAGAGATCCAAGTGAGGGGGGCAGTGTCAATCCAAAGATTAAACTTTAGTAAGGCCTGATATCTTTCTTTTTGAGATAAAAAGTCAATATAAATTTTCATGTTTTCTCCATATTCAAATAGATCATCTTGCACACCCCCTGGGGGTCCATACATCTTCCACTTTGGAGACCACTGGCCTAGGTTACTGATTAAGTGCAAGTCATAAACTTTGAAGCCAAATGAGTAAGAGGGTGGTAGGGAGAGTAATTAAGAGAGTTGATAAGCTCATACAGTGTCCTTAACCAGGGGAAGGCCATCCTAGGTCTGCTCAGAAGTGGGCTGAAGGGGTAGCTAAGACAAAATAGGATCAGTGGCTAACCTTAATACTATCAGGTGCTAAAACAGTATTTTCAATCCAATACTGTGAGTCATTCTTGGGAAAGTAATAGACATTTCTGAGAAAGAAAAGCTAATAAAGAAATTTCATATAGACTATAACACATCTAAAATATAATTATTAGTATTTCCTAACATTTCTAATGCCCTCTGTAGACTCAAGCAATCTCCCATTTATTAACTTGTTTAATCATCACAGGAAGTCTGTGAGGTATATATAGTCTCATGCCCACTTTATAAGTGAGGAAACTGAGGCCCAGAGGGACGACTTTACTTGCCTAAGGTTGCACACCTACAAAATGGCAAAGCCAAGCTTAGGATTCAACTGTTGCTGCTCTTCCTTCTGCTCCCAGCCTAACGTGGCACACAGCAGTGCCAATCTGGGACCAGCAGCTCAATTCCAATACAAAACTAATGGATTCCACTTCAGGAACTCCTCTAATCCTCCTTGGGTCCTTGCCTTCAAATCCTAAACCAAATGCCTTATCCTGGACCCCTGACTCCCTGAAAATCTCCACTTTGATCTCTGTATTCCTCAGTCCTCCAAGGACCAGGAGCAACTCTGGAAATATACTTAGTGCACAAAAGCCACATGCAGCGTGGGATGTTTTCACCTACAATGTATGCTTAAGTTTATTCTTCCTACCAGACTGCAAAGGGTTGCAAAGTGGCCTGTGGTCCATTCATTGGGGATATGCAATGGTTGCTCTTAGTTACCACACGACATTCCCTAGGACTGGGAGGCAATGCACAGAGTAGGAGCTACTGTAAAATTTTATCAACTATGACATATGTGGCTAGAAGAAAGGTGAAAATATTAAAATTCCTTTGGATTTAGCACTTTGAAACTTAATGTAGCATCCTTCGTAGAACTAATTTGTTCTTCAAGGCAGCTTATTAATGGAAAAAAGAAATGGAATATTCCTAAGGGAATAATTTCAGTACAGATGAAGGTCAGTTAGTCTTTCCTTTAAAAAGTGTTAATACCTCAGCATGGCACAAAGTAGCATGGCACTCATTTAGCAAATTTACCTCCATACTTACATATACACATACATGTATGTATTATGCATATACATACAAATCTATATATTTGAAAAATAAACATACCAGAAAACCAGAATACTCTTACTAATTAGAGAAATGATAGAGCATCACAGAAAGATATGGGTAAAACTGAGTGTGTCATCCTGGGCAAATTAACTCCCAGTCTCAGTTTCCTAATCTTTAAAATGGCAAAATAATAATTTCTACCCCCATTGGATTATCGGGAGGATAAAATGAACTAATACATGTAAAATCCTTAGCACACTACCTGGCAATTTGCACTCAATAAATGTTAGCTTTTTTCTAATGATGATTGTTAGCTATTATTATTATCATTATTATTGCAAAAGCAAGCTACCTAAAGATTCATTTCCTCTGAAGTGAATTGAGAAAAGCCTATGTGGTCATTACAGAAAGTTGTTTAGCTCAGAGAAGACTTGAGGAGTACGGCCCAATGGCCATGAAGGGGTTGGACGAGGACAATGCTGAGAAGTTATTTTCATTGTAAATGAAACACTGATCAAGGAGAAATGGGCAGAATTCAAGTAAGAGGGACATGGTTGGAAATAAAGTTTCTTGACTTCCCTGGAAATGGAGCAGGCTGCTGAGAAAGTTAGCGGGGCCCCAACTGTAGATGCCACCCAAAAGTTACAAACACCCATTCATCGGGCAGAAAGTAGGTTTCAGGTCCCAAGAATTGTATTTATGAATCTCTTATACATCACATGCCCACCAGCTGTAATGGGAAATTTCCATTATCAATCTACGGGGAAACCATACCGGAACCCTGGCTTCTGCCTTTGACAAAGCCAGCTCACACTACTGCAACAGTAGTTCTCTGCCCCAGCACCATAAAGATCATGATCCCCAGGCTCCTTCCCAGTACCATTATCACTTTCACCTTTAAATGTCACCATCTGAAGAAATTAATGGGCACATTAAATTTTCCACCTGCAAATGAGCAAATCCAATTTTTTCAGATGACTCAAATGGAGAAGTAATCTGAACTTTCCATCCAACATTAAACTCAGAAAAGCCAACACCACACCCACATGGGTTTTTGTTGATTTTCTGTACCCCAAACCAATCTGTAAAGTACATTTCTTTCTGAATACAAAAGGCTGAGTTGTAGAATTAACAAAGTGAGATGGGATTGTGACACGGTAAATTAACTATTTTAGATCAAACAGGTGTCGATGAACATGGCGTTCCTTTTGGCCTTAGATTTTAAGTTCCATAAAGCTCCTTCTTTGCAGGTCCAATGCTCCTTCTATATTCTGAGGGTTAGACAAGACTCTGAACTGATTTTACTCATACATTTCAAATAGTCAAGTCCAACATTTATTGAGATCCTGCCCATCTTCATAGCTTCTTAGAGTACATTTTCCTTCACTTTCAAAAGAAAAGGGAACTCTATGTTTTCCCAGTTTAGTGAGGTTGGACTGATTGTTAAAAATAGCTTGGAAAGGGCTTCCCTGGTGGTGCAGTGGTTAAGAATCCGCCTGCCAATGCAGGGGACATGGGTTCTGTCCCTGCTCCAGGAAGATCCCACATGCCGCGGAGCAACTAAGCCCGTGCACCACAACTATTGAGCCTACGCTTTAGAGCCCGTGAGCCACGGCTATTGAGCCCATGTGCTGCAACTACTGAAGCCCACGTGCCTAGAGCCCATGCTCCACAACAAGAGAAGCCACGGCAATGAGGAGCCCGCGCACCACAACAAAGAGTAGCCCCTACTCACCGCAACTAAAAGAAAGCCCCTGCATACAGCAAAAAAGACCCAACACAGCCAATTAAAAAAATTAATAAATTAATTTAAAAAAATAGTTTGGAAAGAAGACCCAAGAGGCAATTTTGTTTTGAGAAGTAAGGTCAGTTTTCAGGATGCAAGGCTGGACCATACCTTGAGTGCAGGGTATAGAGGACATAATCAGAAAGCTTTGCTTTCCACATCACTTCATTTGCTTAGGAAGGGTGGGGCTTCTGGCACCCATCACACACACCAGACAGCCCTGCTTCTAACCTAAAGTATCTAGGTTATTTGTAGAGAAGTGACAACTTCTGTAACGGCTAATCTCTCCATTCACGTCATGGACTTCACACTCCTAACTTTGCCCCCACCTTCTGTGGGGGCTGGCAGAAGAGTTTTTAAGAAAGTCCTTTGAGATGTTCAGGCCAGCAGTGCTTCAGTGGGCCATCTTCTTGATCAAGTCCTAGCAAATCTCTGCAATCAACCTGATATCTCAGAGAGTAAACCATTGCAGACACCAAAGATACAGTCAATGAGCTGAGATATATACATGTGCACTAAATACTACCATTCTAATCTGTATGGGGTAAGCTTTACAAACACACTGACTTCTAGCATGCACACACGTGCACACAGATACAGATACACATGTGTGCATGCACACACACGCACACACACCTACCCTATCCCATGGGTCCTATTCTTCCCTCTAGTTCTGCTAGACTAATTAGATAAACCCCTCCCCAGCAAGTCTCTGATAACTGTTTCCACTTTAATGTGTTGATGTCCCTTCCCATCCAGCTCCCTATATTTTTAAGAGGGGCTCCAGAACAAACAATATTTTTTTCCTTTCTCTAATGGGAAGTTCAGGCCTTGGGGCTTGCCTGTAGGGGAAGAATTTGGCAAAGGAAGATCCTTTCCCCACACCCTACAAATCACGAGGCTTGGGTGACTGCCTACACCCTCGACATAAAGCTGGCTCCAAGTCCAAACACACACATATGGTGTCCAGCTGCCTCTCACTTCAGAGTCAAAGACTTGGCCTTCTTCTTGTCGTCCCCAACCTACATTCCATCACCTCCTCACAGATCACTGATGGGAGCCATATGTTCAGAATTTACATGTACTGTATTCATAATGGAAAATTCTACTCAGACTTCTGCAATAGATATCTGGATGTCAGCTTTGTTAAATTTCTCTGGACACAGAGCAAAGCCATTTGGCAGTCATACGTCTCTCCACGTCTTATAAAAGTAAAATAATAATTTTCTATGCTTAGGTAGACTTCCTTGACTATAGTGTCTGAAGACTTTTATAAATATTCTCACAAGCATGTGATTCCCTTTCATCTGTTTAGACTATTATATCACTTTCAGAGGCAAAACTTAACTCTTTACATTTCTAAGTACATTCCAACCTGTCCTCACACAGAAAGATATATACACATACAAGTAGTGTGTCATCTAGTTGCAGAAGCCTTTAGTTCAGCCTAGACAGATGTTTCCCCTTCTCCTGATCTGTGCCAATTTTGCACTTGCTTGTACAGTGTCTTATATGGTCCTATAATTGCTTCCAGTGTGTGAAGCTGATCTTGCCAACCATATTGTAACATCCTTGAAGCCCTGTTCTACATATGATACTCCTTACATAGCCTGCAGAACTTACCATGGTGGTGAGCATCCTGTAGGAACTCTAGAGTAAATGAATGGTTGAATAAAATTCATCTTCTTGCTGTATTCTCTTAAAATATTGGGTAGAACATTTTAAGATAAAATCAAGGCATATGAGTGGGAGGAGAGTGTGAGTATAAAATGATAGTACAAGGAAGGTTTCTGGGGAGATGGTTTACATAAATCTATAAATGTGCTAAAATTCACAGAACTGTGTACTTCCCCCAAAGTCAGTTTTACTGTATGATAATTTTTAAATTAAAAAAAATTTTAAATCAAATCAAATAAGTGAATACATTTTACCTTATTTTAAATATTTATTTATCAGCTGCACCAGGTCTTAGTTGTGGTATGTGAGATCTTTAGTTGCGGCATGTGAACTCTTAGTTGTGGCATGTGAACTCTCAGTTGCAGCATGTGGGATCTAGTTCCCCAACCAGGGATCAAACCCAGGCCTCCTGCATTGGGAGCATGGAGTCTTACCCACTGGGCCACCAGGGAAGTCCCAAATACATTTTACTTTACTATTCTCTCACTAATCTTAAAACTTAGTCTAATCCTTGTTTCCTATACAGAATTGAGTAAAATGTTTCTTTCAAATCGTACACACCTTTTATAAATTAGGGACAGTCATCACATAGGTTTCAGATACCTCTCCTCTTTAATAATCATCTGAATGATGCCAGAGGTTACACTATCCAAACTGATCAAAGGAAGCTGAAGTTCTAAGAAGTCTATTAAAATAATAGAGCTTAAACTAGAAGCTATTTTAAATCCAGTGCTTTTTCACTGTACCAAAGAGGTAAAATAATATAGGATTTGTCTGTTTATATGTTAATGTCCTTCCTCATACCACAGAGGATCTGAGGCAACTTATATATACTTATATATACAAACTTATACATAGAGCACATTACATGCACAAATTATATTAACTAAAAATCAAGATCAGGAGAAAAAAAAGCAACAAAGCCAGAGGGCAGGGTAGCACATAGATATTCAAACCATAGAGTCCTACATGGTTAATAAAGTTGGAGCTTCAGATTTGGCTCTGAACATCCTGGCAGCCAAAGCAAAATGATCATGTTTCCACATGATCATTTACCAGATTTGTATTGTCCATGAGGAATAAAAGCATACCAGTTCCTCAGGATAAACAAAGTTTTTCCTGGCACTTAGTTCTAAAATTTCTCATGTGGGGATGTCATATAGAGGACACTGAATAGTAGAGTGGATGGAGTCTTCAGCAACATCCTTAAAATGTATTTAATTGTTTCTGCATGATTCTAAAAAAAACATCCTGTAAAAAATGTTCCTGGGTCAAACAAATGACGCCTTTAGCAAATTAACTGCCTCCCTGTAAGCCTCAGTTTCCCCATCATTCCCTACCAGTTCTGACATTCCTAGACTGTGACTTAATTAAATTTTGGCTTTTTACCAATTTATGTGATCCTTTCCAATCTATCTTCATTACATGTGCATATGTTTGTATGCTTGGATATATCTTCAACAGTCTAGGTCATTCAGTTTCTCTTTCACATCCTCAAACAGAGCCAACCTCAAATGTAGACACAACAGAGAACTTGCAATCTGATGTAATTGTTTAGTGATTAAAAAGTCCTCCTCACAGTCCCCCCTAATGCTACCCCCCAAAAAACCTGAAAACAATAAAACCTTCTCCATAGGCCCTGATGCCTGAAATTGTGCTATCCCTTGGCCAAAGGGTAGGAGAGAGGAAGAAAATTGACAACCCACTATGCGCTAGATACTTTTACACAGATTTTATCTCATGAATTCTTTACAACAATCCTATGAATTAGGTATTATTATTCCTATTAAGAAATAGGCTTGTGGTGGATTTGTGTTCTGGCAACCTGTCTAAGCTGGAATTAGGGTCTCTATAATTTCCTTCCTTATTCCAAATAATTTAGATTTTGCCAGGGCCATGAGAGAGATTTTGCATGAAATTTGAAAGGTGGAAATGAAGTGGCAGCCATCATTTTCTTATGCCCAGATGGCGGCGGCAGGGCGCCAGGTGCTCTTGCAGCCTAGGTGTGATGTCTCTTCTCTCCTGGCTCTTGTTTTTGGAGTGGGGCAGTGTCTGAGCCCCCAGCAATTGCTAAGCCTTCTCCTTCAGCCCCTCTGACTTAGGGGCCAGATCAGATGTGAGTTTAGTTCCGTAATGAAACACACCACCTTCTCCTACAGGACACCCCCATCTTCGAATTTGGAGACTTAAAGGCTATGAGAGATTGATGTGGATTCCAGTTTGTATCATGAATTCCAGCTGGTCTTCATACATTCTAGTTTGACCTTGCTCTCCTCTACTTCACATTCATCTTTCCTGACTATCTGTCCTGCTGACTTCGGGCCCAACACCAGAGGCAGAAGCAACAGCCTGATGTGAACTGTTTAATCCGCTCCCACAACTGTATAAGGTCAAATCCCCATGATGAATCCTTTGTTTTATATCATTCCTAATGGTTCTTCTTCTCTAATTCAACACGAAGTGATACAAGGCTCAATGGAGTAAAATTATTTGCCCAAGGTCATAAAACTGGGAGCAGAATTATAAATTCAAATAGGTTTATTTGACTCCAAAGTCCACGCTTAATTGCCTAGGTACAGAATTTCCTGTTACCTAAGCCCTGTTGAGAACCAGCACTGATCTTCCCAATAGTAAGCAACTGTACTCAGAACTCCAAACCCCCATCCTGCTTTATTTTCTGCCATAGAACTTATTTAACATACTGTACAATGAACAACTATATTTTGTTTATTGCTTGCCCAGTCCACTAAAATATAAGCTCCATGAGGGCAGAAATGTGTATTTTTTTTTTGTCGTTCATTGATATATCTCCAGTACCTCGAAAAATATTTTGCACATAGCAGATGCTCAATTAATATGTGTGGTCGAATGACTGAGTCTATATCATACCAGCCAACAAGGACAGCACTTTGGGGTAATAAGAAGCACTAAAGGAATCCGAATTTAGTCAGAAAAAAAGTTATTATAAATGTTATGAGTGTCAATCTCTCTTAAAACAAAAGTTAATGGTGATAACAAAGCATTTTAATAGTGCCAAGAACTCATATCAACATAATGAAAAACCACCACTAATAACAACACAAAAACCTAAACAAATATACTGTCCATGGTAACCTGCTGTCTCCGACACTAGTTCAGTTGTACCGTAAAGCTACATTTTGAAATATTCCTACTTGCAAGTCAGTCGTTGTTGACTTCTGACTTTTATCTCTTTAGGAAACAACACCTAGAAAACAATAGAAAGAAGTGCAGGTACAGAATCATAGGCTGTCACAGCTAAAAGTACTTAAAAGATAATCTTTCATTTTACAGGTGAGGAAACTGAAGCCCCAAGAAAAGTGATTTGCCTAAGGTCACACAGCTAGATCTGGGTCTGGGTCTCTTGCTACCTAGAATTAAAATCTCTACTGTGCTGTGACCTCTCTAAGCAGCAAAAGGAGACTAATAGTATCTACCTCAGAGTTGACATGAAAATTAAATAAAATAATACATGAAAAACACTTAGCAAGGTGCCTTGCACTTAGTAAACTTGTTAGTTACTTCTCCCTGCCAGACAGATACGCAGACACACACACCCCATAGCCCATCAGTATAAATCTTTCCGCTTCTCTCCTTCTGGGTCCCCTACAACTCACACCACCTAAATAAGCTTTTCTACTTATTTTAACTCTCTTTCTTGATGACAATTCCAGAACCACTTTAAGAATCTAAAGAACCCCAATAAAAATGCAAATTGCAAAAACAAGGATGCTTATTTGCTGAGTAAACAGATTCAGAGCTGGGTTTCTTTAGCTAGCATCTTCCACTGGCACATTTAAAATTGGAATTGTTCACCAAAAGTGCATTTACTGACTACCATTTCAGGATGAGGAGCAATGGCTGAGTTCCAGGCACACCTGCAGTCATTTCCAGCCATCTGGAAAATTCCTGACATCCTCATTTCCCTCAGTGTAAGTTTGACAGTCCCCTTGCTGTTGTCTGCCCTCCAAAAGTTGTTGAAAAGGGAAAGAAGTCACTTTTGAGGGGGTCTCTTCTGAAAAGCCTTTAGTAGAATCTCTACCAAATGTGACATTTTGCTAGGTGCAAATTGAGAAATGGTGGAATGACTGGTAGCACAATTGGAGGGAGTAATGCATTGCCAACTGTTTCCTCAAATCTCATTCTATAGATGACCGTGTCTTCTGCCCCACTTCTTACAGTTAACCCGTTGAAGATGTTGCTAGAAAGCTGAATATGCTCTCCACAGTCAGTGGAAAATCTGTCCAGAAAACCATGATGAGAACACATACCTGTCTGATACTTCAAGGGCAAAACTGAATTCATGTTCCTATTTCCAGTCAACAATCAGTCGTAGTCTGTCCTAAAAGATCATCCTTCTTCATGTCTATCAAATATAAGTGCATCTCATCTTGTGTAGGCTCCTAGGGCCCTGTGACAGGTCAGAGGAACTAAAATTCTCAGCAGGCACTGCAGTACTCTAGTGGCAGGGCAGAGGGGAAAAAGAAAGGCTCAAGTCCAATTCCTCGTGCATTCCAGGACCACACAAGCACTAAAGCCATCACTAGATCCTCCCAGACACCCCCAGCAGAGGCCACTGCTGCCATTCCCCATAATCTTTCTTTGGACCTGAGACTTGCTGTGTGGCAAGCATCAAAGAGGACCAAAGGCAAGTAATGATGCCAGGCAACCACATTCTACCTATGGGCTAGCCTCCAACCATTAAGAACATTTGGTGTTCAGAAGTTTTTAAAAGCATTCTTCACATGACCAAAAAAATACCATAAACTAGATGCTTTGGGTCATAAAGTAATACTTAAGATATGTAGAGTCTCAAAGAGCTGCGTTAAAATCCAAGTTCTACCACTTAATAGCTAGGCATCCCTAAACAAATAACTTAATCTCCCTAAATTTCAGTTTCCTCATCTATAACATAGAGATGATAATTATACTACTACGTCATGGGATTGTTGTGAGTATTAAACATAACGTCTGTGGTGCAATGGCTGCCATTAACTTTATAACACTTCTGCATACACAGTGTGATATTACATATGTGACAGTAGGTTTTGGCTTTACTTCTACGGTCAGTCACTTGCCCTCATCAGGGTATAGATGGGGGAAGGGAGCCAGAGGTATACCAGAAAGGGCCACAATCCAGAGGCGATGACCACAAGTGTTTCTGTTACCTACATCTCAGACACAGAACCTATACTTTGCTAATTAGCATAACAAATGTCAAAAGTGTGTTTAATTGATGCCTAACTTAAATGACAAATATAAAAATGAGCTCCAACTGGTTAAAAAAAATAGCTTAGAGACACTCCCACCCTTGCATGAACAGAGTATAAGAATCTAGCTAATGTGGTAACCTCTCTGTACGATTAATGAAAGATTTGAAAATATCTAAAGAGCCTTATTCCAGCCATCAATTTAAAATTGTTTTCTTGGTTGTCTAATGTCTACCATAAGGCACAAAAATTCTGCTTCTGGGAGGAATGTCACTGAATATAGAAGAATAGAGGACTACAAGGATCCTCCCTAAAAGCAACTAATGACCCAGCAAAAACTGCCAAAATTAACTTTTGAAGAACTCTTGAATACAAAATGGAAAACTGACAATAACCAGGGAGAGATGTGAAGACAGAGGAGGCTGCTTTGTGGTAACAGTGTGCAGTGTTATTTTAAATCACCCACCCACCACCCCCCACGCATCGGACGGACAGTGGCTGTGCGAACCACAGCCTGCATCTCTGCTGCAGGTTGCTGATGCCAGAGGGAGCAATACGGACCTTATTCTCAAAAAATTGGGCCTTGAGCTGTATGGTATTTCTCTCAAGAACCAGAGCCCAGACTACCCTTTGTTTTGCCCAACTCTGAGTTCCCAGTGCTAGGGCAGTTTACTGGGCAAAAGTATTCAAAAAGTTACAGGTATCAGCTGAAGCAGTCTGGGGAAAGGAACACCTGCAACAAGAAATAGACCAAGACGTCTTGGAAGGAAGAGGTTAGGAAAGGAGCTAGCTACATGTGGAAATAAAGGCTTTAACAAGCTTCCATATATACCAGGAAATCGAGGAATGCTCACACTTGCACTGTGTGGAATGCATATTCATAGAGGCCAGAGAAGACCCTAAGCGTTAATGTCTGGCTCATCTTCAGGCTGTATACAAGCAGGAAGTAAAGACGAAGACTTGTCAACAGCCTGGCTAAGCATTGAAGGAGTACCCCAACACAGAACAAACCTGCAGAGACTAGGGGAGTAGTCCTTTTTCTTTCTCTATTATTTTTTTTTCCTTTTATCTTTTGTTGGCTGTAGGCATTTAAGGCAACTCTGTCAAAACACCAGCTGACCACTAAGCTGACAGAACAGAGACTTCAGGGCCACAAATAATAAAGAATATAGACTGTACGAAAATAGTTTAGGAAAACCCACAACAGGCAACAACAACAAATTCTGGGTAGGGTGGAAAATCTGGTTTCCAGAATTGCTACACTATACTATTCAAAATGCCCAGTTTTCAACAAAAAAAAATTTCCGAGGACTGCAAAGATACAGGAAAGTATGGCCCATCCACAGGGAAAAACTGAAACCCTTCTTTAGGAAACCCAAGTATTGGACTTAATAGACAAAGACTTTAAGTGAGCTGTCAAATATACTCAAAGACTTAAGGAAACCATGGACAAAGAACTAAAGGAAACCAGTAGAACAATGTCTCAACAAATAGAGAATATCAATGAAGAGATAGAAATTATGAAAAACCAAATAGAAACTGAAATGGAACATTCACTAGAGGGGTTTAGCAGCTGATTGAGGAAGTAGAAGAAAGAGATAGCCAACTTAAAGATAGGTCAGTAGAGATTATTCAGTCAGGGGAGCAGGAAGAGAAAACAATAAAGAAAAATTAATAGAGCCTAAGAGGCCTGTGGAACACCATTCAGTATGTACCAACATATGCATAAACAGATTCCCAGAGGGAGAGTAGAGGCAGAAAGGAGCACAAAGAATATTGGAAATAATAACCCAAAACTTCCCAAATTGGATGAAAAACATGAATTTGCACATTCAATAAGCTTAACTAAACCCAGTCATGATAAATTCAGGGAGCTTCACAGCAAGAAACATAATAGTCAAATTGTCAAAAGACAAAGAGAGAATCTTGAGAGAAGCAAGAGAGAAGCAGCCCATCACATATGAGGGCTGCTTAATAAAAGATTAACAGCCCATGTCTCTTCAAAAACCATGGAGGAAGTAGGACGACATATTTAAAGCTTTGAAAGAAAAATAATGTAAACCAATAATTCTACATCTAGGAAAACTATCCTTCAAAAATGAAGGGAGGGGCTTCCCTGGTAGCACAGTGGTTAAGAATCCACCTGCCAATGCAGGGCACACAACTTTGATTCCTGGTCCGGGAAGATCCCACATGCTGCAGAGCAACAAAGCCTGTGTGCCACAACTACTGAGCCCACGTGCTGCAACTACTGGAGCCCCAGCACCTAGAGCCCATGCAGTGCAACAAGAGAAGCCACCGCAACGAGAAATCCAAGCACCACAAGGAAGACTAGCCCCCACTCTCTGCAATTACAGAAATCCTGTGCGCAGCAACGAAGACCCAATGCAGCCAATAAATTTAAATAAATAAATAAATTTTTTTTAAAAAGGGAAAATTAAGGCATTCCCAGGTAAACAAAAACTGAGGGAGTTCATCACCAGTAAACCTTCCATACGAGAAATGTTAAGGTGAATCCTACAGAATGAAACGAAAGCGCACTAGACAATGATCCAAAGATACATGACGAAATAAAGAACAATAGTAAAGGAAAGGAAGCTACATAGGTAAGCATAAAAGCAGTGAGATTGCATGTATGATTTCTAACTCCTTTTTATCATTCTTTTTTGTCCGCATATGATTTCCAAGCCAAATGTGTAAAATAATAATTACAAAGCCATGTTAATGGGCACACAATATATAAAGGTGTAATTTATGAAGATGATGACACAATGCAGGGGCACAGAGGTGTAAAGGAGCAATTTTTGTATACTATTGATTTTATTAATACTAAACTAGTATTAATTCAAACTTGATTGGTATAAACTTAAGGTATTCATTGTAATCTATAGGGTAACCTCTAAGGAAAAAAACTTTAAATTATACAGAGGAAAAAAAGCCAAGAAGGGAATCAAAACTGTACTCTAGAAAAAAAAAAATCAGTTAACCATAAAAGAAGGTAGTAATGGAGGAACTGAAGAACAAAAAAGGTCTAACCCAACAACCAAAGGAGAAAAACCCAATGAAAAAAATGGGCAAAGGATCTCAACAGACATTTCCCTAAGGAAGATATACAAATGGCCAACAAGAACATGAGAAGATGTTCAACATCATTAATCATTAGGGAGATGCAAATTAAAACCAAAATGAGTACCACTTCATACCCACTAGGATGGCTATAATTTAAAAAACAAAAACAAACAAAAAAATAGAAAATAACAAGACTTGGTGAGGATGCAGAGAAATGGGAAACCACATAGATTGCTAGTGGGAATGTGTAAAATGTTGCAATCCAGTGGAAGGCAGTTTGGCAGTATCTCAAAAAGTTAAACATAAAATTACCATGTGACCCAGCAGTTCCACTCCTAGGTATATACCCCAAAGAATTAAAAACAGATACTTAATCAAATATTTGCACATGAATGTTAATAGCAGCACTATTCACAATAGCTAAAATGTAGAAACAGCCCACATGGCCATATCAATAGATTAAAAAATGTGGAATATACACAGGGAACTATATTCAGTATCCTACGATAAACCATAATGGAAAAGAATATTTTAAAAACAATGCATATATATGTATAACTGAATTACTTTGCTATATGGCAAAAATTAACACAACATTGCAAATCAACTATACTTCAATAAAAATTAATTAATTTTAAAAGTATGGAATATATACACAGTAGAATATTATTGAGCCATAAAAAGGAATGAAGTACTGACATATGCTACACTATGGGTGAACCTTGAAAACATTATGCTAAGGAAGGAAGCCAGACACAAAAGGCCACATATTGCATGATTCCATTTATATGAAATTCTTAGAATAGGTATATCCATAGAGACAGTAAGTAGATTAGTGGCTTCCAGGGACTGAGAAATGGGGAAGGGAGAAGGTGAGTGTGGAATGATTTCTTAATAGGTATATGATTTTCTCTGAGGATGATGAAATGTTCTGCAGTGAGTGGTGATGCTTATATAGTATTGTGAATGCACTAAATGTCACCAAATTATACACTTTAAAATGATTAATGGTTAATTTTATGTTGTGTGAATTTTACCTTAACAAAAAGGAATAATTTTTTAAAATCCTGCTTCTGAAATGTGGTTGCTCCTTCTTCCTGTGACCTCTCTTCGGCATGTTGTGGTCAAAGTCTTTTAAATGACAGGGACATTAATTGCTGGGCCATTATCAACCTTATAGAACAGGTTGCATGAAATATTTTGTCACTGCTATTAATGAATATTCATTTAATAAATGTTAATGTGTATGACAAAATTTCACCCAAGACTTGCTTTCATTATAACCTCATAGGGAGAGTGCGAAAGAGTAAGACCCTCACCCATCTCAAACTCAAACTTCTTCGACAGCTCCCATTACTTCCAAACAAATAAACACAGATACAATTAAATTGACTAAGGCCAGTTTACAATGCATGGTAAGTGTTCAAAGAATGTTAATTGTTATTATGTTTCAAAATGAATTTAATTATGACATTAAAACCTGCAAAAACAGTGAAAAGGGAGGGGTGTGATTTATTTATAGCGCAAAAAAGAGAATTTCTAAATAAATCACATATGTCTAACCAAAGTAAAATCACATGGAGTAGAGGTTCCAGAAGCCCACCATCACCACCACCACACATGCAGAACTATAAACACTAAGGAGAAGGCTCGGGAAACCATCAAATACCTTTAGACAATAATATAAATATTACGCTTAATCACACAAGCAAATTTACCAACTCCCAGTGGTTAAAGAATGTTCCCCTGAAGCCGGATTGTGTTTAAACTCCATTTAAAATCATACATCCTTCTAAATAAGTAAGTAAATAAATAAATATAAAATAAAATCATACATCCTAAATTTGTTAAGACTTTTCACTTTCCTAAGTGTGCTCACACAGCTAATCATCTTCTTCTCTCCATGCCAGTGTGAGATAGGTAAGGCCGGCGTTATTCTTATTTTACTCATGAGGAAACTGAGGCACAATGAAAGGGACTAACTTGGCTAAAGGTACACACAGACTCGGGTCTTCTAATTCTTTTCCCAGAGCTTTTTTTAACTCAATTTCCAATTATGTAGATTCAGGTTTAAACGGGTTTCATGCAAGGAGGATATCACAATTGAGATAAAGAACCAAACAGAAGAAACCAGTGTAAAGCCACAGAGCAAAATACATGACACGTTTTTCTCCAAAGTCACGCTTTTTTTTTTTTTTTCTTTTTCTTAGCCTGCACCACACGGCTTGTGGGATCTTAGTTCCTGGACCAGGGATTGAACCCAGGCCCTCAGCAGTGAAAGTGTGGCGTCCTAACCACTGGACCACCAGGGAATTCCCAGAGTCACACTTTTCTTAATCCGCATTTGCAATATCATCTTGAGACAAGTTTGGTAACACCTAGAGGCAACAGCCAAATAGAGATTCAAAGGAGAAAATCCTACCACCACCACTATACAACTACCCCACTCTACCGGAAGCCAAAGCCATTGGCCTTTACTGATGTGATGAACAGGTCGCTGAATACAAGCTCAGTGCCACAGCAGTTCAGGCCTCCATCTTGCCCTAAGGGTGGAAGCAATACAAACTGGGGTGGACGTTCTTCCTTCTGAATAAGATCCTGGCATTGAAACTTGGTGCCAAGAAGCAAACGTGAAAGCTGTTGACCGGAAGGGAGGTAGCAAAAAGGAAGTAACTCCGCATGGAAGTTCCATCCCCTTAAGCTGCAGACAGTTCTTTCCTCCCAGCAGTAAGTAGTACTTTTAGTCTGTGCTACTTAATACTTACAAAATTGGCAAGCATGTGTGGAATACCTTCCAAATTGGCTCAGTGTATGACAGGAGAATTCAGAGGGCATCAGAGTGAAGTGGCAAGTACAGTGTCTGCCCTTAAAAGCTTTACTATCAAGTTGGGGAGAAAAGATACTTATAGCCATGAAACAATGAGGCCAGGGTACAGGGCCTTGTATAGTAAAAGGCAAAGTTATGTAGTAAAGAGTAGGCAACATAAGAGGTCAGAAAAGAGGCGGGGAGAAAAAGAACTCATTTAATCCTTCTAATCACCCGACGAGGTAGAAACTAGCATTAGCCCCACTGTACAGATGAGGAATCTGTAACTCAGGTTATGCAAATTGTCCAGGAAACATAGGTAGGTAGCGGCAGAGTCAGGAGTTCAAGCAAGAGCTGTGTGAATGCAGGAGGATTAAACAGAGACTGCTTCCTGGAGGAACTAGGGCTTGAACAAGGCCTTGAAAACAGGTAAGAAGTTGGTAACCATCAAAAGGCATTGTGCAGAATCACATGATGAAATCTTAGGAATATGAAGCTCCAGTGATGTGCAGAATGACCCAAAAGTGTGAAAGACTGGAACCAGGAAACCAGCTAGGTGGCTGTTAAAGAATGCAAGTATGCAGTGCTGTAGGGCAGCCTGAACAAGGACAGAAGGTGATATGATGGAGTAGAATTAAAATGTTTCAGGGAAAAAAAAAAAAACAGGGTGACTTTTAAAATAGGAATAAAGGATGGATAAGAAAATATTCCAAGAATTTGAGCCTGAGGTACCCTGAGAATACTGGTACCACATGATAGAAATAATGTCAGCAGGACAGAAAGCAGGCTGGAACGCTTGGTTTGGAACAAATTGAGATTGAGGTGCAGACCAAAAAATCCAAGTAGAAATGCCAGGAAACTGTTGAAGAAATAGGTCAGGAGTTCAGATGAAGTCAGAACCAGAAACATCAGTCTCCACATAGAAGTGCTTGTTGAAATCATGAATGTTGATTAGTTACCGTGGCAGACATTGTGCTTTGCCTACCACAAAGCTATTCCTCATTTTCTTCTTTGCTTACAGAATCCCAGTTTTGTCCTATAGCAGACACTTGTGCTCTTAAGGGAGGCTAGGCACACCTCTGCTCCAGAGGAAAAAATCAGAGCGAGTGTTCTAGGCCAATGGCTCTCAACCTTGGTTGCACAGGGGAGTCATCTGGGGAACCTTAAAAACATTGATGCTCAGATCCTACAGTCAGAGATTCTGATTTAATTGCTCTAAGATGTGCTGGGGCATGGGCTTTTAAAAGCCCTCCAAGGTGATTCTTATGTGCAACCAAAGTTGAGATCCACTCACCTAAACCAATCATGATAGTTTCATTCTCCTTGTCAGTCACTGACTTAAGTAATTGTACCTGATGGGTCCCAAGGGGAAGTTGGGTAGGGGCATGGGAGACAGGTTTTTCTTACTCAGAAAATTAAAGACACTGCAGGAAACACCTTTTTTTAGATGAACATCATCATTTGTACATGTAGTATGTGGAGCTGCTACAACCATCTTGCAATTCTGAAAGGGATATGCTAAAGATAGCAGGTGAAAAGATGGAAAATGCCTGCGTTCTTAATCAGGTCTTTGAGCTACTGAACTAAATGATTCTGGGTCCTCTCTACCTTTAGATCTATCTTTTTTATAAGAAATAACATTTGTCCTTATGGTTTGTCATCTTGAGTTTTCTGTTACTTGCAGCTGAAAGCATCTCTCTTGGAAACACATATAGATGCCTCTGTCATGGGTTTCCATAAAAATATTTCACATATATTTCATAGTAAATATTACACTATGTTGTGTTCATTGATTTCCTGTCTGTCTCCTTCCCTAGTTTGAGTTCTTGGAAGACACAGGTTGTATCTAATACATTTCTGTATCCCCAGAGCGCAATTTAAGTCTCCAAACGTAAATAAATAAACAAAAATGCTTGATGGATGGATTAAAGAGCACATAAAGAAAAGAGGAGAGTGCTAATGATTGTGTCTTCAGGAGAATTCACAGAATGAAGAGGAGAGAACAGGGAAGTACGTGAGGTATGGTCAAAGGGATAGAAGGAAAACTAGCATAGGGCTTGGTCACTGGAGCCAAAATATTTTTAAAATCTAATAAATTAGGGTAGTCAGTGGGAACAAGAAAAACATGGGAGTGAAGAAAAGGCTATTGAGATTTGGTGAGGAAAAGATGCCTGGGAACTTCTGGTATGTATTTTCCCAAGCAGACCCAAAGCCTCAGGTGGAATTATTTCGCAGCAATCTAAGTTATCCTCTGCAATGGAATCTTTGGCACAATCAGGTGCTTAAGTAGTCAAAGTAGTGTTTAACGGAATCTCAATAACTCCATCTTCAGTTTGGTTTCTGGTGACATCATCAGCTTTGGGGACCCCATACCCAACAGAAACTAGATCAAAGTCAAGAATTATTACCATCATCATGCGTTGAAATACCTTTAGAGGAAGAAAAAAGATCAAGTTTTGTATGCAGGAAAGTGAAGAACTTTGGGTGTCAATTTCTGCAAACACAGAGCAGCACCTGTCACAAATATGTCCCGGTGGCATGAAAAGGTCACCTGCTTGCAGCCTTACTTTCTGGCTCACAAGTTGACGGGGGTTTCCCAGCGTGGTAACACTCATTTAAGACATTCTGGAGCCCTAATTTCCATTTCAAATAATAGGTTATCTCTACTTTCGATTAAACCAGTAGCTTTAACCCATTGCCATGGAATTCCTCTGCATGACTTTGGTCTCTGAGAGCGGCGTGTTTCTGGGAAGGAGTCTTGGGGAAAGTCCCCTTCTTCAGTGCACAAGCCCTTCCTCTTTTTCCATCCAGGAGCTTTTGCCACTGCCCTGCAAGAAGGGAGCATTAGATCTTGTAGGTAGTAAGTACACTTTGAGAATTCAGTGAGATCTATAGGAGCCCATTCTAACCTCTAAACAGGTAGCTGAGAAATGTCAGGAAATCCCCAAATTGAATGAAGTTTGACCTTAGCACAGTCTCCAAAGACTATGATTGTATTAGCATGCTTAATACCATAGTCCAGTGTTTCCCATTGTTTCCTGTGGTAGGTAAAATAAGCCCCCCCTCAACTCCCAACAAAGATATCTGCATCCTAATCCCCAAAACCTATGAACATGTTAGGTTACATGGCAGAAAGGACTTTGCAAGTGTAATTCAGTTAAATATCTTGAGAAGATTATCCTGAATCATAAGAGTACTTATAAGAGTGAGGCAGGAGTGTCAAGAGTCAGAAGATGTGATGACAGAGTAGAGGGGAGAAAAGGGGGGAGGGATTTAAAGATGCTACGCTGTGGCTTTGAAGATGGAGAAGGAATGTGGGTAGCCTCTAGAAGCTGGAAAAAGCAAGGAAACAGATTCTCTCTTTGAGCCTCCAGAAGGAACACAGCCCTGTTGACACCTTGATTTCAGGACTTCTGAACGATAGAACTGTAAGATAATTTGTGTCGTTTCAAGCCCCCAAGTTTATGCTGATTTGTTACAGCAACAGTAGGAAACCAATATACTTGCCGTCATGACTTCTTCTGAAAACTACAACTAAGTGGTCAAATAAATTTGTGATCTCCAGCCTTCTCTTGGAAATTCACAGTGCACATTAGTTCACTAAAGGCTCTGAGAAATCCTATGGAAAAGAAACCTATTTAAGTTTAACTTCTCTTGACTTGGAAAAAAATTTTAGCTGCAACCATCAGTTAGCATCCTGCAGAACTAGGTTCCTTTCTCAGAACACTTGTTTGAGGTAACTATTGCATGATAATTTTACTGAAGCTGAAGACAGATGTGTTAACCAAAGAAGAGGTTAGTGTGGAGATCTAGAAGGTGGTGAGTCAAAGGACAAGAAACTCTCAATTGTTGCTCAACTGGTCCAGGAAAGATCATTCTCATAAACAAATATGAGTATTTAGTCTTTGATCTCTGATCGATTCCTAGGGTGGGGCTATCACAGGTGGATGACAGATGCCATTGAGATAATTCAAGGAACTCCCCCAGTTCTCATTCCTTTCTCCCCAGATAGCCTCATACTATCATTAACTTCCCTTTCAAATCTGGCCCGACGGACAGACATGCCAACTCCAGTCTGATTAACAGTTATCTGTACCCCTGAAAATGATTAAGTTGGAATTCTGGCTTTAGATCTCTACTGCTTGTGATTTAGATTTGGTTGGAATTAGTCCATCCCCAGGAGATTACTGACCTCTAAGTATCTCTGACAACATTCACTTTGTGGGCCTAACTAGTACCCTATGAGGTCCTGCCTAAATTTCCAGACAGGCCAACATTCTTAATGACACGTCCACCCTGCCTCACTCCTCTAATTGCCATATCCCTATCTGGGGTAATTTCCTCGTCCATAACAGCTCTGCCACCATGTCTAGGAAAAGCTCGTTGAACGTGCGTTCAGTTGACTGAGTTCACCTGCAGGGTGAGATCAAGCAATACTGGACATGAACAGAGAAGGGCCACAGGGGCAGAGAACAGGGGCAACTTGGAACAGATATGAGGATCCTCCCTTTGGACCAATGCAATGAGTGTAAGTGAGGCTACCACATCCATTACCTGTACTAGAGGGAAGAGGTCAGAGCAGAGAGGACAAATAGTACCACGTGCCAGTTCTGATCACTTGGTAGAAGGCAGATGGAATGGTGAGTTAAGGTTTTGTGAACAGCTGTTGTCTTCCCAACACTTCATTTCAAGGACTTTTCCCTTTCCTTCCTCTTTTCACATGGTATCTGTAGGAACTACCTGTTCCTATAACGTGACTTGCAGCCCTCTCTGTCCATGGTTTTGTAAATCCCCCTTTTATGAGTTATATTTGGTTAGCAAAAGTTTATCCCCAGGAGACTCAATCCAGGGCTGGACCCTTAACCCAAATTGAGCTAGTAAATTCCCTCCAAGGGTATGTGTGAATGTGTTTCTCTTTGTGGATGGTCAGATTCAAAACATGTAAAACTTGGGTGATATTAGCCACTGTATTTTCCTCCATGTGGACTAGAAAGAGGAAGCTGATCTAATATGAGAAGAATGCACACAGCGCAAAGACGTAGAGAAACAAGTGGTAGAGAGAGAATCCAGAGTGTATTTATCCCATAGTCCCAGTTCATCTCTGAAGTTCACTCACATTCACTTGGGTTTTGTGAGACACTCCTGAATCCATACTAAAAAAAAAAAAAATTCCCTTTTTTGTTTAATATGTAAAATTGGGATAATAACTCTACCTTCTATGGTTTTATTTAAAAGAGTCCGTGGATTTGAAAATTTATAAAGACTTTAGAACCCTGCCTGGCACTTAGTAGGTGCTAGCTAAGAATTTAAGTATTTTTGTCACTTGCAGCCAAGAATGCCCTAATAGCAGAAAGATACAAAAGGCATGCCCAGGCCCAATGGGAAAGAGGACTGTGATCAAATAACAGTGTCTACTATGAGAGCAAAAGAGAGAGGTGACAACATATATAGATTATGCATAAGAAGTACATGCCACTTCACCAACTTAGAGTACAAATTTTAACATTTCTTTCAATGTTCAAATTATTATGACAGAATTTTTATATGCCCATATTGACAGGAAATTCAGGCTTTATCTTGGGGTCCCTTAGAACACAGGGTATAAGACACACTCCCTGAGACCGCAATAGTTGGCCCTCTGTATCAGCAAGTTTCACATCTGCACATTCAACCAACCACATATCGAAAATATTTGAAAAAAAAATTCAGAAAGTACCAAATACTAAACCTTGAATCTGTGACGCTTTGATAGCTATTTACATAGCATTGACATTGTATTTACAACCCTGTCCATAGCATTTACATTGTATTAGGTACTATAGGTAATCTAGACATGATTTAAAATATAGGGGAGGATGTACTAGGTTATATGCAAATACTTCACTGCCATTTTATATAAGGGACTTGAGCATCTGAAATTTTCATATCCGTGGGGGTCCTGGAACCACACCCCCACGGATACTGAAGGATGACTGTATATGACCTTGACTGCTAGGCCGATTATGTCCCATAAAGACGATGGGACGTGGTTGCCCCAGACAAATGTTTCTGGATAAAGTGGGCTGCAGCTCTTCCAACTCTTTCATACACATGGATCTTTGCTTGTGGCTTAACGTTGTCCCTAGGAGGGGCTATGTTGAGGCAGATTTTGGTATCAGTGGCTTCAAAGACTTGGCAGAAATGTCTTCCAATCCCTCTTGTACCACAGGACCCCCAGTGCAGAGGCCAGCTACCTGGTTCTGGCTCCTTCTACCCTCATAGTGCTTTTTATCTCTGGACCCCTGGAATGGGCCAGGGCCACCATAGTCCATCCCAATTATGTCACAATAACTCTGGGCCTCAAGTAGAAACATTCAGGATCTCAGTGAGAAATTTGGGATCTCAATCTCAAACAGAAGTCCTGATACTCCTTATACAAATTTCCCCCATTCCATCCTAACAAGTGTCAGTATTCTATGACAATGGGCGTATGGTCATCTCTATTTTTGTAACTAAAGGGCCATCCTGGTGACTTGCCCAGAAGAAAGGAAGAAAGCCTCAAAGTGAATCAATGTTTTCACATCCCTAGTTTAGAGAATGGAAAGACACTAGCACCTAGAGGAAGGGACGGAGGTAGAGGAGTTAAAATTGATGTAGGTACCGGAAGCAACAAATCCAAACCACAATTTTGCTTATCATCAACCCAACACAGTCAAGACAGATTATGCAGGGAGGTAGCTGAGGCTAGCACGGGTGACTACACCCTCCTTGAAGGAGCACTGCCTGGGAGCCCCCAGACCCTGCTGCAAGCAGCCTGTGAAGCTTTCTGTTTGCTTATTATCAACTTGGCAACAAGAGCTTTCTTCCCATTGGATGTATTTATTGAGGTTGTGTTAGAGCAGTGGCTCCTCAAGTGTGGTCCAGACCAGCAGAACCCAATTTCTTGGCCACCTGTTAGAAATTCACATTTGGGGGCACCGCCCCAGACTTGCTGAATCAGAAACTCTAGGGGTGGGGACCAGCAGTCTGTGTCTTAATCACCTCCAGGTGATTCTGGTGCACACTCAAATGTGATAACCACTGGCCTAGATCTATTTTAATCCACAAGCTCTGTGCTCTATGCTGTAGTGGGGTTGCCAGATAAAACACAGAACGCTAAGTTAAAGTTGAATATCAGGTAAACAACACTAATTGTAGTGTAAATATGTCCAAAGTATTGCACGGGATATATTTGTTTCATTATATGTTTGTAAAAGCATTTGTTGTATATCTGGAATTCAAATTAACTGGGCATCTTGTATTTTTATTTGCTAAATCTGACAACTCTAGGTGGGGAGACTTCAGACAAGATGATGATGGCACAAGCCTAGCCCTTGAAGGAGAGCAGAATTTGCCACCCCAAAATATGCCTCTCTGGCACAAGGATTATTTTAGGCTAATTATTAAACAGCAGACACGGGGAAAGCTCTGAAAACTGAGCAGAAGGTACCCTTTTGTAAAAGGCCTGTACATTTATAAGGGAAATCTCCATTTGTAAGGGTGTCTCCCCCTCTGTATAAGGAACGTGACTGTAAATCTCTAGAAACTCTTATCAGTGGAGAAGGCAGCGACTTAAATCTGCATAACAACACCATGCCCTCATTTACTGTGCTTTTCCTGATATCCTCCCATAACTGGCCACCCTCCCCCCAATATCTTTTGTCTTTAGCTGGAGATGGTATTTAAGGTGGTGGCTTGGGCCATTTCAAGGAGTTATTCAGTTTTCCTGCTCTCTCCAATGTATGCAAGAGGTACACATGTTATTAAACTTGTTTTTCTCCTGTTAATCTATTTTTATTGGGGGGAGGGGGGTCTCAGCCAAGAACCTAGGAGAATAGAGGGAAAATGATTCCACCTACATACACCTTCAAGGGTCCCCCAGCTCAGGTGGGTGTGCAAAGCTTTGACACAAATCAGGTAGCAATTACAAAGAGCAAGCACTCCAGAGTGGAAAACCTAGATCTTGGGGAATTCTAAACAAGAGTGGGGGGTGGGGGTGCTGTAGGATAAACCAGAAAATTTAGGAATTATATTCAGATTCACAGTTCAGACTCCAGAGGTCCCAGCTTCTGTAGTTTCTGACAATGAGAATTGTATTTTTTTCCTGCTTTTTGGCCAAAGTCCTGCCTTGTACCCATAAGTCACCTTCGTGTGAATTAGAAAAAGGCATCCTTCCCTTGGGTCCCCTGGTTGTGCAGCTTGGTGCATGGATCCTGGGCTGGAGTTCGGCCCCCACAGACCCCCTCAGCTAGGCACAAGCTGCACAACCCTTTGTGGCAGCTCTGAGCCTACTGCCCTTGTGACAGGTCCGCCTGTTTGCTGGCGAACTTGGATTCATTCCAATTGCTTACTTTCTGTCTGCTTTGTTTCAGGGTCCCAGCTATCAGTGGGGGGGCCCTGCCCCCCACCACCCAAGGCTTGCTTTTCTAAAGCCATGTTTGTCAAAAGCATCCGTGTGCAAATTCCTTTGTTCATAATGGTGGCATTCAAGTTGAATTGCGCATGAAATTGTCTTGCTAAAGAAGCAGCTTTCTCTATATAAAAGGGGGCAAGAGAAATTGAAGGATCTGATTAGTTAATAAGAATTCTGAGTAGTGAAATTCCAAATTAGCATAAAACAATTTCTCGTTCAGGGCACGTGCAGCACCAGAGTAAAAGAATTCTTTTCTTCCCCTTTTTTTTGTTAAGGCATTTTGTTCTAAAATAGTATAATCACAATAAGACATTCCAATGTGTGAATTATAGTATATTAAGTCATGACTAATTGCATTGATTTGCATTCAGCGTTTTTTAACATCTGTGTGGTAATTATCCTAATCCAATTTGTTATGCAGAATACAATCAATGTTATGTATGTTAGTGTTTAGGGCCCGGCACAATTTCCTGTAATAAAACAGAATGAAATACAAAGGCAGCTCAGGTGGAAAGACAGGCACATCTTTTATAGATATCAAGCTCCCTTTCTTGATCTCCAAAATTAGCTAGGGGTGGGGGGCAGCCGAGATCACACAAATTTAATTAGCATTTTAAAAGGAGGCCCAAGAAAAGAGAGAAAAAGAGCGCATGCGCTCCAGAGAAGAGAGAGCGAGAGCAAGCTGTATTAAACCCTCAGGAAGAAGACTTTTTTCTAACAGGCTGTGGCTTTCAGAAACTGTCAGAAATAATGTCCTGACCTCGGTTGATAATGAACCAATGAGAAGGTGTTCTGCTGACATAGTGCTGTTTCGGTAAGGGTTCCATCTTACCTGAGAGTCAGTGTTTAACTTTAAACCTTTCATTTTTCTGTTGTTTTAGGAAAAAGATAGAAGTCTGCCTGATAGCTCCCAGAAAGTCCTAGGAATCTGGGGCATAAACAAAGTATCTGAGCCCCCTTTAGGCACGGGCAAAGAAAGCAGCTATGTCTGTCAGTTGTAGGGATACTAGAGAGCCTTTCCCTCGCCACCTCCAGACACACTCCACACACACACACAAAATCTTGCTGCCACCTCTCAGATGTCTGAATTTCCTACTTTGCAACATCCAGTTCTTTAACTTCTGGATCTGTCCCCTTTAAAAATGCCAATCTGCCTCGTCGAAAGTACAAACTTGAGTGAGCAGCCTCTTTCAGAAAGGAGTAGGGAGAAGGAGAGGGTACCAGATGTCTGAGGGGGAACAGAGGCTGTGAAGGAGTTAAAGAAAAAAACAAAGGCTTGAGAAGCAAAAGTGGCAGACGTTACCAACCCTGTTCACTTAGTTTGCTATTTTGCTGAGTACACAAGTCCTGGCACCCTGCAAATGTGGAGAGAACCCATGTCTATGGGGAGAGGGAGCAAAGTAGACATCCGATCCCCTCCAGCATCCCCTACTTCTCCCCATCCCTTCCCCAACAATCAGTCAGTTCCCATTCCCTTTCTGTCACCCTCTTGGTCAATCCACAGTGTAAACCCCAACCTGGCTGATAATGGAAGTCACCAGGAAAGCTTCTTAAATATACAGATGCCTCATCCTCACATCAATTCAGATTTAGTAGGTATGGGGCCCAGGCATAGGTATTATTAAAGCTGCTCCCCAGGTGATGCTAATGGATGGCTCCACCCAGCAGCCACTGGCATCACCCACCAGGTATGCCTACCCATGCAAAATTTGCCAGGGCAAATGGAGGTCATGGTGGCGTGGCAGAGACCAGACATAATGAGCAAGATTATGCCATAGCAGACTAGGCCTGAAAGAGACTCCCTCCTTGACCAAAACTTAGTCAGGCTCCTCTAAGCCCTCTTTTCAACTAGGCCTCTTCTTCAGCCCTGTCCTTGGCCTGCCTTTGGCAAAGAATCCTGCTAAGTCTGTTTAGCAGAAAATTACCCCACCTGTGATACCTGAGCACCCTTGATATCTAATCAGGTTCCTCACCCCTCACCTTTGATTTCTGAGTCTTTGGTTGCCCTTTAGCTATAATGCTCTTAAGCCAGTTTAGCAAGAATTCCCTCACCCTTAGTCTGTCTTAGTCAGCTAGGGCTGCTGTAACAAGCTACTACAGACTGGATAGCTTAAAGAACATTTATTTCTTACAGTTTTGGAGGCTGCAAAGTCCAAGATCAAGAAGCTGGCACATTCAGTTCCTGATGAAAACCCTCTTCCTGGCTTGCAGATAGCCTCATTCTCACTGTGTCCTCACATGGGAGAGGGAAGAGGGAGGGGTTGGAGGAAGGGGCTTTGGCCTCTCTTCCTCTTCTTATAGGGACACTAATCGCATCATGACCTCATCTAAACCTAATCACCTCCCAAAGGCCCCACCGCCAGATGCTATCACATGGGGGATTAGGGTTTCAACATATGAACAGGGGAGACACAAACATTCAGTCCATAACAACATCAAATTCCTCTTAGTAATTTTGCATCCACTTACCCCCTCACCACACTCATTGGCTATAAATCTCCACTTGTCCCTGTTATATTGAGTTGAGTTCGGTCTCTCTCCCCTATTGCAATAGTCTTGAAGAAAGTCTTCTTTACCATTTTAACAGGCCTCAGGATAACTTTTTTTTTTTTTTTTTTTTTTTTGCAGAGTCCAGGCCTTTTATTTTCTTTACACCCATCATGCCATGAACTCGTAGGGAATGGGCTCCAGCAGCTCAGGCTCCTTTCCATTAGTTCTCACGAAGTGTGCTTCTCTGGGTGGAGCAGGCTGGCGCTTCAGCTGAACCCAAGTACCCTTCTCTTTGGCTTCCTTCTTTTTCTGATCATTTTCCTTCACCCGTTTCAGGAAGCTATCTCGGCTCTTAGAGTGCTTAATATGCTCTATACGCACATTAATTCTCTTGGCAAGAATCTTGCCCTTAACTTGTTTGTTTACAATGATGCCAACAGCATGCTGGGTAACATTGTAGACTCTTCCGGTTTTGCCATGGTAACATTTGTGGGGCATTCCTTTTTGTACAGTGCCCATTCCCTTGATATCTACAATATCACCTTTCTTGTAGATTCACATGTATGTGGCCAAAGGAACAACTCAATGTTTTCTAAAAGGCCTAGAGAACATGTAGCGGGTGCCCCTCCTCTTCCCTTTTGTGTTGGTCATTTTGGCGAATTACTGGAAGATGGCGGTTCCGGCCGAAAAGCTCAGGATAACTTTTAACAGGCCCTTAAGGGGAAAAGTTACCTCTGCCAGGCACCAGGACTCCATTTAGCCAACTATTCTCTAGCTACTTAAGGCCTGCTTCAGCCCGTTAAACAGGACCCCAATGGCTCTAGCCAGCTGCCTAATATTAAGCAAGAAAGACTTTACTAAGGATTGGCAGTCCTTGATGGGCATTTGTTTGCAGTATCTGTGAGCAAACTTATGAAATTCCCATCAGTCAAACAAGCATTTACTCCAGGTCTTGCCCTGTGCTGGGAACTGGGGAATAAAACAAGGCCCCTTTGCTCGCAAAACTCATGGAAAAGCAGGGAAGGCAGGCAGGTAAACAATTACAGCACACTTGAGGGCTGTGACCAGTTTTTTGTAATCATTTGCTGGAAGGTGGAGAACCAGCTATTGTGACTCACTGGCAAAAAGTCTTCCTTGGATCACACCTCTGAGGTGATTCTTTCACCTTGTTTACCCTGCAGAGCTGCTCCTACTTCCTGCTTGTCTTTCTACAACAGCATCCCAGAGCACACCTTTCCCCCACAGTTTCCTCCTAACTTCCAGTACACTGACCTTCCACGGCTAACCTCTGCCTACAAGATAAAGCTCAAATGTGTTAACCTGCCATTTCAAGCACCCCCATGGTCCTGAAAGGATGGCTTAATCCCCATAAGCATCAGCAATCAGCAATGCTGGCTGGACATCTAGCTCAAGAAGTTAGAAGACAGGGCAGTACAGAACATTCCCTTGATTCCTGTGTCTGTGCTGTCCTTGCTGAACCTTGGCCAGTGAGAGGGGGCAGGTATTATGCTGGAGGTGAAACAGGAGGGAAGGGGGCAGGGCACAACCTTTAAAAGAATGACATAGCCATAGGACATGACAGAAACTGGTTAGAGCCAACTAGGTCCAAGATGGTGGAATATTCAACTTCCAGTAGCCCTTGAGCCTCATTTTACACTCACTGTAATGCATTAGCATGTGCTAAATGACACACCCACAAGCGCCATGACAGTTCAGAGGCTAACCATAAAAGGCCAAAAGGTGTGCAGTCGCTCAATTCCTGGAAATCCCCACCCCTTCCCTTGAAATATCAATAGTTGGAATAATCCATCCACTCATTAGTCTATGAAATTACCCAGCCCATAAAAACTAACCACCCCATATTTGGGGGCCTCTCGCCTTCTGAGATGGCCCATAGTCTGTCTGTGGAGTATGTTTCTCCCAAGGCCATTCTAGCCTTTTGAGATGGACTACATTCCCTCTATGGAATGAGTATCTCTCTAAATAAATCCACTTCTTACCTATCACTTTGTCACTCACTGAATTCTTTCTGTGATGAGACATAAAGCACCTGAGCTTCATTAAGTCCTGAGACCAAGTGTGTGATCTCAATTAAAAAACCATGGGTTCAAGTCCCAGTCTGGATTGCACGGTTTCAGAGGGGCTTTCTGACTCTAGGGAAAAGAGAGAGACTGGGCTAGAAAGGGAGGAGCTAAAGAAAAAAAAGTGAAGCAGAAGAGAGCCCACAGAAGCCACTAGTGCTGTCAACCCCTATAACCACCTCAACGCCATGAAGGAGCACAGCATGCCAGCTGTGATGCCTTCCCTTCCTAGCAAATAAACTTCTCCACCTTCTCCCAAAAGCAACGGAGACAGCAGGATGGACTACTGGAACCTCTGAGAAGCAGAAAGATAGCCAAATATGTGGGATTCTAGTCAGGCACCACTCAAACACTACCTTGCAAAGAAACCTTGGGGCCTCTCTCAGCCTCCATCTCCTCACCATTAAAATGGAGACAGGGACTTCCCTGGTTGTCCAGTGGTTAGGGCTCTGTGCTTCTACTGCACGGGGCCCGGGTTTGATCCCTGGTCGGGGAACTAAGATCCCACATGCAGTTCAGTGAGGCTTCAAAAGAAAAAACAGTGGAGATGGTACTGTCAACCTCCCAACTTCCTAGAAAACAGGTGAGAGTAAAGATGGACCAAGGGCTCAAAAATGCTCTATCAACTGGAGCTGGCCAATCAGGCATGAGAGCTTGTTATTACTATTCAGATGGGCCTCCAGGGCATTTTGAAAAGTCTTTTTTTTTTAGATTTATTTTTTATTGAGGGAACATTATATGTTTCATGTGTACAACATTATTTTTCTACTTCTGTATACCCTACAGCATGCTCACCACCAAAAATTTAGTTTCCGTCCGTCAGCATACAGTTGATCCCCTTTACCCATTTTGCCCTTCCCCTCCCCCCCTTCCTCCTCTGGTAACCACTACTCTGTTCTCTGTATGTATGCCTTTGTTTTTGTCTTGTTTGATTTTTTTTAGATTCCACATATGTGTGAAATCATACAGCATTTGTCTTTCTCTGACTTATTTCACTTAGCATAATACCCTCTAGGTCCATCCATGTTGCAAATGGCAAGATTTCATTCTTTTTTTATGGCTGAGTAGTATTCCAATGTATGTATATACCACTTCTTTATCCATACCTCTGCCCATGAATACTTAGGTTGTTTTCATATCTTGGCTACTGTAAATTATGCTGCAATGAACATAGGGGTGCATATATCTTTTTGAATTAGTGTTTTTGTTTTCTTCAGATAAATATCCCGCAGTGGAAGTGCTAGATTGTGTGGTAATTGTATTCTCATTTTTTGAGGAACCTCCATACTGTTCTCCACAATGGCTGCACCAACTTACATTCCCACCAACAGTGCAGGACGGTTACTTTTCTCCACATCCTTGCCAACACTTGTTTCTTGCCTTGAAAGATTTTATGACAACACTCATGAGGGCAGCAGGTTGCTTCCAGGAATAGGAACAAGGAGAGGGGACAACACTGACTCAGACATAGTCTCTCCAAGTCACCTCACATCCAGGCGCTGGGTACTTGGTAGGATACATGGCTTCTGCCACCACCCTCCCTCACCTCCTGTCAACATGACGGCAAAGCACCTGCTGTATCGGTCACAGATGCCAAGACCTACCCACAAATAACCATTCCGTGGCCTCTCCATTCTTTTTGAAAACTTGCCAATATCATTCTCGAAGTTCTGATCCTGACACACCCGGAGAAATATCCATTTATCAGAGGCATTGTGCAGCGGAACAGCCCTTGCAAGCCTTCCTTTCAGCTGAATTTGAACCTGCAGTCAGGACCACAGGCTAAAGAGAGAAGTAACTGGTGTGTGTCTGGCATATTTGCAACTTTTCAGCAAACTACTCCCACTCATCGAAACATCCCCACCCTCCTCTCAGGGCCCCGTGGGGGGAGAATGGGCACCATTCTGCCCCATTGACGTTCACATGGTATTTGGCCAACGAGTAAACAGCACACTCACTTTGAAGGGGAGGAAGCATCGCAGACTTCCTGCAAGGTCCATAGGGAGATTTATTTTAGGGGTGGAGGCACACAGAGTTTTGTCAGTTTCCCTATAGATAGCTACCTGCTAATAAGGAGGACCCAGCTTTGTTAGGCCTCAGCAGCCCCACAAAAATCTCCTTTGGTAATCACTGTCGATCACTCGGCTGCTGGCCCCAGTCATGAGAAATTTTGCGGTATTGCCCATAAATCAGTGTAGCAGAGGAGAGCTGCTGCAGATTTAGATTCTGTGACTCTTATTTGGAAGCTCCTTTATTTTTTTCTCCTCCTGTAGGCAGCACATGGGACTGATTTTATAAGGGCCAAGGTCTAGAGACAGAAGTAGCAAGGGGCTTAATAGCCAACACGCCCTTGGCATCTTTCCTTTTGCTGCCATGGCAAGGCTTCCAGAGGGGTCTGAAGGCTTAGCACAAAGTCCTTAGCAAAGGCTGTGGCTTTTCAAACATCAAAGCCTCAGTAGGGGTCTGAGGTCAGGTGAGGCTGGTTGGGGCGGTAGAGGGGGCAGCGGGGATGAGTCAGCAGATAAGACAGGTCAGAGTTTTTAAAAGGGCTGAAAATGCTCTCCTTTCACCAATCAAGCTTTAAAAAAAACAGAAAAAGTAAAGGGAATGGGACAGAAAATTGGAGAGAAAGTTAAGTGGAGACCCACCCAGGAACATAGGGAGCTGTACTCAGATTGTTCTTTGAGAGGGCCATACCATTTAAACACCTTTTAACCATTTAAAAGCACAGAATCTAGCTGAGTGCTACACAATATAACTCTCCGAGATAATGGAAATGTGTTATAAATACACTATCCCATATGATAGCCACCAGCCACATGTGGCTATTAAGCACTGGAAATGTGGCTGGTGTGACTGAGAAACTGAATTTTAAATTTCATTTAATTTTAATTCATTTAAATTTCAAGTTAAATAGCTACACATGGCTAGTGGCTACCATGGACCAGCACCGGTCTAGAGTTACTAAACTCTCTGGGTTCAAATCCCTGATCTGCCTCTTATTAGCTGGGAGACTTTGGCAAATTATTTAACATCTCTGTGCCTCGGTTTGTTCATCTGTGAAATGGGAATAATAAGGATTCTCACAGGACTATTGTGAGGATTATAGGAGTTACTATGTATAAAGTGATTAGAAAAGTGTCTGGTGCATAATAAGTGCTATATATAATTTTTTTCCAGTTAGAGACACTCAGCAGAACGACATTACCACAGCCACTGAGAGGCCGCTGCGGAGAGAGAAAGACCTTTCTCTGCTACAGAGATAGCAGGTGGAATTCATTCATGCTTCTTAAGCCAGACTTCAGAAGAGATGCATTTCAAATCACAGCCCTTCTCCTGAAAACCTGGGAACAGTGTGTGTGGTAGGGTGCAAAAGGAAGTGCTCAACCCTGGTTAATGTCTGCAACTAGCTCCTCATCACAGACACACAGAATGCTCCTTGTCCTTCCAAGCTCATCCCGTTACAGGTATGTGAGAGAATTCAGACAGATGTCACCATCCTCAGTATTGGGAGACAGTGAGGTGTAGCCATGGAAATCTGAATTCCAATCCCAGCCTAGCTGTTAGCTTACCAAGGTGAGGTTAGGCAAAGGACTTATCTTCTCTGAACCTCAGTTTCTCCATCTGTAAAGCAGGGGTGTATTAATTCCTCTCTTCCAACATTGGTATGATGACTGAAGGAAATACTATAAGCAAAGCACTTAGCACAGTGCCTGGTAGCTGCTATTTTTATTATCCCTTCCTGTATGTTGGCATGAGAACCAATCCAAAGTAAATAAGTGAGGGAAGTTCTTTCACAATCCATTATCAAGAATTCTCTGAACTGGGTTGGGGATAAGGAAGTCTACTTCCTATTGCCCAAAAAAGTGGAAATTAACTGTAAAGCCAGGGCTAAAGCCCATTCCTACTGCCTTCTAGCCGCAGGCCAGGCACATACCACAGAGCCCTTTCAAAGGGCCTGCTGGCTGTTAATTTCTGATGGGGTTATAGAGTGTTTTTTTCATCAATCACTCTCGGTGTAAGAAACAGAAGTGCAAGTTACTTCATTAAGAGCACTCACACATAACTGGATACATTTACATATTAAGCAGGCAACTGAGACTCTAATCTTTCTATTTTATGTACGCTGTAATCATTACTCAGCATCAGAATGCCTGTTAAATACTCAGGATACTACCGAGAACTCTCAAACCTCTGCTAAGTACAGGTGATGGTTGGAAAGTGCTCCCATTCACAAGCTGGATGCAATCTCCCCTCGACATCCCTTGCACCCTGGTGACCATGTGTGCAGGCACACCTGGAGCTCATTCAAGTTGACCCAAAGCATAGACAAAGATATGACTACGGGTCTCTTGGGCCTCTGAGGTTTGAGGTATCTGATTAGGTAACTATTTTATATAGGGAACAGGTCTCTATTGTTTTGTGCAGCAAGCTGTTGGTTTGGAAATGGAGCAGAGAAGGGAGACAGAAAACTCCAGTGCTCTGAGCAGCAGGGGGACTATGGAGGGTCCAGCAGCATCTGCAGTTGTGGGAAGAAAGGCAAACTGAGTGCCTCCGAGAAACTTGGCCTTCTTATAACACTGTTGCCTCAGCCAGCCCTAACTTCAGCCCCTCCGCTTGAAAAATAATTCCACTTCACAACCCAATCCAGATAAATATCAAACCAGACAAAGGTGTTATAAGAAAACTTTAGACCAATATCCTTCCTGAACACAGACCAAAAAATGCTCAGCAAATTATCAGCAAATCTAATTCAGCAATACAGAAAAAGGACAATACCTCATGACCAAGTAACGTTTACCCCAGAAATACAAGACTGGTTAAACATTTGAAAATCAATCAGTGTAATTTACCATATCAAGAGAATGAAAAATAAAAACCACATGATCATCTCCATGCAGAAAAGGCATTTGACAAAATGTAGATCCATTCATGATAAAAAAAACTTTCAGGAAACCAGGAACAGAAGGGAACATCCTGATGAAAGGAATCTACGAAAACCCCACACCTAACGTTACACTAAATGGTAAAAAACTGAAAGCATCCCCCCTAAGATCAGAAACAAGACAGGGATGTCTGCTCTTGCCACTTCTATTCAAATTGTACTAGAGGTTCTAGGCAGAGCAATTAAGCAAGGAAAAAGAAATAAAAGACACAAAGATTGAAAAGGAAAAAATAAAGCTGTTTTTATTCACAGACATCATGATCATCTACCTAGAGAATCCCAAAAAGTGTACCAAAACTACTAGAACTAATAAGTGAGTTTAGCACAGTCATAAGACACAAACAAGATCAATATTCAAAAATCAATTGTATATCAACTGGAAATTGAAATTTAACAAGCAGCACAATTTAGAATAGCATAACAAAAATGAAATACTTAGGGATAAACCTAATAAAATATGTGTAAGATTTGTATGTTGAAAACTATAAAATATTGATGAAATAAATTAAAGAAGACAAATAAATGGAGAGGCATACCGTATTCGTGAATTGAAAGACTCAGGGTTAAGGTGTCAATTCTCCCCAAATTGGTCTATAGATTCCACACAATCTCAGTCAAAATCCTCAGCAGGCTTCTTTGTAGAGATTAACAAGCTGATTCTAAAATTTCTATGGAAATGCAAAGGACATAAAGAGCCAAAATATTTTTTTTAAAAGAACAAAGTTTGGGAATCCTGGCAGTCAGTCCAGTGGTTAAGACTCTGCGCTTTTACTGCCAAGGGCAAGGGTTCAATCCCTGGTCAGGGAACTAAGATCCTGTAAGCTGCATGTTGTGGCCAAAAAAAAGAAAAAAACAAAAAACAAAAAACAAAGTTAGAGGAACTATACTCTCTGATTTCAAGACTTACTATGAATCTATAGTAAACAAGGCAGTGTGGTATTGGCATAAAGATAGACATATAGATCAATGGAACAGACTAAAGGGTCCACAAGTAGATCCACATATGTATGGTCAGTTGGTTTTTCTTATTATTTATTTATTTATTTTATTGGCTCTGTTGGGTCTTCATTGCTGCACACGGGCTTTCTCTAGTTGCGGTGAACGGGGGCTACTCTTCGTTGTGGTGCGCGGGCTTCTCATTGCGGTGGCCTTTCTTGTTGCAGAGCACGGGCTCTAGGCACTTGGGCTTCAGTAGTTGTGGCACACGGGCTCTAGAGCGCAGAATCAATAGTTGTGGCGTACGGGCTTAGTTGCTCTGCGGCATGTGGGATCTTCCTGGGGCAGGGATCGAACCTGTGTCCTCTGCATTGGCAGGTGGATTCTTACCCACTGCGCCACCTAGGAAGTCCTGGTCAGTTGATTTTTGACAAAAGTGCAAAAACAATACAGTGTTTCAAAAAGATAATCTTTTCAACAAATGGCACTGGGACAATTTGACATACCCTTACCTCATATCATAATCATATATAAAAATTAGCTCAAAATGGATCATAGACATAAATGTAAAAGCTGAATCTATAAAACTTCTAGAATAAAGCATATTCAAAAAGAAAACTCTCAGACTTCCCTGGTGGCACAGTGGTTAAGAATCTGCCTGCCAAGGGACTTCCTAGGTGGCGCAGTGTTAAGAGTTCACCTGCCAATGCAGGGGACATGGGTTTGATCCCTGGTCTGGGAAGATCCCTGGTCTGGGAAGATCCCACATGCCTCTGAGCAACTAAGCCCATGCGCCACAACTACTGAACCTGCACTCTAGAGCCCGTTCTCTGCAACAAGAGAAGCCACTGCCATGAGAAGTCAGCACACTGCAACGAAGAGTAGCCCCGACTCACCACAAATAAAGCCCACTCACAGCAACGAAGACCCAACGCAGCCAAAAATAAATAATTTTTTTAATTAAGCAAAAGATTTGAATAGATACTTTACCAAAGAAGAGACACAAGTGGCAAATAAGCACATGAAAGGACCCTCAACATCATTATTCATTAGGAAAATGCAAAGTCAAACTATCATGAGATAAAATCCACATCTATTAGAATCACTAAAGTTAAAAAGATTGTCCAAGTATTAGTAAGGATGCAGAGCAACTAGAACTTTTATGCATTGCTAAGGGAATTCAGAAAGGTACAGCCACTTTGGAAACAGTTTGGCAGGGTTTTTTGGTCCTTATTAGGTATATACACTTATCCTATAAGCCAGCAACGAACTCCTAGTTATTCTCCTAGAGAAATGAAGATATATATTCATGTAAAAACCTGTACATAAATATTCATAGCAGCTTTATTAATTATCACTACAAGCTGAAAACAACCCAAATGCCTATCAACTGATGAATGTATAAAATTATAGTACAATCATACTGTGGAATATTACTTGACAATGAAAAGGAATGAACTAAAACATGGATGAACATCAACAGCATTACACTAAATAAAAGAAGTCAAACAAAAGTGTACATACTATATGATTCCACTTATACAACATTCTGGAGAAGGCAAAACTACAGAAATAGAAAACAGATCAGTGGTTGCCAAAGGCTGGATATGGAGACAAGGGATTCACTGCAAAGGAGCTCAGAGAACTGTTGGGGGTAATGAAAATATTCTCTATCTTGATTGTGTTGTTGGTGACACAACAGTAGACGTTTGTCAAAACTCATTGAACAGTACTTTAGAAAGGAGAATTTTACTGTATGAAAATTAGACCTCAAGAAACCTGACTTTAAAAAACACGAATCATATTGTGAGCCTATGGTAGAGAAAAGATCCACCAAGCTCGTCTTCTTTAGCTTGTCTTCCATGCGTGTTTGGCGGGAGTGTCTCACTTTCAGGAAGGAACTCTATCCTTGCCCTGCTTGCCAGAATGCCATCCTTGGGAGGTTTGCCTTTTGATTAACAGTTGGGCAAATACTATTTAGGGAAGAATGGAGGAAAGGAGGAGAGTCAGCATTGCACAGTAGTTTAGGGCACACGTTTTGACATCAGACCAATGTGGGTTCAAATCCTAGCTTTGTTATTTTCAACTTCTGTGACCTTGGGTAACCCACTTAATGTCTCTGAGCTACAGTTTCCTCATTTCTAAGACAGGAGCAATAACACCTAGTTATCGTCTGTATGTGTGTGGCTCATTCATTTTGTTGTGCAGTGGGGGCTAACACAACATTGTAAAGCAAGCATACTCCAACAAAAATTTCTAATAATAATTTTAAAATGCCCAGCTATCTCCCCAAGTAACTGAGAAGCTCAAATAAGCAACAAAAGTGAAAGTGCCTGGCACCCAGGTGTCACATAGGGATAGGAGTTAACATAGGAGGTAATGTATGAGAGTGCTTGATAAATGATAACCAATCTTATTCCTAAATCAAAAGATGATGTGGGGTAGGAGAGCAGTCTGGCTGGTAGGAAAGTTATGTGGGAGGGGTTGCTGCCTCCCACCTGCAACCACACTCAACCCTGCTCTCCACTTGTGACATCACCCATTCAGTGGGTGACCTATATTCTGGAATTTCCAGGACAGCCACAGCTCTAGTGCATCCCTTCAGGCGAGCACATGTCAGAGTTCAGGAAAAGGGGGGAGTGTAGTGAAGGGACACATTCCTAGCCTCTCCCTCCCCCACCCTCTTTATTTCTCTTCTTTCCTCTCCACCCCTTCAATGGGGATTCGCTCGGACTTCTTTCATGTGAAATCAAACAGAACTAGGAAGGTAAGTCTCCTGCGGGGTAGGGGGGAGAGGGAGGCAACAAAAAAACCACCCACCTCTGTACAATACATTTGAACACCAAATAGAAATGGTTGAGAGATCACCGCTATCCTAGTTATCTGTGACGCCCCTCCCCTCCCCGCCCATCCCCTCTCCCGTCCTCCCTCCCCCTCTGCCCTCCCTTCCCTTCTCCAGAGGTGGCTACGGTTGAAAAAACAACATTTGTCTCCCAGCTGATCAACTGGGACTGAGAGGAAGGCAAATGAATTATTTCGGTTCAGCAGCAAGTGCGAGCGTGGGTTTTTCGGTACCCGCCCGCCCCCCCTTTTAATTAATGAACAGTCTGGCCCATTGCCGCTCCCGTAGGTATGCAAAACAGCTTCTTCATTTGAAATCCCTGTTGCTGAATGTACTCCGTGGGGCACAATCACATTGCCGCCCCCTGTTTTGCATAAGAAACCGCTGTTTCCAAGATAAGAATCTTTTCATTTAGCCGTCATGAGCTCATCCTTTTTCCTGTGCATTGTGGCTCCGGCTCCTTTGAGTCAATACCCAAACAATGACTGCCTGCGCTCGCTCTGGCATCCTCCTGCCCCCAGCCCCTGAAGACAGAAGGCTGTGGCCTCCGGAAGCCTGCCTAGGCAGGCGACCCAAGTTCTTTTCAGGCCTCACATGTCAAGAGGGCAAGAAATAAGAAGATTCGAGACCTCTGAAAATCTTCCTCTGGCTTCAAAGCAGAGCCTGGGAAAGAAACCCTGAATGGCATGGTGTGTATGCAGGGGGCGGATAGGCAGTGCCCTGGGATCATGCACTTAAACAGCCTGGGAAATAGAAGGACTCGGCGTGAGGCACCCGCAAATGTGCAAAGCTGCTCAACCACTCCTCCTCTGTCCCTGATCATCAGACTGCATCCTGTCCCTGCCCTTTGGTTTGGAACAACCACGCCCACAGCAAAAACCACACAATGGCCCTGCACTCAAATTAGAAACTGGAAGGGGCCTCAGATTCCACAGAATCCAAACCCTTTCCTCCTTCTGCCTGTAGGTAAATTGAGGCCCAGGGAGGGGAAGCCACTTGCCTAATAACACTCAAATAGTCCGGTGAAGAGGTAGATGCTAAAACTCCAGTTTTCATGCTGTTGATTCCACCACACAGGGCTCCTCTGGAGGGAATCAATAACATTTGTGTACAAAGCCCTGAGGAAAAAGATAAGATAGAAGATTAACTGAGATCACTGTAAACTACAAAGCCTGTACAAATGGTAGGGGTTTTATTGTTAGCCTTCTCATTTGTAGGAGATATTTTCCAAAGATCCAGGAGAAGAGCAAAATTTAACCTTTACCAGTGAGAAAGAATTCTGCAGAAGACAGTGAGTTTCTAGACACAATGTATGTAGTCACTTTACTTGGTGGAATGGGGCTACGTGGTGGCGTCAACTCAGTGCTCACTATTTCCCTTTTGGGGAGAAGAAATAATGCAACACAGAAGCTTTAATCAAACCATAGATAACGAACATGTATCCAGAAGGAGGCCAGGTGCACTGAGGCCCGCAAGAAATGGGGAAGACAAAGGCTGTGCCTTCAGAGAGGTTGAGAGGATAGAACTTTTGTCTCTGCAATTTGATCATAAATCCCTTCAGGGCAAAAGCCTATGTATCCTTGGTAACTTCTAGCATAGAAGAGCTCACAGTAAGAGTCTAATCTATCCCTGATGATTGGTTGCTTGACTAGGAGAGACAAGACCTCCCGCGCTGACTCTGAAGTGTTCCCAGCATTGCTTTCTCTCCATGTTTGGTGGAGAGGAACCTTTATTACTTTTCAAACAAACAGTTCCCCCGGGGCCCTGAGAAAGCTCCAGGGATTCCCAGTGTGTTTAGCCCTCTGTGGCCCTCGAGATGGGAGGGAGGCGTTTTCCTCCTAGGCACGAGAAGAAGTAATGTTTCTATGCCACGAATGATATTGCTGAGAAAAAAACCACTGCGTAGAGTCAGAAGGAAAGCTTTCCCTCGCCTGCTTATCAGTTTGGGGGAATATAAGTCTTACATCATAGTTCTATAAGGAGCTCTAGAGCAAAAGGCAGGAGACCTGGGTTCACATCCTAACTTGGCCCCTCACTAGTGTCAGGGAGGGGGAAATTCCCTCTTCCCCTCTTGGTTCTTTCAGTTGGTCAAATAATTAAAATAACATAAAACAAATTAACAGGAAGAGAAAATCAAATTTAATTTTGTGCATATGGGGGCTCCATAGGACTATGAGGCCCATAGGACAGTCAGGTAAAAGAGGGTGTATATGTCATCCTGGACTCAGGAGAAGGGGGTAAGCTCTGGGACTTCAAAGGGAAGGAAGGCAGTTTTCACAGGAAGGTGAAAAAGAGCAAATGTTTGTAAACACATGTTTGCTGGGAGCTACAGAAACACTGGGACACAGAGGGGAACTTTAACAAACAGACTTTGCTCGGTTCCTTCCCGTCCACCACACCTAGTTCATATTATGCTGCAGTTACCTGTGGTGTTGTCTTCCTTCCTAAAACAGGTCCTCTAGGTAAATTTTTTTTTTTAATAATTTTATTTATTTATTTATTATTTTTTTGGGGGTACACCAAGTTCAATCATCTGTTTTTATACACATATCCCTGTATTCCCTCCCTCCCTTGACTCCCTCCCCGACCCTCCCTCGAGTCCCCCCCACCCTCCCCGTCCCAGTCCTCTAAGGCATCTTCCATCCTCGAGTTGAACTCCCTTTGTTATACGACAACTTCCCACTGGCTATCTATTTTACAGTTGGTAGTATATATATGTCTGTGCTACTCTCTCGCTTCGTCTCAGCTTCCCCTTCACCCCCCGCCCCCTCCCAAACCTCGAGTTCTCCAGTCCATTCTCTGCATCTGCGTCCTTATTCTTGTCACTGAGTTCATCAGTACCATTTTTAGATTCCATATATGTGAGTTAGCATACAATATTTGTCTTTCTCTTTCTGACTTACTTCACTCTGTATGACAGACTCTAGGTCTATCCACCTCACTATATATAGCTCCATCTCATTCCTTTTTATAGCTGAGTAATATTCCATTGTATATATATGCCACATCTTCTGTATCCATTCATTTGTTGATGGGCATTTAGGTTGCTTCCATGTCCTGGCTATTGTAAATAGTGCTGCAATAAACATTATGGTACATGTTTCTTTTGGGATTATGGTTTTCTTTGGGTATATGCCCAGGAGTGGGATTACTGGATCATATGGTAGTTCTATTTGTAGTTTTTTAAGGAACCTCCAAATTGTTTTCCATAGTGGCTGTACCAACGTACATTCCCACCAACAGTGCAGGAGAGTTCCCTTTTCTCCACACCCTCTCCAACATTTGTTGTTTCCAGATTTTGTGATGATGGCCATTCTGATCGGTGTGAGGTGATCCCTCATTGTGGCTTTGACTTGCATTTCTCTGAGGATTAGTGATGTTGAGCATCTTTTCATGTGTTTGTTGGCCATCTGGATGTCTTCTTTGGAGAAATGTCTATTTAGGTCTTCCGACCATTTGTGGATTGGGTTATTTGCTTTTTTGGTATTAAGCTTCATGAGCTGCTTGTATATTTTGGAGGTTAATCCTTTGTCCATTGTTTCATAGGCAACTATTTTTTCCCATTCTGAGGGTTGCCTTCTAGTCTTGTTTATGGTTTCTTTCGCTGTGCAAAAGCTTTTAAGTTTCATGAGGTCCCATTGGTTTATTCTTGATTTTATTTCCATGATTCTAGGAGGTGGGTCAAAAAGGATGTTGCTTTGATGGATGTCATAGAGTGTTCTGCCTATGTTTTCCTCTAGGATTTTTAGAGTGTCTGGCCTTACATGTAGGTCTTTAATCCATTTGGAGTTTATTTTTGTGTATGGTGTTAGGAAGTGTTCTAATTTCATTCTTTTACATGTTGCTGTCCAATTTTCCCAGCACCACTTATTGAAGAGGCTGTCTTTTTTCCATTGTATATTCGTGCCTCCTTTGTCAAAGATAAGGTGCCCATATGTGTTTGGGCTTACTTCTGAGTTCTCTATTCTGTTCCATTGATCTTCCTTTCTATTTTTGTGCCAGTACCACACTGTCTTGATCACTGTGGCCTTGTAGGATAGTTTGAAGTCAGGAAGCCTGATTCCACCAACTCCATTTTTCCTTCTCAAGATTGCTTTGGCTATTCAGGGTCTTTTGCATTTCCATACAAATCGTAAGATTTCTTGCTCTAGTTCTGTGAAAAATGCCATTGGTAATTTGATCGGGATTGCATTGAATCTGTAAATTGCTTTGGGTAGTACAGTCATTTTCACAATGTTGATTCTTCCAATCCAAGAACATGGTATGTCCCTCCATCTGTTTGTGTCATCTTTGATTTCTTTCATCCGTGTCTTAAAGTTTTCTGCATACAGATCTTTTGCCTCCTTAGGCAGGTTTATTCCTAGGTATTTTATTCTTTTGGTTGCAATGGTGAATGGGAGAGTTTCCTTAATTTCTCTTTCTGCTCTTCCGTTGTTAGTGTATAGGAATGCAAGAGATTTCTGTGCATTAATTTTGTATCCTGCTACTTTACTAAACTCATCAATGAGTGCTCGCAGTTTTCTGGTAGAGTCTTTAGGGTTTTCTATATATAATATCATGTCATCTGCAAAGAGTGACAATTTTACTTCTTCTTTTCCAATTTGTATTCCTTTTATTTCTTTTTCTTCTCTGATTGCTGTGGCTAAAACTTCCAAAACTATGTTGAATAATAATGGTGAGAGTGGACACCCTTGTCTTGTTCCTGTTCTTAGAGGGAATTCTTTCAGTTTTTCCCCATTGAGAATGATGTTGGCTTTTGGTTTCTCATATATGACTTTTATTATGTTGAGGTAATTTCCTTCTATGCCCATTTTCTGGAGAGCTTTCATCATAAATGGATGTTGAACTTTGTCAAAAGCTTTTTCTGCATCTATTGAGATGATCGTATGGTTTTTATCCTTCAATTTGTTGATATGATGTATCACATTGATTGATTTACGTATATTGAAGAATCCTTGCATTAGGTAAATTCTTTTAGGCAGTCAGTGGGGAGGTCAAAAGTTCTTCCTGAGCCTTTTGGGCCTTGATTGTTTTCAGCTCAAAATGATCTGCATGCCAAAGGGGCACATCTTGGGGCGACCTGCCCTGAACCCCATCAGTAGTTGTGAGATTTTGGCAATCACCTCTCCTCTCTGGGCCTCAGCCTCCTCATCTATAAAATGAGGGCACTGACTAGACCAAAGTTTCTCAAACTGAGTTTTGGAAGTCTAACTCTTTTCAAATATGGGGATTTGGTGAGGGAAGGTGAATATATATTAAAAGCGGTACCTGGTGGTAAAAAGACAAGGAGTGGTACATCCATACAGTGGAATATTGTTCAACACTAAAAATAAATGAGCTGTTTAGCCATGAAAAGATGTGGAGGAAACTTAAATGCATATTACTAAGTGAAAAAAGCCAATTGAAAACAGTACATACTGTATGATTCCAACTATATGACATTCTGGGAAAGGCAAAACTATGGAGACAGTAAAATGATCAGTGATCTTCAGAGGTAGGGGTGGGGAGAGATGAACAGGCAGAGCACAGAGGACCTTTAGAGAAGTGAAAATACTCTGATTGTTATTATAATAATGGATATATGTCATCATATATTTGGCCCAACCCATAGAATATACACCAAGAGTGAACTCTAAGGTCAACTATGGACTCTGGGTGATGATGTGTCAACGTATATTCATAAATTGTAACAAATATACTAATACTGTGGTGGAGGATGTTGATAATGGGGGAGGCTATGCATATGTGGGGGCAGGGGGTATATGGGAAAATTTTGTATCTTCCTCTAAATTTTGTTGTAAACCTAAAACTGTTCTAAAAAACCAAGTCTATTAAAAAAAAAAAGAAACACTGGACTGAATAAGTGTTTCTAATTATAATAGTTCATGATTCTAAGAAATCCAACTTTTGTTCATGAAATCTGCTTTAAAAGGAACCAGAGGAACTTCCCTGATGGTTCAGTGGTTAAGACTTCGTCTTCCAATGCAGGGGGCGGGGGTTTGATCCCTGGTAGGGAAGCTAAGATCCCACACGCCTGGTGGCCAAAAAACCAAAAAACATAAAACAGAAGCAATGTTATAACAAATTCAAGAAAGACTTTAAAATGGTCCCCATCAAAAAAAAATTTTTTTTTAAAGGGAAAGGAACCAGGGAGTTTGCTATGTAAGACAACTCCACTTCCAGTTAAATTTGGCAAATTGAACACATGCACTTAGCTCCTTCCTGAGACCCCACAAAAAAAAAGACAGTAAAGGAATTAAAAGGCCAAACACCATGAGGACAAAGGAAATAGGAAGAGAGGCTACAACAGGCAAGGCAACACACCCCCACCTACCTCGAACAAAATGTGAAATGCAAAAAGTGGATAAACTAGTAGTAACTAATTTAGCAGACTAGAAAAAGCTGAAACTTAAGGACGCTGTTTGTACTGCAAACCCCAAAAGGCTTAGGAATTAAATGTACCAGGTAGCTCTGAAAGTGGGAGTTGGAATCAGGATGATTGATTGAACATGTTTCTGAGGAGCAGCTAGTTCCCAGATCCCTTCCTCCATCTGAATAAAGGATGAGACACTTAAACCAAACAGCTGAGGGCCCACTGAGATGCCATTCTGAAAATGGGAATTAAGTTAAAGTCTGCATTCTGGTCATTGAGACCTCCAGTCCCTTTCCTTGGCTCAGCTCCCAAAATACTGACAGCCAAAGTTTACACACTCCAAGCTGGAGATTGGAAGATTCAGCTCTGGGAAACTGACTGAACCCGGAGAAATAAAACAGAGATTATACTGGAAAAGCAGGCAGGTTGTCAAATTATGTAGGATCTTGTAGGTCACATTAGAGTTTTTGGATTTTAGCCTCAGGGCCATAAAGTCATCCAAAGGTTTTAAGTAAGGGAACAACAAGATCAAGTTGTTTTTGTTTTTGTTTTTTAATTTTTATTTCTTTATTTATTTAATTTATTGGCTGCATTGGGTCTTCATTGCTGCGCGCTCTATAGTTGCGGAGAGCGGAGGCTAATTTTCATTGCAGTACACAGGCTTCTTATTGCGGTGGCTTCTCTTGTTGCGGAGCATGGGCTCTAGGTGCATGGGCTTCAGTAGTTGCAGCACATGGGCTCTGTAGTTGTGGCATTCAGGCCCTATAAGCATATGGGCTCAGTAGTTGTGACGCATGGGCTTAGTTGCTCCACGGCATGTGGGATCTTCCTAGACCGGGGTGGAACCCATGTGCCCTGCATTGGCAGGCAGATTCTTAACCACTGTGCCACCAGGGAAACCCTCATGTTTGTATTTTTAAATGATTAAGAAAGAGCTAGTGTGGATGTTCAAAGACAGAGGACTCTGGACCACATATTGGCCATTTTCCATCATGTTAAAACACAATAGTTTTCTTTCCCTTTCCATCTTCCCTTCCAAGTTTGGAGGAGTTAACGGCAGTGAAGACAGCTGCCACATGGAGACACATCGGTCATATGCCTGCTGGTGTCTGAGGATACAGTGCTAAGGGGAGAGACAGGAGGTGCTATATAGAGAGATGTCACTATTATGCCCAGGGGCACCCAAGGACATAGGATGGTAAGGGCGAGTTGGAGATGTGCCTGTTGGTGCTCAAAGGTATGAGTTGCTGAAGCAGTATAGGATGCCACATGGAGGCACATTGGCAATGTGCCTGCTGTTATCTGAGAATGCAGAGTGCTGGTGGCAGAGTGCAGGGGTGGTAGGTGGAGGAGAAGGCTAGTGTGGTTGGGAGACTGGTTATATTAATTGACCAAATAAGTGAGAATTATATTGAAGATAATAAGCACCAGGTTTCTCACTGTTGGAGAATATAGAAAAATCATGGAAAGGGGCAAAACCAGACTGAACCCCAAGATTCTGAGGTGAAATTCGAGGTTTTGATATGAAGCCATGCTTTTTTAACATCTGTACTCAGAGAGATGGACAAATAGTTATAGATGTGTTTATGTATATCTATGTGTGTGTGTGTGTCTAGCTCTGTCTGTAAGAGGACCTAGAGGCAATGACAGCCTATTAGCAATGAGCACACCAACTACCCAGATCATGGTTTATATGTACCACCCTCCATGAAAGAAAATGCTCAAAAAATAATGGGAACATGTCAAAAGAATACAGCTACCACCTTGGAAGAGGCTCCCAATAGTCAAATCTGGGACAATTTGAGCATCAGAACAAATGATAGTAATGGATTATAGTCGATTATATAAAATTGGAACCATGAGTCCATACTGATATAAACGAATGAATAAATAAATGGGGAATGGGGCAGACTGTGTTTTACAAAGAAGCCCACCACAATATATTCTATCCTACATGCTGTTCTTACAATGTGATGTTAACAATTTTCCCACTGAGTGGGAAATGCTATGTCCCCACCCCTTGAACCTGAGTGGATACTTGTAACTTCTTTAATGGAGAGGGTACAATGAAAATGAAGCCCTGTGACTTCTGAGATTGTATCAGAAAAAGGCCATGCACTTTCACCTTACTCTCTTGGGATGCTTGCTGCTGAATCTCAGTCACAATGCCGTGATGGAAATCAAGCAGCCACGTGGAGAGGCTTCATGTAGTGGTCCAGGCTGACCAACTAAGGTCCTAGCCAAAAGTCAGCACCAACTTGTCAGCCATGTGAGTGAGCCACCTTGGAAGTGAATCCTCCAGACCTGGTTGACTGCGCTGGTTGATACATCACCTTGCCCAGATGCAGATTCATGAACTAGGTCAATGATTATCATTTCAAGCTACTAAGTTTGAGAATATTTTGATACGCAGCAATAGATAGCTGGAATGGGGAGAATCCCTTTTCTTTATAGTAGAATCTCAATTGATAAATGTAGAAAGATTGATGGAACTAGAAAATCACTATTTGACCACCGTGACAAATAGTGGTTGATTCAGGAGGCTAAGGGTGGCTGGTGGAGGATTGATGAACAACAGGACGTTGGCATGATCTGGGAATATCTCCCCGCAAAATACTAGTTACAAAGAGAAAAAAATAGTGTCTTTATGGTGGAGAAACCTGCAGACACCAGCATGACCAGGTGATCAAGGTTAACGATACCAGTGACAGGACAGGTAGGCATTGTGTGCCCTCTAATGTGATGCACTGAGAAGAGCACAGCATCGCTTCTGGGATATTCCTGCCAAGAAAACATGGCCTGCATCTAGTTGTAAGGAAACATGTGGGTCATCCTACAAAATGTAAAACCAGAAGTTTCTAAAACTGCTAAGGACATGAAAGATAGGAAAAGACTATGGGACTATTTCAAATTAGAGCACCCCAAGGACTTCCGTGGCGGTCCAGTGGTTAAGACTCCAAGCTCCCACTGCAGGGGGTATAGGTTCAATCCCTGGTCGGGGAACTAAGATCCCACATGCTGTGTGGCATGGCTGGAGGGGCGGGGATCAAATTGGAGGAGCCTGAAAGATAGGATAACTCAATGCAACACATGTTCCTGGCTGGAATCCTGGACCAGAAAGGAAAAAGGAACATTGTTGGGTCAGTTTGGGGGTTGGAGAGGGAGAAAGAGAGCAAGTGAGCACAAAGGCAGTGAAATGTTAACACTTAGGAAACTAGATGAAAGGGATATGGAAGTTCTTTGTACTGCACTTGTGACTTTTCTGTAGGTTTGAAAACATTTCAAAATACATTATTTTTCAAAACCACACAATTGCTTATTTTACCAAACCATTTCAGATCAAAGGCTCGTTGCTTAATTTCAACTTCTCAACCAATTCTATTCTTCAGGGCAAAGAGGTAAAGATATGGCATGCCTAACCCCAAACCACAGGTATGCAAATCATATTGCTAACCAGGCCCCAATTCATACTAATTCATCAACATTTCCATGCCCAGTGCTGCATCAGCTCTCTCAAGTCCAACTGAGACAGCAGGGTTTGCAGACTTCACTTCCAATGTCGCAGGTGCTCATTGCACAAAACAGCCCCACCCCTGCTGTGATGCAACAAAGAGGTACTCCTTTGTGGTAACAGTCTTTATCTGTCATCTGTTAGTCTTTGGCAAAAATATAACATATCTCTTCACTGTCCCTCTGATTTATTTTCTACATCGCTCTTCCTCTGTCACCTCATTCTCTGCTCTTGCTGCCCTGATGGCTTAGGGGGTAGTTTTGAGGCTTATCCTCCCCAGTTAGCATCTAGCATTTAGGGTCTCCCCATCTTCCCTCCAAAGTGTCCTGCCCCTCAAACACATAAGTTTTACAACAGGGATATCCAAATAGTAAGTAACTATATGAAAGAAATTAGATAATCTGAGTAATTAAAGAATATAAATTAAACCACAATATGGTTGTCATTCATTGGAAATTAGTATCATCTTCATGGCAGCACGATGGTAACATACATTGAGGATCATGAAAATATTCATGCCCTGTGTCACGCATTTTGATGCAATAACCCCACTTTTAGAACTTTTCCCAGAAAGATTATTCAAAAAATAAAAAGACTATTATTTCCAATAATGAAAAGACGCGAATAATATAAATGTGTGATATTCATGTATTCTTTCAACAAATATTTGCTGAGAACCTACTATGAACCAAGTATACGATAGAACAGAGTCATGTTTAAGTATTAGGATAAATTGACACAATGAAATGTTACATAACTGTTAAAATACTGAGTAGAAAAGAAAAACAGGAAAATGTTCATGAAAATGTAAAGTAGAACACAAAATTTTAACAACACCATGTAAAACTATGTACAAACTGTGATAATAAATCTAGAAACTTCATTAGATGTGTAAGTATCTCATTTAAATGCTCACAGGAAGTCTAGTATTATTGCCCCCATGGTATAGATTAGGAAACTGAGGCTCACAGGGGTTATGAAAACACAATACTAGAATGTTAGTTCTAGAAGCTAATGTTTTTGTCTGTCTTGTATTCCCAGTGCCTAGAACAGTGCCTCACATACAGCAGACACTCAATAACTAGTTCTTGACTGCTTGAAGTGACTGAGCCATGATTTGAACCCAGTGTCCCTATCTGAAATAAGAACTTCATTCAAATAAGCTAGACCCACCAGGACCATGGGGGAGTGAGTGCAGTAATGGGTTTAGGTGGCTTGAGTCCTTGTGTCGTGAGGGCCTCACAGCTGGGCCTCTCCTTTCCTTTCTCGTTTACTGCCTGCCCTCTGGTGGAGGTACTAAGGAGTAGCAGGAGTCAAGGAAGACAGGGCCAGGGTCATCACTGATTGGACAGATTACCTATGTCTTATCTATATGTAATTAATATCCAGTTTTGTCTGTTTCTTTGTGGTATGGAAACAGCTACACAGATTTTCACCAAATTTGAAGGCCATGTTTGAGATTGTGTGATTTAGAATACATTATATTGACAAAATTAACTTTGGGGACCCTGGAGGGCACCTTGGTTATTTTTTGCCTTTCTTAGTGAGTTGTGTGGCCCATCATTTGAAAGGTTTGTACGAGTTAAGAAATGTACACCTGGGACTTCCCTGGTTGCGCAGTAGTAAGACTCCAAGTTCCCAATGCAGGGGGCCCGGGTTCAATCCCTGGTCAGGGAACTAGATCCCACATGCATGCCACAACTAAGAGTTCACATGCCACAACTAAGGAGCCCACGTGCCGCAACTAAATAAGCCCGCCTTCCGCAACTAAGACCGGGCGCACCAAATAAATAAATAAATATTTTTTTAAAAAAAGAAGAAAAAGAAATGTACACCTTATGAATTTTGCTAAAATAAAATGTCACGGATGAAGAGGACATTCCAAAATTGCATTAATTTTTCCAACGTATTAATTTTAATTTTGTTTTTCCTCTGAACACAAAGAAATTAAGTACCACAAACTTCACACCAAAGATTTCGAATAAATATTAGCTTCATGTTACCAGGAGTATTTTTAAATGAGAATTTTAAGAGAGACGGAAACCCAATTTGAAAGGCCTACCCACGTGAGAGCCGGTTGGAAAGAAAGGCTTTTTCAAGGGCACATGAAAGTGCAATGAGAAGAATGCTTGGTGGATGATCAGGAGAATCATGTTCTTTTACAGGCAGTTGAAACCAAAGTCCAGTTCAAAGAGACACTTGGCTGCTGATCAGGAGATACGTGAGCTGTGAATTCAGATGCTTCTGCTAGAGAAAATAGTGCCTTTACATTTGAGCTCCAAATCAATTATGCCAAGGAATCTACACAGTTCTATGTCTGGAATCTGAAAGGAGAGCCTAAATGTTCCAATGAAAAGGTCACATTGGGGCCAATTACTAAACCCCAAGGTTGCTAAAATCTTTATTAATGAAGCAGCATCCAGAATTCCAAGATCTTTAAGATAATATCAGAGCTTAAACTGTATATTTCCATGGGGTGCAGTAGAGAGGAATCGGTATTTAACTCCCCCAAACCACTGCTTCCCACAAACTACCCCTTCATCTTTTAAATGCCTGAAATACCGAGTGAGTATCTTTCCCCTCATGGCTATTAATAAATCACAAGCACAGATGCTTCAAATAATCGACGTTGCTTTGAGATGGAGCCGTTTCTCTTACAGGCAACGCTATGTAATGTGTTCTTGAGTAGCTAGCAACAGGGCTCTGCTCAAACCACACCAGAATATAACAATACACATGACCTCCAAAGAAAACTTGTTACAAAGTTAAAAATTATTACAGCTCTGAATTAAATATTTCAATTAGAGAAAAGTATTACAATTCCAACATTCATGTTTTTATTTTCTATTAAACTTTATTTAATGATAGTTAATTATTAAGTCCCAGTGAAGCACTGGGAGTTTCCTAGAGTCTCTTTCTTTCCTGGCACTTGTAACAAAGGCTTGCAGAATTAACCCCCGGTTTTCTCTCTTATCGACAAAAAGAGATCAGCCTGTTAAGCACTTGGAAAGCCCTCCCCTGTGACTAGCACAGTGCTTGACAAATAATAAATAACAAATGAATGAATGAATCACCTATACTATATGAGTTGAGTTTTTTTGGTTGTGAATAACAAAATGTAATTCTGGTTAACTTAGGGGAAAAAAGAGGGATTTAATTGAAGGATACAGGGGAGCAAATGGGTTTAAGAAAAGGCTAGCAAACCGAGCTCGGCAGAAACCAGGCAACTCCAAAAGGTGTCAAGGAAGAACTGCTTAGCATTTCCTCTAGTCTCTATCACTCTACTCACTAATCAAATCCAAGTGGAAGCTTCTAATTGACCCAGCTTGGGTTCACATCACTGCTCCTGAGTTAGGAGAGGACAAGGTTTCTTAATTAATATTCCTGCCAGACTTTATCCGGTACATATAGAGAGAATTTCCCAAGACGAAATTGAGGTTCTCTGGCCAAAAGTAGGTAGAATGGATGCAGGAAAGGAAGGAGAAAGGAATATTTTTCTGAGGACTAAGAAAGTACTTAGGAAGAAAGTACTTAAAAAGTAAGTTCTTAGTAAGAAAAATTACTAAGTAATATTTTTAAGTATTGCCCTAGAGTTCAGGCCTCTCGGGACTCTCTACGCGGGACAGCTCATGGACCTCAAAACAGGGAAATTACTTTCAACGGGATATTAAAGTGAGGGGGGCTTCTGCTATCCAGTATCAATATAATGCAAGGAACTGAGGGGAGGTTTCATTGCTTCAGAAGAATTGATACAGTATAAAATGTAGGCAGGTAACTATGACTTTCACCATGTGCCTTCTCAGTAGATACTGAGTAGACAGGAGGCTGTGATGTGAAAGATCTAGTCATAGTTTGTAACTCATTTAATGATCTTTATTTAGTAAGACTTAACCACTCTTGGGCTTCAACTTACCCATCACCAAAAAGAGGTTAATAGTGCTTGCTTCACCCACTGTATCAGTCAGAGTTTGCCAGAGAAACAGAACCGATAGACGTGTGCGTATGTGTGTGTGTGTGTGTGTGTGGAGAGAGAGAGAGAGAATGAATGACAGAGAGAGATTGATTATAAGGAACTGGCTCACACAATTATGGAGGCTGAGAAGTCCTGGGACCTGCAGTTGGTCAGCTGGAGACTCAGGAGACCTGAAGGTGTAGTTCCAGTCTGAAAGTCAGCAGGCTGAAAACCCGGGAAGAACCAGTGTTTCAGTTTGAGTCCAAAGGCAGGAGAAAACAGATGTCCCAGCTCAATGGCTCAGGCAGGAGGAGTTCCATCTGCCTCACACAAAGGTCAGACTTTTTGTTCTATTCAGGCCTTCAGTGGATTGGGTGAGGCCCACCCACATTAGGGAGGGCAATTTGTTTGTGTCTCTGAAGAACGCTGACTGATACAGATTTTGGTATCGAGAAGTATGGTGCCTCTGTAACAACTACCTAAAATGTGGAAGTGGCTCTGGACCTGGGTAATGGGTGGAGACTGGAAGACATTTGAGGCATAGACTAGAAAAGGCCTAGATTGCCTTAAAGGGACTGATGGTAGAAATGTGAGTGTTAAAGGTGATTCTGGGGAGAGCTCAGAAAGAAAAGAGGAGAGCTGGAGAGAAAGCCTGCATCTTCTTAGAGAACATATAAATATTTGTGAAGAGAATGTTGGTGGAAATATTATTAAAGTTCATTGTGTAGAGGTCTCAGAAGGATAACAAGAAACAGGTTATTGCAAACTAGGAGAAAGGTGATCCCCGTTATAAAGAGGCAAAGAATCTGGCTGAATTGTGTTCTAGTGTTTTGTGGAAGATAGAATTTATGAACAATGGAATTAACTAACTGAGGAGATTTCCAAGGAAAATATTGGAGATGTGGCCTGCTTATAGTAAAATGTGAGCAGAGAGGGAAATTGAAGACGTTGTTAAGCAAAAAGGAATCAGAACTTAAATATTTGGGAAATTCTTGCCCTGCTCACATTGCAATAAATGAACAAGTGTGTTCTGAGGAGAACATGCAGGGTATGGCTAGACTATCACTCAGTAAAGAGGTGCTGGGATTAAACAAGCAGAAACACTGTCAGTTCCCACTGAAGGGGGAGGGAGGCTCCAAAAAGAAGGAAGGCTGTTGAACTTCTCGGGTTCTAGAGGATGAGATCATGGAGCTAACTGGCTGTTATCCTTCCACAAAAGAGAAGAATGACTAGAGATCCTTAGGGCCACCACTCCCACCACAGTCCCAGGGGACAAACTTGATACCTCCTCAGTTTTGGAGGGTGGGCTCATCTCTAAAGTTTCAACAGACCAGGTTGCCACAACCTGGAGCAGAGCCACAGGGACTGGAACACCGCCCAGAAGAGCTTTGGGGGTGAGAGCACCACCTACGGCCAGTGGGGCAGCACTGCAGATCCCAGTTGGTCCGGATGGCAGGCTGATTGTCAAACCTCAAGGTCTTATTTGCTAGCTTTCAGACCCACTTGGGACCTGTCAGCCCTTGCTTCTTTCCTATTTCTTCCTCTTGGAATGGAAATGTCTATCTTATGCCTATCCCACAGTATTTTGGAAGCACATATCTTGGCTGGTTTCGCAGGTTCACAGCTGGAAAGGAATTTTGCCTCAGGATGCTCATACCTGAGCCTCACCCATATCTGATTTAAATGGTACTTCCATGAGACTTTGGAATTTAGAGTTGATGCTGAAATGAGTTAAGACTTTGGGGGCTATTGAGGTAGGATGAATATATTTTGCATGTGAGAAGGACATGAATTTGGGGGGACCAGGAATGGAATATCATGGATTAAATGTTTGTGTCTCTCAAATTCTTATGTTGAAACTCTAACCCTCAGGGTGGCTGTACTTGGAGATGGGGCCTCTAAGGAAGTAATTACAGTTAAATAAGGTCATAAAGATAGGGCCTTGATCTGGTAGGATTAGTGTCCTCGTAAAAAGAGACACCAGGGAGTTCTCTCTCTCTCTTTCCCCATGGACACACCAAGGAAAGGCTGTGTGAGCACAGAGGAAGAAGGCAGCCATCTGCAACCCAAAGGGAGAGTCCGCATCAGACACCAACCCTGCTGGCACCTTGATCTTGGATTTCCAGTCTCCGTAACTATGATAAAACAAACTTCTATTGTTTAAGCCATTAAGTCTATGGTATTCTGGTATATGGCAGCCCTAGCAGACAAATACACCCACCATAAAAACTGCTGAGACAATCAAATAATTTAAGAGATACAACAATATCTTGTGGGGAAAATAGTTAAAATAACTGCATAGGTATAAATATCATTATTTTTAATGTCTGTAATTCAAATAGAATACAGTGACCATTGATTGTTACAGAGGAATCTCTGGAAGACCTAAGTGTGAAAGACTACTACATTTTCAATGTTATTATCAAAATATGTACATGGAACATTTCAAATCAGTGGGGAAAGCATGAATTATTTAATGAATTGTGTGGGACCTTTTGGAAAAAAATAAACTCCCACTTTATGCTAAACATATAAAACTACATCCTTTTAAAATATACATAAAAAAAGCTCTGCAAGATTAGAGGGAAATGTTGAAAACATTTTTATAAACTTGGGATGGAAAATATCTTCTTAAGTTTCAAATTCAGAAGCCATAATGGAAAATATTCACAGACCATGCTATGCAAAAATTTTCAAATTCTGTACAGCAAAAAATAACACAAACAAATTTAATGGACAACCAACAGACTGGGAGAAAATATTTGCAGCATATAAAACAAAAGATTAATATCCACCAAATATAAAGAGTTTCCGCAAATTAATAAAACTTCAACTATACAATAGAAATATAGCCAAAAGATGTAAACAGGCAATTCTTTTTGTTAGAGGATTTTTAATAGAGTCACAATGTTATGCAACTATCACAACTATGTAAATTTCATCCTTCCAATAAGTAACCCATTCCTCTCTACCCCAAGCCCCTGGGCAGCCATTAATCTACATCCTACATAAACCTACAGTCTACATAAATGTATGGATTTACCTAGTCTGGATATTTCATGTAAACTAAATTATACAATGTGTGACCTCTTGTGTCTGGCTACTTTCACTTAGCATAATGTTTTTAAGATTCATCCACATTGTAATCATGTATCAGCACATACATCATTTGTATGGCTGAATAATGTTCCATTGTATGGATATGCCACACTTTTTTTATCCATTCTTAAGTTGATGGACATTTGGGTTGTCCAAAAACACAAGTTTTTATGTGAACATGTATTTCTGTCTCTCAAATATATACCCAGGAGTGGAATTGCTGGGTCATTTGATAATTCTATGTTTAATTTACTGAGGAACTGACTAACTGTTTTCAACAGCAGCTGCACCATTTTAAATTCCTACCAACAATGTATGAACGTTCCCATTCCTCCACATCCTTGCTACAACTTGTTATTTTCTCAGGTTTTTTGTTTATTTTTATATTGCTCTCCTAGGGGGTATAAAGTAGTATCCCACTGTGGTTTTGATTTGCATTCTCCTAAAAACTAATGATCTCAAGCATTTCTTCACGTGCTTATTGGCTGTTTGCATATATTCTTTGGAAAAATGTCTGTTTCTTTGTGTGTTTTAATTGGACTGATTTTCTTTTTGTTGTTGAGTTGTAAGAGTTTTTGTATATTCTGGATGTTTATTAGAAATATGATTTCCAAATATTTTCTCTCTTTCTATGGGCTGTCTTTTCACTTTCTTGGTAGTATCCATTGAAGCATAAAAGTTTTTAATTTTTATGAAGTCCAATTTATCTGTTTTTTTCTTTTGTTGCTTGTGCTTTTGGTATCATATTCAAATAACCATTGCCTAATACAAGGTCACAAAGATTTACACTGGTGTTTCTTTCTAAGCATTTTATAGCTCTTATGTTCAGGTCTTTGATCCATTTTGAGTTAACTTTTGTATATGTTTTAAGGTAGGGGTCCAGCGTCATTCTTTTGTGTGTGGTATCCAGTTGTCCCAGCACCATTTATTGAAGACTATTTATTCCCCATCAAACAGTTTTGGCATACTTGTCAAAAATCAATTGAGCAGGGACTTCCCTGGTGGCGCAGTGGTTAAGAATCCACCTGCCAATGCAGGGGACACGGGTTCAAGCCCTACTCCGAGAAGACCCCACATGCCTTGGAGCAACTAAGCCTGTGCGCTACAACTACTGAGGCTGCGCTCCAGAGCCTGCGAGCCACAACTACTGAAGCCCGAGCGCCTAGAGCCCGTGCTCCACAGCAAGACAAGCCACTGCAATGAGAAGCCCAAGCTCCGCAATGAAGAGTAGCCCCCACTTGCCACAACTAGAGAAAGCTTGTGTGCAGCAAAGAAGGTCCAATGCGACCATAAATAAATAAATAAATTTATTTTAAAAAATCAATGTATGGGTTTATTTCTGGATTCTCAAACCTATTCCTTTGGTCTCTATGTGTATACTTATGCCAGTACCACATTATTAAGATTACTGTAGCTTTGTGGTAAGTTTTGAAATAGGGAAGCATAAGTCCTCCAAAACTGATCCTCTTTTTCAAGATTGTTTTGGCTATTTGGGGTCCTTTGTAATTCCATGTGAATTTTAGGATTGATTTTTTTACTTCTGCAAAAAGTGTCATTGGGATCTTGATAGAGAATGCATTGAATCTGTAGATCACTTCTGGTAGTATCGCCATCTTAACAATATTAAATATTCCAAACCACAAACACAGGATGTCTTTCCATTAGGTCTTCTTTAATTTCTTTCAGCAACCTTTTTTAGTTTTCAGTATGTCTTGAACCTCCTTGGTTAAATTTATCCCTAAGTTTTTTATTTTTTTTTTGATGCTGTTGTAAATGGAATTGTTTTCTTAATTGCACTTTCAGATTGTTCATTGCTAGTATATAGAAATAAAACTGATTTTTATATGTTGATTTTGTACCATGCAAATTTGCTAAAATTTATTAGTTCTAATAGTTATTTCATAGATTCTTTAGGGTCACCACATATAAGATCATATGATCTATAATAAAGATAGTTTTACTTCTTCCTTTCCAACCTGGGTGAACTTTTCTCTTGCCTAATTTCCCTGGCTAGAACTTCCAGTACAATGTTGAATAGCAGTGGAGAAAGAGACATCCTTGCCTTCTTCCTGATCTTAGGGGACAATTTCTCAGTCTTTCATCACTGAGGATGATGTGGCTGTAGGTTGTTCACTGATGCCCTTTAGCATATTGAGAAAGTTCCTTTTTACTCCTAGTTTTCTGTTTTTCTCATGAAAAGATATTAGATTTTGTCAAATTCTTTTGCTGCATTAATTTAGATTAGTTTGTGGGATTTTATCCTTCATTCTTTTAATATGAGAATATTAATTCAAGAATATGAACATCCTCTAATATGGCATATTACACTGTTTAATTTTCATATGTTGAAACTACCCTTGGACTTCGCTGGTGGCACAGTGGTTAAGAATCTGCCTGCCAATGGAGGGGACACAGCTTCGAGCCCTGCTCTGGGAAGATTCCACGTGCCACAGAGCAACTAAGCCTGTGCGCCACAACTCTTGAGCCTGTGCTCTAGATCCTGTGAGCCACAACTATTGAGCCCGTGTGCTGCAACTATTGAAGCCCACGCACCTAGAGCCCAGGCTCCACAACAAGAGAACCACTACAATGAGGAGCCCACGCACCAGAATGAAGAGTAGCCCCCTCCTGCAGCAACTAGAGAAAGCCCATGTGCATCAATGAAGACCCAACACAGCCAATAAATAAAAATAAAATAAATTTATAAAAAAAAGAATCTGCCTGCCAATGCAGGGGGCACGGGTTCAATCCCTGGTTGGGGAAGACCCCACATGCTATGGAGCAACTAAGCCCATGTGCCACAACTACTGAGCCTGGGCTCTAGAGCCCATGAGCCACAACTACTGAAGCCCACGTGCCTAGAGCCTGTGCACTGCAACAAAGAGTAGTCCCCGCTTACCGCAACTAGAGAAAGCCCGTGCGCAGCAACGAAGACCCAATGCAGCCAAAAAGTAATTAATTAACTAATTAATTAATTAAAAAAAAGAAACTACCCTTGCATACCTTGGATAAATTCCACTTGGTTATGGAGTATAATCCTTTTACTATGCTGCAGGATTCAGTTTGCTAGTCTTGGGGATGGTTTTTACATCTATATTCATAAGGGATATTAGTCTGTATTCTTCTTTTCAGGGGGATTGTTGTCTGACTTTGGTATCAGAGTAATACTGGCTTCATAGAAAGAGTTAAGTGTCCTCTACTGTTCTATATTTTGGAAGAGTTTGAGAAGGGTTGTTGTTTCTGTCCTTCTTTACTGACTTTTCTGAACTAATTTTGTAAGTCTGTATTTTTTGTCATGTGTGGCCACTGAATTCCTTCTTCCAAACACTTAGTGGTCAGCTAGTGATTTAACAGAGAAATCCTTAGATACCTGGAACTACAACGACTACAACGACAACAACGTCCTAGTCTTGGCAGAGGGGCTTTGTGTGTGTTGTGCTGGCCATTAACTCGCAATCGGGCAGTTTACCTGACCCTCCCTTTCCTGACCTGCCTGACCTTCCCTCCCTGTTTCCAGAGCCTCAAGGTGAGCCGTAGGCGAGCGCTGACAGCCTTCTCAGATCTTCCCTGAGCATCTGCACAGCCTTGGGCATACACGTGGCCTTCTAGATTCCCAGGACTACAGAGGAGCTTTTCGAAGCTCATTTCCCCCAAAACATCTCATTTCCCAGCCTCTCCTCCCAAGCTTTTCAGTTTTCTATTGTTTGCCACTACCTGTTATCCCTCACTCCCAGGAGCAGCAGCTAAAAACACTTGCCTTTAAGTATTTTCAACAAACATCCCTCAGGTAGCCACCTTAGCCCTGAGAAAGTTCCAAGTTAGGTAAAATTAAGGCAAGCCTTTTGAGCTAATCCTCCAGGGAGATACCGGATAGGTCAAAATATTAATCACAATTCTTTGAGAATAAGGTCTGTTCTGCTTGTTCCAGTATTGGGTGCTTGTACTGAGCTCGGGTGGCCTTGGTCCGCAGTGGCTTGAAGCAAGGTTTGGGTTCCCAGCCAGAGATTGAGGTCGGGTCGCGGCAGTGAGAGCACCGAATCCTAGCCACTAGGCCAGTGGTCAGTGACAGGGCCCTGGCCCTACGGCTTTGCAGAAAAGAATTCCCACAAAGATGGAAAGCAGTGAAACAAGTGAAGTATTTATTAGGAAAAACAGAGGAGAATAAGTGTGGATAAACACATGGGCGGGCTCAGAGAGAGAGAGTCTCGCCCTCGTGGCTGTTTGAATCACTTTTCTGGGGCATTTCTTCCGTGTTTCCTTTGACCAATCATTCTGACTTGCCTGGTTCAAAGTCCATATTTGGTGTATCTCAGGATTTTCCCACGTGTGCGTGCGCATCTCTTAGCCAAGCTGGATTCCACCAAAGAGGCCTGTGGGTAGGTTTGGCCACTTGGCATCATGCCCTTTTGACCTCCAAGGGGGCTTTCTGTGCATATGTGGTCAGGGGAGGTCTGCTGACTGTGAGAATGAGGAATGTGTGGCCTCTTATCTTCTACCTGGGCAGGGCCCAGCCTCCTCTCCCAATTGTCCTGTTATTCCTGTCTCAGAGTATCCATCCACAGGGAACGAACTCAGGCCATTTGCCCTGGGGGCCCATCTGTCTCCTGCTTCAGTACCAGGAATATGAGCTCTTGTCTTCAAGACCGCTGCCAAGCTTGGGGGTAGGGAGTGGTGCCAGGGTAAGTTTAAATGCCACAGATCTCTTTTACTGAGATTCAGATACAGTTTCTTGTTTAAGAAAAGAGTTCTGAAAAAGTTTATTCAGACCACGTTCACAGGTTTATTCACTGTTTTTGTGGAGGGATGGACTTTTGGAGTTCCCTATTTTGCCATTTCACTGATGTTTCAGGCAATTCTTAAGATGAAAAATAGGTGATCACTTGTCATGAATACCAGGTGTTCAACCTCACTAGTTATTAGTGAAGTGCTGAGTAAAATGAAATTATCCTTGGTCTATTAGCAAAAACTAAGAAGATTGAGAATATCTAGTATCCACAATAACGTGTGAGGAAATAGGCCCTCACATGCTATTGGTGGTGCATTAAATAATAACTTTTAGTGTGTAATTGGTAATAATCTCTCAAATTTTTCAATGTGAATGTCTTTTAACTCAGTAGTCCCACTTCAAGGAATTTAGCTTATGGACACACACACATGCATAAAGATATATTTATAGAGATGTTTTTTGCAAGATTGTAATAGTGAAGATCTGAAGGTAAACAGGGATGCCCAATAGGGGAGTGGTCAAGTAATTATGACACCACAGACCCTGCAATATACACCCTATGGTGACAGAAATCCCAGCCTAACATCATTGGCAATTGGCTTCTTCCTCTGCCCAGATCTCAGACGGGGAGGCCAAATATTCTTATAGTGTCAGGGGGAGGGGGAGAGAGTTTGGGACTTGGAAGGGAGAGCAAAATCAGATAGCAAAATAGCAATGTAGAGGGAAATGGGGCGTTGAAGATGAGTCCCTTGTCTCCAGTATTGTTCTGGTTCGATATCCTCAGGTTCAGCCCATGAAAGCAAGTAATCAACCAAGGTATGCAGTATAATCCCATTTGCCTGTATGTGTGTGTGTGTGTGTGTGTGTGTGTGTGTGTACCACACACATGTATATGTATGTATGTATGTATGCAGGTATGTAAATGCATTTTAAAAGAAGTGGCTGGAAACACACAAACTAATAACTATAGCTACCTCTAAGAATAGAAATGGGGGAATGGGGAAGGAATGAAGGAGTCTCACATTTTAATCTATGTAACTCTGTTATTTGAAGCTTTAGAACAGCAGTGAATTCAACTCACTAAAAAAAATCATCCAGTTCAAAAACTTGTTTTTTAGACAACATTAAAGCAAATTGGGATGGGGAAAACCTGTAGTAGCCCCATTATTCTAGCAGCAATGAGCATAAATAGAGAATGCCAGGGCCCAGCATGAATTTAGAGATCACAACCACAAGAGATGCAACATAGTGAGTTAGAAACCGAGTTACGTGAACAACTCAGGTCTCCTCAATGCCATTGGAAAGCTGTATTCGAAAACCAGAGAGAGGGACTTCCCTGGTGGTGCAGTGGTTAAGAATCTGCCTGCCAATGCAGGGGACACAGTTTCGGGCCCTGGTCTGGGAAGATCCCACATGCCGTGGAGCAACTAAGCCCATGTGCCACAACTACTGAGTCCACGTGCCACAGCTACTGAAGCTCACATGCTCTAGGGCCCATGCTCCACGACAAGGGAAGCCACCGCAATGAGAAGCCCGAGCACCACAACAAAGAGAGTAGCCCCTGCTCGCCATAACTCGAGAAAGCCCGTGCTCAGCAATGAAGTCCCCACGCAGCCAAAAAAAGAAAAAAGAAAAAAAAACCAGAGAGAAAACTGGAAATGATAGTAGGAACCAATGAACCCTTAAATCTGAGAACTGTTCCAGCAGTCAGCTGCAGCCACCCAGTCCTCCACGTCAGTGAAGAGTGAAAGAGGGAAGTCCAGAAGCTTGTCATGACACCTCGGAATGTATTAGGTTGGAGCTGTTCAGGAAGAGGCTGTGGCATTTTGCCTTCTATGAGGCCTCCAGTGCTGGTACCTGTCACTTAGAATTCCCCCAAAGAGCTGTTTGATAATTAGAAAAGGAAATTAAGCACTTTATCGGTATCTGTGGAGTCACTGACTTTAAAAGAGCCCCATGCCATGTTGAGCTCTTTGAAGCAGCAGCAGGAACAAGCTGTTCTCTCTCTTCAAGGTATACGTTTTTCCTAATTGTTTTACTCGGAGGAGCTAGGAGAGGGGTTAGCAGAATCCAACTCTGGCTTACTTGAGTAAAAAGGGAATTTACTGGAATGGTCTGGTCAGTGGTGCACTGGTAAATATTTAACAACCAGCTCTTCAGAACAACAACAACAAAAAATCTGACTTGTACGGTTTACTTATTTCCATCATATAAATACTCCCACCACAGCCAATTGCAAGCTACTGGTGTGACATTATCTGGTTCCCAAAATTCCTGAAAAGTTAACAACAGGCCCTCAGAGCTGATAGGCAGAACTCACAGGATGGAAGGGAGACAGAAGAAGGTCAGCGACTAGGCAGTACCAGAGGGTCTTCTTAGCGAAAACTACTCAACCGCAGTCGGGTCACCAGCATGTTAGCCTCTCTGCACAGATCTCTATACTGCCCTGGCCACCCCTTATAGGCTCTGTGCCCTTTAGGGGGAAAGTCACGCATTCACCTCAATATCCGTAAACTATGCAATCCAAAATTAGTGCTCACGGCCACACAGTTACATCTCAAAATCCCCTTACTTTTCGGCCCCAGTTCACACTTACAAGCTCCAACTTGCAAGGTCCCTTTCCTGCTAGCTCCCAAGCTATAGAAAAAGAGTTTGTAACAAGAGGTTGGGGCAACACCTGAATTCAGGGCTTCTTACTATTTTTCGTCTTTTAAAAACGCTTTATTATGGAAAATTCCCACACATGTAGAAAGTAGACGGAAGAGTACAATGAACCCACATTCTCAATAATCATTAACTTATGGCCAATTTTGTTCCATCTATATTCCCATTCTTTTTTTTTATGGAAGAAAAGCATCACAAGAAAGATCAGAAGAGTGGTTAAGACTGTTAACCTGGTAAAATAATAATAGTTACAATTTTCAGAGTAACTATGGGTTAAGGGTTTTACATAAATTATCCTGTCAGATCTTCACAACAGCCCTGCTAGACTGGCATTATTATCGTAGCTTTTCAGATGAGGAAATTGAGGCTAGGAAAACTTAAAAACTTGCCCAAAGTCAAAAAGCACTAGCAGAGTTAGAATTCAAACTTGGAAGGTTATAAACTATGTTGTACCCAAAGTGTTAATGGTGGTTGCCTCGGGATGGCAGAATTGTGGGGGTTTATTTTCTTCTTTTTGCTCATTTCCCCTTATTTCTCTAAAATTAACGTTCCTGGGCAGCATATCAGTGCAGACATGCTGATGGGGGCTAAGATGTTCTCAAATGTGGTCTGAGCTCTGTGGACTACGTTCAGAGAACCAGAGCATCCCAGCCAAAGAAAGAATCCCCCCAACTCTCTTCTGCACCAGTCTGTGTGCACGATTGAACCCAATGCCAATTTGACCGCATCCAGGAGACTGACCGGGGTGAGTGATTAGTATAGAAACCACATTAATGGATCAATGACTAAACACCTACTCTGTGCCAAGCCTTGAGATATAGTTCCTGCTGTCAAAAAGCTGACTCAAGTGGACCACGAGAAACAGCTGAGGGAACTGGGAAGTATGTCTAGTCTGAAAAAGAGATGGATCCAAGGTAGAGGGAAGGAAAGGGGTCAAACAAAGTCTGAAGCTTGTTTTAAACTCTTGAAAGGAATGTTGTATAAAAGAGGAATTGGCTTAGTCTACGTTATTCCAAAAGGTAGAATAATTCATACCTTGAGAATGTAGTCCACAAACAGCACTGGGAAGGGCTATAATTGGAAATTTGCTAGGCCCCCTGTGATGGGATGTAAATAATTGAGGAAAGGTGAACTTCTGGATTGAGCTGAAGGTCTGGGGGTAAACTAAGCTGGCAGATGTGTGATGAACATATCACTTCTGTCCACCCAGCTTCTGCATGCCTTGCACTTCTTAGGACCCTGTTGAACTGCCAATAACTGGCCCCCACCTCCTTAAACACAAGGATGGGCATGTGACCCGAGCTAGACCAATTCAACTCCTTCTTCTAGGAATCTGACTGCAGTGGAGACACCTAAGTGCCGAAGGAGATGGAAGTTGTGTAAATCGATGACAGCACTCTAAAGATGTGATCGTGAGTCCCCGCTCACAAGCTTCTCTGGTTTCTATCCTCCTAGTCCCTCATATGTGGGCTGCAGTGAGAACGTGGTGAGAGCAGAAGTGTACCTCACTCAGGCCCCAGTTATCAAAACTGGAGGAGACTGGGTCTCAAGAAGAAGGCAGCTCCCAGTGACCAGAAGTGGGACCTAAGCTCAGGGCTGGCCTGGAAGCAAGAGTGACCTGAGGAAGAGTGTCAGAGTGCAGGCTTACGACCACCGACTTCTCTCTGGCCTGTGGTCAGGGTGGGTCCTAGAGCCTGGGACAGAGCTGAGGCTGCTGCTCAGGGACTGGATGATCCCCTGGTAAACGCGCCCAGCAGGGGGAGTGCATCAGTCAGGGTTTAATTCAAGAAGCAGAGCCACTAGGAGTGGCCCTAGCCACTAGGAGCCACTATACATACATATATGTTCTCTATGTATGTCGGTTCTAAGGCTTTGCTACGAGATTTGACATTATATAATTGTGAGAGCTGGCTAAGCATTCTCTGGCTCTCTATCAGGCTGTTTTCTTTGCAACGGGTATTCCAGCTTGAAGTCCACAGGGCAGGCCATTGGCAAGGGAAGAGGGCTGTAAAGTGCAGAAGAGCAGGGACACCCTGAAACCCACAAGCACAAGCTGGAGCCCTGGAGGACAAACCAAAACCTGCGTCTGTTCTGTTCCCCTCTGACTTTGGTAATATGGGTGTCCTGAGAAACACACACAGCTGTCCCAGGAGGTGGAGATGCTGAGGAGAGACCCGGGGGAAGGTGGGGCAGTGGCAGGCTCTGCCTTTGCTTCATGCCAACGAGTCAGATCAGCAACACGTATGAGCTACAAAAAGGCCACTGCTTCATTTCCGCCTTGTGCATGTCACACAAGACTGTCTTCCCTATACAGGGAAGGAAATTCTGGGAAAGGTCATTCAGCTTAGCCAAGCGAACTGCACAGTGAGGACAGAAGTAGAGGCTTGGAAACCAGGAACAGCCTGATGGGTAGACTTCAGGCTAATAGAAGTTACAGGAATAATTGTCAAACAACTTGAGTTACTTGATAATCGTTTTGACTGTGTCATAAGTCAGGAAGCTCCTCATCTCTGGGTGTGTTCAAGTAGAGGTTTACAGCCAGAATACTTGGAATACTTAAGACAGCTAGGATCCACACTTTGTTTTTAAACACTCACCCTGGTAGATGAATCGGAGGAGGTGAGACTTAAGAAAGGGAGACTAGCTGTAACAAACTACCACTAACTTAGGGGCTTAAAACAACAAAAATGTATTCTCTTATAGTTCTGGAGGCCAGAATTCCAAAAGGAGTCTTATGGGGTCTAAAATCAAGGCTTAGGCCAGGCTGGTTCTTTCTGAAGTTTCCAAGGGAGACTCTGTTCCTGCCTCTTTCGGCTTCTGGTGGCTGCCAGCATTCTTCGCCTTGTGGCTGTGTCACTCCATTCTGTCCCTGCACAGTCACATGGCCTTCTCCTCTTCTGTGTCAAGTTTCCCTCAGCCTCTCCCTTGCAAGGATACTTGTGGTTATATCAGACTCCACCCTCCCCCCACCACTGGATAATTTTTTCATTTCAAGATTATCACATCTGAAAAGTCCCTTTGCCATACAAGGTAGCATTCACAGGGATTAGGATGTGGCTGTTGTGGGGGAAGCAATTATTCACCTATCACAAGCAGTAAAAAGAAGGAAGGCAACTGTAACACTAGGGCCTCAAATATGCATGACTCAAATCATGATAGAATTATTAACACAAGTAAGAATAGCAACAAGAACAGTTTGGAGAGGGCTTCCCTAGTGGCACAGTGGTTAAGAATCCGCCTGCCAATGCAGGGGACACGGGTTTGATCCCTGGGCTGGGAAGATCCCACATGCTGCAGAGCAACTAAACCCATGAGCCACAACTACTGAGCCCTCGAGCCATGACTACTGAGCCCACGTGCTGCAACTACTGAAGCCTGCACGCCTAGAGCCCATGCTCCACAACAAGAGAAGCCAGTGCAATGAGAAGCCTTAGCACCGCAATGAAGAGTAGCCCCTGCTCGCCACAACTAGAGAAAGCCCGTGCACAGCAGTGAAGACCAAACTCAGCCAATAAATAAATAAATTAATTAAAAAAAAACAGTTTGGAGGAGAAGAGTTTAATTTGGGATATGTCACATATGACATGAGGAATCGATGGGACATCTAAATGGAGATGCCCAGGAGGAAAAAGAACTAGAAGCTTTGGAATAGTATCTAGGCTGAGGATAAAGATTTGAGAGCATCTACAGAGATATGATAGAGGAAGAGTATAAAGCCTTTGAAGGTAGGGTTTAGACACTTATAGTTCTATCCTCAGTGGCTAGCATGGCATCTGGCATAGAGTAGATGCTCAACAAATGTTCATTGAATGAATGGATGCAAGTAAGATCCCAGAGGGGAATGGCAGAAATGGGTAGAGTATGGATGAAGGAGTGAGCTTTGGCTGGAAGGAGAAAGCTTTCTTCTTTGAAACAAGATGTAATAAAAGGGGGAAGAGGCGGCTATGTAAACTAATTTTGAAATGGACAGGATATATTGCAAGATCTCACTTTGGACAATTTTGGGATTACAAAATGGAAGGTGAAGTCATCAGTGAGAAATGTGACTGCGACTGCATTGAGGTTTGAAGAAAGTAAACCCTAAAATGTCAGAACTTGAAAGGACCTTGGAGAGTATCTACCCCATGGCCCTCATTTTACAGAAAGGGCTTAGATAAAGGAATAAATTTTCTTGGGTCACCAAGCCGAGTAAAGTTTGGTTCAATTCATGCAATAAATACGTATTGAATGCTGACTCTATGCCAGGCAGAGCCTACGCCAGATGTGGGAAGTACAGTGGAAAACACGGCAGACATAGGCCCTGGCCTCACTGAGCTTTTAGGATAGTGGGGAAGACAAAGTAAGCAGGGTGCTGAATGCTATGTGGGAGAAGATTAACTTGCTTAGGGACGCATAGAGGAGGGAGCATAAGGGTCAACAAGAAACGAATAATGCAATTGGTGAACTGGAATACCAGCCCGGCTAGGTATAGATGGTGTCTTGGCTGTGAACCCGGGTAGCAGTTTCATGACTTAAATGACATTTATAATTCCGAGGAGAAGAAAAAAAGGCAACTCCCAGGACCTTGACTCTGGTTCCAACATTCCTGTGTACTTGGCTCTTTTCTTCACGTTCCCCAGGCAGCCCAGAGCCACAGGACAGGGAGCACTCCAGTACATTGAGTGGCCAATTGGTGGATTAAATCCTATACATTTGAGCAGATGAACAAATAGGAAAGAAAACTCAAAAGTTTTGTTCTACTCATCCAAGGGCACCCAGGATTAAAGAAGCTGACAGAGCAGGGATTAGCTTCCCGAAGGAAACGAGGTTTGCAATGAGATTTGACATCCACAACAGGCAAGATTAACGGAGAGGGCAGCCCATTTTGTTCCACTCCTTCAATGTGTCATCACATCTCTCTTAAGGCCAGTTGTGCTAGAAGCCAATAATAACTTAAGGCAATTATGTTTTGGAAAAGAACAAATTTAAAGTGTAAAAAAAGTATATACCACTTATCTAGCTTGAAGTAAAACAATTAAACTTCTATTACTTTTCTAATTAAATTCCCCCTCATTTTATCTATCGTTAGAGTACACGTCTGCCCTCTCTAGAGTGTGTCCTCTCACAAGAGTTCAACACATCTCAGGGGTACATATTCATTTCAAAGGGTCAGTGCCGGCTTCTGTTGCTTTGAGGAAGGAAAGCTGGAAGCCTGCTCAGTCCACCTAGGAAATGTTTTCTTCAGCTGTTGTCGCTGTTGCTACAACATGGCATTGCTAGGGGTCCCGCAGTCCAACCCCATCCTTGGTGTCGTGGTGGTTGAGGCTTGTGCTGGCACAGAAGCTTCTCTGGGTATCAGAGTGGGTGACAGAAGAAGCGTTATATTCAGCTGTGGGCAGGTCACGCCACCCATAGGCCTCAGCCTCAGAGCCTGTCCAGCCAGAGTAGTAGCAAGCCTCCATCTGCATCCAGATGAAGAAACCAGAACACTCTGCAACTCTTTCCCTTGAGGAGGTGAGTTTAGTTTCCCAAGGAAGAAAGTTAGAATGCTGGAGGAACTTCAGAACAAATACTGTGGGGACTTGAGAGAGAGGTTGAGAGAGAGTGACAATGCAAGGGGACATCCCTCTTTTGAAGGCCCAAAGTGGTGAGACTTCCTCCCATCCCCTTGCGTAGTTCTTGTGAAAGATAAAGCAGAGCTTCCCAACCGACAGGCCTTGACACACTGGGTTCAGCCAATGGATGAGAAGTGGGCAAGACTTTTTGATCGTCTCAGGGTCTGGGGCAATCAGACAGGGCTTGGGGAGCCAGAGCCCCCAGGCCAGTCACCACCAGCTGCTAGCAGCCTAATAGGGTTTTTTTTTCCCCTCTTCTTCAGAAGACAGAGCCTGTAGAGCAGAATCTGGAATTTTGCCCTACAGTCTTTGCCCTTCAGCCAGCACTAAGGGCACTTCTGGCTGCTCCACTACTTCACGCGGAGTGCCCCCAACGAGATGCTTCACCACCAGGACAGAGATTTGAAGGAGGTTAGGGGAGCGAGTGAGGAGGGGAACTACTAAGGGTCACAGCTCCAGGTACAAGACTCAAATCCTTATCTTCACATGTCACATACTTAACATCTGTTTGATATACCCTTTTAGTTGCATCCAAGTTAGCCACATGTGACTGCATGTGTGTTCTGCAAATTGTAGCATCGATGTTATTTTGAAATACTCCGCTTGACATGAAAGGGTTTGACTAGAATTGCAATCCATTTGTGTCATCACAAGATATTTCATGCTAGTATTTATCAATGAAAGAAAATGAAAAGCTGTTAGACTCTAAATATAATCTCATCTGTTGTAAATTTTGGAATGACTGTAAAACACAGTTAAACTGTCTTTATCACCTACTTGTGGGAACAAAGTTTCTTGTCAATGGTGACCCGGAAGAATTCCAAGAGTCATCACAAAAATCTTGATAGGGAATCGTGGATAATCATTTCAAGCACAACACCAGATGTAAAATATTATATTGAAGGAAGCAACCTCAAATTTTTCAAGAAACATTTTTGAAAATATTTTACTTATAAGTTTGACATAAATATTTTATATCTTGAATATTTTCTATTCATTTTTCTTATCATAATTGTACGATACAAAAAAGTAATGAATGTTGTCAATGAGTCCCATATAGACACCCACAAATCCCCTCCAGTTTACCCCCAGGTGCCATACAAATGTTATCACTTTCCACTTGTGTCATGACGTAAAAGAGTTGGGAAACACTGAGATGAAGTCATGTTAAAATAAGAAGAGTTTCCCTGGGGCCTGGGCCGCCATCCACCACAGGAGGCTAGGGGAGCCATGGGCAACCAGACTTGGTGAGGCTCTGGCCCAGGCCCTCATGCAGTTCGCAGTGATGTCCAAGGAGCCGAGGCATTGAAAGATGCTGGGAGTGATCTGTGTGGACCCTGGAAGCAAGGATATTCCCACTCACGTTGGAGATATAATTAAAGCAAGGATTTCGAGATCAGATCATCCTGGATTAGGATGGACCTTAAATCAAATAATGAGTGTCCAGGGCTTCCTAGGTGGCGCAGTGGTTAAGAATCTGCCTGCCAATGCAGGGGACACAGGTTCGAGCCCTGCTCCAGGAAGATCCCACATGACGCGGAACAACTAAGCTCATGTGCCACAACTATTGAGCTTGCGCTTTAGAGCCCGTGAGCCACAACCATTGAGCCCATGTGCTGCAACTACTGAAGACCACGCACCTAGAGCTGGTGCTCCGCAACAAGAGAAGCCATGGCAACGAGGAGCCCGCCCACCACAATGAAGAGTAGCCCCCACTCACCGCAACTAAAAGAAAGCCCATGCACAGCAAAAAAAAAAAAAAAAAAAGACCCAACACAGCCAATAAAATAAAATAAATAAATAAATAAATAAATAAATAAAATAATGAGTGTCCTTGTAAGAGAAAGGAGAGGGATATTTGGACACAGACACAGAGGAGAAGACCAGGTGAAGACAGAGACAGAGACTGCAGTGAGGTGTTCACAAGCCCAGGAAGGCCTGGAGCCACTCAGAAGCAGGAAGGTGTGATCATGAAAGAGCTTCCTGTAGGGCCACTGGAGGGAGCTGACATCCTTATTTCGGACTTCTGGCCTGCAGAACTGTGAGACAATAAATCTTTGTTTTAAGCCAAAAAAAAAAAAGGGGGGAAGAAAAAGAGTTGCTTAAACCACTTTATTAATCAGGACTCATTTAGTTGTAAGTGGTAGAAGTTCAACTCAAACTAGCCCAAGTCAAAGAAGCAGTGGGGGTGGGGAGTACCTTTATCAACTCAAGAACCAAAAATGTATAATTGGCAAGGGTGGAGCTGACCTCAGTGACGACTGGCTGAAGGGACACAGATACTGATAGCTGGCTCTCGTTCACTATCTCTAGATCTCCATTTCTCTATTTCTCATTGCTGCTTCTCTTGGAATATCTACTTTTCTACCTCCTGCTGTCAGATTTTCTACACGAGGTATGGAAGAAGGAGGCTTTACACAGATCTTGGCTTATATCTTTATAGCTCATGTCCTGTATTAGTATGAAGAATTCTGGGGAAAGACTCTGATTAGTCCACTTTGGGTCAGATGGTCACCTCTTGGTCAAGGATACAGGATCTGTTAGCAAAAGAATAGTCACCGAAGGAATCATGACTCTGATAGCCCTCGTGAATTTTTGTTTTGCAAAATCTACAGTGTAACAAATGAACCTATTTACAAAACAGAAATAGAGTCACAGACGTAGGAAACAAACTTACAGTTACCAAGGGGGGGGGGGAGGGATAAACTGGGAGATTGGGATGGACATATACACACTACTATATATAGAATAGATAACTAATAAGGACCTGCTGTAGAGCATGGGGAACTCTACTCACTCTGTAATGACCTACATGGAAATAGAATCTATAAAAGAGTGGATATATGTATATGTATAACTGATTCACTTTGCTGTACAGCAGAAACTAACACAACATTGTAAATCAAATATAATCCAATAAAAATTAATTTAAAAAGAAACGAAATCTACAGGGTTGTTCAGTGTGCCTCTGGTCTGGAAGAGACAGGATTGGAGGGTTTATGGAAGGGAATTGTATCAGCTTACACATTATCTTCCAGGATTCCAATTGTTATAGAGCTGAGGGGGCACAAGTCCTTCCTAGGTTAATTTTCAGGTGAAGCCACCAAACAGCCTTAGAGGGAAACTACAGATGGACAGATGGCTCTTCTAGTATAACAGAGTTTATTATTCCTGATTTCTCCTCTGTATGGAAGCAAGGCCCTTGCTACACCTGGGTGTATCAATTAGGATAAGCTGGGAACTGCTGGAGTAACAACCTTCAAATCTCAGTGGCTTAAAATAACAAATATTTACTTCTCACTCATGCCTCATGTCTGTCATGAGCTGGCAGGGGTCTCTGCTCATTATGATCACTCACGGACCCACTGTGACAGAAAGGAAAAGGTCCGGAGTCCTACCATTGGTAACTGAGTGCTGTGGTCTAGAAGTGATATAGCATTACCACTGTCTTAGTCCGCTTGGGCTGCTGTAACAAAATACCACAAACTGGGTGGCTTAACAGAAATTTCTCTCTCACAGTTCTAGAGGCTGGGAAGTCCAAGATCAAGGTGCCACCTGATTTAGTTCCTGGTGAAAATTCTCTTCCTGGCTTGCAGACGTCCTCCTTCTCACATAGGAGGGAGAGAACATCTCTTGCGTCTCTTCTTTTCTTCTTCTTTTTGGTTATTCCTTACTTTACTCTTTTTTATTTTTTCACGTCTCTTCTTACAAGGGCACAAATCCAATTCTTGAGGGCTCTGCTCTCATGACCTAATGACCTCCCAAAGGCCCCGCCTCCTAATACATTGGGGATTAGAGCTTCAATATATGAATTTTGAGGGGACACAAACATTCGGTAAATAGTAACTGCTCACAACTCACATGGCCCCACCCAACCCCAGAGAGGCCAAGAAGTGAAATATTACCATGTGCCGAGAAGAATCAGAAAAACTTGGTTAATAGCACTAATGTCTACAACATTGGTTTACAACTGTACATATTGGAGAGTGGGTGGTTAGAGCTTACCAAGGATAATGACATGAATAAGTAATTTCTCAGGATTATTGTACATGACCTTAGAAAAATCCAATATGAAATATGCAAATTATTAAATCAAATCAAGTATGGGTTACTTATTCACAGTGCGTGAATTATCTAGTTTACAAAAGGATTCAGCTTAGAATCTCCGTAAAACATTGATCTTTTTTTAAACACAGCTAAATGTTTATTTAGAGATCATTTACTAAAGAATTCTGCGACCCTTGTGTTGAAACTTAGGTTTAACTCATCACAAACCTTTAAATTTTTACTGTACATTGCCTATCTCCGTGTTTCTAGGACATAACATAAATGAATCCATAGGCTCTCTGGGGTGAGTTGTAAAGGGTCCGTGGTTAGTTAAACTCAAGGAGAAGACTGAAAGGCACAGTAAAATCAAAACTGTGACATTAATTATACAGAGTAAGAAATCCACAAGGGTACGACAAGAGTAATCTCTTCCTCCAGATGTAAAGCGCCCCTTTTTCTTTTCAGAAGTGGCTGGTGGGATTTTCCAAAGAGACTCAGTAGTTGATATGTTTACACATTAAAATGAATAACAAAGACCTGGGAAGAAACTTTATCCCCGCAGCAAAGCTGTTATAACAATAACCCAATATTAGCATATGGCCATGCCCGCACTCAAGAGGACACCCCACACCACTATAAAACAAGGGCAAGAGCATGCTTCCCAGCCAGTTATCTCTGCCAACAGAGCTTCAAAATCATCAGCGACCAATCAGCAATAGCCAAACTTTGCTACCTCTGGCAAGGTGAGCTAAACAAAGCATTCAATCTCCCTGCGCACAAACTTTCAATCAGCCCCTGGGGCTGCTGCTTATCTAGCGTCGAGCACTGGGCCAGCAAAGTTGGAGGCCTCCAAAAGTAGTAGAAAACTTGGCTCCAGTCCTCATGGTATTGGCGTTCCACTTGAGACAGACAGTTGTGATATTAAGAAAAATTGTATGAATCACTATGTTGTGCACCTAGAACTAACATTGTGTCATAGGTCAATTACGCTTTAATTTAAAAAAATGTCTGTGATTCAAGAGGCAACGGCCATGACACTGAGGACCCAAAAATGAAGAGGAAATGCTGTGGTAGTATAAATGAATAACTATACTGGAAAGTGATTCCTGCACATATCTTTATGATTACATTTATTGCAGTGTGTTGAAATTGTCTAAAATTTTTTTTAATTACAAGTATGAAAAAAACAGCCTTCAGGGCTTCCTAGGTGGCACAGTGGTTAAGAATCTGCCTGCCAATGCAGGGGACACGGGTTTGAGCCCTGCTCCGGGAAGCTCCCACATGCCGCGGAGCAACTAAGCCCATGTGCCACAACTATTGAGCCTGTGCTCTAGAGCCCGTGAGCCACAACTATTGAGCCCGTGTGCCGCAACTACTGAAGCCCATGCGCCTAGAGCCCGTGCCACAACAAGAGAAGCCACAGCAATGAGGAGCCTGCACACCACAACAAAGAGTAGCCCCCACTCACCGCAACTAGAGAAAGCCCGTGTACAGCAACAAAGACCCAATACAGCCAATAAATAGATAAATAAATAAATAAATTTATTAAAAAAAAAAAACGGCCTTCAACTATGCAGGCAATGCTACTAACCCACCAGGAACACAAGCACCACCACCCTATTGCCTCATCTTCCAACGCCTGAACTTGACTGCTTTGCCCTGTGTGTATCTGGATGATTGTGCTGCATGTGTGGGGCGAATTAAACAAGAAAACTGGTGGGAGTTCCTTTCCAGGAAAAACCAGCAATTTCTTTGCAGGCTGAGGTACCGGGAGAATCTTGACATCAGGGGATACAGAATGTCTGACATTCATTCATTCCTTTACTTAGTAATTCATTCACAAACGTTTATGAACACCCATTAATTGCTAAGCCATGCGCTGGGCATTGGACAAGACAGATGTGGTCTCTGCCCTTATGAAGCTCACATCCTGGTGAGGAAGACAGGTACACTGTCTTTTCTCTGGGGGATGGAGAAAGCCCACATGACAGATGACCTTATGAGAGCTGACCAGAAAGTTCCAGACTGGATGATAAAGATTACATTTCTGGTGAAGGTCAAAACTGCAATTATGTTAGGTATTAAATCTAGGCTTGGTATCATGGGCCTTAGCACAAGTGACGCTATTTTGGGCCTTGCAAACCATGGAATCAGAACTTGGACTTTATCTTAATGATAGTAAGAGTGGGAGTGAGTTTTTCTTTTCTTTTCTTTTTGGTTTTTGTTGTTGTTTTTTAATTTATTTAATTATTTATTTAATTTGTTATTGACTGCTTGGGTCTTTGTTGCTGCACACGGGCTTTCTCTAGTTGCGGCAAGTGGGGGCTACTCTTCATTGTGTGGTGCATGGGCTCCTCATTGCCGTGGCTTCTCTTGTTTTGGAGCACAGGCTCTAGGCACATGGGCTTCAGTAGTGGCACACACGGGCTCAAGAGCTGTGGCTCATGGGCTCTAGAGCCTAGGCTCAAGAGTTGTGGCACACGGGCTTAGTTGCTCTGTGGCATGTGGGATCTTCCCGGAGCAGGGCTCAAACCCGTGTCCCCTGCATTGGCAGGTGGATTCTTAACCACTGTGCCACCTAGGAAGTCCCCTGGGAGTGAGTTTTTCTAAAGACAAATGACTCTGCCCTCTCCAAGGTGTACCACAGCCATACATCTGACAGGTTTGTATTCTGTAGCTAAGAACCATACATTTCCACTTACGTTTATAACACAATAACTTGCAAGACAGGGAAAGAGCCTCAGTTGTGCACCTGTGTGGTAGCAACTTCTCACGCTGATTGATGTCTGATTCTCCTCTCTTTCCGAGCACATAGGAAATTACACTTCCGCATCCACCATGAACTTGCGACAAGTTTGGCCAGTGGCTTCTGAGCTGAAGTGGCATGTATCACTTCTGGAACAGAGTGTTTGATTGCTTGTGCAAGATCCTCAATCTCTCTCTCTTCCCATGTTACATAAACTAAGTTTAAAATGACCAGACGTTTAAGAGGGTACAATTATCGGATGGCAGTCACCATCAGTCTGGATGGAATAGTTACCACATAGAGGTGCAGTTGCACTAGGAAGCCCCTTGGACCTACATCTGACGTGAGGGACAAATACATCTTTGTTGCATTAAGGCACTAGCGTTGGGAGTTATTTGTTACCATCTCATAACCTAGAATATCCTCAACTAATTGTCCCTACAAACTTGGAGAGACAGGAGGAGGCCGGTGGCTTTAACCAAATTGTCCATCCTTCTCCTCTGTCTAAGAAGCAGCTGACTCCCTCCCTCCCTTCCTTCATCCTTTGATGGATTTTCTATTACACACAGACACTTTCCCTCCATTTCCCATATATGCCCACCACACAAACTTCCTCGTGTTAAAACAAATTGTTCTAAAACTCAATATTTTAAGATACTTCTTTGAAACATCCTGTACTTATATCAAATAACAAATGAAAACTTGCTGGACAGTGAGCGCTAATTTTCAAATTTAAAAACCATTATGCGTGCAGCAACGAAAACCCAACACAGCCAATAAGTAAATAAATAAATTTATAAAAAAACATAAAATAAAAAATAAAAACCAATAGAGTGCCCCTTTAGCACCACCCTCTTCTTTATTCATATTCTTCCTTATTCATTATTCTTCCTATTCAATGTGTCTCTGATGTGTTAAAACACATCCACTTGGGCTTCTTAGCCAGCCCAAACACAAGACCAAAAAATGTAAAGCTAAACAGTTGACTCCATTGTACTGAGGCCAATCAACCAACACCATTGCATTTCTGGCATGTATTGGTAGAATGGAAAAAGTATGATTGAAATAAAATATTGCCACAGAGGTGCCTGTTTTTTTTATAAGCAACTGTATTGGCAAGACCTGCAGCAACAGGCAGCTTTTATGAAAGGCAGCATTGTAGGTTATCAACTTTTGTTCCATTTAAACTATCCAAGGTTGGGAATGTGAAAGATGGAGGCAAGAGTCAGTTGGAATCTGCCTGTTATGATGGAAGGTTAACAAGGTGCCTAGGAATTTTTTTAAATTTTGGTGGATAAAATTTTAGAAGGTTGTTATTTACAAAATTCAAGCACAGAGCTCAGGAGGTAGAAATGTGAATTCATAACTGCTCCTTCTGGGGAGGGGCTGGGGAGAACCCTTGAATGGGCCCTTCAATGCCATATATGCAAAGCAAATAATGATGCTTTGTTCTTGAAGGAAACTATGAAGCAACCTGAATGAAAATGTTTTTAGACTGATGAACTGAGTTCCCTTTGGTCATATAAATTGTTGCAAAAATCGTTGACTGTAGTGGAACTAGAGTTACCTGATGTTTCTGCAGATTTTTTTTCTTTGCCCCCAGGGAATTGTCCTTTGCCTTATAACTATTGTTCATTCTTGTGGAAATATGTCTTCTCCTGTTTGAGTGATCACATACAGGAGATGAGAAATTGAGCCTGAAAGAACAGACAGGAATGGCTTTCATCTTGCAGAAGAGATAGAAAATAAAATGGGATGGAATTAAACTCTAGCTTCCTAATTCTGGTCATTGAGGGCTAGATTAGACAACTCCCCTACTTAAAACTGGATAAAATATAAAAATTGCCATCTTAAAAGCATAAAAAGCCCACTCACTGCACCAAAGGGCCTGCATGCCTCAACAAAGATCCTGCATGCTGCAACTAAGACCCGACGCAGCCAAAAAATAAACTTAAAAAAAAAAGCATAAAAGCCCCAACAAGACAGTGTGGAATTACCAGGCTAAAAGTAAAGGGAAAATATTCACCAGAGACGTGAATAAGAACAAAAGGAACGTTTTTCCTGGTGGGCTTTGACGATTCCAAAAATTTCAGATTTTCACTTTGGAAACTCACAGAGCAAGTGGCAGCAGGACAGAAGTCAAAGCCCAGAGCCCTCACAAGCAGGAGATTCTCGCCACAATAAGCTTGGACCCCAAAGTGCTACACCCTCAGGGAAATGGCAAACCAGAATTGGGATAGTCCTTACATGGGATTACAGTCCAAGTCTGACGCTCTGAGTCATTCAGAAAACTTCAATCTTTGAACTAGACTTAAGGCAGTGCCATATTGCTGGCACCCCCAAGTGGCTAACAGAAACAAATCCACATCCTCTTTGGAGGAAGACACCTTTACTCTTTTTTTTTTAAATTGAAGTATAGTATATATATTCTTTTTCATATTATTTTCCATTATGGCTTATTATAAGATATTGAATATAGTTCCTTCTGCTGTGCACTAGATCCTTGCTGTTTATCTATTTTATATATAGTAGTTTGTATCTGTTAATCCCAAACTCCTAATGTATCCCTCCCCAACCGCCTTTCCCCTTTAACCGTGTTTGTATTTTATATCTGAGAGTCTGTTTCTGTTTTGTAGATAGGTTCATTTATGCCATATTTTAGATGCCACATATATGTGATATCATATGGTATTTGTCTTCCTCTTTCTGACTTACTTCACTTAGTATGATAATCTCTAGTTCCATCCATGTTGCTGCAAATGGCATTATTTCATTCTTTTTTATAGCTGAGTAGTATTCCACTGTATGTGTATATATATATATATATATATATATATATACCACATCTTTTTTATCCATTCATCTGATGATGGACATTTAGGTTGTTTCCATGTCTTGGCTATTGTGAATAGCACTTCTCTGAACATAGGAGTGCATGTATCTTTTTGAATTATAGTTTTGTCTGGATGTATCCCCAGGAGTGGGATTGCTGGATCATATGGTAATTCTATTTTTAGTTTTTTGAGGAACGTCTATACTGTATTCCATAGTGGCTGCAGCAACTTATATTCCCACCAACAGAAAACACCTTTACTCTTGATCTCAAATTATTCTTACAAAAAAAAATTAAATACAATGAGCAACACACAGTCCAAGGTAAACATACAAGGAAACTAGACACCAAGAGCCAGAACCAGTAGAAATAACCGACAAAATCAAAATTGCATTTTAAACAAAACTCAAAAAACATAGTACTAAATAGGCTGCAAAAAGGATACTTGTTTATAGCAGGAGAGCTGAAACAAGAAGGCAGAGCATCACCTTGTTTGACCTCAGCTTGGGAATATGCACATCAAGTGACTCAAATTTTTTGCCACTCCACACATGTCTAGGAATGCCCACAAAATCACCACAAGTATCGATTTTGGGGTTACAAATAAATTTTAGCAAGTAGGTGAATTTGCAAATATGGAATCAGCAAATAATGAGGATTGACTGTATTTAATTAGAGTTCCAGAGAGAGAGAGAGGAGAAAAAGATTGGACCAAGACAATATACAGGAAAATAATGACAGAATTTTCCAGAACCTACAAAGGACAGCAATAAACAGATTAAAGAAACCTGAAGATTCCCAAGCAGAATACATATAAAGAAACCCACTTCTTCACATGTCAGAGACAGGTCAACTAAATGTATGATCCTGGGTTGGTTTGTGGATTATTAAAAAATGTGTAAAGGACATTATTGGAATAATTGGGGAAATGTAAATGTGGACTTAATATTTGGTAATAATATTGTATTAACATTAGCATCCTGTAATAATTATTTTGTGGTTATACAGGAGAATGTCTATGTTCTCAAGAGATACATACTGAAGAATTAGGGGTAAAGTGTCATAATATCTGCAATGCACTCTTTTTTTTTTTTATAAATTTATTTATGTATTTATTTTATTGGCTGTGTTGGGTCTTTTTTGCTGTGCCCGGGCTTTCTTTTAGTTGTGGTGAGTGGGGGCTACTCTTCATTGTGGTGCATGGGCTCCTCATTGCCGTGGCTTCTCTTGTTGCGGAGCACCAGCTCTAGGCGCATGGGCTTCAGTAGTTGCAGCACATGGGCTCAATAGTTGTGACTCACGGGCTCTGAAGCGCAAGCTCAATAGTTGTGGCACACGGGCTTAGTTGTTCTGTGGCATGTGGGATCTTCCTGGAACAGGGCTCAAACTCATGTCCCCTGCATTGGCAGGCAGATTCTCAATCACTGCGCCACCTAGGAAGTCCCTGCAATGTACTCTTAATTGGTTTAGTGTTAATAAGAAAAAGAAGAGGAAGAGAAAGGAGGAGGGAGGAATAAGGGGGAGGAGGTGGCAGAAGAGGGGAGGAAGAGAAAGAAGGGGAGAAAATGAGAAGAAGAGAGAAAATGTAGAAAAACATTAACAATTAGTGACTCCAAGTGAAGAGTATATTGGCTGTCAATTTCTCTGCAGGACTAACAATTTTCAAAATGGAAGGAAAAACCTATACAAAGAGGAAAAACAATAAAATAAAGCAAAAGTTTGATTCTGAGTGAAAAAGGAAACAAGAAAGTAATGGTGACACTGTTCATTTTTTTTTTTTTTTTTTTTTTTTTTTTTTTTTTTTTTGGCACACGGGCTTAGTTGCTCCGTGGCATGTGGGATCTTCCTGGAGCTGGGATTGAACCCGTGACCTCTGCATTGGCAGGCAGATTCTTAACCACTGCGCCACCTAGGAAGCCCGACTGTTCATTTTTTACATGTATTTTTTGGTAATTCCAAGTTTAAAATTTGAGATGAAATAAAGACATTTTTAGACAAGCAAAACCTAAGAGAGCTTGCTACCAAGAGACTCACACTAAAGGAATCTAAAAGACATACCTCAGGCAGAAGGAAAATTATTACAGGTATAAAATCTGAGATTTAGAAAGAAATAATGGTCTATATATCTATATGAATATATAGGTAAGTGTAAGTGAATATTGACTATATAAAACAATATTAATTCTTATAGAGACTTGTGAAAATTAAATGATAATATTTAGTAACATGATACATTTATCCCAATTAAAAAAACACAGGCTAACTTCAATAACAAAACCAAATATACCATAGTTGGACATACTCATGAGGTACAGTGAATTTCAAATATGAGTATTAGAAATTTTTAGCATATCAACTTGTTTCATTATTATAAGAGGAAGAGCTAAAAGGAGAAAGTTTAAAATACAAAGTTTTTAGAATTAATATCATGTGAAGCAAAATTCATTTTAAGCATGAGTCTCTAGAGAAAGCAATTTTTTTTTTTAGATTTTGAAAGCATTTTATTATTTTTAATTAATTTATTTATTTTTGACTGCATTGGGTCTTCGTTGCTGGGCGTGGGCTTTCTCTAGTTGTGGTGAGCGGGGGCTACTCGTTGTGGTGTGCTGGCTTCTCATTGCAGTGGCTTCTCTTATTGCGGAACGTGGGCTCTAGGTGTGTGGGCTTCAGTAGTTGCAGCATACTGGCTCAGTAGTTGTGGCTCGAGGGCTCTAGAGCACAGGCTCAGCAGTTGTGGCACATGGGCTTAGTTGCTCCACAGCATGTGGGATCTTTCAGAACCAGGGATCTAACCTGTGCCCCCTGTATTGGCAGGTGGATTCTTAATGACTGCGGCACCAGGGAAGTCCTGAAAGCATTTTATTTTGACATAATTTCAGACTTATAAAAAAGTTGCAAGAATACCAAAAAAAGAATTCCCATATACCTTTCACCCAGATTCCCCAAATATAGATGTATTACCACATCTCTCGCTCTTTCTCTCTCTTTCTTTACACACACACACACACACACACACACACACACAAAGATAACTAGAAAATATCCATATGCTTGGGAATTCGAAAATAGACTTCCAAACAACTCAAAGGTCTAAAAAGGAAGAAAGAAATAATAAATCATATTAAAATAATAAAATATATTGAACTGAATGATAAAAATTCTAAGTATCGAATCTTGTGGGATTGTCCCACCAACAAAATTTAACAGATATTAGTATTTTTTCTTATTTTTTTTACATCTTTATTTATAGTTTAATGTTTTCTTCCTAAGAAATAAAATATTACACATATATCCCTTCACCTCCTTTCCTTCCCAGAGGTAGCTACTATCCTGAAATTGCTGTGTATATTTCCCATGTATGATTTGCACTTTTACTACCAATAAATGCACTCATAAACAATAAATAACTTTGTAATATATTTTTAAATAATTTTATTTATTTATTTTATTTATTTATTGGCTGTGTTGGGTCTTCATTGCTGCACACGGGCTTTCTCTAGTTGCTGCAAGTGGGGGCTACTCTTCATTGTGGTGCTCAGGCTCCTCATTGTAGTGGCTTCTCTTGTTGTGGAGCACGGGCCCTAGGTGCGTGGGTTTCAATAGTTGTGGCACATGGGCTCTAGAGCACAGGCTCAATAGTTGTGGCGCATGGGCTTAGTTGCTCCATGGCATGTGGAATCTTCCCAGGGCAGGGCTCTAACCCGTGTCCCCTGCATTGGCAGGCGAATTCTTTACCACTGTGCCACCTAGGAAGTCCTGTAATATTTTTTAACTTGTAGGAACTATTGCTTACAGCAAACCTTTATAGCCTTAAGTATTAAAATGAATCACATTAAATTGCCAACATCTGATCATCATTTTCCTATAAAAAGACAATTTTATATAGCCCAGCCTAATATTCATATATGTTACATATATATTGGAAGGCTGAAAATCAATGAATTAAAACAAAAACCAAAATGCTTAAGAAAGAGAACAACAAAAAAAATAGAGACTAGTAACATAGAGACTATACATAAAATAGAAGAAATCAACAAATTCAAAATTTTGAGATTAATAAAATTGGCAAAGTTTTGGTGAGATTATTCAAGGAAAAAAGAAAGAGAAAACATAAGACAAGATCAGAGATGAAAAGTAGATTTCATGTGTATGTTGAAAATACTTTAAAAAAATAAGACAAAAATTACTTGAAACTGACTCAAGAAAAAATAGAAAATTTGTATAGATCCGTAACAAGTAAAGAAATGGAATCAGTAATCAAAAATGTTCCAATAAAGAAATGCCCAGGACCAGATGTCAATACTGGTTAATTCTACCAAACATTTAAAAAAATAATTAACACCAACCCTTCTCAAACTCTCCCCAAAAAATAGAATGAGAATACTTTCTAACTCATTCTTGAAGCTAGCATTACCCTAACACCAAAGCCAGATGAAGACATCACAAGAAAGGAAAACTAAAAATCCTCAAAAAAATACTACCAGACCAGATTCTGCTGTGTATTAAAAGGATTATAAACCATGACCAGGTGAGATTTATCCCACAAGTGCAAGGGTAGTTCAACATAAGAAAATCAATCAATGTAGTAATATACCATATTAGTAGAATGAAGGAAAAATCTACACAATCATCTCAATCGATGCAGAAAAAGGATTTACAAAATTTAACACTCTATCAGCATAAAACACTCACAAAACTAGGAATAGAAAGGAACTTTCTCAACCTGATAAAGAGTGTTTATAAAAAATTCACAGCTGACATCACACTCAATGGTAAAAGACTGAATGCTTTCCTCCTAAATTCAGGAACAAGACAAAGATATCTCTTTCTCCACTGCTATTCAGCATTGTACTGGAAGTTCTAGTCAGATAAATTTGGCAAGAAAAAGAAAAGACATTCAAACTGGAAAGGAAGAAGAAAAATTTGTTCACAGATGACATGATCCTGTATACCAAAAATTACAAAGATACAGAAAAATCTACTTAAGCTAATAAATAAATGAAGCAAATTTGCAGAATAAAAGATCAATATCCAAAAAATCAATTGTATTTCTATACATTAGCAATGAACAATCCAAAAAGAAAATTAAGAAAACATTTGCACTTACCATAGCATCCAAAAGAATAAAATACTTAAGAGTAAATTAAACCAAAGAGGTCCAAGACTTGTGTACTGAAAACTGCAAAACATTGTTGAATGAAATTAAAGAAGACCTAACTAAATGGAAAGACACCCCACATTCATGGATTGGAAGGCAATATTGTTTAAGATGGCAATACTACCCAAAGTGATCTACAGATTCAATGCAATCCCTATCAAAGTTTCATAGGCCTTTCTTACAGAAATGGAAAGGCCAATCCTCAAGTTCATATGGAATTGCAAAGGACCCTGAATAGCTGAAACAACCTTGAAAAGGACCAAGTTGGAGGACTCACACTTTCTAGTTTCAATACTTACTACAAAGCTATAGCAATCAAAAACAGTGCAGTACTGGCTTAAGGATAGACATATAGACCGAGACAGAATTGACAGTACAGAAATAAACCCATACACCTGTGGCCAATTAATTTGCAACAAGGGTGCCAAAATCATACAATGGGGAAAGAATAATCTCTTCATCAATTGGTGCTGAGACAACTGGATAAGACATATGCAAAAGAATGAAGTTGGATCTAAAAAGTTAACTCAAAATATATCAATGACAAATATAAGAGTTCAAAATCTTAAAATTTTTAGAGGAAAACATAGGTGTAAAGCATGTTCATTAGCAATGGCTTCTTAGATATGACACCAAAAGCACAAGCAAAAAAAGAAAAACTAAATACTTTAGACTTCATTAAAATTAAAAACTTTGTGCTTCAAACAATACCAGCAAAAAAAAGTGAAAAGAAGCCCTAGAGAATGAGAGAGAAATATTTGCAAATTATATATCTGATAATGGTCTTGTATTCCGAATATATAAAAAAAACTCTTAGAATTCAGCAACAACAAAACCAACCCAATTAAAAAACTGACAAAGGACTTGATTAGATATTTATCCTGATAAGATATACACATGGCCAACTAGCATATGAACAGATGCTCAACATCTTTAGTCATCAGAGAAATGAAAATCAAAACCACAATGAGATACCACTTCACACTGACTAGGATGGCTATTAAAAAATAAAAAACAGAAAGTAACAAGTGTTGGTGAGGATGTGGACATATAGGAAGCCTCCTGCATTGCTGATGACCATATAAAATGGTATAGCTGCTGTGAAAACCAGTTTGATGGTTCCTGAGTCAGTTAAACATAGTGATAGCATATGATCCATCAACTCCCCTCCTAGGCATATGCCCAAGAGAAGTGAAAACATTCACACAAAAACTGGTAACAAACCTTCACAGTAGCATTATTCATAATTGTCAAAAAGTAGAAACAACTCAAATGTTCATTGACTGATAACTGGATAAACACAATGTGGTATATCCGTATAATGGAATATTATTCAAACCTATAAAGGAATGAAGTACTGATAACATGCCACAACATGGATAAATCTTGAAACATTATGCTAAGTGAAAGAAGCCAGACACAAAATGTCATATATGATTCCATTTATATGAAATGTCTAGAACAGGCAAATCTATAAAGATAGAAAGCAGACTAGTGTTTGCCAGTGGCTTATGGGAAATGACTAATTAAGGCAGCAGTCCCCAACCTTTTTGGCACCAGGGACCGGTTTCGTGGAAGACAATTTTTCCATGGGATGGAGGGGGGGGTGGTTCAGGAGGTAATGCATGCAATGGGGAGTGATGGGGAGCGGCAGATGGAGCCTTGCTCGCTAGCCCACCACTCACCTCCTGCTGTGCTGCCCAGTTCCTAACAGGCTGCTGACCAGTAATGGTCCACGGCCCGGGGGTTGGGGACCCCTGAATGAAGGAGTATGAGGTTTCTTTCTGGGGTGATGAAAATATTCTGGAATTAGATAATAGTGACGGTTGCACAACATTGTGTATATCTTAAAAACCACTGAAATGGTATACTTCAAAATAATTAAAGTAATGAATTTTATCTCAATTTTTAAAAAATTCCTAGGGCCATTAACTCTGATTATGCTGGCCTTACCTACTGATCCAATATGGTGTCTGGCACCTATTATATGCTCAATAAACATTTATTGAATGAATGCTCAAATGAGTAAATGAATAAACAGAAATACCCATCAAACATACTAGGTTGTAATCTCCATCAGGGCAGAGATTTTTGTCTGTTTGTGTGTTTTGTTCACTGCAGTATTTCCCAGTGCTTCTAACAGTACCTACCATGTGGTCAATATGCAATAAATATTTCCTAAAGGAATGGACAAAAGAGTTTTGCTGATTTCTTATAGGGGCTATTGCCTGGGTGGGATCACAATAGTCTAGGGTCTGATCCTCACTTCTGGAGGTCTAGAAACTTGGTTCAGTCAGGGTACCAAGACTTGCTCAGTCTCTGCAGAACGACTGCACACTAATCAAACTGGCCAGAAGCTCTTTTTTGCAGTAGGATGCCTAGTGAAAAGAGTAACTTGAACAAATTATTATTTTCTTAAATAAAAAAATGTATGTATCAGTCATTCTGCAAAAAGACCATCCCATTGGTCTAATACAGGTGGCTAGGATGTCATTGAAGAGAAGAGAAGCAATGTGATGTGGAAGTGGTAAGCCTCTCGCTGACATGGTGCTCATAGTCTGTTTTTACTTTCTATCTTGGTCTTTTAAAATGTCCCATGTTTACACTGTCACTTACACTGTCGCAGAATAAATAGAACCATGACATATTTTACCAGCCTTCCCCCATCCCATTGGTCTAATACACTTTACTGAACTGGGCAGGGGTGAGGATGGGGACAAAAGAGGGAAAAGGGGGAAGGGGAAAATGAGCAGTCTCTTTAAAGCAGCAGAACCATATTAGACAATCTCAGTGG